>NC_086195.1:71967005-72592005 GCF_035770615.1 Melospiza melodia melodia
GATCAAAGCCAGATACAATTACTGGGGAATTTTTCATGTCCTTCAGCAGGGTCTGGATCTGCTGAGATCCCCTGATGCTCAGTGATTGATCAGCAGCCACTATGAAGTGCTGGACTGCTCTCAGGCCTTTTCTCAAAGCTTTTATTGTTTCTCAGGCAGCTCTAGCTGCTTGATAGCAGAGAATGACAGAAGCACAGCTAGACAGACAAACTTCATCAAAACTCAACAATTTTTTATTATGCATGCTTGCTTTAGGGTTGTTTCTTATAAATGTCAACTAGTTGTTAATAAAGTGATAATAAAACATTGATTATGAAAATAAAAAATTATTTTCATTTTATTAATATGGATTTTTGTATTTTTATTTAAAAATCAGCTTTAAAAAACTTAAACTATTTTGCTTTCATTGTGGGAAAAAAAACCTCATAAAAATTCCCTTTTTATCTTTTCTTTCCTCCAAAACTGAATTTTCATTTTTTTAAATTTTTGTAGTAAAAGAGAATGGGAAATTTCTGAATTTCTTGCAAGTCTGCTTATCCTTATGCACACCCACACACACAAAAGTCATACCTCAAGAGCTGGCTAAAACCCCATTCCCAACAGTAAACTGAGATATAGTTGGAAAACATTGTTTTTGAAATGTATCTCTCCCATTCATTAATGGGCAAATGTAGTAGAACCACACACATTAGTTATTCAAATGATGAGTATATGTGGTGAGCCTTGCAGAACCAAGATATTTGGTATTGCAGCCTGTGCTGCATCTCTTGCTGCGGTTTCTTTCCTCGTGAGGCGTATTCCCAATAACCACCATCAGGGCTGTACAGCAAATGCAGCAAGGGACCTGCTTCAGGCTGTGTGAGTAATGTGTGTGGGGATCAAAACAGAAAAGGTGAATGAGGGAAGGATGATTGATAGAAGACCTGGGATGTTTTCTAATTAGAATTGCTCTATAATACTTAATGCAGCACCATCAATTATATATGTCCTGATCATCATCCTCTTCATCCTTGTTTAGGCCTTAATGAACACTGTACACAGTTCCAATTACTGTCACAAGCGACTACTTTATAACAACTTCTCCCCTAAATGAAGGAGCATTAAAAACAGAGTAAGAAGAAGCATTTAAAATGTCAGGTCCTGAGCAATTATGCTGTGTTGCCTCTCCTTGAGTCAACATACATTTTCTTTGGCCTTAATAAGTCTCCTCTGAATGATTTCCCCTCAAGGGTGAGGAGAGGAAGATGGATGACACAGCCTGGCAATCAGTGATCGATAGTACAGAGATTAATCCAGTGGCACCTGGGAGCCACCCAGCGTGTCTGTCCTGATCCCCCTCTCATTCCCACTGATACCCATCAGAGTGCCTGCACACCTTGGCTTTGGTCCTGTGGGATGGTGCCTTGACCCAGTCTGGATGTGGCCAAGGACCAGGCAAACAGCCAATGTTGTGTGCACCACCCAGTGAAACTCCCGGTGCCTTGTAGGGAAGAAAAGTAGAGCTGGCAAAACAAATAGAGCAGGGTTTTAGGAGCAGCATCCTGCTCTCACTGATGTTTATCCTGATGTGCTGAATCCTGTACTGAGGAAGAAAACAGAGACTGAAAAACAACCCTTGAGCAACTTGAATGAAAGATACATACGATGTGAGATGGAGTATCGGGGCCATGGGCAGGAAACTCCTTCCTACAAATCTGAGCTCCACCCTCAGGGAAAAAAAAAGGCAGAGCCTCCCATCTTTTCCTTTGTGTTGCTGCAAGAGTAAAATTAATTAAAGAATTTTTTCATCGGCTACGACCTCATCAAAATGTTGGTGGAAAACAAACAGTAATGAAAGGCTTTTATCAGTTTTGGAAGATTAGGAAAAGGAAAAAAAGAGAAAAGCAGCAATTGATAAGCCAAGTAACTCATAATTGCAATCTTGTGAGCATTCTGTCTCCAAATTTAAAATTATAATTTTCTGGACAAGCAATATCCAGACAGGGAGAGAAGCATACCATTTTTACAGTTCTACATTTTGCAGGAAGACATAACTATTTTATTTCCAGAGAAATATAAGCTCCATTCAGAGTTATTTGCTTTGTTGTGTGTCATGACCCTAACCCCAGAAATTGCCTGGAAGGAATGGCTAGCAAAAATCCTTAGCTACATTTACAAATTTCACTGAATGAGTTTTTTGGCCAAACTTAGGCTCATTCATTTATCCATGTGATCATAGAACCATAGAATGGTTTGGGATGGAAGGGATCTTAAAAATCATCCAGTTCCAATCACTCTTCCATGGGCAGAGACACTTTGCACTAGACCAGGTTGCTCTGAGCCCCATTCAACCTGGCCTTGAACACTTCCAGAGATGGGGATTTCACAGCTTCTCTGGGCAACCTGTTTCAGTGCCTCACCACCCTCACAGTAAAAAATTGTTCCTTACATGTAGTCTAAATCTCGGCCTTTTTTAGTTTAATTCTGTTTCCCCTTATTCCACCACTACGCATGAAGCTTCAGAATATTGGGGCATATACACTAAAAGATTTTACCTAGTTTGGTAATGTCAGAGAGAAATGGAATGGAAAGGAGCAAAGTCCCTGAGAGCTTTGGTAAATACATCCATCCTCAGCTGGCTGTGTTACGTGCAGGAGGGGAATCTGTCTCTGCCCAACACAGAGACCTGTGACTCCTGAAGCAGAGCCTGATGTCTAGGAGAGACTTACAGCGTCATGGAGAGAAATAGTCTGGTACCTGAGATTCCTGAAATTCATCTCTCTCCTTGCTGAGGTTTGCACAAGTGATCCCACCTGTTGATGGATTTGGACAGCCTCCTGCCTTGGCTGATGCTCAGTTGACATGTGGTAGCCCCTTGAAGAGCAGAACTCTATTATGTGTCTGGTTTTGTTAATTGTCACTCTTTCCTTCATTCAGAATTGAAATCGCACTGCCATAGTTTGGATTTCTTGAATATCTTTTAATTGACACACCAAAAATTTCAATAAAGCACAAAACCTTCACTTGTGGAAATCATGATTTCCATTTAAGAAGTTCCATACTGAAAGAAAATTAAGTGCATTTTACCAGATATTAAATAAGGCCATTTTTAGGTAGATGTAAATTGCACTGACTCAGACAGTCTCTGATTATCCTTTTCTATTGGAATTTTAATGCTCCTTAGAGAAAATCACAGGGTTATGAAGGTTTATGATAACTGCCAGAAAGAAAATACCTTTAGAGGAAATAATAGGATAGACTGGGTGACAAAACCTAAGGTGGTTAAACTAGGACTAATGATCTAAAATGAGGAAAAGAAAGAAATTAAAAATGAAAATTCAAAATATATTTTAATATCTATGCCAATTAGGGAGGATTTTAAGAGAGGTCAGCACTATGAAGATGTTGAAAGAGAAGGTGGATGTTCAGAGGACTCACATAGTCCCTATACATTGCAAAAAGGACTAGCACACCCTTTCCCCCCCCCTCCAGTTAATCAAATAAGTAGAATTCCTAAAATAAGTGAATTCCTCCTCACCAATCTTGAAAAACAAGGAGGTAGAGAGAAAAATGGATATATGGTAACATATATGGTAACATATATCCATATAGATATATGGATATATGGACTTTACTTGAATGAACCTTATGCACCTTCAAGGCTTTAGGACAATTGAAGGAACTCCAGCAGAAATGACTGCAGGATGACTGTCACCTGTGGGGACAGCTGTAGGACAGGGAATGACATCCAGCCTTTCCTGCCTCCATCTGTTCCACTGACCCTTGCAGCAGGTCTCAGCCTTGTCCTGCGCAGGTGAGGACAGGATTTAAGGTCAGCCTCTAAGGGGACAGTGGGTAATTCAGTCATTGGCAACTAAGAGACAGGCAGTGGTCTGGAAATGCAGGGATGTGTCAGAGAGGGCTCTGGATTTAGGCTTTTTTCTGACCTAATGCCTTAAGAGAATAATAAATACAACTTTCATTACATGGCCATCCAGCAAAGGGGTATTCTTTGAGGAAAAATAGACAATATCTTACCAAGGAATAAAAAAATATACAAAACTATCCCCAGTTTCCCCAGTATGATCAATTTGTGTTTTCCAAAATGCTGGATGAATTTCTTCTGTTGACTGGGAAATAATCTTAGAGAAGTAATTAAAAGTGTGACACATTAAAGGTATTTCTGTTACTTGGGAATTAATCAAAAAAAAGACAACCAAGACACTCCATCAATTCCACCTGCCTATTTTAGGGTGGTTTTTTTTTTTTTAGATAACAAGATAAAAATAATAAAACAGCTTTAAATATAACAAGATAAAAATAATAAAACAGTTTTAATCCATAATTATTCCTAAAAATATTTCCTCCAAAATGGAGGATTTTCTCCCTTAAATAAACGAGATATCCTGTGGGAAGACAATTGTGTGCTAATTCATTTTTCAATTTCTCCATACGTATTTCTCATTTCAAGCTCTTTAATATTGTCTCACGCTTTTATTATCATCAAGAAAGGCGGCAGTGAGAAAAAAAGTGTTTCTTTTTCTTTAAATATTTGCTGTAGCTTGTGTAATTACTGTGCTTGGCAAGAGACATGAAACACTATTGAATTTTCCAACATAATTTTCTGAAGAATAAAATACTTTTGCCTCCCTCTTAAGAAACCTCCAGAGGAGGGCAAAAATAAATGTTGCTTAAAAAACAAAGAAACAAAAAAAGGAAATAAAAATAAGAGCGTGTAAATGAGAAAATGTGGCTGACTTTTGAGAATGCAGATTTTACAAGTCATTTGCACAAACAAGCTACTTCAAGGATCACAGCATCCCAGCTGACCCAGATTCCACTGGCTTCCAAGCCCATTTGTTTGGAAAATGTGCACAGCAAACACAACCTGTATAAAAGCCTCGGCGTTGCTGGAAGTACTTTTGCTCTTGAGGAACCAGAGAAAGGTTATTTAAAATCTCTCTGTGGCTTTCCCTTCTCTGCTGAAATTACAAATAGATGACTACAGTAAAAAGATGGAGCCTTCTGTTTAATTCAGAGCTTGATTAAGATGTAGTTGAGTATGTAGCAGCTTGTCCTTGTTCTGTCTATCATAACACGTAAGACTTTATTCCAGACTAAAGCTTTGGATCTCTCCTGATATTTTCAGCTAAGGGTGTATTAGTGCTGTTTGACTAATCAGTATGATAACCACATGGCAGCTATAGATCAGCTGTCTACTTGCATTGCTCTGTGCTGGAATATAGATTTTTACTGTGGTTTTTTCCCCCCTGCATTGATAATGCTAAGTGCGGGTCACACTTGCCCTCATTTTGCTGAATTTCTCTGTTCATGGAACTGACACATCTCAGGAAAAAATTGTCAGTGCAGAGCTGAATAGCACCAGGGCAGCTGCTGCACATCCAAGGACCAGCTCAAAAGGAGAGACAGATCAGCCTGCTTCCATGCTGTCTCAGGGCTTCACAGCTGCATTGGTGCAAAGGCTGCTTGGTTCTTGCTGGTGCATTGATTTCAAACATTTATCAGAAATCCTTTGTATTTAAGGAGGAAAATGCACAAAAAATCAATCGGATGCTCCTCTTACACAGGCTGTTTTTTAGCTCTATTGAAATCTATTCTCTCTACTGGGAGGAGGTGTGGGTATGCAGGTTAAAAGGTTCAAATGTGCCCATATGAATTAAGTATCTACATCCCAGATGCCTACTCTGAGAATTGGTGGTCTTGTCCCTGTCACGAAGGAGACTGACTCCCCCTCCATCCTTACAACAGAGGAAGTTCAGCCGTTTCATGCTGCAGCTGCTTAATCATCATAATTCACAGAGCTGATTGAGAGTTTTCTCTTCATGCTGTGCTGCAAACCATGTAGCAGCTCAGCAGCAGCTGCTGCAGGAACAGCTGAGACGCAAGCTGGAGCATGGATCCTGTGTGCAACCTTGGGGGTGGGTATGAAGATCCTGTAGCCTTTCCCTGCCAAGACCCACTGCCCAATCCATCAGCACCTGCACGGCCACCAAAGAGAGGTCTAACAACAAAACCGTGAAGCCACATCAGTGAGAGATATAGAAGAAGCCCTGCAGCCTCAAACCCTTTTAGTTATCCCGGCAAAACCCTGGATGCATGTTGACAGACACCTGCTTTTGCTGGCTCATGCTGTTTCCAACTGTGATGTGAGGGTACTGATGAAAAAGATTTGGCTGAATCACACAGCTTCTACAGGAAAGGGGTCTGCCAGTGTTGTGCCATGCTGAGTAGATGCCCTTCAGAGGCTAAATCCAGTGAGAAAAGAGAAATTGAAAGTGATTTCAAAGCTCATCCCCAAACACATATGTGCAGTAACCCTCAGACAGATACCCTCCTCTGTGTGCGTCTGAACAGTCAGAAAGTTGTGCTCAGATTGCTTGGTTAAGGACAGGATTTTCAAAAATCCTCATTAACCTCTTTAAACCACAGCTTTGGTTCATCTCAAGCAGCCAGTGGCAGTTGCCAGAGGGGGCTCAGCTGATAGTTTTTCCACAGTGTGAGTGCTCCAAGGAGAAGCTGCCACATGTGACAGGTGGATGATAATGGCATGTGGTGGTCCTGTGCCACAGATTGCTCTGCAAGAGGGTGTTTCCCTGTCAAGCCAACTCATTGTCCATTTTTTCAATCAATTTAAGCTTGAAATGCATGCACTGGGACACAACACAAATAATTGCCTTGTGCAGATGAAAACTGCTGCCTTAAGAGTTCCCACTTTGATCCCCAAGGATGCAATCTTTGGACCAAAACAACAAAATGAGAACACTCACCTGAGATATATCTAAAAGAAGATTAATGAATTATTGATATTTATCCAAGAATCAAAACATCCAAATATATAATGTGTCAGCCTGAAAGATAATTATAAGAAGAAAATAACTTTCTCCCAATTCTGCTCCAGAAGTGCCAGTCAGACCTCCAAGGAACTGCAGTTTGTGGCCTAATTCACTGATTCTGTCATTAAAATCTGTGTTTGGGTCTAGAGTTGGAGCTTTCTCAGCAAATTTTCAGTGGTTTCCTGGTTCATTTGGATTTTTTTTGATAAATTGTTGAAACTGCATATGCTCACGGGAAGGAGTGGTTTGGGTTAAATATTTCAACAGTATGAACACGTTAAGAAGTCCTGTTTCAAAACTTTCTCGTAAAAGTGTAATCTGAATAATTTTCTTCTTTTTGATTAACTACTCTTGCAGAAATATATAATCTCTATTGTATCAAATTGTTGATAACAGCAGTAACACAGAAGGGTGACAAGCCTAGGGTTCAGTCTGTGTGGGTGCAGAGGTGGCTGCACAGTGGCTGTGTGTTTTACATGATAGAGGAGATTTTAGACAAAAGTATTTCCCCACTGGAGTTATGAAATTTCTGGAGGGAAGAATTCCCTGGTTAAAGCCTGCCTGCACCCAGCCATGCATAAAATATTAACACTGCATCTGCCTCATGTAGGACTCATGTAGCACAGCCCTGCAGGGAAATATTGAAAATTGTGAGGTTTCATTTCAGTGCTAAGCAAGAATGTGCTAAGGATGTGTTGTGTGAGTGATGTGACACTTTGAAGCACTGCCAAACAATTAATAGTTATTTTATGATAAATTTCCTAATGATATGGTTAGGCTCCTTTTAGGAGAAACAACAGCCATAGTGCCCTATTGAGACTGAAAAGTATTTGAGCAATACTCCAACTGTCCAAAATATTGTATAAAGGCATATTGATTTTAACAATAGTTGTGACAAGAATGATTTTTGAATTTTACAGTTCCAGAAAGGAAAAAATAAAACCAAACAAACCAAGGTTGATAAGAGAGAAGGACACATGACTATAAGGAAAGTAAAATATATTTTAAAATATGATCTTTCCAACGGAGTCTTCTACACAATCAGTTAAGATATCTTATTTCATTTTAGAGTGAAGTAGAAAACAAGTTTTAAATTCAGTCATGATTTAGGTATTTCAGATACATAAACCCCTTTGAGTGTGGTTTGACATCAAACTCCTTTATTTATCTGCTGAAATGTGTAAGATGGAGGGAAATTAGTATTCCCCCCCCAAATCTTCTGGACTCATTTAATGAAGGAATTATGAACTACAGCACTAAAAAACTTTAAACCAAAACCTTAGTCAGATGAGAAACAGAATTTTGTGAACTAGTTTCTGCTAATGGATTTTGTATAAATCTTAATGTGATCATGACCCAAATGATCTGAATCCACACATATCTTTCCTAGAATGTCTGGACACTTACTGTCTGCTTCTGAAAGCCATGGTGAAAATCACATTCGGGAAAAATGAAAAGGATGGGAAGGAAAGAAAAGAGAATAGTATCGATTCTTAGGTTATACAAGATTCCAAATTGAGTTCAGGCAGTTTCCCCCAGATGCCACACAGCACATCGGGGCAATAGCTGACTCCTGCAACCTCCTTTCATGGGTCACCATCACTCAGACAAGGAGCAGGCTGCTCAAATTGCTGATGCACACATCCATCAAGTTGGTGGCTTTGAAGCTGTGCCAGATTGCTTGCCTGTTGCTCCAGTCTGTTTCTTCTCTGCATGTTTCCTGCACAGTATTTAATTAGCAAGAGTGCTCAGGGTTTCCTGCAAAGCAGGAGGGAGAAGAGAAAGATGTGCTAGCATTGCATCAAAATAAGGCAGCTAGGGAAGGGATGTTTTAGATAAAGCAGGCTGGTTCAATTCTCTTTAGAATTGGTTGTCCCACAGAAGGTGTAAAGCAGAGAAAATGGACTGAGAGAGTTACAGGTATCTGAGGGTAGGTAGCCTTGCTGCTAATTTTGCTACCTGAACAAGTTGTCATGAAAAGACAACTGATCTTAGATGAAAGATGCCTTCTTCTCTTTCCTCATCTCTTCTTCCTCAGGAGTAACTACACAGTTGCCCATCTCTCAGCAGCACCAATTCACGCCACGTTTCACAGCTCTGAAACAAGCAAAGCACATGGTGCCATTTTACCATACATAAATACCAAACATCCAGTCTGACTGAAGAGATTGTCAGATGATGAACTTGAAGAGGACATTTTAAAAACACTGTGTTCTCCTCTTCCATGGATACTGCCACTCTAAATGGTTTGGGATACCTCCTCAATTGCTGTTTCAAAACAGCCCAATTACTCAGAAGTGGCTGCAATCTCCTTCTGTGCATTTGTGCTCAAACCACAATCAAATCAAAACTGAAATCAAAACTACTTCTCTAGCTGTGTCTTCAGTGCCCTTTTTGTGAAAGTCCAAATCATAGCAAGTTCCTTCCCTATGTTTGCAGACTGGTTTCCTAACCCCAGAAGTACACCCAACCTACTCAGTGTCCTCCTTTTTTCCCTGTTGCACATCTCCAACTAGCTAAACTAAGGCCTTCATCTCACTCTTCCAGTGCTTTCTCACACTATGCAACAGTCCTCTGATGATTTAATCTGTAACTAATATTTCTGTTCTCTTTCTTTCCTTCTGTAGGACTTTGTGATGTGTTTTGTTTAAAAAATGCCTCGTAAATGGTAAATGGTTTGATCAATTTTCAACGCAAAGACACATACTGACAAGAGATCCAGAAGGTGACAAGGGAAGCCTTGTCCCCATATCTGGATTGCAACGTGCTATCTTCAGTATTGCTGCATGTCCACTACATGGAAAGATTAAACTGAAAATATCATTCACTGGTTGCTTGCTCTGACACCTGGGTTAGTATCATTAAACACTCTCTTCTGCCTGTACTTTTACAAATACCTTCAACTTAATGTCCTGTTTCAAATTTTCTTTACTAGGAATTAATTTTACTTGAAATTGAGTGTCAGTAAAAATACCATATAGGGTTATGTTTGCTCTGAGAGCAAGGGGCATTTATTTTTCTTTATTATACAAATAAGTGCTTTGACAGAGAAAAAAACCCGATCTATTTTCAAGAGAAAAAGTTTATTTCAACAGTAAAATTCACCCTATTGTTGGTCTAATTGTCTATCAGTCAAGTCATGGGCTAGTAGCTGATTTTGCTCTGATGAGGTAGCACAGGAGATTTAAAATAGCTGCCGGTAATACAGAGTGGATATTCTTCCCTTCAAACTCAGCAAAAAGCTACAGATGAACACAAAAGTGCTGGCTAATATCCTTCCATGAAAGTCAAGACTATTTTTTTCAGTTATGAAATTATATTATACAATGGATTAAATAAATTAAATCAAACCCAAATAAGTAGTTTTTGGATAGTGCAAGTATCCTTGATGGGATAGGAGTATCTGTCTGTTCCTTTCTATCTTCTCTGCTGGTAGATCTTGACCAAACATGTGGTCTTAGATGGCAAAAGAAATGTAACTAATCCATCACTCACTTGAGATCTTTTTAAAATCTCCTTACTAGATACACTGAACTAAGCTAGGAAACTGTCAGGTGTTTCTGCTAAGCAGCTCATGTGCTAAGAGCAGAGGAACTCATATAGCCATGAAATCAGCCTTCATCAATCTGATGCCTTTTTCTGGATATACAATCCCCTTTTCTGAGGTACTTCATCCCTTGTTTTAGTGATATTACTGTTTTAGTGATATTACATCCACATGTTAACTACTTTCTGCATCAACCTGTCACAAAACTGACTTGAATATAGCTGTGGTGATTTACTTGTTCTCTGGGTAAGGCACCTTCTAAATGCTGTGAAGGCCCATTGCTGATGTGTGAGCTAGACTTACCTCCAGCTCTGCAATCTTTTTGTGTGGGCAAAAATTATCTGTGCATTGGTGCAGTGCCACATGTCTGTGTCCTGTCTGGTCACGCTGCAGAGCTCGGTTTAACTTCAGTTGTGTCTTTGAGAACTCGTGCAATAACAAAGCCCAAATCTCCTGTTTGAAAACTTTGAGCATGAATAAAATGTGTTAAAGTGGCTTGAGAACTGGACAGGGGAATGAAAAGAATATAATAATGGTCTTTTGACAGGCTTTCCCTGGGACTGTTTCTCTTTGCATCCTTCTGGAAGGGAAATAAATGTTCTTGGTCTTCATTGCTATTTTCTACACAGTCCTAGGGTGATAGAGTCTGGAGACAACTCTTGAGAGAGTTTTCAGCACCATTCAGATACAGAGGAAAATGTATTCCCAGACAACACACATACATGGAACTTTAATTTTATGACAGCTCCGTTACTGTGTGGGTGACACCATCCAATTCTGAAGACAAATTTCATATTAAAAAAACCCAGTAAAGACAAAAATCTAAGGGGAAAAGAGAGACTTTCAGCAAAAAATTCCTATATTGTCTAGAAATAGAAAAGAAGAAAACAAATATCACTCCTAACTGCTGTTAAAATCCCTGTCTATTTTTCTGCTATTATTATTAAACATAATAATCTATGTTAGATTATTATAAATCTAACATAGATGGCAATTTAGAAGGAAGTTTTTGAACTAAAGATGATATAAAAGAGGATTCACATAGTCAAACTAAGAATTCAGGGCCAACGTGCCAATATGTCAGACCCCAATTTATTTGCTTTTCTGTCTTGCTTGTTAGGGTAACTACATCAGTTTGGACTATTCAGTTCCCCAGGCAGCACACAGCATGCATCTCTCAGAGAGCCAAGAATAGAATTGGGATTCTTTATGATCAGCTTCCTACTGAGTACTAACAAGCAGCCATGTAATATATTGAGAAGGTGTGAGCATGTCAAGCTCCTTGCCCAGCTGGATACAAAAATAGGAAATAAACGCCAAGACAAAAGCCTAACAAAGATATCAGTAACAGTGGCATAGGATGGTTTTGTCAAATGTGTTTGATATATGATGCTTGCAGGACTGCTCTGCTTTAGGTAGCTGTGGAAGCTCTTGCTCTCTTGAAGTAAATCTACTACCTTGCATGCAAGGTATTGGAAATGAAGTGATGGCCTTAAGGAGAGATTTAACTTCTCACCTATTAGTCTTCCAACATTAAAAAGACAAGTATTTTCCCTCGTTTCTTATTTCAATTATTATAGGCAAGAGAGAGTTGACACATATTCCACATTATTTGCAGCCATAAATTATAATTTCTGTTTGCTAATTTTATCTTCTTGCAGGATCCTTGGATCTGTTTGCATTTATCAGAATGCTTCAAGGAAGATTTTAGTTCTGACGTTGATTCGTGGGTTTTGAATTTTTTTTCCACCTGCACTAATTTTTCTAAGAATGGAATGTGTTTTATGCTCTTTGAGATCTTGAAATAAAGATTTTGTATTAGCCAGATGTATTTTTAGAGAGCTTTCATGAGCATTTTAACCACATCTGTTAAGTGTTCTTTGTGGCATTAAGTTGGGTAGACATATAGGGCACAGGACTCATCTTTGATCCGTGACAGAAAAAAGGTAAAACTTCCATTTCTATCTGCCATGAATGCTCATGATTCTACATTTGAATTGTGTGCTTTGAATATCCTACATGTCATCTCTCTGTACCTGAAATAAAATACAGAACATAATGCCTTTCAATATCATAGAATTGTACAATCATAGAATGCTTTGGTTTGGAAGGGACTTTAATGATGGCCTCGTTATACCAGCCACTAGACCAGGTGGTTCAAAGACCCATCCAACCTGACCTTGAACACCTACAGGGATGGGGTACATACAACCTCTCTGGGCAACCTGTGACAGTGCCTCACAATAAAGAATTTACCCCTAATATTTAATTTGAAACTGCCCCCTTTCAGTTTAAAGCCATTTCCTTGTCCTATCACTACATGCTCTTGTCAAAACTCCTTCTCCTGCCCTCGTACAACACCTTTAGATACTGAAAGGCTGCCATAAGTTCGCCCTGGAGGCTTCTTCTCTCCAGGTTGAACTCTCTCAGCCTGTCTTCATAGGAGAGGTGCTCCTGCCCTCTGATGATTTTTGTGTTCCTTCTCTTGACTTGCTCCAGGAGGTCCTTGTCCATCCTGTCCTGGAGACAGCAGGGCTGGACACAACACTAATGTGGTGGTGTCTGCAGGGGTCACAGGATGAGGGAAGAGATGAGAATCTTGACTCCATGTTTCAGAAGGCTGATTTATTATTTTATTATATATATTATATTAAAATAAAATTCTATATTAGAACTATACTAAAATAATAGAAGAAAGGATTTCATCAGAAGGCTTGCAAGGAAAGGAAAACAATGGAATGATAATAAAATCTTGTGACTGACCAGAGAGTCTGAGACAGCTGGACTGTGATCGGCTATTAATTAAAAACAACCACATGAGACCAATCAAAGATGCACCTGTTGTGTTCAACAGCAGCAGATAATTATTGTTTACTTTTCATTTCTGAGGCCTCTCAGCTTCTCAGGAGAAAAATCCTAGCAAAAGGATTTTTCATAAAATATTTCCATGACACACTACCAGTGGGGTCTCATGAGAGCAGAGCAGGGGAACAAAATCTCCTCCCTGACCCTCCTGGCAACACTGCTTTGGATGCAACCCAGGATACAGCTGACTTTATGGCCTGCAAGTGCATATTGCTCAGTCATTTTCAGTATTTAATTCACCAGTACCCTCAAGTCCTTCTCCACAGAGTTGCTTTCAATCCACTCACTGCCCATTCTGTATTTGTGCTTGTCATTTTTCCAGTCCAGGTGCAGGACCTTGAACTTGGCCTTGTTGCCCTTCATGATGTTCTTCATGAGCCCCTCTCTCAAGTGTGTCCTGATCCTTCTGCATGGCACCACTTGCCTCCAGCCTGCTGGATGTACCACAGAGCTGTGTATCACCCACAAGCTCTCTAAGAATGTGCTGAATGCCTCAATCCATGTCACTGACAAAGATATTAAACAGCACCTGTCCAAATACCCTGAGAAATGCCACTTGTCACTGCTCTGCGCTCAGACACTGGGTCACTGACCACAGCCCTTTGAGTGCCACCTTCAGCCAGTTCCTTATCCATCGAGTGATCCCTCTGTCAGATCTGTGTCTCTCCAGCTTAGAGATGAAGAGGTTATGCTGAGCAGTGTCAAATGCTTTGCACAAGTACAGGCAGATAACATAAGTTGCTCTTCCCTCATTCACCATGCTGCAGCTCCTTTATAGAAAACCACCAAATTCACCAGACACAATTTGCTCTTCGTGAAGCCGTATTGGCTGTCACAAATCACCTCTTTATTTCCCATGTACCTTTGCATGGTTTCCATTATGATCTGCTCCATGATCTTGCTGAGCATGGAGAAAAAATCATTTAAGAGGAAAAGATGTATTTAACATGGTTACTTCATTATTTCACTTAGCTTTGGGAACTTAATAGAAGTTGTACTGTACAGCAGTGGGAAAAAACTGTTATTGCTCAGGGTCCGGTTGCAACCACTCATTTTGAAATGAAACCACATATTTTTCTTTAAAGCATTATTTAGTCAACCCATAATCTGTGAAGAGTGGAAGTCCTCCATCAGTTTTATACAGTCTCTTTCATGACATTCATAGAAGAGCTGTATAGAATAAATTAAGTTCTGAAAAGAAAACCCCAGGTTATTTTCATTGAATAGTTTTTATTGTAGACATTGTGAACATTATAGAAATATCTGACCTCTAATTCTCCTTAAAGAAAGAAATACCATATCCTTGGGACACCATTGTTATCTCACATCTCTGTAATGAAAAAGATAAAAAACATCAGAGAAACCCTTGCCTCTACAGAAGAAGAAATTTTCCTGCTGAATTTCAAGCCATTTTTCAGCATCCAAGAAGCTGAAAGCACACTTCACAACTCCTGTGTCCCTGTGACCTTGGTGGACTATAAAGACTTGGATGTCAGACTTTCAGCTGTGGAATGTAAAACTAAGCTGTTTGACAAACCACATCAGTCAGTGCCTCTGAACAGTGGCTCAAGAACCAGGACTTACCCTTTCTCTATTGAATGATTTATCAGAGTGGTAGGAAGTATTGAGCTACTGCTTAAGAAATGCCAGAGGACACTGGACCCAGGAGGAATAACATGCATAATTCATGACACTGATCAACAATATTCATAGGGAACAGTAACTACTTACTTTTCCCACTTTTTTAGTAGACTTACATTTTATAAAAGGAAATTACACAGGCACTCATCTTTATTCATAAATATTAGGGCAGATAGTCTCCCAAACCCATTGGAAAAACTATACATGCAAAAGTATATTATGGATGTATTATTTTCCAAGACCGTATGTATCCTGAGCTATAGGGAATAACTGGAAGATGGGAAACAATGAGAGGAATTTGTCAGTTCACCCAGGCACTTTGGATCTGTAAAATCTACTGTCTACCACCATGAATCAGTAGGTTTCTTTCTGCTTTCAGCTGCCAGGTTTGAAATACAAAAATTAAAGCTTTTTGTCCCTTAAAATAAAAAGAAAGCTCTAATTGAGCTGAACTAAATGATGAAATGTTTGTTCTCTGCCATAAATTAGTGTTTGCTATTGTCATCTGAAGCCATTTGGGTTTTTTTGGCAGGATGGAGGCAAATATCAGTTTTAGGAGGAAGAGTTTCATTTAAATCTGAAGTTCTACTCTTATTAACTTCTCTCTGTCACTACCTACAAAGGGGGAGCTGGTTACCCCAGTCCTGGCTATTTCTCTGGGAAGTTTTCATGCAGATTGCCTTCTCCTATTAGTTAAGCTGAAACGCCTTCCCCTGCTGCAAAGGCAGAGCCCTAAGGCACACATGATCACTCTGTGTCAGCTGGTATAAATGTGGCCATTTGACTGTGAGGGAGCAAGAAATGTGTTTAAGCACTGGGGTATTGTGCCAATCCAGAGATTATACTGTACCTTAGCTGCTTGCAGAAAGATGTGTCTCTCCTGTAGATCCTGCGTCATGATATCTGGTGTGTTGATACTTTGGACAGATGATGCTTGAGAAGGTATTAGATTTCTAGATATATGTACTTGAATTGCTCTTTTTCTTTTAGTATGTGTTTTTATCTTTGTTTTTATTTTTGCATCAACTCCTTGCATATAGTTGGAATAACAGTTGTGCCTCAAGGGCCCAAAATACTGAAATATCAAATTACTGAAGCAAATGTTTGTGCCTTAGATCATGTCATATGGGGCTCTTAGAAAATCAACTCTGCACTTGGAAACAACACACTTTGAATAAAGAAAAAAAAAAGAATAGTTAAGGTTTCAATAATTCATCAAAATTCAGTTTAAATAAATAATAAACCATATAACTAAACACCTAATCATCCAGCTCCTGATTCTTTTGACTCATCGTTTATTAGCTTCTCAGTAAATTAATTTGCGTGATTTACCAAGCTAAATGCTTAAGAATAAAAAGGTTAATTGAAGGTTGGAGTAGGATACATTATTGAGCAGTTGACATATTGCCTTGATGTTATGAATAATCTGGGAGTAGTTCAATAGAGTTGCAGCCGCTTCTCCCAAGTCTGAACTTGACCTGCAGTCTTTCTTGCGGAGGCATTGTCACTTCTTTTTGTCTAACAGGGCTGTGAGTAATTTGGTTTTTTGCCTCCCTTCTCAAGAATATGAATTATTAATAACATGAAGAATACATTGAGGGAAGAAAAAAAACCAGAGTATATCACATCTCTCCAAGCCTATAAGAATTTGAAAAAAGGGAGAACAAAAAAAGTTAAACATCCATACCTGAGGTTGCTCGTTTGCATGCCAACAAAAGATAGTGAAGGAACTACAAAGATGCTTTGAAATGAGAGCATTATTAGAACAAGAAAAATTTTGAATTAATCAGGGCACACTTGTATAAGCAGATCCAAGATGCCAGAGGGTTTGGAAACTCTTTTTCTGTAAATCACTTCCTATCATAGATACTCTTTCTGAAAGGAAGATGGGGAGGTGATCGTAGGGGGCAGATGGGGAGGAGGTGGTCCCATCTCTGACATGCTCTGAATTAATGCAGATGTCAAGCAGCAGCTGAGCGTGGGGAAATAGAACTCGATATCAAAACAAAGGTTTTGCAACTACTGTGCTAATGATGAAGGGCAGATCTGCAGCAGGTTTTATTTGTCAGAGATCCAACAGAGGTAATGCAAATCACACTGAGTATCTATCCCTCCATTTTGTGCTACTTCTCCTCCTCTCCCAGCCTCAACTCCTCTCATTTTTATGATAAACAGGACTTGAACTCTGCTGAGCCTCACAATTCTGCGTCTCGTTGATGACTCATTAAGATTTTATCATTCCAGTGACATGTTATTGAACCCAGTTTCCTTAGGGGGCTGGTCTGGTGATTACAGGAGTAACCAGTGACTGCTTAATCACCCACTGCATTATATTCATATTAATAATAAATACCAGGAGGTAGACAGTTATAATTACATTGCTAGTTTAGGAAGACATGAGCCTATAAAAGTTGACAACACTGAAATACAAATTCGGACATTTGCATCATGTGAATAGATGTGACTTGGAAGGTGCAGAGAAAGGTAAGAACATAAACATGGTGATTTTAAAGAGAGTTATTGTCACAGCAATCATGATGCTGTTTAATTAAGCAGAAGAAAAATATTTCCTTGAGCATGAGCAGCTTAGAAGAGATCGGGCAGGATGATATTCACATGTCTGGCTAAGAAGTATTTTCTATGAGGGAAAGAGACCCCAAAGAATCTTCTAGCAGCCTTGCTCTGATGTTCTTTGGAGTAAGAGGCTGCAAATATCTACGTCCATAATGCCCTAAAGTATATCACATATCTCCGAGGTTGAACTCTTCCACCTTTGATGAGCAGATACTTTGCAGAGCAGGGATTTTTCAGCGTTGTATAAGTCTCACAGCACAGCAGTCCCCCAGACATACCAGCAGTGCTGAGCAGACAGCCCCTTCTAACTCTAATGAACTGTGGCAAACACGCTGAAAGGTTTGACACAATATGATTCATCACAAAGTGGCAAAATGCTGAGCTGGATGCACGCTGCACTGAAAACCCAGACAGGAGAGGGCTGTTGTCTGGTTTACTATATGTGCCTATTTAAAGATTAGATGAATTGTCATCCAGAGGAGCTTGCTTGCTACAGAAGCAAAGGGTGGCTATGTAAGTTCTGATACCTAAGTTAAAGAAGGTGTTGAGTGAGGGCAGGAGAGGGAACATATTGGACCAAAGAGTCATGAACAGCAGCAGTATTTCTCCAAAAGCAAGATAATGCTGCTTGCATGGCTGAGAATTTCTGAAAACTACAGGTTCACAATAAAACCTGATTTTTCTGAAAATCCAGAAGGATCTGCTCCCCATTACGTTTAAAAAGAGGCTTGGCTTTTGGCTGTCTTTTTTTTTTTTTGAACATGTCAATTTTTTGCACAGAAGTTTGTTTTCTCATAACTAAAAATGTTATCTGTACAGTGCAGCTAAAGTAGTTGACAAAAGAAAAGAGATGGCAGAGTTGCACCCTGAAGAGGACTAAGAAAAGTCTAGCCTAAGTTCAGAAGGTGGATGCTTAGGCAGCTCATTACTTAATTAATTTCCTAGAGCTCCAAATATTTATGTAGTACTTTAAAAATCAGAGAGCTCAAATGAACAGAAACAAGAAATGTTGTTTTAAGTTTCTTCAGGTAAGGGATTCAGTGCTCCCAGCTGCTAGCTACTGTGTAAAACGGGATGTTCACAGTCGTGCCATCTCTTGTAGACAATTTCACATGGTTTGAGCAATACGTGAGTTTGGCCTGTAAGAAAAATAAGCGGTGTATCCTGAAAGGCTTGGACTAACAATCCCTGCCAATAACTCAGTGATTATTTATCTGAAATGTCTCTGGGATTTAAACACTGAATGTTTGGTGCGAGGCTAGTTTGATAGGCTTGAAGAAAGTGACTGACCATGCCACCAGGCCCAGAATACTTGGTCTCTTGAGCTATCGTAGTATATCAAATCTCCTTGCCAAGCTATGCCTCCAAGTATGTGCATCCAGGAGAATCTTGACTGTGCAGAGCTTCTAGCTGGTGTGATACATAAGTTTATAGGGAATTCATCATTATTTGCCAGGGTCATAGTTCTTCCAGGGAAGAAACTTGTTGTGAAGCTGTTAAGCTTCAGTAGTGGGGAGAAATCTGGAGGAGTGGATCCAGCTGAAATAAAGCAATAGCTAGGAAAAATAGAATCAATGATTTGTGGACAAAGGTCATGCACATCTTTTACTCCTTGAAAGATGGTGCATTAAAACTGAAAACCACTGAAGAGTTGAAGAACCAAGACTGGGAAATAAAGGAATATTTCTGCAGTTGAGCATGAATTCTTTAGATAGACAGAAGCATGCAGGGATGATTTGTGCAGCCTCATTCATTTGTGCACATGTCCACAAATGCATACATGAAGAAAAGAACAGTCAACTCTTTGTCTGCTAAAAAAAAGGTATAGAAAAGTACAGGAAAACTAGGACACAAAGATTCATCTTTATTGAAATGAAACAGCTGAAGGTTCTGGCACCAGAATATGTATTAAGTAGATCAAGGAAAGGAAAAGTACTATAATCCAGCCATTTAAAATCTACAATACTTTTATAAAAATAGATTCAAACTTTGCTAATATGCATTTTGATTGACTATACATTTTCCTCTCATTTCCATTGCTCCTTCAGGCTCCACATCCCTAGTTAGGCAAATAGCTGGCCTTTACCAGATGACACTAAATTGAATTCACCATCTGAGTTACAATTAGATAAAGCATTCAGTTTTGATCCTTTATTCTTCTGAGTTACTGGAAAGAAAAGATAATACCCCTACAGTCTTGGCCTCTAAGGCTTCCCACACAAAAGCATATTGCTTCACCACAGTGAAATATTCATAATTGATTAGACTCTTCTCTAAAGATACAATTAGTAACTTGAATTCTAAGCTCCTCTACTGAGAAGAGAAATAGGTATTCCAAAGTCATGCCTCACTGTTTCCCCTGCTAGTTTCAGCAGAGTTTTGGCTTGAACAGAAAGAGTGTAAGAAATGCCTACTTATATAAGAGGGCAAAGCAGAAAGATAACATCAGCCTGGACAAGATGAAAGTGCCAGGAACTTTGTAGCACTTAGCTAACTCTCTAGTGAAGAGGTGCTAGGGGAGCAATTTCCAAGAGCAGAGACAAGAAATAAAACATACTTCAGAAACTAGTATCTTGAAAAAAGAGAATAATAATCCTAATCTCAACAAAGGTTAAATCCGATTACACGCTTGTTAGCCTTCTTTGTGATAACTTCTACCTTGTATTTGAGTGAGCATCTATTCTGACTTCTAGTTCAACCGAAGGCAGAAAGAAACTTATTCTCTCTCTTTGCTGCACCTGCAGCAGAGAACTCAGAAACAGGCACAATGGTGAAATAGTTAAAAATTACTGCTAAAGATCTCTGAACTAGAGTGTGATATTTCCTGATAGGTTTTGCTCTAAGAAGATTAACCACAGAATGTTACACTGCTACAACACTCAGCTCTTCAAGGAGATAATTTTGTAGGATGCTATTTCTTATTAATGCCCCAAGCAAGCAATTACAGGGAAGTTCCAATCCAAGCAGTATTGTGCCACTTCCCACATAACTGTGTACTGTTCGTACATGCACCTGTATCTTATATGATTAAATGACCTCCATAACCCCCAGAAAGTCCCGGTTGCTTGTCCATTAGCCGACTTCTTTGGGCACTGAGCTGCCAAAGCAGAACAGAGAAGTTTTTCAGTTCACAGGGAGTCACTTGGACAAAATCCAGCGCCCAGCTTTAGCAGATAGATCACTTATCACCACAGGAATGATGATGGGTAGAAATGGTGGAGGATTTGGTGATCAAACTAAAGTTATTATACAATAAATTCCTGTTTCAACAGTCCCTTCTTATTTGCAGAAGTTGTAATCATTGCCTTTCAAGAAGTGCAGAAGCAGAGGAGCTTTGCTGGTGAGGAGCAATATCCAAAATGTAGAACGTTCCCCTGTTGTCAAATTCAGGTCTGCTCTTTCAGTGTCATGCAAGCATTCATCCCTGTTAAACAGGGATTTCTACACACCTTAGCAAGCAGTCCTTTTTTTCCTGCAGTTTTGGCACTGCCACAGGTAATTAGAGTAAAGTCCACAGAAATCTTTTACATGTTGTTGATCAGTCATTGGTATAAAGATCTGTAGGCTCACAGAAATAAGGCTACACCAATATATACACTATTATACAACTGGGAATCTATCAATTTTCCAGTGACTTTTCTAGACAATATGGTATTTCCAGGTTCAGTACAATGATGAATTTCATGGGAGTTATACCAGAATAAATCTCTGATGCGAATCTGCTCTGTCAAAACTTCCACAGAATTTGATTTATTCTAGTCTTCATATTTTTTTAAGTCTGGTTTTATTTGGGTCCAGTGTATCTACATTGGAGATTGGCCTTGGGCCAATACTAGGAAAAATGCAGAAACGCCCCTGCCCCTCCATTGATTCAATCAGCTGTTAAAGTTTTCACTTTATTTTATTTTTTGAGTTATTAATCTCAGAAGGTTTTGCAGATATGAATTCCTTGTTCTTGATTCTGTGCATTTTGAAGGGCTCTCATGACCTTTAGTAAATGTGCTGGGTATAATATGACAATGATGCAGGGATGGGGGGTGGCATGAGTTTGAAGTGTGTATTGCATACTTAATTTCAAGAATCTCTTTGTCCCACAGTACATAATTCCACTAGGATTCTAGTAAAAAAATGTGGATGTTGTTCATGTTCTATATAGGGGTTCATTAATTTGCTCTGATTAACTGATTCAGAGTACACATTAAAGATTAGGAAAAGTATCACTCACTTCATATTTATGCCCTCCTTAGCCCTCCCTTCATGTATGCTTTAGTTTCTACCTTTCAAAATCTACAGCCATGACACCTTTAGAAGATAATGAACAAATCCCTGGGACTGCCTTTATCCTTATGCATCTGTATGATTCTTACCAAACAAAAGACAGATTTGAACCCTGGTTTGGATCCACCCTCTAGTTCAGAGGGAATCAGTAGACTAGAAAGTCATGAGGAATAAGAATTTGTGCACAAGATTTTGCAAATAAGAATAGTTTCAGAGAGGAAAAGAGAATGGATATATTCATGTTTTCACTGTAATTCTTTCTCAATCACCTTGAATATTTACTGATCTCTGAATATTTGAGACAGGAGCTGTAGTTGTCAGGCTACACAAGACTCTTTGGGGATGAACAGCAGCTTTTGCAGTACCTTTTGAAGTAGTGAATTTTCACTGAAATAAGTTAGTATAAAAACATACCAGGATGACTGAGTGGGAAAGACGATTTGATATTTTAGTCAACTTTTACATACATTACTAAAATCCTGTCTTGAAGAAGACAGTGATAGAGATCATAGAATCATTAAGGTGGGAAAAGACCTCCAAGCTCACCAAATCCAACATTTGGCTGAATACCACCACACACACTAAACCCCATTGGGCAGTGTCATGTCCACACAGTTTTTGGAACCGAGTTTTCTTCCATGAATTAGGACTGTTCCTGTGCTTTAACATTCTTTCAAGGAGGAAATTTTCTGATAACCAGCCTGAACCTCCCCTGGAACAAGTTGAGGCCATCTTCCCCTTGTCCTGTCGCTAGCCGCATGGGAGAAGAGGCTGATCCCCACTTTGCTACAACCTCCTTTCACATAGCATTAGACAGAAATAAGGTCTCAAGCCTTCTTTTGTACAGATTGAACAACCCTGGTATCCTCAGCCACTCCTTATAAGACCTAGGTCATGGTCAGTCAGCACTGAAGTCTCATGATCTCAGTGGGGTATGAATTCACCTATAGGCTTGAAATGAAGGGGGCACTTCAGCATCCTACCCTCCCCATCCAGAAGTGTGATGTGAGCTCATTTGACTCAGCCACATTCTCAGATCAATGAGGGAGATTGACATCTCCAGAGGATGATTTGTCTAATGACAGGTGTTTATGAAAGGGTGAATAAATTGCCTTTTCAAAGAGCCTGGCTCTTTCCATTCACTCTGTGTAGAGGAGAGACATCTTCAGATCCTACTCTGTGGAACTGAAAGTAGACTCCAGCCCAGCTTCCTTTGTTTCCTTCATTACCTCTTAGTTTATAGCACATGGTAGGACTTATCTGTTGTTTCTGTATAAACAAAGGATTTTGAGACTAATTCAATATTTCATCTTTGTTTTGGTTATTAATCAATCTCAGCAGCAGTTTATTGAATTCTACAGCACAATGCTAACAAAATTGAACATGTAATGATGTGATTTTTTATATACAATCAAAGGCATAATAAAAATTTCTTTTATACTGATTTTTTAAATATATATGATCATTCTATGTATCTCTAAATGACAGCTAACTTTTATTATTGCACAAATGGAAAATTCTGGTTTGATTTTTCAGACTTTGTTCATTACTATTGAAAATGAACAAAGTGTTTGCTATATATGGGAAAAACAAGTCTGCCTGATTGTATTTCTAAACTGTAAAATGCAGCGGTTATTTTAACATGAGGATTTTGTTAGAAGTAACAATAGTTTCAAAGCCTTTCTTACCTTTTGTATGGCTGCCTTTGTCAACCTTTATTTCCAACTGGAAATCAGGACACCATAACATGGTATTTTTCAGACCACATTTAGAATATTTCAGAGAAAAGGTCTTCTTTATTCTGGCAATATTTTCTAGACAACCTTCTGCAACCTCTGTATCATATCTTTATTGCAATGGAAATTTCACTCCGGGTATTTTACTATCCTGACCTGGAACCATTCTCAATATTTTCATCTGAAATTTCCCGTACACACTCCAGATTTTTTGGCAGTTTGATTTCTTCAATTTCTCATAGATCTCACATATTGAGAAGCATCCTAACTCAAGGATCTCTGTGCCAACCCACAGAAAGATTTCTGGCAGTGCTAAGGCACAGTTGATCATCAACATTATTTTTTTTCAGATAACTGACAAAGAAAGTGAGAGGACAAGATAATGAAGATGGAAAGATGACTAATTAGTTGATTAAATTATGACAGTTCAGGGATATTCAACTTTATAGAGGTATAAATAGAAAGAACATGCTTCAGCTTCATGTTACAGCAGAGAAATATCTGGCTAAGGCCATTGAGACCCATTAAAAAAGTTTTAGAGTAGGAGTTAGAAAATTGGGAGATGAGGTTTTTCACACATGATCCTAGCGAAGAGACAAGTGCAGCTGCAACTGTAATGGATAAAGGAGGACTATGAGCCTAGGTGCCTGAAATGAAGCAAAAATTAATATAGTCAAGACTTCAGCCAGGCTGCTGAAGTGATTAGAAAGAAGGATTAATTCCCTTTTCATCAGAAATGTTTAGTGATTTGTCTACTGCTGCTGTGAAACAAAAGGGGAGAACTTGAGCTCCTAGAGGCTTGGATTTTGACAAGGTCAGAGATTTCCTTCATATCATTTGGAAAGCAAACACTACATAAAACATCATTAGGAGGCCTTTTTTTTTTTTTTTCTGCCAGGAGATAAGACATTATGCAACGACTAGGCTACTATTTTTGGAGATGGTAGTCAACAATGTTTTCCAGGAAATCAAAAGATAAATGCACAGCATATTGTTGCTTTAGACAGAGTTTTGAAAGGAAATGAGAATACTATAATATTCTCTTTTTTCTTCTTTTATTTTTTTTGGTTTTTTTTTTGTTTTTTTTTTTTTTTTTTTTTTTTGTTTTTTTTTTTTTTTTTCCCCAAATCATGGTTTTTTCAGTTACCTGTAGAAATAAACAAATAAAAACTGCATTGGAGGGTGCTGCTCTTGACATTAGCTCAGAATTGAACAGAAAGAAGACTGGGGTTCTAGAAGACAGCAACTTCTGAATTTTTCAGTCCTTTTTTTTCAAAGGACTGTACTGTCAAGAACATGTCCCTAAAAAGGGGAAATCTTGTTGAAAGGGACTTCACTCCTAAATGGATGACTATTCAATCAAAAAAGATGCTAGCAAGTAAGGAAGCTACATAAACAAGATAGAAAATGAAAGAAGTCTTCATAACAAAAGGTTATAACCTAGATTATCAAAGATACCTAGGATATCTTCTTGAAATCCTAGATATCAAGAAGAATAAAATAGAGAATTTTCCAAAGGTGCTCATCTTTTAAAGGCATAATAAAAGAAATAGCCAGGCACCATTCAACTAGATGGAAATTTGTCCATTAATGAAATTTGCTCATGACTCAGTTTCATAGTGTATTATCAATATATAGAGATGTCAGAATATCACATCAAAACATGCAGGGCTACTCCAAGAATAGAAAAAGTGAAAACACAAACAACATAAGAAGGAAACTAGTGTAAATTATTATCAATGGGGTGATTGTCAGATGTAAATAGCTGAGGAAGAGGAGAAAGTGGTTGTGTTAAGTGATTGTAGGATGACAATGAAACACCAATGATTTTTTCATGTAGAGAAAAGTTTATTCTTAAAATATCTCAAGAAATGGAGACCTCCTCCAGTGCAATCCCACTCTCTGATGTTCAGATCATATTAATTCAAAGTGAAAAAGAAGTAGAAGAGGCCTTCATAAATGTTCAAGAAATGGAAGAATGAAAGAGTTTTGTTTGATCAAACCCATAAAATAAAATCTCAAAAGTTGATAAGATCTTTCTCTGAAAATGTTTCTGGATAATGAACAGCAGGAGGAGGAAGAGTCACAAGGTTGTCAGGATAAAACCCTGTATCATACCTATGTGCAAGTACATAGGTGTGATACAGATACCAGCAAATGAAGGCTGAAAATTACAGAGGTTGACCCAAACTCTTAAATTGTTTAATTATAACTTTTTGTACCCAGGGAAAACAGAAACACTGTTCACCTTAAAAAGTGGATTTGCTAGCACCCAAACCCTGGAAATCGTAATCTTTACTGTTACTTAGACATAAATTTCAATGCCAGAATCAAACTTTTCTTAACAAAAATTAGAATGAAATTCAGGATGCATGTTAAACATCCAACATCTTATCATCAGTCTTTTTGTTCTTTTGTGAGGATAAATAAACACATTTCACAATCATAACCAATGGCCTGAATACTCCTGAGGGTTTTTTTAAGTACAGAAAAAAGAAAATCTTTAGTAAAAAATGGTATATCTAAATTATTAGATGTACCCAGTGCTTTTTAAAACAAATAAACAAAAATTTATTTAACTTCCTAAAGCATTCATTTCATGTGAGTAAAATCACCACCACTTAAGTTAATAGTGTTATATTTGGCTTCCAGGCTGATACAAAATGTAAGTAAATCTAACCCAAAAGCTGTATTTTTATAGCTGTTAAGAATACCAGACATGCCAGCATAAATAATTTCAGACTGCTCCACTCTGTGATAACATACACAAGCATTTTGAATATTTTACTAATTCAAATCAAACAGCAAGATCCCATCACTAAGAAGCTGGGAAATTGTCTGGGCTACTCTCTTGGTGTCTTGTAATTTTGTCTATATGAGGTCTTTGTCATTTTCTTATGCCAAATAAATTAATGCTATCTTTTGATTATGAATTCATGAAAGCTGAGAAGAAACTTAATTATAATCTGTGCTTAGGAGATTAGCATGTTGTTTGTATATCTGATTTAGTAGAATTACATACAATATTGATTCTGGAGGATTTCCATAGAAGGAAGATTCTACTATTTTCAGTGACATCGTTGCATTTCTGGTCCTTCAGTGATGTTTTTTAATTCAGGAAACCAATGGTCTGCCACAAAACCACTCTGTACTGCCTATCCTTTTCTTTCAGTCTATTTTATTCTCTGCCACAAATAATCCACTTCTAAGTAATGGCAAAAATAATGGCAAAACACTGTTTTCCTCTTATTATTTAATAAGCACATTTCTCTGGTGCCAGCAACTGAGACTGTGGAGAGGGGTGCAGGTTGCTGAAGGCAGGAGAACTGTGCCTTGCACGCTGTGCTCATTATTTCTTTGCTCACTACTGCCAGAAACGGCCATGGAAACCATGGAGGAGGTTCAGTTCCTTTGCCTCAGAGGGTGTTTCCCAAGGACAAGCAGAGCAGGAAGGGGTGCTCAGGTGCTGGCAGTCCTGCTGTGCCTGTGCCCTGAGCAGCTGCCACCAAGCAGCGCTAAGCCCGGAGCTAAATGATTGTGTGCCCACGGCGCTCAAGAGGGGCCAAAGAGCGCAAAGGAGAGGCCAGAGAGGCCATCTCAGGAAGGAGAGGAGCAGGTTCATGATTTCCAGCCCCTGTCTCTGACTGCAGACCACGGGCAATAGAAACAGCTACCTTAAGTGTAAGCTACCTTATAGAAACAGCACTAATTTTCTACCTCATCACACCAGTGTCATTGAAGTACAATGCTATCAGAAGAGATAAAATTACCTTAGGTTAAAATGGGTGTCATGCCCTGGAGAATCAGATTCACAGGAATGAAAGGATTTCTTTGTGTAAGGGACATGCTTTGAGGCATAAAAGATTAGTAAATGCAATTGATGTACTTTCTTGTCATATATTATAATAGCTTCTCCTTATTTGTGCTATTTTTAAACAAGCACAGAATTAAATTTGCAAATTTTTTTTCCCAGTGAACTAAGAATCTCAGTGAACAAGACATATCATAAACCTGTAATCCTGAGAATTACAGACTGGAAATGCCAGACACCGTACAAAAATATAGCAGCAACGTGTAATGGCTGTTTGTCATTGCTTTTTGTTCAACAAAGTTATATATTGTCTGTTACAGATTTTCCAAAAAAATCTGGAGATCTCTACAGGCTATTAAAATCATTTAGAGTGAAAAACAAAAAGCTTCTAAAGGTTTCCTTCTGCCTACCATATGTTGTTAGAAAATTGCTTACATACACAGGTAGCACGTATTAGAACTCTGCAAAACTGCCAAATATGCTTCAGGTAATCTTCCCGCACACACATAAAAAGTGCCAGATTTTGAAAGGAGGTAAATGCATCATGCATGAATTTTTTATCTCGTAGGCCAATGGGATTGAGTGAGTAGCCTCCAGCAAATTTGTCCAATAAAGAGAAGGAAAGCATGTGTTTTTGCAGACTAAGGGCTATAAGAACAAATGAGGGAACCACAGGGCAAAAATATGCTTTAATGCAATATGTATGAAATTTGGTAGGCCTTGGCCAAGCTTCTGGAAAACATATGTGCTATTGATTAGAATAACAACTATGTTCAAGTGACATCTTCAAAAGCACCAAAATATGATGCTTTATTAAAAGCTGATAAGTTTTAAGGTCCTAGCTTCCTGAGGAATTTGTGAGAATTAAACATTACAGTTGTTAGGACAACATTATCCAAGCTTAGCAGGAAGATGAAAATTTTTAGAGAATGAAAAATGTGATACATTGGTTGATCTATTTCATCTTTTCCTCTTTCCCTCTCTCCCAGCGTTGCAAATAAGGAGTATAATTCTCCCTTCCCAAAGATATCAACTGTTAATAATTCACTACGATGATTTTGGACATTTTACATTTAAAGTCTGCATACAATCTACTGATTAAATCATATTATGAATAGTTGGATGAATAACTTATTTTAAAAATTACTTTCTCCTGCCACCACAAATTGTACTTTTGCAGCAAATGACTGGACATTTTAATAAGAATGAATGCAATTATTTTTACAGTCTGTGCTTTTTACAGGCTGGTATGCTTCATTTTCGTGTAAGAAGTCAGTGGGTATTATTGGAAAGGAGGAAATTTGAAGTTGCTATTTGTGTCTATAATTTAGAGAAAATTACCTTGCCTGGAAAAATAAATAGGCTATGGGGGGCTTCAGTGAAATCACTGAACTCAAGAAGACATCAGTCACTGAGCATTCTTTTTCTTTTCCACAACCCCCATGGTGATATTTTCACTTGTTATTTTATCAATTAACCCACGAAAGAAAAAATAGTAAAGATAATATGGGCAGAGAAATCCTGAAGCAAAGCCAGCAGAGTGGACTTAATTCTTCCTCAGGATACCTGAAATCAGACTAGCAAATGGACACCTTAATTTTGCATCTTTTCCTCAGGTTTACTTTCTCAGATTATTTCATCTACATTAATAGCATTGTACTTTGAGCTGCTGTAAGGTGTCCAAATAGAAGGGGCTGTCTGGATGCAGCACCTTTCCACAGGAACTGCAAAGAGTAGGAACCAGTGGAAGTCCATTTCACCATGCAGCTGTTAGTGGTAATCACCAGAAGTCAGATGAAACATAATAAAACATTGCATCAGTGTAAAGATAGATGACTAAATGACACATAAGGATGTGTCACTGAAGACCTAAGAAGTCCCTTCTTTCAGCTACTGCATGCTAAGGCCTTTGTGAAAACAGAACTCAGATTACCAAGTTAGATATTTTTGAAAGAAATGTCTTTGATCTGCTTTGACCACAGATTCAGGCAGGTATAAAACCAATGATCACTGGCCTCTGCATGTGCTATACTAGTAACATATGGAAAAAACTGAAAAAAGAAAATGTGCTATACTTCTTGAGGTCATATTGGACTTAGGCTATAAGCCATCAAGCCACAAGGAAGATACCTACTGTATGCCTGCTAATACAGAGTGCAAAAGCAAGGAAGCACATGAACTGTGGTGGTTCTCAGTTTCTTCATCATCATTAAACTTGATCCTGCCATGCCCTAATTTAGTTCCTTAATTACTTAATCATGATGTATATCCTCAGTCTCTTCTTTTTATCCACTCCGCAATGCACAATCAAATGAGTATTTCCCGAGACAAAGAACTGATGCCAGAGTCCAATAGTTAGATACAGAGCTGGCTTATCAAGGTACAAGGCTAGAATCTCCTTGAATGAGAACAGAGATATGTTGTGCATCACTCATGTTTTGCACCACTATTTTAGGGATTTTAACAACAAACGGGATAGATGGGAGAGGTGGAACTTCGGAAATTCTGGTTCTGAGGGTAAAATCCAGCATTCTAAAAGGATTTTAATAGGACAGAAAAATTCCCATGTCTCGGGTTGGCTGTTTTGTTCTCTGCCCTGAGACACGTGGGATGATGGTTCTGCAGCAGCCCGCACTTTTAAGAATGAGTCTGGACTCTTCACTTTTCAGCCTTCAGGTTGTTCATTATTTCTTATCTACACAATTTTCTCTCCGCCCAGCCGAGGTCTGCTCTGCAAGGCAGCCACAAGCACTCTGATCACCTCCGAGGTGGTACTGTCTTTTTATACTACAAACTACGTATATCATATTTACTTTTAATTCCCAATACCCATCACCTATGTTAGACAGTGCACTTCTATTCTAAACCAATCCCCAAGTGCCAACATCGCAGCAGAAAATGGAGAACAAGAAGAAGAAAGAAGAAGGACTAGACACGCCCTGATTCCTCCATCTTGTCCCCATAACCCCCATAACCAAAAATCCTAAAATCTATATTTCCACCCTGTGAACACCATGTTATTACACCATTCAAACCTGTGTGGCTTTCACATCCCCATGCCAAGCTGGCAATTCGTTGGAAGGATCAAAATCATGCCACCAGGTGTTCCCGGCAGCATGCCAGGGTCTCCGAGTCCCCCGACGGGGTCCTTGGCAACTCTGGACATCCGGAGGGATGTGCTGAGTTCCCACAACCATGATATAAGTACGTACATCCGAGTATGTGTATATATTGTTTATGCTTGTTTGTATATTTGTGTGTGTATATGTGTGTGTGTGTGTGTGTATGTATCTTTATATTGCGCCATGATTCTGTTTTGCAGCACAATTTGCCTGAAGTGGAAGCAAGTGAAGATCCCTAGAAGAGTTTTGTCCATGATGCGACTACTTCTGTTAACTAAACAAACAAACAAACAAACTTTAAAAAATATCCTAGGAAAAACTGATGGTGTCAGGAAAAGGTGTGTAGGCAGGCTCCAGCTTGAAAGACAAAGATGTCTTAGAAGCAGAAGCTAGTTGAGACAAGCAGTCACATTCACTGATTGCTCATTTCCAGCTTTTTGTCATCCCTCCCTTGTCCTATGTACACTGCCAGCATTTCTTAGCTCAGTGTCCTAAAAACAAGTGGTGCATTTGATGTGACCTATTGACAATACATTATTGATGCTTTAATTGGCTCAGATGAGCCCTGTGATTGTGCTGATTCCATCAGCCACAGCAGGTTATCTTTTTACACCTCAGTATTTTGAAAATCGATAAAATTCTTGGTATTAGATTCCCAGGTAACTCAGTGTGCTTAAATGAGATGCCTGACTCTCCATCAACTCAATTTCACCCAACATTTCTCTGAAATTGTTCTTGGGTTATGACCTCATTGAGTAAGTTTCAATCAAGAGTGAATTTTTGTGACATTCTGTAAAGCTGTGTAAATGAGTATTTATAATGGGAAGCATGAAACATCTTTACCTATAACTACACTGCTGGAAGCTGAAATAGTAAAGGAGCTTATTCTGTTCCATTTCATATTGTATAAGCTATTAGACTGAGGAGTTGGAAGTACAATTTAATTCCTCTCTCCAAGTACATTAAAGGTTTTTGGGTTTTTTTAGCTCGTTTTACTGATGCTGTTTTACATTTTTGCCCTTAGCATCCAATAAAAACAAAATAAGATAAAAAGAAGAAATGAAACTTGTAGAAAATAACCTCAGAGAACAAGACAACTTCATCTACAATCTAATAAAATATTTTTGTGAGTGTGGAGTGGAAAGCACTCTGTAATACCAAGTAACTCAAATCTGTTGTGTTGAGAGAAAATGGAAACCCAGCTGTCATCATGAGAGGGGCCACACTTCATACAACTGATCTGCACCTAGTAACTGCAAAAACAAATTAACAGATAATTAGGAGATGAAGGCACAGTAGCCACTGTATTTGGTCAATAACACTCTGCAGGGATCTTCTGTGTTGACATTTTATTAGTCTTTTTTCAGTTTGGTGTTTTTTAGCTGACAACTTTCCTATGAAGCAGTTCCTACCCTGCTCTGATCCAAGCCTGATGTCAGTCTGCCTAGCAGTGCTGGTTCACCCAGTTAATCCTAAAAGCCAAGAATTACTCTCCCTGCCCTATAAAGATTCTTTCAGTTTCTTTGTACTCTCAGGAACTTTATTCTAGTCAACTTAAAATTCATTTACTGCAGTTTCTTTGGTGCACCTGATTTTTTTCCTGGGAAGTATATTGGGTTCTAATAAAAAAGAAGCCTCTAAGAGATGGCAATAGAAACAGCAATTTCTGACTTTAATAATTTGTGTCACAGCTGAGATTTTGTTCAAATACAGAAAGACCTTCAAAAGACAATGCAGTCGCTGTGGAGGTACTGCTTAAAGCAAGTCACCAGTAGAATTAATCAACATGCAGATTGTGTCATTTGTAATTAAGATAGGGGTTATACATTTTTAATAGTCTTCTCATCTGTAGCAAAGTTGGGGTTTCCTTTTTATCCCTGCCCTCCACTGCAGGTCTAGTTTTTCCATAAGTTACATACAGAGGTGATGGGAAATTTGAGAGTGTTATTCTCCTTAAATTGAAGTTTTATCCTCAAAGAAAAATAAAAACAGCATTTGATTTCCTGTTGTATTCAGAACTATACACCTTTTTTTTTGTCAACTTCATTTTTGATCTCCTTCTATCCTTGTGAGAGCCTCGGTGGCAACATACACACATACAAATAATATGGTAGTATTTTTTCATTTTAATGGCTGGTTGGTAATTCTTGACTTGGTGGAAAGTTCTGGGAATTACATTCTGATGGTGAGTTTGGGAAAGTCACTGCCACCTCTTTCTTACCAACTAGTCTTGTTTCAAACAATACAAGGTCCAAACAAAAGCTGACTACTATATGAGGAAACTGAGCTCACTTCAGAGCTGTTGCTTTGCAGTTTTTTCCAGGTCATATCTTTACAAAACTGCAATCTGGGCAGTACAGAGGTTTGCAGCTGAGAACAATCTGAGACCCACTGTTCACCAATAGTTCACACTCAGCAGTGAGTATTGATCACTTGTGCCTATCATTTACCTTTTTCTTGTTTCCTTTCCATCTTTTTAACTAGTAACAGCTGTCAGATCATTCTCACCTCTCCAGCGTCCTTGGTAAATGGAGAAACAGAAACAAACACGTGTGTCTTGCTTCACAGCATTCAGGTGACAAAGTTTGACTTCCTGGCACTTGTGAGAGCCTTGGGGAAAAGGTCTGAGGCCACCCAGCTGAGCAGATGTGCAGCAGCAGCTGAGGAGCACTGTTCCCAGCAGCTCCTCCAGCTGCAATTGTTACCCATTAGTGAGCAGCAGCAGTGTTGCTCCATCACTGTGCTGGATTCAACCACAGGCCTTCTGCTCCTTTCCCAGAAATGATTCCTTATCTCCTGCCAGTCAGTCTCAGCCTTCCACTTTATTAATTACAGGCTCAGCTGTAAGTCCTTCCACATGCCCGCTCTGGGACTAATGGTCCGTGAGAAGTCTCATTAGTCTCCCGTGTGGACTGCCCTCACTGCCAGATCCCTCAGAGGGAAGAGAGCAACTGTTAGCTAAAAGCTGCTTTCCTTCTCACACAGGTGAGATACGGCAGGACAAGTAAATGTGGAGCTAAGGAAAAAAGTGATGCCATCTCTTCCCAGGACAGTCTTTGCACACTGAGGAGGCAGGAAATCCCATTAGCATGTTATTTACTAAATATCACTTCTGAGCATTGCTTTTGTGTTCTTTCCTGTTTATTTTCATCCTCAATATCCCTAGGAGCAGCTAGAAATTCATTCAACATTATAGCTCTGTTATTCTGAGACGGGTAAGAAGCTACACTAAGGCACAATTCTCTGTTTCTAGCATTGAGAAGCTAATGAACTAACTCACTAATCCTGAAAAGGTGTGGACACTATGTTTGCATGTGGTGAGTCTGTGAATCCATTGGCAGTGTCTCTCTGCATAAAATAAGTTTAGAATCATAGAGTCACAGAAGCACTTTTGTTGAAAAAGACCTTTAAAGTCAGCAGGCCCAACTCAACCCAACGCAGCCAGGTCCACTACTAAATCATGTCCCAAAATGTCACATCTGCATGTTTTTTAAATTCCTCAAGAAATGGCTACTCAACCACTTCTGTCAGCAGCCTGTTCCAATTTTTGACAACGCTTTCCATGAAGAAATTATTTCTAATATCCAATCTAAATCTACCCTGGCACAACTTGAGGCTGTTTCCTCTTGTTCTGTCACTTGTTACTTGGGAAAGAAATCAACCTTCTCCTTGATAAAACCCCCTTTCAGGTTGCTGTAGAGAGTGAGAAGGTTAACTCTCATCCTCCTTTTCTCCAGGTTAAGCACCCCCAGCTTCCTCAGTTGTTCCTTACCAGACTTGTGCTCCAGACCCTTCCCCAGCTCCATTTCCCTTCTCTGGACGCTCTCCAGCCCCTCAATGTCCTTCTTGCAGTGAGGGGCCCAAAACTGAACACAGGATCAGAGGTGAGGCCTCACCAGTGCCCAGTACATGGGGACAATCCCTGCCCTGCTCCTGCTGGCCACGCCAGTGCTGATCCAGGCCAGGGTGCCATTGGCCTTCTTGGCCACCTGAGCACTCTGCTGGCTCATATTCAGCCACTGTTGTCCAGCATGCCTGTGTCGTTTCCCACCAGGCAGTATTCCAGCCATTCCCCACCAGCCTGTACTGCTGCCTGGGGTTATTGCCACCTAAGGGCAGGACCCAGCACTTGGCCTTGTTGAAACTCATGCAGCTGGCTTCAACCTATCAATCCAGCCTGTCCAAATGTCTTTGTAGAGCCTTTGTGCCCTCCAGTAGAGCAACACTCCAGACCAATCTGATGTCTTCAGCAAACTGACAGAGGGTACACTTGATTCCTTCCTCCAAATTTTTAATAAAGATTTGGTTCATAGCTCTTTATGAGATGAGGGTCCACAAATTTGTTCACAGTGAAACATGGATCTGGGATGAAGGGCAGGCTCACTGCTAACAGAGCCAATTTCCTTATGTCCTTCAGATCTGCTGTGAGTATTACATCTTTTCTGCCTGGCTCACTAGCCTTGTTTCTGACACGGCTGTGAATACCTACAGACAAGCACACATGCCAAATTACACAGGCAGGAAAATGGAGCGGAATAGAACCATATCAGAATGTGGGGAGTTTTTAATTTGTTTGGTTTTTTTCTATATTCCACATTCTGTATATCCACACTGAAAGTTCTGAATTCTTATTTTAATTATTTTTATCTCTGCAGATACACACTCATACATTGCGGGGTGGCATTATCCAAGATTGAAAATGACAGTGACAAGCTGTACAATCCTGGAGGTGATGATTTGGAGTTATTTTCATGGTATTATGTGAAATCACTACAATAAAACAGTCCATACAATGCACTCTAATCGCCTCCTTACCACGCTATTAAATCCTGTAACTGAAATTTCCTTGCATTTCTGCTGAGAGCTAATGCAGCATGAAGATTGAATTATCTCATGTCCATTTAAAGATAACTCTTTAGGTCACTAAAACGGGCTAAGCCACAATCAAATAGCTGCACCATAATTTAGCTTGGAGAGGACAAACAGAATGTTTGTACTTTGGGCATATATCAACAGCAAGAAGCCTATTTCTTCCTTCACCTTAAAACACATGCACCCAGATTTTGGCTGGGCATGGGAGCAGGCTCCCCAGGGAAGGGCTCACAGTACAAGGCTGACAGAGTTCAGTGTTTGGATAATGCTTTCAGGATCATGGTGTGACTCTTGGAGAGGGTCAGGAGTTGGACTTTGTCAATGGTCTCTGTGGGAGTCTTCCCTGTCAGGATACTCTCTAATTCTATACACACAGAGGGACACACCAGTGAGCACACACGGAGCCACAGCATTGCACAGAGCCAGGAATGCACAGAGCTGTGATCTCAATTGGTGCAGGAATGCATGGATACCCCTGTGCACACACACAGAGCCAGGATACAGAGGTGTGTCCTGCACCCAGCCATGCACACACAGTGGACTGCAGGCACAGCCAAGCATAAAATTAAAAGAAGGGTAGCAGGCACTCCTAAATTTAGAATTCATTGCTTGCTCTTTTAAATCTAGTAGGAATTCATTTTATGTGTTGGGCATAACTGTTCCTACTCTTTTTTTTTTTTTTCAAACTGAGGTTGAGCCAGATGGAGGGAAATTGCAAGTGTCCTAAGCTCACACTGAAGATATGGAGATGGATGAAATGATGAAATATTAAACTCATTAATTTCAACAAGGATTTAATATGTGACCTCGTTAGGTTTAAAATTTTCCTACAGGAAATTATGAGAATAGAATAGCTGAAGGCTGAATCCTATGCCTACATATTCTCCACTCATCTCTCCCCATTCTGTTTCCTAAAAGAATAATCACACTGACACAGCCTCTACAACAGGAGCTAGGAGAAATGTACTAAAAATACTGCTCCTGCCACACAGCATTTCCCCCACCAATATTACTTCTGAACAGTGGCAGCTTCCAGCCATTCTTTATTTAATAGATGGTGATTAGGAGTCAAATGGGAGTCTTTGAAATATTTTACAGTGAATCTTTCTACTGATGGACAGATCCTTCATGATAAATCTTTTTCATCATGTTGCCAATGCTTATGCAGAATACATAATCATTAATGAGTAATTCCTTATCTATCTACATGTAAAATAATTGGGTGAATAATTTATAGCAAATAATTTAAAATTTGTGCCCACTTTCTACTCTCATATTATCCACAAATAAATTTTAATTCTCTGAGATTAATTCCACATTCAGTGTAACTTACTATTATCACAGAAACCTGATATAAAGTATATTAAATCAGTATAAAGTATCTAATTGAATTCTATGAACTCTACATTAGACCTACAATTATTAGTCTGTAGATAAATCAGAAGTTCAATAAAAGTACCTGCAGTCATAATTTTCTAATTCTTCTGACTGGAAATCTTTCATTGCTTTGTTTGGATACGCACCTAGGGAAATGGATATACACTTAGGGAAACAGATATACTGCGGGCATCCAGCCTCACATTTAACTTTACATGACTCAAGTGCTTTTAAAGATGCCATCAGGCCGTTTTTTATCTATTTAGGCATCTAAATATCTCTCTTACATAATTCTTCAAATATAACTCTAAATCCTATCACACTATACATATTTCACTAGCTCTCAGCTTCTCTTGCCTGAGGCACTGGAATAAGTTTTGTTCCCAAACTAAGGTATTAAAAGGCCTGGAATAAGACACCAAGCAATTCAAGACAAGTAAAGGGAAATTCCTTATTAAAAGTCTCATATGCTATGATTTTAGCTGATTCCAATTCAAAGGCAGGGCAAAAAGACTAATAGAACAGACAATTAATGACTGACATTCTATTCTACTCCCAATAGTGAAAGTCAAAGCTCTTATCTTGCCAACATATATTGCCTTTTTTCCAAACCAGAAAATGCTACCAAGAAAAATAAAAAACAAATTCAAAGCTGATTTTTTCCCCATGTATAGTATTCGCTTCTATTTCTTTGAATTAATAATTCTGCTTTCTCTTTTATTTTGCCTTAAGCAGTCATCTGGCTTCAAAGAACTGCTGTGTTTGCTTTAACTCCTCTGCAGTAGAAAATACCTTATTACTGCAATGAGCTAATGGTTTGAAACAGGGCACTTCTAAGCTTAATGGAGGCTCATTAGGTATTCATTCATTAGGCAATGCTGTTTGAGATAAATACACCATTAAGTCACTATAATGCACACTGTCAACTACCAGCATGAAGGGAAAGGCATGTGGGCCAGTCGCATCTCTATTGCACTGTCTTGAACTCTTCTGCCCTAAAATACTGCTGTCACACAATTTCCTGTCTTGAAAGCAAGGATTTGTAATCTCTAAAGGCTCTGATGTTGCTTGATTTCCATCGCGGGTATTTGGTGTGCATTGGGCCTCTGCAAAGAGGGTGTCCTAATTATCCTGAGTGGGGTTTATTGCCACATTTCCTTACATAAAGTCAGGTTCTCAGATGAGATGGGGACATGTCTGGAGATCAGAAAATACACTTACAGGAAATAATGGGATCAGTGGAAACTGGGATGATTTGGGCTACCCCCTTTGTGTATTCCAGACTCCAGTTTTAGTAGCCTATATTAAGGTCACTCCCGATAAAATCATGTGTGATATGTGTTTGTGTAGTCCCATCCTACACAATTGCTACTGCCAGTAACAAGTTATAGGCTTTTTACTGAGTTTGAAAAGCCTCAGCAGTGAGGGCTACCAGACTTGCTCTGCCTGAACCTGGCCAGCCTGAAACTCCATTAGTTTAGCTGTGACAGAAATTTGTTGAATTTAGTGGTGTCTGGGGCTAATTTCCTTTGGTTTTGTTATCTTTGTAAAGTATAACAATATATATTATTGTTATATATATAGTATAACAATATATTATTATATATTATATATTAATATATATTATGTATTAATATATATATATATTATACAGATAGCAGAAAGAAGCAATTATCAAAAATGCTGTTAGAGAAATACAGGCTTGCTGTGAAAGGGGACATCTTGTGAAGAAGAGATTAGGGATGGCACAGAGGGGTGCAGATGTGGGATAATAAAAGATGGGGCACAGCCTGACTCTGGCTTTGTAACCCCATAGTTACAAAAACCACACAAAATATCAGTTAAAAAAGTGCAGTCCTGGGGTTGGTCAAAAATAGGCATTAGGGATAAAAAATGGAGGCATACTCTCTAGTGCATGTAAAAGGCAAACCATCATCTACTGTAAATTCAGATATGATGAGGAATTACAGAATAATATTAAAAAACACAGATATAAAAGTATGTTTTAAGAAAAAAGAAGTCAAAAATGAATTGTAGAGTGAAAAAGCACGAACAGGAAATATTTTCTCCTGGTGAAAAAATATAGGTGGTGACTACTCCCTCACCTCACTCCCAAATGGAATCACCGGGCTTAGGGCTTGGAGGAACAACAGAAAGAACACCAGGAAAAGGGTGTGTATAGCAATTAGAAATTACTGTATTTGTTTATTGTTATTATTATTGTTGTTGTTTTTGTTGTTGTAGCAACATTTTCTGTATTTTCTTCTCTATGTATAGTATTTACATCAGAACAACACTAAATTCCATAACAGACTGTTAAGACTTCAATTATACTAGTGAAAAATTCTTGTCTCTTACTCTGTTAACAGGTATTTTAGCATGACCAGAGCATTGACACTAGAGATGTGCAGTGCCTGAGCTGTCTTTTTCTACATCACGTCTCCAAGTGTGTAAAATCCTGTCGGGAAATACTGATTCCGTTCAAACAGTTATTCATATTTTGCAGATTATCCTTACAGCCAATGGTGAGTGTGGGACTTTCTCTTCTACAAACAGGGGCTAAATTAGTATTTCTTTATTGCCCATTGTACCAGCAAGGTGTGCATTGCTCTTAAAAACCAAATCTGTCAAGATGTAACTGTTCACTGAGGCATCCCTCAATGCTGAAGTGATGCATTATCAAAAACAGCCATATGACTGAGAAAAAGATTGACTTCTTAGCATGAGTAATATAGTCTGTTCTGAACTGAGAAGGGCTTATTTCTTATAAGAGCTGTAATGTGGTTTTGATGTTGTGTCAGCTTAAAGCTGGACCTCATTCTTTATGACAAAGTCCCTGATCATCTATCATGCACTTGGACCAGCTCATATCATACATTGGTTTAAGCCTGGAGTTGGAGAGTTGTGTCCCAAAAGAGTAGAGATATATCTGAACCCAGCACACTCCTGCCCTGTCAGTATGGATACAATTACCTGGAGTTGACTGAAAGGGAGAAGTGGAAGCCTTGCTTTGACACTGCAGACATGTAAGCTGGGTTATTTTATATGACATAAAGGTTTAACAATAAATTCTCTTGTCCTGCCTCACCTCTGCCCTGTTCTTACCCTCCTGTACCCCTAGTCCATCCCTGCAGTTCATTTCCACCCCTCACACAGCCACCTGCCTGAAGGTCAATGCAGGGCTGTGACAGGGGCACAGCCTGAGCTCTCTATTAGCAGGACCTTTGGGGACAGTGCCACAGGGCTGGCATGCATAGCACAAGCTCTTCTCTAGCTCAGGCAGAGGGGGGTAATGCCCCTGGGATCAAAGGGGTAGGAGTTTTATCCCTTCTGCCTCTGTGCAGCTCCTGATGGTTTAAACTGAATGTATGTGGCAATTCCAAAGGAATTACAGCGATTTAATTTGCATAACATATATTTCTTTGGATCTGAAGCACAGACTTTCAAAGACATTTATGAAGGATGAAATTGCTGAGTAACAGGGATGAATTTGTTCTAATGCTGCTTGAAATTCTTTGAAGTTCAGGCAAGTAAAAGTCAGACAAGCAAAGCACGATGCCACGGAATTAGTCAAAATAAACCTTGAATACTTCCTTTCAGTTGATTTCTTAGAACTTCTTTTTAACTTGTTGTGTTCTTGGGTTTTAGCGAAATGGCTGCTGTTAGGAAATATGTGAAGTATTTCCATGATAGTCTGAATGGTACCTCAGTATTATTGCGGTAAGCAAACAGATTTCACAAGCAGATGGTTTTTCTTCTTTTCTTCACTCATCCTTTTAGGCCAGTGAAAGATACAGAAGGCTCTTGTACTAACACAGAAACGATAAAGAAATAGAGTAGGTAATGAGCTATTTTGTCTTTTCTGGGTTCTCTCTCACTGTAGTAAAAAAATATTTTCCCAGGGACAAGTTATTTATTATCTCAGACCCATTCTGCTTCCCTCCTGGTGTGCTCTAGATCATCTAACTGTATCTCCTTCTGTACCTGCCTCTTCTTCATCAGCCAGATATAAGTGTAATTGATCCAAACTGCAGAAGCAAATTAATGAATTACATATTCTTGGTTGCTCCACCCTAAAACACCCTGAGGAAAGTCCAATGTGTCCATTTTTTCAGAAGTTAGATTCTTCAATGGTCTGATGTAACATTTCATCCAAATTGAGGATCTCTGTTGATGACCAAAGCAAAAAGCTCACTGCATGAGATTGAATTATGTGACTGAAACTCTTCTTCTCCCCCCCAATTTCCCTTCTTCTTGTGTTCATGATTTTGCTTATATTTCTTTTTTCTTAGTGTTAAATTCATCCTGCTTCTTGCAACTGATTGATTTTCGAAGTGTCTGTTTTGTGGATCACATACTGATATATTTTGGATATCATTAGAAAGAGAATTAAATAAAAAATTAATCACACACAACAATCATGTAAGTCTGCTGCTGCATAATGTTTTGTTTTAACCTATATATTTCATAAAGTCACAAATCAGACTTTTCTATTTATTTCTCTGCCTTCCATTCCAGTGCATGGATTATAGCATGCATGGATCCTTCTATTTATGTATAATTATATAATGTATGGAGCTTTATGATAAAGGACTCAAGTGAAATAACTAAACCTATGTCAATTAAGACTAATGTTGAATCCAAACCAATATCTCAAAAGTAAGTGGCTCACTAAAAGTGGAGAGAAACTGTTCTCTATAAAACAGTCTTGAGTAAAATCAAATCCAGTATAATCCTCTTACTAAGTAATATTTGACAGTTCAGTCATGTTTCTTCAGAAAGAAGGAACTTACTTATTTTAAGCTCCCTGAGAGATAATTTGCATAATGATGATCTTCTCATAGAACTAGACTGATTTACCCTTTTAAAACAAGTATCTTCATAAACAGTGTTTGAAACAGGTGTTTACATGCTTGCTTCCAGAGTCTATCGAGGCTTACAGCAGAATGAACTCCTCCCCTGCATATATTTCTGCCCCAACTCAAATGCTCTGAGTCTCAAGACACAGCTGTACTCTTTAATATGTTTTTGCCCTGTGATCAATCTCATATAACCTACTGCTGCAGGATTCTAGAGAGAAAGAAAAGGCTGCAGGATTTTGGCTACCCAGAAAAAAATTGTGAACTTTCCATAGAAAAGAATCACAGGAGTCTTTCTCTGCTTCTGAAGAAATATTCATTCATTCAATCAATATAATGATGTCTATAGTCCTTAAATGTTGTTTAAATGGTTTTTCATCCATAAAGGAAACAAGATTAAAAAGAAGAGATGGTGGTAGGAAAATAGAGAAGATTAAAGCTTTGACGACACAGTCAATACCAATTAGATATGGAAAGACCGATTATATGTAATTACCCGTCCTCTTTCCTGTCCTCACTGGTTATATGCTGTAGTTCTCTACTCTGTGACTATGCTGACTTTTAAATTACAGTTAATTTTAGAGCCAGTAACATGAAGGTTTCTCAGCAAGGCTTCCCAGTCTTTGTAGCTATGTGAATTTGAGCACACTAGAGGTGGTCTGTAGCCTTGCATAAATGTGTCAACAAGGGATAGTAAAAGCTCTGTGGTTTCTATGCTTCATATCTTCAAGCACATGCTATTTTTGTGCTCCCTATGCACTGGCCCTCAAATCAGAAGATATTCGTTGTCAAATGGAAAAGGGAAGGAGGAAGAGCAGAAGTGCTTCAAACTTTTTTCCTCAGATGTTACAGCATTTATAAGAATCAAACCATGGTCATCTTATTCAGTCTGACTGGCACTATTTTTTTAATGCTGAGACTAGCTTCAAATCATGTGAAGTCGTTTAACCTTCTGAAAAATTCTATGACAGTCCTTAAAGTTTAAGGACTAAGCATAGAACCTAAGCAGGTCCCACTGGCTTTCCTTTCAGATCGTATATCAATGCCAAATGAACTTGCAAGGGTGCTCAAATCTTGTATTTGTAGTTGCAAGGATCGGCTTCATCTTCACCTAATAAAAGGATAGACTGAGCAGCTGCACATTTGTTCCCATGTCAGATACACAGACTTATGTGGGCTGTAACAGGAAATAGCCAGGGTAAATCTGTGTCTAGAATCAGATGTCTTTGGCTAGACCCTTAACTATAGATCCCGCTGAACAAGGTGGCTCTGTCGCTTGTGCCAGAGACTTCATGTGCATCAATGGCCATTTCTGGGATTTAGTGTTTGCTATCATGGGCACTTGGGACAGATAAACAATCAAGGTGGTTTTTATATTGCTCCAGAGCATGAAGTAAAATTGGTGAAACTGTCAATGTGCATGATTCCAATTAGGTGCCTTGCTGAGGAATTACAGCAATTTTTGTTGGTTCTGAATTGAAACCATTCTGTGTTGACCTCCTTGTCCCTGTGCTACTTAACTATGCCACTTAGGGTAACTATTGTTCTTCACTTTCCTTCCCTGTCCTCAAGGGAGGTGTTACCGTGGTGATTTAAAAAAAAAGAAGAGGTGTTTTCAGCTGCTTCTATTCATTAACATTTAGACACAATCATTTAGCAACAGTACATGTGTGCATGTGCATGTGCACTCCTGTTTCAGCTGCCTGCATGGGCACAGTGTTTGGCTTAAAAAGACCTTTACACTCCATGTTCTACACTTGCTTTAGTGACACTTACACACAAGAAGAAATAATTTCAGAAATTAAATTTTGGGAATGAAAAATGTTTTGTCTGTGTAGAAAATTATACTTTCTCACACTAAAATATTTCTGTGGCACGTAATATAGGTGGCTCTGCTGGTTTTGGCTGTGGCAGTGTTAATTTTGTCCACAGAAGCCAGGATGAGACTGTGTTTTGGATTTGTGCTGAAAATGGTGGTGATAATACAGAACGGGTTTTGTCATTGCTGAGCAGCTTTTGCAGAATGTCAAGGACCTCTCACGCTGCCACACTGGCGAGGCGGCTGGGGGAACCTGGGAAGTTGGAAGGAGATCCAAGTGGGACCGATGACCCCAAGTGACCAAAGGATATTGCATACCTCGGGATACCATGTACTGTCTTTATCTGAAATCATGAGTTTTCTCACTTTCTCAGTCCCCCACGTGGGGCTGAGTTGGCATTAAACTCTAAGCCTGCTGAGGAAGTATTAGGATTCTACCGAGATGTACGTGGACACTAGTATCCATATAATTGATGACCTCCACTGAGAACTCTCAAACTGTCTAAGGGAATATCCTCTGTCAGGGTATTATCTTCCCTTGGCAGTTCAAAACCACTCCAAAGACAGAGCTTTTCTTTTTTTGAGGAAAAAATTGATCGTTATGGATAAGATCTACTCTAGTTATGTCGTACATTCTGTCAGCTTATATTTAACTGCATGACATCCATGTTAGCAGCAAAGTGAGTCTGACAAAATTGTTCTACTTGATATGGAAAGAATGATCTGGTTCTGCACATAAACTACCAGTCTGCTTTAGAATTGTTATTTGAAAAATAAATATTGCAAAGAAAATTGATTTCTTATTTCTTCTCCTACAAGAGTGCAAGGACATAATCTCTATAGTACTTCATACACTTGATTTGATTTTTTGAAAGCTCTCTCTAGCGTATACCTCTTACCTAGCAAAGGAGTTTAGTGCTTTTGATTGCAATATAGTCTCTTCTTTAAAAAAATCAAAAATAAAAAGAAATACCCAATGCCTATCAGAGGATGAGAATAGAATATTTTCTCATTAAAAAAGTGCATGAAAATATACTAGCAATTTCCATCTGGGAAAAACATTAAAAAATAATATCTTAGCTTCCTTCTCTTAGAAAAATTTATATATGGATCTAAACAAGATAAGAATTTAAAGAAATGCCATGTAGTGAAGAAAACTAGTAAGAGATGTTGAGTTATAAGAGACTTTTCAGAGCAGAACTGTCATCAATACATGATATTGGGCTAATATAATCTGATCAATGTTATTAAAAAGGTTTGAAAGTTTTCACTTAGATTTTCATGCATGAAGAGACTATTTAAAGACTTGCCTGTTTTGGAAAGCTTGTCTGTCTGTGTCTTATTCCAGAGTTCCTACACAAAGACTTCAAAAAAGCAGGGTTTTTTCCTATCACACTGTCACTTTTATTCATTTCTTCTCTGCTCTCACTTTGCTCCCTCTCTGGCTACTAATGGAAAGCATGATGGCCCTCCCCAGCAAGACTTCCAATGAGATTATGATTTCTATAATTTACAATGGGTCAGCCCTAAAACAGGGCATAAATAAAGTTAAAAGCATTTGACTTGTATATGCTGTTTCTTCTTTAGAAATAGATCAGGCTTAGATTCATAACACAAATTTTAAATACCTAAGCAAACCATAAGAATAAGATATCACAGGCACTGTAATTGGTACAAATATCATAGACATTGTAGGTATCACTATAGACAATGGCAAGACTCTGGTACCTTCAGAGGGTGGATCATTCCTCCTAAGACCTGAGATTTTTCCTGAGTGCACATATGGAATTAGATTTCTCTAATATGCAAACATCTTGTTCAAACTACTCTCTAGTGAACAGAGAACAACTGCTCTCACAGACTCATCATCTTCATCAGTCATAAAAATGAAATGTGGTAAATCCAGGCCTTGATGTTTCAAAAGACACATCTGTAAAGACTGCCTAAAAGGAGAGATGTTTAATGGTAAATTCTAGAAATAGGCATGTGAAGGCATCTGAATATCCCTAACTTTCAAGTCATGGCTGAAGAAATTCCCTGTAAAATTGTATTGGAAAATCTGAGTAGCATTCCAGATCCAGGACAAGAAGTCATAGACTTCTTCTCATTGTTAAAAAACCACAATTTTTCCTTTGTTTCTTAAGATGTTTCAGAATCCAAGTGATTGCTGCTACTGAAGAACTCAGAAAGTAGACAGATATTTTTCTCTATTTTAACAGAGAAGGTGAGATAGTATACATTATTTAACACATAACAGCTAAATGAAAATAATGCATACACTATGTTCCTAAGTATTTTTCATTCTTATTTATGGAAATTTTTATTTAAACTTTGAAAATTTAATTCTAATCAAAGTCTTAACAATGACAATGACTGAGCTCACACATGAAAGTAGATACACATATGTTGCTGTATGATAGAAGTCCTTTCAAAGCCAAGGTCAAGAAAACAATGTAGCTCTGGGTTTATAGAAAATGCAACTGAAGCATAAGTTAAATAAACAGAACAAAGCAAAATAAAATCTGCAGCAACAAATTATAAACTACCTCAAGGAGAGAATTAAGAACTTATAGTTGGCCAAACAAGAGATAGAGAACCAGAGGAAGAAATTTTAGAAGCTGTTGGAACATTTAGAAGATGATATTAAGATAGTGGTCTAGACAAGTGTCTGGGAAAGCACAAAGCAGAGCCAAAGGCATGCTTGTGGTTCTTGCAAGGTGATTAGGATGGAATGAGTGATGCCATATGGGAAAACAGTGGTGAAATCTAGTGGGATACTCAAAGAGAACAGGAGAGCTAAGATCTGACACAGTATGCAAGACAGGGCAGTCAAGTTGCAAGGGTTATTAGAGGTGTTTTATGTCAGAGGACGGCAAAATGATGAGAGAGAAGACCTGAGCTATCACTCAGTGGAGTTGTTTACATACAGCTTAATTAGCACAAGGACTTCAACAAATCTGAAGGAAACACTTCACCTCTGGGCTTGTTCTCATACCAAGGTTATCACACTGTGATGTGCTACATAAAATTAGCTGTAAAGAGTAAGCTTGCCTGAGGTCCTATCCTGCTCTTTTCAGCAGAGTTTCTGTTACTCCTGTCAAGCTGGCTAAAGATCATCCTCCTTTCCCCAAGCTTTTCCTTGAGTTTTCTTATCCAGCCCTTCATAATCCCAGGGCTTTGCAGGTGCCATACATAATCTTCTGTGTTATCAGGAAACAGCACTGCAGGGTTCCATTTAAGTGGCACAAGCTGTCTTCTTCCATTGCTGCAGCTTTATAACCATAAAAAGACAATTATAGATATTGTGAGACTGCTAATGACTGCACCTTGGAAGGCTGAAAAAATTAGTAGTGACTGCAGTCATCTGGAGTTATGATAGCTTGAAAGTGAAAGTTTGAAGATCTGTGCTTAAGATATAGCCATGCTTCCCAAATGAATTATTTTGTTATATTTTTTTTTATGAGGATTGTCCTCAAATTGTTGTTGTCTAAATTTTGTAGATGTGTGCCCTTGGTTTGGGATGCAATTCAGATGAAAAACTACTCTATCTCTTTTGTTATTGTGGCTGATTGATCAAGTGGCTACAGCGAGGGACAAAACTGGAAATATACAGACATTAGTTACATTAGCTGTCACAACCATTGTTGCTGTTTTTCTTGTAACCACAAACTATACATAAAGATCATAATTACTCTCACAAAATCACTGACATAACCAGAAAATAGTTAGTCTTCACCTTCACAATATTGATAGATTTATTGTGTGCAGTCTTCAGACCAACTTCGCACATGTTGTATCATCACTTCAAGAGAATGGTCTTTATGTGAAGTAGAAATTTTATATTAGCTTCACACTGTGTCCTCATATGTCTTCATGTAGTTATTAAATTTAGCTCATTAAAGAAATAGTGCGACCTCAGTCACCCTTTCAATAATCGATCTTATACATTACACATTGTGCCATGTCTTTGCGCTGCTGGAGACACTTAGGAGAGAAGGGTCACACACTGGGCTTCAGGACAGGATGAAGGAAATCAGTTTCCATCCCAAAAAGCTAAAACAAAAGGTATCAATAAATAACAATTATTTGGATTTTTGACAGAGTAAGTGAAAATTCTAGTGAAAGATTTGTTCTTTATGCTGGGCAATCCTATATTCCCTTGGTACTCCCATACTGTGAAAATAAGGAGTATTATTTTCCTTTCATGAGCTATAACAACCATGTTTTTCCCCCAGTAAAGGACATGCAGAATGTTGAATAGGTACATGGGAACAAAATATTTTTTTTCATCATAATTTTCTCCAGTATAAATCAGAATAAAATGGATGAAGGGAATCCTTATGTTAATATTACCCTGTTTGATACGGACAAGGTCGGAATTTGTATGGTTTATCTATTTCATGAATGCTATGCTTGTCAATTAAAATTGCCTGTAGGCAGCTTTAGCCTGTGCACCTGACAGAAAAGCAGATTTGTTTGCAGTGTAACCATGAATTGATGCATTTTGCTTGACTTTTATTAACAATTTCCTCTTCTGTTCATCTTTCAGCAGCTTACTAAGCAAAAGGTTCCTGTGTATACTGCATCTCAAAATTTAAAGAATATTTATTTTTTCTGGCTTATACATTGTAATCATGCATGTTCAGACCAGCTTATGAATTAATTGATTTCAGCCTTCTGGAATCTCAGTCCTGAGGCTGTGTCCACGCACAATCAAGATTTTTCAATTTGGGAAAACAGTGATTTTCTATAGTCTATAGAGATACAATCACTGTAGATGGAGGAAAAATCATCAACACATCATCTAAAATCAGCAAGGACCAGCAGACTTCTCTAGAATTCAGAGTAAAACTATAATTTTGATTAATTTTCTAGAAGACCAGTGTCTCCCTGTTGGCTACAGAGAGAACATAGAAAGATCAGTTTTCTATTTTTGGCAGCTAATTTATATACCTAAAACAAGGTGATGTGATTACCCTCTGAAACCTGAATTCATCTACCATAAACTAGCCATCTGGATGTTTTAAATGATTAAGTACCAATCCATGATTCACACTGCCTATCCTCAGCTCTCAGTGAACATCAGCATCTGCTCTTCATCCAGATTTAGGCAAATGAAAGTTTGCACCATAGATGCTTAAGCTCCTTACTTTGCTCATCTGCAGAACCTTTCCACCTCTGCCCAAATTAGACACACGGCCTTTATTCAAGTCCAGTTCTGATTAATCCCCTTAAGGGCAGCTGCCAAAATCCTAAAACACCCTAAATGTGAGATAGCTCTTAATTCTTGCTGAACCTCAGGCCGACATAAATACCCAGCAAGGGAGGGTCTCAGACAGAACCACTCACTGTGCTGTACTCAACCCTGACCTCCTCTTACCCTCTTGACCTTGGAGTTAATAGGCTGTAAAATCAGAGAGGCAGAAGAGGTAGTGAGTCAATAGAGGGATATTTTTTTTTCCCCTAGGAAAAAAACCTTCTCTGGCCAACTGTCCATGCAGTAGATTAGATGACCTTTGTATTTTGATTAACTTCTTTTTTTTCACGTGATAAGACACTGACATAAGTTGTCCAGAGAAGCTCTGTGCTGCCCACGGTAGAGAGATTGAAAATGGATGATCTTTAAGATCTCTGCCATTCCAAACCATTCTATGAATTCCTAATCATTCTGTGGGCCTTGAGATTACTCATTTTGACACTGGTAGTGTAAAATTCCAGTACTCATTTAACTTTGGCACTAATCAGTCATCTAGTGATAGAGTATGGTGAGTAGTTAGTGACTTGCCTTTTTTAATGCCCAGTCTAAAACAAGGAAGATTTTGGGTGAGAGATGGGTCTTTGTTTGCGATGTCTTTGCTAAAGGAGAAGAGAGGAACATTTGCAATCACAAAATTCTTTTTGCTGGCCTTCAGCTGCCATCTGCACAGGTCAGACAAAAAGCCAGATGCCTCATTCAGTGTGAAACCTTCTGATCCAAAATATTGAAGTGGCTAAAGAGGGGAATTGGCTGTTTGGGCTCGGGAAGTGGCAGCAAAACAAAAACCAGTCAGCTGCCCTTCAGGAGCTGATTTATTATCCTTTGGCCATCTGACTTAGGAGAAGTGAATCTAGCCCTGCATTCATGCAAGTTTTATCTGATTATTTCTGGACTGATCAATTCCTACAAAATTTGATCTGACAAGTCTTAGGAATGCGAGACCATTATGTCAGAAAGTCTCATACCAGTATGCATGAAATCAGTTGGAGGGATCCAATTAAATAATAAAATTCAGGTGCATGGCAGAACACACTCCATCGCACTTCTGTGAAACTCATTGTTATGGAAATGTGAACAGAGATCTTCATATCTCATATACAGAAGGAAAAAAAGAAAAAAATACTTAAAAAGTATGCCACAAATGAAGATCCTGGAAAATAACTTTGTTCTTGTGACTTTTCCTTAGAGCACACTTATGATAAGGATTTCAGGTTATGAGGTGACTGTGTTTTGAAGTTGTTACATTATGTTTACCACACAGTCAATAAGAACATAGCTCTGTTACATGGCAAAAAGCTCCAGATGCACAGTTTTAAAACAATACATTTACATTTACCACTATCCAAACAGAAAAGACAGTACCTAAAACTAAGTAAAATTACCTTGATTTTGATATAAGAAACTATTTTTATTTCAGGAAGAGATGCAACCATATGGTGTTCAGTCAGCATAATCTAGATGTAATGGGACAGATGTGGAGAATGAGGGCATGATTATAACAGCAAAACTCTTCATGCTGAAGTTTATAATGTAACCTGAATAAACTATCCATAAAAAAAAAAATTACCAGGTAGCAAAACACTGCACAGACCTTTCTGAATCCTTGAGACCCTTTGTCTGAATATTGCCCCTTTAAAAGATGGTAATGTTTTGGTAAAATACCTAAATCATTGGTTACATTCCTATTCTCTTTCATGGGCATAAGCTTGTTTACTGGATTTTTTTCCCATGAGACAAAAAGTACCACTCTTTTTGCATGTTGGGCACAATCCTTGGGGGGAATGACAGTAGCATCTCTCCATTGGAACCATTGGGTTAAAGCTGTTCATTTATGCAATCTGAATTAGCATTACTTTCTTATTCCATAAAAATCTGATTTTTTAAAAAATCTGGTTTGGTTTTTTTTCTCCTCATCAGATTTATCTTCTCTTCTGTGATTAGCCAGAAGTTGCACTTTCTGAACAACTTCTTCAAGAAACACAGTTCCCACTAGTTAAAATCATATCCTAAGGAGAAGATCAGCAGACTGTTCTGCCTGAGGTTGTGCTCTCAATGAAAGAAAACGTGTGGAATATTCCCTATGTGCAAGATATGCAACATTTTTTGAACTTAGTATCTGTTTAAGTTTTCCATTAACTGATTTACAATCGATGATCCTCACTTTTTATGATTGCCTCATTTGTCTGTGAGGAAAAAAAATAATACATTAAATTGTCCCATGGCATTAAGCTATCTTGACAGAATCAAATTATTATTTGTGTTTGTCATCTTGAGGGTTAAATACATGGAAAGATAAGGGAGTTTTATTTAGAGAAAAGTTATGTGCTTCATTTTCTTTGACCCACATATTGTTGTTCATAATAGTGTCAAGGTAGTGAGAAAAAGGAAGTGTTTGAGCCATGAATACTTAATGAAATGCCTTTTTCTGAACACTGGAACTGAAACAGGGACAAAAGAGGGAAGAACTGCAAACAATACTGAGTGGTCTAGTGAGCACTAATCCTTCCATGACTCAAGAGAAACTTGCTTTATGGTGGGAACTAAAAGAAGCACTTCCAAAGATAGATAGACATTTATTAAGAATGAGGACTATGCAATTCATCCAAACTCAAACAGCTAGTGACAAAGGACTGAAGGGAAACGTCAGAGTTAAACTCCTTTATGTTGCTCTGGCAGCTTGGCAAATTCCTAGAGAATTATGCTGGAAATTTGCAGCCCAGAATCCAGAGTAAAAGCACAGCCAATTAGATAAGCAATGTAAAAATGCTAGTATGACTAAATTATGTCTTGATCATGCTGTGAAACCAGAACAGTGTTAATTTCCATTTTAAATAACATGCATAGCTCAGCTCTGTTTGTTTTGTTGGACAGAGAAACCCAGATTAAAAAAAAAAAATAGATAAAGAAGGGGAGCCTGTACTGTTGGCATGGCAAAGCACTTGGCTACAGTAAACCTCGAATTTCATCCCAAACTTGGTGTCAACAAGTCATCCAGATGATTAGATCCTAACTGGTACAAGACTGTCTAATAAACAGAGTGTTCTAAATACAATGCAGCTTCTCAAAGTTACACAATGCAGGTTCTTAACTACATGGCAGCCTGTGTGAAAGGCTTTTCAGTGAGTCAGAAATCTGGCAGGAGGCTTTGATTCCATTAGATGAAAACCAGAGGAGACATAGGAAACCTTGCAAAAAGCAAATGAATAGATTTAAATATTGTCTCAAAATAGGACACAAAAAGCCTCAAAATGTTTATAAAAAATAAAATGGTCTCTGTCTACTCACGATTTTTGTAGACACACAAAAATATATTTTATTGTAGTTTGCTTCATTCCTACAGGTATCTATGAAACTTAGGCTGAAGAGGTCAACATTTATATTTATCTCAAAGGGTTGTGAAACAATGGGTCTCTTTTGCAGCTGCCAAGCTCTGGGAAATTAGGTTTTGCAGATGCATTAAGCATTGGAGTGTGTACCCAGTTTCTTCCAGTTTCTGCCAAAGATTAATCAGAGATCCCAGGTGCCTATGGCACAGAAATGAAACCATGTGCCAACCCCGAGCAGATGAGATCACCAGAGCAGTAGGGTAGGGAACAGGCACTAGGGTTTCTCTTGCTATGTCTGGATGTCCCAGGGGATTGCACCAAACTGTAAAACAAGTTTTTTTTTCTTTTTTGAGGCAACAGGCTCTGGTTGGTCCTGTCTACGTAGAGAAACTCTGAATTCTCCTGACTATTTCATGCTGAATGTTGCTATGCATCCCCAAACCATCAGGCAGCAGGAATCAACAGCAGGAACAGTTAGTACAATGCAGCCCTCATGTTATTGAGAACTAGCAATTAATCTCACCCCTGCATATGGACATGGATAGTTCTTCCAGTGTATTTCTTGCACACCCAAATAGGAAACATATCTAACTGGAACAGAAGAAGGCATGGTACAATTGAGATCTGCTCAGGCTGAGCAGGGAGTCTTTCTTTGTATCCTAGATTGCTCATACCAAGATCAGATCTTGGACAAGCGTGGAGAAAATTATGTTCCTTTTTCAAGTATTTAGTGCTCTGGAGCTAAGAGAAAGATTCTGTCTTCCAAGATGATCAGTCTGGCAGGTCTCACTGACACTTTATAACGAATTAAGCTTGAACAACTAAGTAATGTCTAGACATGAGAAATTGCACATTGACATCTTTTAAAGTGTCCTGAGGGTATGGAACAAGAGTTAGGAGATTTATGCCCTTTGATATATATTTTTTTTTCCTTTATGGGGAAGTAAGATCACAGAGCTGAGAGACAGAAAACAAATATTCTCCTAACATATGAGTGGAAATTGAAAAAACAAAGTCCTCCAACAAATATTATCACCTTGCTTGGAATTCAAGAGTGCATTTCCTGACCTAAATTTAGGCAGATACATTTTGCCCAGTGCAAAGGTCAGAATGCAGGCAGAAAATTTTCAACACAGGTAATTTCCATTGAAGTACCATGAGACAGTCTTTCTTTAATATTCCCCAGGTATTATGCATCAAAAAAAAGTTATTCACTCAATGTATTTTAAAAAAAATCTCTGAGTTTTTTTAGGTTTTTTTTTTCTTTTTTGGGAGAGAGGCAGTCAAGGCATTTAATGCAGCCATCAGAAGTAGTTAAAGCCTTCCAGTAACAGCTGAAGCACACAGCTAACTGGTGATTAAGCCAGAAGCACGATGGGCAGGTTCCTGTTGATACTGTGTTTACGTGTTGGTTTTGGGCTCGGGGCCATGTTTACACTCTCCCTTACCGACATAAGCAAAAAGAGTACTGTGAAAGAAAAATGGCACAACAGAAGACAGAAGGCCTCTGCGTTAATTAAAGTTCTGTGTAATTAGAGACCATGAAGATGAGGCTACAGAGCTGGCACTATTCTGCCCTTCCCTTCAGTGCCTGGTGTGAGCTCACCTGGTGTACCTCTAATCTGAAGACCAGCTGCATCCTTGCTGGATTTCCATTTACAGCTTTGTTTCCTCCATCATTTAAACCTTTCATCCCAAGGAGAGTCACACTTCAGAAAAGCATTTTGGTGCCAAAATTCAGCACAATTAACAGGGAAATGTAATATCACACTAATCTTGACAGTAAACTTTACTAGATAAATGGCCAGACTTTTCTTTCTCTTTTTTTTTTTTTTTTGCTTTGCTTTTTAATCTGCGATTTTACAGAGAATACTTGGACCACTAATACAAAAAGGGTTGAAACCCACTGAGCTAGAGATTTATTGCTCACACAGTCTGTAGGAGAACAAGGCTCTTCAACTTGAAAGGATTCTGAGTGTACTCAGATCCTTCCCAGGAAAGTGTGCAGGCCCAGCTGGAAATATGGAACACATACACACACACACCCCCTCACTCTTTTAAAACAGACACTTGCAGCTGGTAATACAGTTATTGTGCTAAAGAGGGGAGGGAAAAGCCAGAGAGAGAGAGATGGAGAGCAGGGATGTATGGGAGCACAGGTCCAACCAGCTACCAATGGTTTCACCAGCAGGAACATCTCTGCTGCAGAAACAGACTCTTGAGGGTACAAATTCCTTCTCCTGGCGAGTCTGGCTACCTTTCTGTGCTTTGTGCCCCCAGTGCACATAGATATCCTTGAGAGGGAAGCACACATGCTGTCACAGCGCTGGCATTCAAAATGTATGAGCTAAGCAAAACCTTTTACAATACTTTTATAAGGCAAACTAATACAATTGGAAAAAAACCAATGAAATAGAAAGGCTTTGAGTCTCACAGAACCTTGAAGAACAGTTTCTTGCCTAGAAGTTGTCTGCTTTTTTCCCCACTAATTTTTCAAATCAACATCAATTAATTTAGCATGAAGGGTTACCTCCCAGCACAAAACAGTGATTCTCTTAGATTTGGCCGCAATGAGTCAGTAATGGTTCATAGACAGCTTAGATGGGAAGGTACCTAAAGCACAGAGACAATTTCTGAGATCCAGAAATGAACTCATAATCACAGGACAGGACATTCTTGTCAAATCTTGTATTTCATTTACTTTATAGAAAAAAAATTCATAATTCTTAAGTCTTCTAGAACTGCATGATAATGTGAAATCTGATAATAACAATAAAACTCCCCAAACAACTCTGTTCATTCTGAATCTCAGAATAAAAGAGGAATAACTTTAAGGAAAATTTATTCCAGCTATAATATGCTGGTTTTATCAATTTAGTTCTGACAACTTCCTGAAAATTAATGAATGTCACTGAAATTATTTTCTTGCTGACTTGGTGTCTCGGGGATTACCAGCCTGACAGAGAGAGGAAAAATGTAATACACACACTTCTGGGTACAGAAATTATTTTCTTTTTATCATGTATAAACAAAAAGCAGCAGTATTTTATACCCCAATAATTTATGAGCAAATATCTTCACTGACACAATAATTTTGCAGCTACCCACAGCAGGAATGATTGCATGATGGGACTTTGCTTGAGATGTATAAATTAGAATTTTGTCATAAACCCAGAATATTTAGCAAGGCTCTTTGTCTTCACTAGAGTTCATTTATATTTATTAAAAGAAAAACAAACAAACAAAACTATAAGAATCTAAATTAAGGGCTACATAACAAAAAAAAAAATAAAAAGGATTTTTAAGTATGGTTGCCTGGCATTTCAATATACCTAAATTAAAAATGAGTGATAGAAGAACGGTATCAACTCATCCTGTGTCATGAAAGACTTCAAAGCAAAACTATGAGAAGCAAGAGCACACTGTGCATTTGTGGGTTTACAAATTATGTCAATACTGTATGAAGTGCTGAATACACCATAAAGTGCTGGATTTTGTACCTTTGTTTCAATCATATAAACCATTACATTTTTCTTTGTTCATATCTGTAGCAAAGCAGAACTCACAGACTGCAGCCAAGAGATGGATACTGAGCAAATACAGTGAGAAACATCTTGACCAAACCAGATTTCAGCTTAAATACACAAAACACATGCTAGAAGTTTCCAACACCAAGATCTTGAGATGGAAATGAAGTTTTTTTTCCCACACTGAGAGCGAAATACTCTCCCAAAACATACAATCTTTAGTACAACCACTAAATTAACAAGATGCAGACAGATTTCACATTAGTTTCTCTGTTGGACATCAACAGCATCTTGAGGAGGTTTCTAGCCTTAGATTCATTCTGCCTGACTTCACACTGTAAATATCTACATCTGAGCATGTATTCTCAGGTGCCCATTCTGACAACAAGGAAAAATAAGATTTTTTAGAGCATGATTCATCTTATCTCTTGTAGACATCTGCCGTAGGCTAAACTGAATTGCCCTGGCAATGACAGTTGCTCTGGAATTTTAAAGGCCATCTGGGAAGACCCACTAAGGTGAAGGGATTTACAGAGGAGACATGTAAATCTGAATGAACAAACCTCCCTCCCTGTGTCAAAAGTGTGAATTGCCATCTCCCTCTCTACACCCCTCACTCCCTTGAAGCAAGAAGCAGAAACAAAGTGGGAAGTGGTAATTTGTTTCTACAGCTCTTCTTTGCACAGGTGTCAGTGCAATGTTAAAAATGTAAAGCATAATTTAGAGCAAGGGTTTGGCTGGGATGAACTTCCTCTCATTTCTTCTGCTAAGGAATACTAGCAGTTCATAACAGCACAAAAATGATCTTTGGGGGATGAAATAAAGGCAATGTGCAGGCTGCCCTCTTATTTTTACTCTGCAAAGAAACTATGTTTGCTGTTTACCAAAAGGACTGGCAGTAAATGTGATCCTCTTGCATGAATTTGAGGAAGATGATTATTCTTAGAAGAGAGCCTGATTTTTATTTTTTTTTCTTGCAGAGCAAATGATAAGTTGACCACTATAGATTATTGACTTGAGGCTAATTGTGTAGGTTAGATGCTTAGGGGATAAATCAGAGGAGGAAGTACCTTTGCAAAGAGAAGAAAAAAAAGCAGCAGTGAAAACTATGTACAAGACCACTGATTTTTTCCTAGTACATATGGAGAATAAGGGCATGACTAAATAAATGTATGAAATAGGAGGGAATCTGAAAATTAGGGTGAAGTTCTAAAACTTGTATAAAGTCAATAATGTTATAATGGAAGACATTAAAATATGGTGAAAATATTTGCAGTAAATCATACTTCTGTGCTGGTTGTCAGTGGGTGGTTCTTCAGTTATATACTTGGATAAGTCTTCTTATGATTCCTGTATATTTCTTTTTTCTTCTCTGAGACTATTTTTGGGTGCACCAAGTAAGTTTTTCTGGTGAAAAATAAAAGTTAGAATATAGTTTGCATGGTAACAGGCTTCACAAATCTTTTTAAGAGCACGGAAGGCATGATAGCATTTAAAATGTATCATCCTAAGTTTTTCCACATGAAACAGTTACCTATGACTGAAGACAATCTTCTTCACTACATTAGAGGTTAATTTTACACAGAACTCAACTAATCTTCATATTTCTAGCTTCATCACTATTCTAGTCATTGGCTACACCTACCAAAACAGGAAGGAAAAAGCCGTCCAAAAGAATGTACTAAGCCAGATACAAGCCAGTGGAGATTTGAGGCCCTGTGCTTTCAGAGCTCTCACTGGGGCACACCACAGCCCTTCTCTTCCTACTGTGCTCATAGGGGAAAAATATTAATAGTAATTATGGAGAATGTTTTAAAAAGCATATATGTAAGACCCAGTAGAAATCAGAACAAGAAAATTATTTTTAGTCACAAATGTAACAAAACTAGTTGATCATGTTAGTCAATAGGCATGCCAAGAAGCAATGAAGCACGGCATGTTGAAAATTGCAAGAAGCTGTGTAAAGCTACAATTCTGTTTGTGAAGCAGAAAGTAGCTGTGTCCAACATCCTCAAGAATGCAGGAGAGAAACTTGCTCATGATCTGGCTGTGTCTAAGAAAGGATCTGTGAAAGGATCTCACAAAAAGGTCTTGTAAGAGACAAAATAACTATCAGGAGCCCAAAAGTGCCCTCAAATGCAGGAGTCTCTTCTTGACAGTACAGTGCCACCACTACCCCAGCTCTACCCATTGAACAGAACCATGTGGAGAAAATGTCAAAAAGTCCACTTGAGGTAAAAGGGGGTGTGAGGAGGGAAAAAAAGACCCCAAATGTATGAGAGTTATGACTTTGATCACCATTCTTACCCATTTCTAAAATTGTAACTAATTTCTTATAGATAAGAAAAATGTAATAGAGACTCATAATTTCCTCAGAAATATCTTTAACATAGTAGCCATTTTACACTGAGGATATTTTAAGTATTTATGTATTTGTTTTCATCAAGTTGCTTAACATATTCCTGAAAAGCAGTTCACTGAGGACAAAATAGAAATCTGGATGGAGCAATACATGGATTGTTTCTCCATCTCTGGAGACTCAGATTCAGACTCTAATGGGATTTCTACAAAAGTATCAGGTATCATATTTGACTAGAAAGATATTTCAGGTCATTATTATTTAGATCTTTTAGGACCTATTCAATATGCTCTGTTGAATATTTTCATAATGCCAAAATCTTTCTGTTAATGGATTTTATCAAACTAGTGCAATGTACAATGCCAGACTCAAGTAAAGTACAATGACTGTCAGATTTTCATCTCTAAAAGGGACACCCAAAGCAGTCTTTTTCTTCTTTTCTCTTGTGAGATTTGGAATGATTGAAATCCAAGTCATTAGCATTCAGGTTGTTTATGACACTACAAAATGATGAAAGTGGTTTGAAATGAATAGCATCCTAAAGTGTGAGACATTTTGTGAAATTATGCATCTGTTTCTTCCTTGGAAAATTTGTATGCCAGCCAAGGCATAGCAAGGCAGAGCGAATGCAATTAAATCAGATAAAATTTTATTATGCTGTCCAGTTCAGGGCCTCAGCAGTCCAGGTGAGGAATTTTTAGTATTCTCAGTATGCATAAAAAACACTTTGAAAATATAAATAAAGTATAAAAAAAATCTATTATAATCTTCCCATATTTTATTAAAATAACATGAATTTGTAAATTGACAGACATTTGAAGGTATTTAGAAAAGGCTCTAAATATCTAATGTTGTGATCAGGTTAGTAATCCAATTATCCAATTATTATAATACTCACAAGACAAGTATTTACCTGAGAGCCCTTAACAGCTTAATTAAACACAAAAGGCTACTGTGCAAAATAGAAGAAATACCTTGTAAAAGATCCTAGTCATATTTTTGCTGAATTAAATAAAGATGACAGTCAAAGAGATAATCATTTCGAACATCTGTAAAAAGATCTTAATTCAAACCCTGCCCCCCCCCCCCCCTCAAAAAAAAAAAAAAAAGCTTAATTGCTGGGCTGGAAGCAGTCATAGCAGCAGTTTGTCATCTCTTTTGGGTCTTGGTTGAGAAATTAGTTCCCAGTGAAGGAAAATATGCACATACTTACATTTAATTTCCGAGGCATGTTTGCATATACCTAAAATTAAACATGTACTCAGCTAATGAGATGAAATGCGTCTTCAAGGGCTAGAGTCCAAAGTTCTGGTTTCCATATCATATTCAGAGTTGCCTAGACACACTAGTTTTATTAAATATTACCACTGTGTTTTGTTCCTCTTGCTTTCATTACAATATTCACTTTTTCTCATGCATTTCAAGTAGCTTATTTTGGGTCAGGTATGCATCATGAAAATGCTGGTTTTGCCTCTGATTTTTGTGTTATCTCTATAAAGTTTTTAACTATCTGAACATTGGAAAATACAAAAATTCATACAAGTAATACTTGAAAATAGAAGCAGGTTCATATGCTAAGTTGAGCCATATAGTAAATTTTACAAAATGTCAGTAAAGTTTTTTATTTTTCTATCAAAAGTCAAAGAAATATAATTTACTGCTGGTAAAATCATATATATTACAGCTGTTTTGAAGGGACTCTAGAAGGTTCATACAGATTTAGAGAGACATTGATCAAGGAAAAGTGAAAGATACTGCTGCAGTTTATGTGTTCTTTGTCCAGAGGGAAATTATTAGGCTGAATTCAGCCACGTTCCCAAAGGACAGGGGATAGCCAGGAAAAAAAGACCCCAAAACGCATAATTCAGTAACGTCAATGGAACAAAGATGTTAGTGACAAATTAGGCTCATGTCCTCACAGCCTCATATAATGATTTGCATTTGAAGGCATCTTAAATGTCATGTAGTTCCAATCCTTCTGTCATGAGAGACACCTTCCACTAAACCAGATTTCTCAAAGCCCTGTTCAGCCTGGCTTTGAATATCTTAAGGGTTAGATAAGTGCTACATGTGTGAGGCAGACCCTACACATTGTGTTTCATGTGATATTCAACTTAGGAATGACCCACAAGACAAACATCCACCTCTGGTACAGACAGCTCACTTTGCTGAGTTGTTTATTTTGCAGGCATGGGGAGGGGAGGAACCTCCCAGCCTGGGCTTCACAGAAATCACGATGAGTGTTGGGATGCAGCTGAGAGACACCAAGCTGTGGCTGCAGAAGCATTCCCATATGTGGGATTCTGCACACCAAAGCCTTTTATTTCGTGACAGACACATTTCGGGAGATGGGTGGAATTGAGGTGACCTCCTCATTGGGTCATTGGCTCCTTGTGTCATTTCTAAGTTCTGGATGGTCTTTCTAAAGAAAAGTACATAAACACAACTAACTTCTCCCCTCTGCATAGCCAGCAATCAGGCTACAGCGTCTTCCCACCCTTGCTATTCACTCATTCAAGTTGTGCAGGCAGTAAGTTCTCTGTAGCCTCCTGTCTTGGATACTTATGTGAGAAACCAGAACTGTGGGCTCATCTTCTGTTAATCTGCAGTAGATGACTGCTCTAAGTACTGGAACAAAAGGTCTACCAGCACTATTTTTGCTGCATTAATTAGTTTTGGAGTTACAATCTAAGAATTTAAGTGATCTGTGCCTGAAACTCAGGCTCATGTATAGCAGTTTGCGCACCTCGACTTAGGAAAATGTTTGTTGATTGTTTAGTTTTGTTTGCCCATAGGAAATCAAAGCCATAAATCTTTCCCTATATCAGTCACAGAGAAATTTACACACTTTTCCTCTAAGTGTGTAAAGTACTTCATGCTTCAGAGAAGCACGAGGCAATTCAGCCCCAAGGGAGACAGGAGCCCAAATGCACCCAAAAAAACTTCTGAGATGTTTTCTAAAGGTAGAAGACATTTCCTTTTTAATGGTATAGGCAGGTGGATTATGTGCTTCAAACCCTGGAATGAGATTTGTTTTCTGGGCTTGATGGGCAATATGTATCTGCCCTGTGTTTTGTAAATGAATGGTAAGTAAGAAATAGTCACTAGAAACAATAGGAGTCACAATTCTGATGTTTCTGTGTCCATTTCATTAGAACCAGTTAAAAAAATAGGACAGAGTATCAGCTGTACCAGTATCTTCTATTGTATAATCATCCTGAAAAGATTAAATACAAGAAGAAAAAAATAGAGCTCTGTATCTCTTTGTTTTTAGCAGAGTTAACTTATTTGGATCTTGGGTATTGCAGCATCCTCAAAAATGTCAGAATAGTTTCGTAAAATTTGGAAGTTGCCTAGAATTTTTTTTTTTCTATTTTCATTCTCTTTTATTCCTGACTGAAGAAATTATTCATAGCAAATCATTTTCTGCATTTATTACAATGCTAAGCACAAGACAGATAAATTTAAAAGTGCATATTTGGTTGAGAGTGGAAAAAATATAATAATGGATCAAAAATTTCAATTTTTTGACAGTATTTATTATTTTTAATTGCTGGATGGTCACATTAATAGCAAGCAATATGTAGGAAGGAATGACACCAACAGCCTTGAGCAAAACAACTTACAGAAAATCTGAGACAGAACAACAGGAGAATGCTTTTTGCAAGCTCAGGATTACCATCCCCTTTTTCCACAGTCATGACAAGGATGGCAACAGGAAGGTTCACAACACAGATGTGATATGAGTGTAATAGGTATCACCTATTCCCATTACATCCTCAAAAGGATAATCTCTGTTTTCTCCTCATGTACTTTCTACTTCCTGTGAAATATTCCCACTTCTCCTTCCCTTCCCTTCCCTTCCCTTCCCTTCCCTTCCCTTCCCTTCCCTTCCCTTCCCTTCCCTTCCCTTCCCTTCCCTTCCCTTCCCTTCCCTTCCCTTCCCTTCCCTTCCCTTCCCTTCCCTTCCCTTCCCTTCCCTTCCCTTCCCTTCCCTTCCCTTCCCTTCCCTTCCCTTCCCTTCCCTTCCCTTCCCTTCCCTTCCCTTCCCTTCCCTTCCCTTCCCTTGGCAGTTCTGTAATTCCCAGGTTTTCTAAGCTATTCTGTTTCCACAGGAGCTGCATGAAAGTGTCTGACCCCATTTCACTGTGACACTGAAAAGCCTGGCATCAAGGTTAGAAGAAATAAAAAAAAAGAAAAAAAAAGGAAAATAAAAAAATACAAACATTATACAATAGAAACCTTAATCATGTAGTTATAAGTTTAAAAAAGTGTTTGAAAAATCTGTTGCTTTGTCTTTCCCATTTATCATGGTCCTGCTGCTAAAAAAATTTCCCTGAGGTTCCTGCTGCATCTCTCCTATAAATGATTCTCTTTGATCAGAATCCAGTGCAAGCAGGGCTTTTTTTTCAGTCTTACAGAGACAATGATTCCATATCACAGCAGTGAAACCCTTGACAGCTCAGTAGGGGTGAGAAGAAGAAGCAGGATTATCTAAAAAAGAGAGAAAAAAGAGGAAGCAATTCAAAGTCAGGCCAAAGATGACAGGAGAATCAGGATAGCAGCTGTACAAAATCGTACTTGATCTCTGCCAGAGATGTGGTATGTAGGGGTGAATGACAACTTCTAATTAAAGTTGTGACTGATTACCATGTAAGAAATGACACAATTTGTCGAAGACCTGGATCTGAAGATGAATCACTTTTATTTGTGGAATATGCTAATTTAAAGTTATGAATTTTTAGAGGAACATCTGTGGCTTTTTTTTTTTTTCTTTTATAAATTTACTCCATAATTTAATCTTTCTGGTTTCTTACTGAAACTCTTAAATTGTCTTTTATCCAAGCAGTGACTGTGCATTACAGTAAGTAAAGAGGAAGAAATACTGAAAACAAAATTTGGAAGAGACCTTGACAGTAATTCAGCAGCCCTCATTTGAAATTCCAGGAAAGATTCAGTTTTTACATACACTATCTATTGTTGTGCAATAAATTCACAGATCTCTATCAAGCAACTCAGGATATTATTTTTCAGACATTTTGAATTGTTTACTTGTCACATATGCATGTGAACAGAATTCAAACCCCTTTTCCAAGAGACAGAAGGATATGAGCATTATTCAAACACATGTGCTGACTCACTTGAAAGCACATTGTGTAACTGGATTCACACTGAGATTTGCCAGCTTCTGCGCAGTTTTCTCTTGAGAGCTGTTCCAATTGTTGTCCAAATTGATATTTTTCAATACAGAAGACTAAATTATTGTCACCTTCTACTGCTTGCTTCACATTGCTCAGGCAGGGCTAAGCCCCTGGGAATTCACCTGGTGCAGATTTTTCTTAGCATGAAGCCTTTGCACGGCCAGATACTGCTTTGCCACCTGTTCCGATTTGATCTCGCATGGAATTTTTCTCTGTGTCATTTTTTTTATCTTTAAATACCTAAACATAGTGTTTAGTATTTTTAATAAGATCAGTATCTTAAAACACATTCACATGGATAAATATTTTCCAAACACTTTTCTTTACTGCCTTGCTCCAGAATTCAAATTGCCTTTTACACTTAAAGGTAAATCTGAATTCTGAGGCATTAATTATCACATTTTAATGCTATTCAGGGTTATTATATACCTCTAGGCTGTTGTCAGATGATCTTAGCTTTAAAAATGTGGGAAAGGAGGGAAAAGATTTTGCATATTTGCTCGTGCCACTGTTTATGCTTACAATTAACTTTACAAAGTTGAAAGTTAAACTGTGCACGCATTTTGCAACTCTTTGTCTTTATGTAAATGACATTTGGAGAACAAGCAATAAAATGTGAAAGTCAAATTTTGTCTTTTTTTTCTGAAGTTACACATTATTATGAGTTACCAATTAAGTTACATATGTAAACACCATCTTTCCCTGTGAGATTAAGGAAACAGGTAATTGAGTAATTAATTAATTAATGCTAAAATTAACATGCAAATAGGGAGGTAATTCTGCCCAATTCTTTTCCTTTCTTTTAGCATAGGAAGCGTGATCTTGCAGCAGTTATGGTTTTCTGTATCAGCATGGCTCAGAGCTATGGCAATAAGATGTGTTGAGCATCATTCTCTCTTCAGCAAGATCTGTACTGTGCTGTATTATGATACTGAAGCAAATTACAGGGAAAAAAAGGGCTAGAATACTTCCTCCCCCATCCCAAAAGAATCTGGTCAGAAAAGCAAATGTGCCTTTTCATATCACAGAATCACAGAATGGGTAAGATTGGAAGGGACCACTGTGGGTTCACCTCGTCCAATTTCCCTGTTCAAGGGAACTTATTTTTACTCAAACCTTAAAAAGCCCAAGTGTTAGTGAAACCTAAAGAGGAGAGAGGACAAGAAATACTTTGTATTCTTAGCTGGCAGTTCTGCTAATTCAACCTGAATCCCAACTGCTAATTTGAGTTATGCTTTTTTAAATCTCATCACTGATATAGGAGTTTCCTAGGTGAGTTATCAACCCTGCCTCACACATTCCCCACTTTTCGGTAAAGTTTTCCAGGTGCTGTTGTTTTGTCCCGCATTTTCAATTTTGCCAGGCAGTTCTGGAATGGCAATGATGGTGCACAACAGCCCAGAATTTTAATTAATGTATGGATTTTGTGCTCTCTGTATTAAAGACATCATTTCCCAGTAGTCCCAGCAAAGAGTATTCTGGAAGCACATAGGGAAAAACTTTGCTCAAAACTTTGTTGTAAGTTTTAGAGATGGCCTGCCCTGTAAAGAGGACATGTGCTTTTGTTTATTTGTTTAGCACTAGACTTGTTCCAATACTCTAAATCTTCAATTGAAGGTTAAAAAGGCACCACTATGGAAAAATACAATATTTAAAATGTAATGAAAATGTTTCTGGATAAATATTGAAAATATTATTTTTATAAGGATAGTATTCTCTAAAAGTTGTAAAATATTCACTTTTTCAAGCATTAAATGCTTCTTTTAGGCTTTTCCTGTATCATAATTTAAATAAAATATGTAAAGCTGACATTTTATGTCATCTCTCTATAAAATAAGGCAAGCTCATAAGCCAGTCTGAATGCAGATGATAGCAATGTGCAACTTTAGTTCAGAGACTACATACTCTTAAATCCAAAAGTGCCTTTTGAAGTTCAATCCCTTGTACTTTTCACAGCCTTCTTCTGCCCTTATGATAGAAGTCTCTCCTCAGTTCTATAAAAATAAGATGATGGGAAACACAATTTTGTAAGCTACCATTCTGGATTGCATCACAAGGAGCTGGACCTTGTGCAAAGGTAAGCAGAAGAGGACAGACAAACTCCCTTTAGAAGCACTGCATCAGGCAGTCTCCAAATCTGAGACAGGAAAAAACTCATCAGCTTCACTTGCTAATCACTTGCTTCAAGCGTTTTATTATCCAGGGGTATTTCACTTTCATACAAAAGCTCCAGAGCACTACAAATTTTTCAAACATTCTTTTTCTGATTCCTTTTCTGACTGGTCTCACAGTTTTTGCTCCTTCATTCTCCACTGATGGAGGAGATTCCTTATGAGAGGAAAGATACAGTGTACCCCACAGCAAGACTTAAACACCAGGAATGTGAGATGGTGGAGGCTGATGGCACAGATGAATCCACTACAAATATCCTTGGGGAAAACCACATTAGTCCATTGCACTGACAAGATTCCCACCCGGACCCTCTGATCAGCAAGCTGATCAAATACTGATTGGCTGATTCAAATACTACTGCAGCAGAAAGCTTAACCTCCAGAGCAGCCTAGCAATGGTTGGCCATTGTCACCCATGAGAAGTGTCAATGTCTTCTGTGTCTTATTTTGTTCACTAACATCTTGAAAGCAGGTTAGAGGTGATCAAGGAATAGTTTGATATCTTTCCCGGACCAGATAATCCTTTGCTGCTGAAGCAGTACTTAAGAGGCCCACCAAGAAATGAGGGTAATAGGGATGGGATAGATAGGGACGGGAAAATATCCAGATTGTCATGAAAAATTTGATGTTTCTAAATGACCTTGAAAAAAAGTTCTTGAATCCTTTGATTCAGAGCTATTCTACAGTTTGTGCCCTCTGTAACAGCAGAGGTAAGGGAGATCAACCTCCTTTAGTTCAAGAGCTCAGGATACTAGCAAAGAACTTTAGTTGTTATAAATCAGAGTAAGTGAAAAATAGCAATTTGCAGCATATTATCAGTATGTGCAAGGCAAGAATAAAGGTTTTAAGTGAAATATCCATTGGCCTGCTGTGACTCACATTTCCAGCAGGTCTTAAGCAAGCACTGCTGTCAACAGAGGTGCATCACTTTCTGGTAGCTGACAGTCTCATACAATAGCTCCAGTAATTTAGTATTGATTTTCACCAGCTGATGACTTCAACTACATATTTTTAGTTCATAAGCAGTTTAAGTCTTTGTTATCATTATCATTATCATTATTACCAGACTGGACATGACAATGATAACCTGAGAACTTCACCACAATCTCCATTGCTGTTGTTCTTAGAAGTGGGTTACAATTGTTTATGAAGTCTGTTTTCACACAGGCCTTCAGGTTTAAAAAGGGTCTCATGTAAATATAAAGCTTAGATACTAAAAGATGTTATTTTCCTGAGATCGGGAAGTCAAGCTAATGAACAGTTAAAAGAATTTTGACATGTCCAAATAGAAGGCAGGTACAACCAGAATGTATCTTTTTTTTCCCTAGCCTGGTCTCACCTCATAACTTGCAATTATTCCACCATGTAAGCTATTAAAACCACATGTTTTATTATTGTTCATTTTTATGGTTTTGGTTTAAGTTTTTTAAATTTTATAACAGGCAATCCTTACTTTAATGATCTAACAGGGGTGGCAAATGTTTAGGTCAAATTGACTGTATCAGGGAACTATAACCAGGTGAGAAAATATCTGTTACAGCAAATATCTGACATAGATGTTTATAGACAAAAAGGAGAGATCTTTAAAGAGGGTTAAGTTCACACTATATTTTATGATTCTTTTACAAAAGTTCAAAACACTTCAGGTAATGATTTAATCTGTAAGGTTCTTGATCTTAACAAAAATGCTTAACAACCGAATGACAAGTAAACAGTTGTTCCAAAGCCACCAAACATTATTCCCAGATTACTATTCTGTTAATAACACTGTCTTAAGGAATAGGACAAGAAAAAAAGGCATGAATGCATGCCTTAAGGGAATATGAAATTATATTCATTTTGGTAGAAAGTGAAACTAGAATTTGTTATAACAATGAAGAAATCCATATATTTGAAAAATTGTCTAAATATTCTAGCATAATAAAAAATGGGCTGTGATTATAAAAATCTCAAGTGGTTTGTGGGAAAAAAATATTCCCCTTTAACATTGTTGCCAAGTATAAGAAAACTTACCCTGACTAAGCTGATTATAGCTGTTCTGAAGTCATTATCTGTAGTTACATTGCTGAGCAAAATAATATGGAGTTACTCAAAGATCAGCTAGCAGTAAATATGAGCCAGATAATATCCTTGATATAACCATTAGTTTAAAAGAAATCCCAGAAACTGCAATGTCATGTGGGACTCATTTGTATATGAATAAAACAGATTGCCCATAGAGGTGGGAGATGCCCCATTCCTGGAAACATTCAAGTTCAGGCTATGAGCAGTCTGATCTAATTGAAGGAATCCGTGGTCACTGCAGGGGACTGGACCTGATAGTGTATGAGGATCCCTTCCAACATGAACTATTTTATGTCCTTCTGTGAAGGACAGACAGATGCTCTAAGTTATCTGCATTTCTCTTTCATTTCAATTCATAAGAGCCACAGCATACTACAGTCTCACCTTGAGTGGTGTCACAAAACAATGTGCACATGTTCTAAAGGAATGTGCCAAAGTAGCCTTTCCTAAAATACACAGATTTAATGGCAGCAATAAGAAACCTCAATTCTGTGACTGCCTGCCTGTAATCATGCAACAACCTTCTATCTTTTCATCCTTAGTTAGAATCCATAAGGAGCTACAAGGGGAAAAGTCCCCTACTTAGGTGTTAACTATACATTGCTACTGTCCCTCACTATACCTGACCAAATCATCAACACTTCTGTAGCTCAAAGCTTGATCCTATTCAACTCATGAGAAGAGTTGAAGCAGATTCAGAGTCAAATATTATTTGCTCTCTGGCAAGAAAATACTGTGAAACAATCTCAACAATTTCCAATATCAGCTGGTTAGAAAAAACTGGTTTATCTTGACAAGCAATTCCTTAGTATTTAATACGTTTATACCATCTACTTTGGAATATAGAAGAATTAACAGGAAGGAAATCTTCCAGACTTGGCAAATGCCATCTGGCCCAGAGACTGAAGCATGACTCCATGTTCTTGAAACAGTATATTGCTTGCCTAAAGCTGTCAGTTTAAATTCATGGCCTCTATCCTTGTCTTCAAAGCCCACAGTATCCCAGAAATACCATCTGAACACCAGGTATTCAGTGTTCTTAACATAATGCTGATATAAACTTATGCATGCTTATAAACAGGATTCAAAACAAACCTCTGTTTGCAGTGTGATTAGGAAAGGTGGTGAATTTAGACAATATATTTAATGCTGTCTTTATAGGCAGCCAGGTAGTCTGCTGAACACCATAAAGCTCGTGTGAAACAATTGACACCTACTATTGGACTGGCTTCACAAGGGCTTGAAAATTGTATGGTCCTTTAAGATTTCCTTACAAACGTAATAGCAGAGCATCTGTCATATTCCCAAACCCTCCTCTTGCAAACATTCTGTAATTCTTGAAATAAATAGAGAAAATAAACCCAAGATGAGTATTTGACTACTGTTAATGGTAGAATACATTTAGAAACATTTTTTAAAAATCTGCAGTACGATAATTGATATACCAACCATTAAAGGAAGTATGGAGTAATTAATGGGACAGCAAAGAGGTTCCATTATGGAAAAAGACAATAATGACTACATATGTTCTACAGGAAGGATATTGTAAACTATGCCACTGAAGATTAGTTCCTGAATTTGTTTTGATTGTTGATTATTTTCCTATGAAAGGTCATTTACAGGAAACCACACAAGCCATACATTCTGTACTGCATCATAAAAATTTCCCGCAATGCAACACTTTCCTTTTCAAGCATGGCTTGCACTAGGGCAAACAGGGTGCCAGTAAAGAAGACTCTACATTATTTCTTAATCAAAACCTTAATGGGTCTAATACAGATATCTTTTCTTAGGAAAGGACTGTCAGAAACTCAGCACCTAGGGTGTTCTGTTGTAAAACAGATTAGAAATGGAGGTAAAAATCCAAGTCTCTGAAAATTAAAGCATTCATTAATAGTAATAATAAAAAGTATATAACACCTGGGCATCTAGAATCACCTCTCACAGGTTAAAGACTGACTAATAGGCTGGAACCATTCTACAGTATCCAGAGGGAAGTACTGGTCTTGCAGATTAGGAAAATTTGTCATCTCTAGAGCTCACCAGAGGCTTTTATTCTGTAGGCCCATAAAGTGCAAATACCAGTGGGCAGCATCTTTATCTCCAAGGTTCAAGTACTTACATTTCAGTGAGGTATAAAAAAGTTAGGTAGCTACTGTAGGAATGATTTGAATTTTCTGTCAGATGGTAGAGAAAGAGTAGCTTGAACTGACGACAGCTCATTGACTGTATGACTCCCTGCTATGGTTTGCATAAGTTTTTATGCCTTAAGTGCATGCATGTAATTTTAAAAACCTGAACTAAAATCTAATGGTAGTTATGGTTATGAAAATAACAGCAGCAGCTCCAATTTATTATGGTAGCATCATAATTCAGGGTGTAGGTCTAAATCTATCCTTCACTGATAAACTCTTTTCATCCTATCATTGATGAAGCAGTAACTCCATCCAAGAGGAGCTCATCCCATCCATAGCACAATCTCATGTTTTAGGTTAAAAGATACACAAAAATATAGAGGAAGGACTTAAGCCACAAGTTATCAGACTCTATATATCAGTGGTGGAATGCATTTCTCACAGTTGGCTGTGCAACTTTAGCATCAAACTTCTGACTGAAAACACTTTAAATGATACTCACATTCAACTAACGTGCTTAAAGTGATTTTTCACACACCTCAATTGGAGAACTATGTTCTAAGCTACTGTGTTCTCTCTAATGAATGACAGCAAATTCATACATACATCTAGATGATTATATATAAAACATGAATTAGTGCCACACTAATTGACAACCTTCTCTAAAATTAAACCAGCAACAGTTCATCTCCAGCTGTACTTCTGCTATCCTGAACAGATTTGTGTTTCAGAGATGGGCAGCTCTGCTGGCTCCAGGACCTGTATCTTGAACATCTCACCTCAAGGGCCACAAAGACATAAATGCCACATAACCACAGAGGTGAAATATGGTGTGGTCTGGCAGTACTTCACAAACTGGAAGTGACTGCCCATCTGCAGGGATCCTGACATTCAAATTATAGGACAAGGACAGTGTAGGCAAGCCTGATGGAGCCAGCCAGTTGTGCCAACCCAAACAATCTGAGCTTGCTCCCTTCTCACAGCCAGGCAGTCCCTGCACCTGCTGCCTTGCCAGCACATGTTGCACAGCGTAAGATGCCTAATCAGGGGTTTCTGTGTTGCTTAAAACCCTCAACTTCATCACTGTTTTAATTTCTTTTTTCCCCCCTATCTTTCTTTTATGCATGAAGATCAATAGAGTATTCAGACATACTGCCTTGCAACTTGATAGTGATCTGCCCCAAGGTGTGATGGTTCAACCATTTTTTCAGTCTGAGAGTCTCTATTAGCACCAGGATGTGACAATGATTAGGAGATCAAAGCCCAATATGGTAGAAGAGAATCTCTCTTTTACTGTCAGAGGTAAAACGTATGGAGTTATAATGCATATTTCTTGTCATCCTCATGCTTTCCCCCATAAATAATTATAGCTGTTCACTTATTCATATATTTAAAAAAATTCACTGGTTTATTTATTGTCTTTGAATTTATTTGCATGTACTGTGCCCTCTCATCAACTTGAATGCTAATAGAGATTCTTTGAATCATTTGCAATAATAATCATATTTTCGTTCTTTCATATTTATTGGTGAGCCTGCTTTGTCTACTAGATTATACATATAATTCTCCTCTATATTCACTAGTAAGAAACTATGGTATGATGAAAATAATGTTTATGAAAATGTAATTTACACTCTTTGTGATAGGGAAAGTCAGTCATACTAAGTAATATGCATTTTAGGGAACTTATCAGATACCCAGAATGTTATTCATGACTGAGAACTCCCAGTTGATGTGCTGTGAAAGATTGTTTTGTATCATTTGCAGAATGCTGATGCTTAGGACTGGGATCTCATTTCTGCTATATCTGACATCATTTAAATTATGGTGAAGGAAAAAAGGAAGTGATCGTTGCTGTGGAGTAATGGGACCAGGTGATGACTGATTTATTATGTCAGAGATGAAGCTTGACTCTGATCTTTTAAAATAGCTTTTCCATGGAAAGATAACAGGCATTTAAGTACTCTATTTATCTGCTAGATACAATGAAATTTGCAGGACATTTCTGGTATTGAACAGCAATGCTCCCTTTAATCAAAAGAGTCTCCATCTCCAGTTCAGTTAGGTCTTCCAATGAATTCTTCTCGCTAATGCTTATGTGGTAAACTGGTTACACAGGCATCAAAAATTATGAAATTGAGCTGAAAATTCTTCTTTTCATAATAATTGTATGTTTCTATGAAATAACAGAGGATTGGAAGGTGCTGCTCTGTCTGACCTTGAACTGTTAATAATAAGAGCTGTGAAGCTTGTTGCCATGTTTCATCACTCCCTGGCCTGGGGGATTATATCTCCTTTACCACGCATCTTATAAAAAACCTAGACAAGGTTCTTTGTATGGTGGGTGTGATGGTTGGAAATTTTAATTGAAGTTAAAAATACAGGTTTCATCTAATTAATATCTTGCTAAAAAGGTAATTCTAAAAACAGTGCTCCTAAATAGGAAAGAAACAATTATTTTCTGTCTAGATTATTTACTAGGTAGGGAAAAGTTGGAAGAGATTTTTCTTAAAGAAGTGGTCCTGTTTCCAGAAGAATGCTTGGTGTTATTTTCTCCAAAATGAACAAAGGAAACTGAAGAATGAAAAAAACCATGTAGGATGCTAACAGATCACTGACAGAGTGTGAGGAGTAACTACAGTGGTGTATGAGGTAATCGAAATAGAGGATCTATGTGTTATTTTGAAATTTATAAAGTGCCTGCATCAATCCACATTCATAGGGATATTAAATATCTGGATGCTTCTCTTCACAATCACCACTATTTAAAATTTCTAGGCTTAATTTGAGAAGTTCCACCACTAATAATCTTCAAGAAAGATGTGGCCATTGCTCTTGTTGTAAATAGCAGCATTTCCCACCTCTGTGACAGGCTTCCCATACACTTCGGGAGCCACTATTTCCTCCATCCCCATTTCCTCCATCTCCCCACTTATTTTCACCCTCTCAGTTACCTGGTTTATTGGGTAAACCAGGTAACTGAGTTTTTGTTAGCAAAGATCTTGTTAGCAAAGGGCTGGCAGTGTCCTCTGTGAGAAGCTGCTGGAAGTTTCCCCCATGTCCAACAGAGCCAAGGCCAGCTGGCACCAAGATGTACACGCCGTTAAGCCTGGGTGGAGGAAAGGTTTTAAGGTTTGGTTTTATTTTCTCATTATCCTGCTCTAATTCTGGTTGGTATTTAATAAACTAATTCCCCCACGTCAAATCTGTTTTGCCCATGGCAGTAACTGGTAAGTGATCTCTCCCTGTCCTTAACTCATGAACCTTTCACTACATTTTCTGTCCCCTCTCCAGCTGAGGAGGGGACAGATAGAGCAGCTTTGGTGGACACCTACTCTCCAGTCAGGGTCAACCCACCACCCCTTCTCATATTCCACCCCTGTCTTGCTATGTACCATTCTAATGGTACATCAACACTTCCCTCAACCAGAAAACTGGATAAAGTACAGGTGGCAAGAGAAGGGAGGCAACAGGAAGGTATGGAATGATGTACAGCAGAGCATAGAAGATAAAGCTTCAGAGTACTCAAGTAACTCCAGCTGTGATTCTTTTCCACCCACATCTCAGCAGGGTAAGGTAGTCAGTCTGCCAGAGCCTGTGTTAATGATTCCTAATTCTCACCCCCTGCGTCTCATTTAGGAATTTGCACAGCTTGCAGAATATGGAGCATCATATGCCTTGTGTAAAGGATGAGGATAGTTAATTTCATAAATCAGAGGGAAGTTTTGAAACTTGTCAAATGTCTACTACTCCTGAAACAGAAGTATTTTGAAAACCTAATGGATAACTTAAGACAAAAAACAAACCAAAAAACAAACAATGACAACAACAACAAAAAAAAAACAGCCACAAGACATTTAAAACAGAGACATTTGTTTTGCAAGGGACAGCAGTAAGAACACGGAAAGCCTTGACTCAGTTCTCAGGCATGTACACAAGTACAACAGCCTTGAGGTGTTACTATGTAAAGTGAAGAGAAAGCAAGTAAAGCTTGTTTTTACTCTAATTTATGACCAACACCTAGCCCTGGAGGCCTTTATTCAGCCTAAATTCCACATAAGCTTTGGTATATCTTTGTTGGCTCTGGGCTTTAAGAGGCAGGCAGCCAATGGGAAATACCAGGTTCAGAGATTTAAGTGGAATTCAGGCTGGGGGAAAGTTGGCTGAAGTATGATTTTCACAGATTTGTTTTTCCTTGATATTAAGATAACTTTAAAAATATATCTGCTTGGACTGTAGAGTAGTTTTTCTCAAGTTTTCTCTATGGGAAATCAAAAAATATGTTCATTCCTTTTAATTTATTAAAAAAGTCAGGCAACACTAGTTATAATAATGACAAAGTTATATGATATATTCAATTGTGTTTTGAAAAGATACCTTCAAGTAACAGGAAAGAAGGGCAATTTTTTTTTTTAATATATTGTTTCTAATAACATTTCAATGTGTAATAGAAGTTGCAAGGAGATTTTTATGAAATCAAAATCTTGATTTCTTTCTTTGCAACCAGACTGCTGATAAAGCCTGGTCTACAACAAATAATTGATAGGCATTTGAAATGTGCACAATAAGAAGATGTCTTGGCTCTGGGAGTCAACTGAATGCTCCGTTTCAGCTTGCCCAGTATATTGTAATTCTGAATACCTAAAAAAAATTCTCTCTCCAGTACCACCCTAATTCCACTACCACTGCAATTTAATGGCAAGTACAACTGTGAATATGGCATTAACATCTCAACTGAAAATTTAGTGAATTCAAAAAACCAAAAAATATTGAGATTGTTTACTGTAGTCCCTAAATTGTTCTGAATATGGGAAAAAAAAAGAAAACCCCATGATCCAATTTTTTTTCTGTAAAGTGAGTCCATATAAGGTAACAACAACTAGAAATGCCTCAGATTGTAAGATACTGCTTAAAAATGATAAAACATTATTAATTTAGCAATATAGTTAAATGTAAGGATCCAGATGAAATTGGCACTTGATCTTGGAGCAGTCTGGGAATACTGAACAATACCTGAGGACCAAAATTCCAAAAATCACTTTAAAAGCTTCCAGGCTGTTCTCTTGGTTAGAAAAGCTTGTTAGAGAAGAGAATGATGTAGAGGGAAAAACAATAAAGGCCACATTTCTCTGAAGCTTTCCACAGAGTGTTTAACAATACCTGGGCCTCCGAGGATGTAAATCTTTAAATTCAGGCAATCAAATCATTACAGTAAAAGTGAAAATGTTGAAAATGGTTTACCCATTTATTTGGAATTATTTCAGAAGCCAAAAAGGATAATTTCATGTTAGTAATTTTCTGTCTACTGTAATTACCCATATTTAAACAGTTGGTAAATTATTTATAAAGAGTTATGAGGATACTCAGAGTAATACCCTTTTCTGAGGAATCTGTAGAAGGGTGAATGTCAACAATAAGTTTGGGGAAAGTTTGCTTGACTCATGTGTCACCACAAGCCACTAAGATAAAAAATAGATGCTGAAACTCCAGCATGGGCTACTGACTCTCCTGTGAGAGATTTGATCATGGTTTGGTAGGAACAGGCTCTAATTCCAAACGAACAACATATAAACCTTTTTTAATTTTTATTTTTGCATAAAAACTATAAATACTGGTAAATGAATCACATAAGGGAGACCACATGTGAGCAACTGGAGGAGTTCAGAGTTGTGAGAAAATGGAAAATCTGTGTCACTGCCGTGTGAATCTCAGTATGGATCATGGATGATGCTGGACTTTGCACAAGAGTATTTTAATCCAATTATAAATGCCAAAAATGCCATCTTCCTGCATTTTTCTTGATTTAGAAAAACTTTTTTGGTCATTCACTTTTCCACAGTGGATATCACAATCTTTATAGTATACAGTACAGTAAGAGGTCAGTGAGCAGGAAGATGGGGAGCAAAATTGTGCCAAGAGAAAATATTTTTTGACAGTATTTGCTATCCACGAATGAACACTTTCTTCTCTGTAGTCATTCCTACCAGTATTTCTTTGCAAATGACTCACAATCAATCTCAAATGGATGCTTAAAATACTACTGCATTGTGGATTGAAGGACTATACCGCCAATAGGAATCAAGAAGACTTGCTTATCTAATGCAGTCTATCATTAGAGGAGGATGATACAGAGGGAAGGTCAATAAGAGGGGATGTTTGGACATCAGTGAGCCACTCAGAGCACTTCAAAAGAAGCCCAAAGCTGTAAGAAAAGTGTTAGTCAAGTGTTCAGTAATAACAAATTAGTTTTAAAGTTTGGTGTAACACAAAGGAGGTGAAAAATCCCAAAGATAAAAAAAAAAATTATCTTTATTTCTTTTAGGTATGATAAAATTTTTCAGCTGCAGACACCAGTCTCCCTGGGCAGCAAGGCAGCATCACATACATCTCAGCTTGTCCACATACAGAATTTCTCGAATGTTTGCCATATTTCCCTCAATTTGCTACTGAGGGCTATAAATTGCACCCTGTTTCTGCAGAGTTTTTTAGTAAGATCAATTACTGGAATACAGTCACATTTCAGTGTGACTTCAAACACTCATTTTTAATGTGAAATAGCAAACTTGCTGATGAGTAATTTTTCCTTCCAAAGAGGCTTAATTATTTAGTCTCCCCATTCTCTTTGATGGATGCATATTACTTTTATTGGCTACCATGACAATGAAGAAATTAATGATGGGATGTCACAAAAAATTTCTGTTCCCTCAGGTATATAACTTTTCTCCAAGTTTTCTCTGAAGTAGCTGAAGCAGCAGCAGAAGTCTGCTAAACTATGTAAACCGATTGTAGAAGCACTGTATTAATAAGTACAATTTCATTGAATTCTGGGGAATGTCTGCTAAACTGATGTGGAATTCTCTGTCCTTCTCCTAGAACACTTTTAAACAGTGTTGATCACCTCATTATTGTGTGAGGTTTCAAAAGGCCAAGTGCCAGGTCCTGGATTTGGATCAACACAACCCCAGGAGTGCTATAAACTGGGGGAGGAATGGCTGGAAAATTGTGTGGTGGAAAAGGTCCTGGGAGTGCTAGTCAAGAGTGGATGAACATGAGCCAGCTGTTTGCTGGGGAGCCAAGAAGGCCAATGGCATCCTGGCCTGGATCAGCAATGGTGGGGCCCACAGGACCAGGACAAATGTTGCTGTTGTGTGCCTTGGTGAAAAACAGCTGTGCAAGGCTGAGATGTTCCTTCTTGTTCAAGCTGACCTCCATTTTCAGAGGCTGGTCTCCCAACCCCAGATCCAGCTCTACTTTGAGCAAAACCTTTTGGTGTGTGTGATGCTCTGCAAGCATTGTAGAAATGAGACTATCTATTGTGTTGTAATGCAATACACAGAGTTTCCGCTCTTCCACAGTATATAGACTACCAAGATATGCTTCATGATAAAATATATCACTGTCTTCCTCTGGCCAAGTCAGTGGAAAATTAATCCTAGGTACTTTCAAATACTCAGTGAAGCAAACAAAACAAAAAAAAAGTAACAATGTTTTAAAGAAAAGTATCAACTTTCAGTTTCTGGTACTGCGTATCAGGTCATTTAAGGTTTTTTTCCCTACAGGACCTTATCCCCTGGTACTCTACTAATCAAATCTCTGAAGAATTCTAAGTCTACTCTCCTGAAGTCCAGGGCAGTCAGCTTGCTGTGTGTCCTTCTCACTGCCCTAAGGATCTCCACGATTTCATAGTCCTTGTCGCCCAAACTGCTCTTTAGCTTCACATTCCCCACCCATGTTGGTGAGAATAAGGCCCAGTGTAGCACAAGGGAACAAGGTCTATCACAGCACCTCTCCTTGTTGGCTCCACTGTTACTTGGAGAAAGAAGTTATCATAAAGCATTCCAGGAACCTTGTGGATTGCCAGAGCCCTGCTGTGCTGTCCCTCCAGCAGATATTGATGTGCTGGAAGTCCCCCATGAGGAAACAGGGTTTGTGAGTATGAGGCTGCTCCTGATCTGTCCATAGAGGCCTCATTCACTCAGTTGTCCCGGCTGGGTGGCTTCTAGCAGGCCCCCACTATAATGTCACCTGTCTCTGTCCTCCTTTTAATCCTGACCCATAAGCTTTTGGTTGATCTGACCTGGAAGATCCTGGTAAGCATGATGTCTGAACCATTTAAAATTATTGACATCACAGATTTAAGCCCTTCCAGCTTTATTATTGTCCTTCCTATTTCTGAAGAGGACATGTCATGTTTCATGTCTGGGAAATGTTCTGCTGAGATTTTAAACCCTAATCCAACCATCTCAGCATGTTAGGATGAGGCAATAACTTTCTTATCTTTGAAACAATCTATTAGATGAGGCTTTGTGGTCCAGTACAGCTGCAAGAAATAGAGTTTCTTTTCACTTAATACTTCTTGCTTTCATGTAATACTTCTTGTTTCAGTTTTCAAAACACTTAGCAGAGTATCCCAATTTTGTGCAGTGCAACGCCATATGTGAATGTGAATACAGCTGCTCAGTAAAAGCTGATAATTATGGTAGGTTTAGCCCCATAAACATTTGGATTAGGCTCAGTCCTGAACCCACTAAATTCTAAAGCACATTCAGAACTCTAAAGCAGCCGAATCTCCCAGTTTGCAAGTAGTCCTTTTGCCTGTTTGAGTTCTGGAGCCACAAATTTTGCTTACCAAAGGATGATACAGGGTGGAATGATAGATGTTGTCTCATACCTAAAAAGTCATCCAAGCAAAAGAATACATAGATAAATTAATCTTTCACCCTGTCACTTTATGTGCCAAGAGACTGTTGCCAGCCTAGAAACTAAAATAATCTTTAAACAATCATTTTTCTCTGCTTAACCCTTCATACACAGGTTTTAAATGATGCACCACTACACAGAAAGTTGCAAAGAGAATTTTCCTGAAGGGCTGTATCTGTAACAGGAATTTAAAAAATTAATGGTATTGCATATTTCAACTACCCTTTGACTCAGAACTTGACATTCATAGGAGAAGCTAATTCAAAATTGTTTATATTATTTCATTAAGACATCGTGTTTGTCAAATGGAAAAATTTCAGTTGAGAGTTTGGTTTTTGATACCTTCTTTTGAGAAAAATCTGGTTTGTTCCAAAATTTTTAATTCAATATTTTTATTTTGTCTTTCAAATTAGTTTTGCTATCAAGTGTGTGATTTACTATGCAATAATAGAAATAAAATTTTGAAACATGAGACAAAATTAATATTTTGGATATTATAAAAGATAAATGCAATCAATAATGCAGACTGGAGGCAGAGCTTAATCTGCTAGGATTACATACTTTCACTCTTTTCAGAAATTTTGCTTTCTTTCTGTGCCAAAAACATCTATTTTCCCACTTCTGCTTATTTTAGGAAGAGTTCTTATGAACAAACACACAGAGAACATCTCAATAACTGGAATTTTCAAATAGTTTGTACTGCAAGAAATGCTATTTTTAATGTACTGAAAATGCCATCTGCTTCCTACTGTGCTTCTTCAATTTCTCAGTGTTTCATAGCTCAGTTATTTTCTAATAAACTGACAGTTTACCTGGTAAGGCCAATATATAATGTTTATTAAAAGTTAGTCTTTGCCATCAGATCAAATTCTAATGTTGTGCTTAATGCATCCAACTTCGCTTTATAGTTTGCAATGAGATACACATTTTCCTACAGTTTTCACTGGATTCCTATAACAAAGTCTTTTGAAGTGTCCTCTGGATTCAGAGAAGCCTGGTTTCCCTCCAAGATAATAGATGTCTGCAGTGTGCTTGAAGTATTCTGCACCTAGACCCACAACACAATGCCAGACTTTTGCCTTTCACTCCCCTTTTATGAGCTGGCTGTAAAACAGGATTCCCCATGGAGATGAAAGCTGACTTAAGTGTATCACATGCTCCTATGTGGATAGCTCTCCCCATTGTCATCCCTCAACAAAACACCTTCCAGGAGAAAGATGCAGTCTAAGTGGCATTGTTTATTTTCTTTTGATGTCACATAAGAATGAAGTTGTATAAAGAACTGTAAAGAAATAATTCTCTGTTTAGAAGAAATCTCTTCAACTGAGGCATCTTTTCAGGAATCAGTTCCCTAAAACCAGAATGAATGGGTAGTATTACTCAATCTTAGTTCCTTCAGGAAGTTTATTTATACGTTTCTTGAGGTGCATGCTGTCAAGAATATATTAGAACATTAAGTTAATTAAAGTTCTTTTGTATTCCATCTAAATAAACAAAGAAACCTAACCATAAATTCTACAACACACTTAACCTCTAAAAGCAGCAAATATCATCTCATCATTTTGGGTTAACAAGACCACTAGATATCTAAGCATAGGGCCCTTTCCTGTTCCCAAATTTCAGTAGTTCATGCTTCTTTCTAAACTGTGTAACGGCAGAGACACAGAGTTTGATAGAGAAGTGTCAAATCTCCCTTGGATTCCCTGGAGGGACAGGTGCCTGCAGTAGGCACTCTGAAAACAGCTCAGTTCTCCTTTCTTCTACTTCCCTCATGCTACATCTGTGAGACTGACAGACCAGCTCATGAGAGCTGTGGTGGGACAGCTGGAAAACGTTGCCCTGGGCAGCTAATCACAACTCCTCAGGCGAAGATGGTTTGCTGACCTAGTTTATGTTGGTACTGAAGTAGACCACACATGTTCCTACAAACATCCGTCACATCTCAGCTCTTGGGGCTGGCACCTCCACCTGCAGGATAAGGAGAAATGACTGAGAGTTCTCCAGCATTGACTCTGAATTGAGTTAAAAGCACCTTTATGGACCAGTGCCTGGAGGAGTATCTGGCTGACTATTTGAATTATGCAAAGTGGTGAGAAAATAGAATTCTTGGGTCAGCAGCGAAGCCCAGTGGCAGAGATGCCTTTTTGCCTTAACATCAGTAGTGCTCAAGGCCTGGAGTTTGCAGCTTCGTATTCTCTCCCCTAACGTGTCGTAACAGTGGTTTTCCAAAGTCCCTGTAGCACTTTCCCCTTGTTTCTCCCTTGCTTAAGTTCAGATGCTGTTGCCCTCACAACCTTGTGCCTGCCAAGCCCTGACATTGCTGTTCTCATGGGTTCTCATGGGAAGCAACTGTTGCCAACATAAGAAACACCAGGCTTCACTTCTCACTTTGCAGTTTTCAGTTTACACAAAAGAGAAACAAGGAAAACAGCACAGTAGATAATTGCCAGTTGTATATTTGGTAAGTACCATCCAGGGCTACATGCGAAGAGTCTCAGCAGCCAATGGATGTGCAACATCTCTGCCCAATTAGCATGCTCCAGCCAGGGCTAATAGTTTCACTGGCAGAAAAAAGGAATAGGAAGCTTCAGCCATCCCTGATTATAAGTATTATGATGCTGGGGTAAAAGCATCATGAAAGGGTAATCATTCTTTTCCTCATCAGTCATCTTTGCTGCTGCTTCTTGCTGCACTGGAGAGAGCCCCCACCTGAGGACGCTCATTCTGGGCATCCATCACTGTTCCTCCTCCCTGGCACTGGAGATTTCCCCCTTTCCTGTTCCCTTCCCTCTTCCTTTTCTCACTGCATTTCATGTCCCCTTCTCTGCCTCTTCCTCCTTTCCCCTAAATGTAACTTCCAATGCTGGATTTGATGTGTGGCATGAGCCTAGCATCCTGCTCACACATCTTCATGCATGTGGATCTGTGTCACCTTCCTGTGTGCAACAAAGGTTTGTGCAATTAATCATGGGAATGTGAACACAATTGCAGCGTGTATCAGCTGAGAGCCCATAAGTTACAGGACACCATGATCCAGAAGTGTTAGAATGAAACTATGGAAGATTTTACTATGTCACAGACCATGCTGATCTCCAGTCTGTAAATCAAAGCTATCCTGATTTGCACCAAATTCACTTAATATGTTAAGACATACAGGTACACTGCAGTACTAGAACATTTATAAACTGCATTTGAAAAGCTTTTAATAAAATACATCTGCTATGTCATTTTAACACACTTTCAGCTGTATCTCTTTTGTTAATTCAAAATTTTCCCTAGATACTTAAAAAAACCCAAAAAACCTGAAATGATTAACCCCTATCTTTTCAAGGGTACAAAATCTTTTATTATGAAACCCTTTGCACTTGGTGTTTGATGTAAGCCCTGATCAAAACCAACTATTTAAAAATGTATTTTGAACTTTTGAATGTCATTCAAATTTCATTGAGCTCAGAAAACTTGCAACAATTTTAAGATAGGTAGTATGGGAAGCAGCATCAAAAGGTAATGATGCTTTCAATACAAACATTTTTCCGTGTTTTGTGCAGCTTTGGCTGCATTTCACTCTTTAATTAAGTATCTGTACAATCCTGTTCCAGCTGTAGTGTGCACTGCAATGACAGATTGCTACTTAGGTCTTTACTTCAGATTTTTTACTGGTCATTATGACAAGACATAGCTTGGCCAAATTTCTAAATGCAGATCCTTTAGCTTTTCTCACATTTTTGTTGCAGTTTCCTTTCCCCCACCCGTGTTTTCTGCAGATCACCATGGGATCAAAGTTGTTGTTTGTGAAATCAATGAAACTAGACTTCATTTCCATCATACTTTTCTTTTTTTCTTCTTCTTTTTTTTTTCTTTTTTTTTGTTTTCTTTTTTTTCCCAGATGATGAATGAAGAGGTTAGAAATGGGTATAGGCAGGTTCTGATCCTGGTACTCGAAAATTTGATTACTTTTTGTATTGAGCTAAAAAATTTTAGAAATATAAGTACTGATGAACTGAAAGTACATCTTATATTTGAAAACTAAAATTTTTAATAATTCTTTGCCATCCTTCTCTCTATAGTTTCACTAATTGTTTCCACCTCTAACTAGCAGATTCCGAACTAGCAGAAAAATAATTCCCATTTGATGATTCACAGACATTTTATATACCAGCAATTGCAAAATGATTTCTACCTTCATTCTTAACTCTTCTGTTGCTAGTTTGATGCTGAAAAAGTGGGAAACACTTCAGTGAAGTTCTAGAAAAAGAATCTTCAATTCTTTTTATTGTGATTTTACTTCAATAATAAGCTCTTTCTGATCCTTTGAAAGATATATCCTAAAATCATATAAAATGCTCAACAGAAAGAAGGCCCTCCTTTGCTCTTTTCATTTTGTGTCTCTTTTGGTTTGTTTTTCTTTCCCTAGGAAAACCTTGCAACATTTAACAGGCCCGTTACATTACAACAGTGGACAGCATGACATATTTCCTTTATCTTAAAAAATCCAGAGGTATAGCTGTTGCTGCCCCTGGCAGCAAATTGTCTGAGGTAATTGATGCTTTGCAGAAAGTCTGGAAGAAATCTTCTTTGTCAGTTCCAAAGTGAGTAATATTTTCTGTACAAGATAACATTTCTCTATTTGCTTCACGTTTTACATCTAAAAGAGCATTTCTGAGTAGTCATAAATGTATTGTGAATTAGTAAGATGCCATTTATAGCAATAAATGGGAAATCTGCAATGGATCTTTTAGGTTTGACAGTGATGTGTTTCTTCCAATCTCAGCAAGGTACAGTGTCAGAGAAAGGTGAGCTGATCCCCCTGTCTGTACCTTTGCTAGGGGTCATCTACATCCACAAAGGCAGCTGGGGCCCATTTGGGACATGCTCCATGTCCCTAGCTATAATGAGAGAATGGACCATCAGCTCACTGGTGACACCTTCATGCAGATGCCTAAATTTAGTTGCCTCAAACTGAAGCTGCTTTCACCAATTCCTTCTTATGGTGCTATGGGGCATCAAGCACCTGACAAGGGCCGACAACAAAATCAATTAAACTGCTTTATTGTTTCATCGGGCTTCTTTCTTTCTCATACCTTGTTTTATACTGAGATTTGAGCTTCTGTCAACTACGAACCACTTGATTTTTTTTAAATGAACAGTACTGGCACAAAATCCTTGGCTAGGTTTCCTAAGTGTGATAATAATACAATTATATTCTCTACTTTCCTGGCCTGTTATAAAGTGCAACAAAATAGTGCCCTTCTGTCAACTGAAAATAATCACAAGGAGACAGGTTTTTGGTGCATGGATTAATCCAAACCTTGTGTTGTTCTCATGCTTTTCTATCCACTGCCATGAATTTTTCAGCAAATTATACAGTAACAGAAATTATAGCAGACTTCGTTAACTGTAAGTGAATCATGGAAAATATTTCCAGAAAATATTTCTAATCCAATTTTATGGAGGAGTAGATTGAAGCCAATATTTAAGGTTTGTTTCCACATTTATGTTCAGTATTTGTCCATCTGCTGATGAACACTTAATTGACAAAAATTGTATTGAGCGCAGAGCCTCAAATAACCAGGGAAGTAAAACAGCACAGAGTAATTTTTTTCACCAAAAATGGAAGAAATTAGTGCCTTCGAGTGTCCCCCTTCAAATCCCTCAGCTCTCAGTGTCCACAAGTGCAGTCCCTGTAAAAACTTGAGCAACAGCCCAGAAAATTGATTTGTTTGCGCCACAAATCTCTCAGATGGATGAAAGGGATGGAAATTGCTGAAACAAAGCAAAAAGACTGACTCAGAAAATATGGTAATAGAGTTAATAAAGTTCAGAGTCAAAGTGCAATTTTTTAAATGTCTGGCAAAAGAGAACAGTGTATTAAATGCAGCATGCAAATGAAAAGTCTTTTGGTTTCCTATGATCCATCCCACTGGCACAATACAATGGTGATTTCTTAGACCACATTCTAGTCATGATATTTAAAACCAGTTTAATGATATTTAAAATGCAGTTCTGAACTAAGAATTAAGACTTGGTGATTCTAAATTCTGCAAGAATCTCAAAGAAAGATGATTTTACATATCTCAAGACATAGAGTTTTGCTCTGAAATTACCATAATTAGCCTATACCATGTTTTCAAATTTCAGTAAATTCCAAGTAAAGCATACAAAACATTGTTAAAGAATTGAAATGCTGGAAAATTCAACATATTGATATTTAACCACATCTTATAATACTTCATGACAAAAGTTTCTTGAAATTCTTAGTGTTTCTGTAGCTGTTTCTTAGAATTTCTCTTCACTTGCCATTGTGATAGTTTTCTATTATCTTCTCATTCTGTTGATATAAGAACCTTCAATCTTAGAAACTAATATAGACAGCTATGGAATTTAAATAGAAAAAAATTTTTACTCTCCCATAGGTAAGCAACAGTTCAAGCAGGTTAGAAGTTAGTCACTTTCCCAAATATCAAACAATTCGTACTGTGCTTTCATGAGTGATTTCCAAATTTCTTTTTATATTGTCCATGAAATCTGAGAATCAATTCCACATATGACTTACCAGGAACGTTTTAAGTCGCTTTATCTATCCACTGCATAGAGTAGAGAACTTAAGAAAAGCTAATTTTTTTTAGTTTTCACAAATACTGTGACTTCCACTATCTAGAAAGATGCATTAATCCCTCCTTACCACAACTGACAATCACTATTTACTTATTTAAATTATTTAGCTTGTGGAAGACAAGACCAAACCTAGCTAAGTTCATGAATAAAAAACGTGCAAATAACTTCCAAACATAGATTTCTATATGGAATTATTACAATTTGTGACTTTGGTCACACCTCTAACCTTGTATTCTTTTCCCTTCTTTAGTTTATGAATTGTGCATCAGAAAGGAAATCCTAAAATTATGTATCTGTGGCAAGTTTTCAAATGTTAGGTTCCCCCTCTCACAACTCCTCAGGAAAACACTAAAAAAATCCTGTAAAACCAAATTATTGTCCCATTTCATTATGGCCAGTTTTGTCTTCCTATTTCATTTTTAAGTTGTGTTATAGAAGAAACAAAGAGATTACTGTGTCTAAAACTAGCAGCCTGCTGATCCAATCTTTTGTGCCCCAAAATAATGGCTGAGATTAGATATTTCAATTTCAATTATAAGCTCCCAAAACGTGCATCTTTAGACATTTCAGCTTCTGGCTCAGCCTAATCTCTAGGAGGAATGGAATTTTTGGACATTGGTGGACTTTACTACAGTGTTTAATCAATTGTAAATGCCATGTTTTGTGTCGTACATTCCACTGCTATATGAGCCCTTAGATGCAACAAGAGGACTTGATTTCCCTCAGATGTGTCACAGTGAAAACAAAGTTTATGTTCAACTTGCATGTTTTACAACACATAGACACAGCCTGAACTGCCTCAGAGCATTTCTCCCAGAAATGAGAATGAGTTTGTTCATCCCTTTTCTTTGGATTTGTTTATTAGTGGATATGATTCTGTCTTTACTCAAATCTGAACTTTTCATCACCAGAACTCACATATAGCTATGAAGAAGAACTCAGATGACCAGCAAGTAGAATGCATCCTTAATCCACTGAACTCTCTGGAATAAATATTTGCCCCAAACCTTTCATTCTATTTCATCTTTATACAGCTTCGCAGGACACCTTCTCCCTGGAAAAAGCCCACAGTGATAGATGTCCCTCCAGACATCTATCAAGGTCTTTTCTGGGATCTGTAAAACATGAAAATATTAATCTGGCAATTTCTTTAAATCAAAGGTGGCTATAAGAAAAACTGATAAGTGAAATAGGATTTGTCTTTCAGTCCTTTATTTTTATGTTGTACCTTTCTGATCACGCTGCACCCACTAAGCCAAGTGAATCATATAATTACGATTAGTGCTCCCAATAGCCCTGACAGAAATGAAGGTTTATGTAGACACTCTGTGATAACCATTTATTATTTTTCTCTAGCTCACTTAGCTGTGAATTTTTATAGGAAGTATTTAAATAAGTGTTCCACTTGACAGAATTAACTATCTGAAAAAAAACCCAAAACACAGGGGAAGCTCAGAGGGATTTATTAGAACAAAAATTTTAAACATTGTACCACAAACATATCAGTTTTTATATTCTTGTACAACACTTTGTCTTTAATCAAGATCAGATGGTACAAACTGTAACATAGACAGAGCTAGGTAAGTAATCTGGGGCAATTATACAATAATACATACTGAATAACCATATTTATAAAATAAAAATATAGGAATCAATGTTTCCCTCCTTCTGTCAAGCTGGGTTTCATATCTTCCCCTTTTCCTGTTTCCTTTAGGTTTAAGGCCTCCAAGGGAGAGATTTTTCCCCCACATCTATAAAATAATAGCTCAGTCAAGCACAACTTCAGTTCCCTTTGGGATGTTTGTGTGTTGGCTAGAAATATTTGTTTTGGGGTTTTTTTGTCATTTTATTCTTTTTATACAGTTAAGATTTTTATGTGGTTTTCTTTTAGCAGTCTGTAAATGTTACAGCTACGGTTTTAACACTGTTCTCTTTTTTTACATTTTACTTATATTAAAGAAAAATATTTTTTAAAATTTTGTTTCCATCATGACTTTTAAGGGCGGAAAAAAGATATTTATCTCATTTAACAAATAAACTAAACTGAAGTTTAAAATTAAGATATTGAAATTCCTCTAGTACAACACACCAAAAAAAGTAATTAGAAAAAATATATTCCCTCTCATTATTAATAACTTTCTAAGAAAACCAACTTTTTCCTTCAACCCATGCTCTACCATCTTTAACAGAGATATTAGGGAATTTTATTTTTCTTTCATTTTAAAATTCTGATTTTTTTTCTTTTCGTTAGAAGTAGATTTAAAAAACCCCTAATTTCATGTGACAAAATATTTCAGAAAATCTTCAGGTGCTAATCAAAACATTCTTGTTTTCATTTTGTTCTCCTAAGACATTTTGAAGTTAAAAATCAAAACATTTCTTTAAAAACACCAAAATGGGACTTCTCAGCACTTCAGAAGTCTGTCATTGGTGATTTTGATTCTCAAAATAATTTCCCAACCCACAGACGCAGGCACTGCTGAATTGGTGCGCAGTGGTGCCCACAGGAGGGAGCAGTGTGTGCAACGATCGTTTCCATCGGATCTCACCTATACTTTCATTCACATCCAGCAGGATATTTTCTACAAACAGATTTAACTTTAAAATCATGTGCAGTTCACTATGAGGCAGATGTTTAAGCATGTGCCTAGCCTGCTCTGACCTCAGGAATACATGCATACAGGCTTTGCTGAGTAGGGATACACTTGAATTCCTACCTGGCATGTCACAGGGCTGAAGCCTCAAGCTTTTAATAAGGGATGCACAGATATGAAAAGAAAGAGCATCAACCATCATCAAAGGCTTGGATTTCTCATTCCATTGCTAACACATGAAAAAACATGCGTTAGGAAGATCTGTATCAGGTTAACTACTTCAATGGTGAGATGATACTGATGTAGCAATATCTGTCTTCATCAGTTACAGAAGGCCTGAATTGATTTATAAAACACTGCATGGATTCCTTTACAAACCATCAGATCTCTGACAGGGATTTTAAAACTGGGTCAGTTCCAACAGAAAAAAAAAAAAAAAAAAAAAGAAAGAGAGGGAGAAAGGAAAATATTAAAAATAAAAAGAGAATAATGTTTAACAAATCTTATATGTTTAACAACAGGTAATTTCCAGGCAAATTCTTATTATCAGCTCAGCTATACAGGCTTATTTGGGTTTGTTTCATTGGTTATTTTTTGGTTTTTTGTGTGGTGGGTTTTTTTTTGCTTTTTGTGGAAGGCTTTGCTTATCCAAAGGTAAGGAGGTAAGATTTGTTTTTAAAAAAAGGAACATGAATCCATCAGGTAAGACATTATGACAGTGTTACTTCATGCTGGCGATATTCTTAAGAGCTTCTCTAAAGATCCACTCCTGGTTGCTTAAACTGAAAGGATAGTGGCTTAGATGGACCTTTAAACAAACTTGATATGGCCAGTTTCATGTCTTATTGGATGTCATAGAGGAGAGATCTGACATGTTTCATTAACAAGCCTGTTATTTAACTTTATTTTCCTGTTTAATCCATTTTGAATGTTGGTGGTTTTTTGTTTTGTTTTGTTTTGTTTTGTTTTGTTTTGTTTTGTTTTTGTTTTTGTTTTTGTTTTGTTTTGTTTTGTTTGTTTGTTTTTTGTGTTTTTTTTGTTTTGTTTTATTTGTCCTTATTTAAAAAGGAAACCTGTGTTTTCCTAGTGGACAGGTAAAATGAGGCTCCCACTGTCTGGTGAAGGCTCTCCCAAGGTGTCCTTGCTCCTCATCCTGCAGCACAAGTCAGCCTTACCCAGCTGGTGTGGTTTAACCAAGATGGAAAGTTGATGCTGAAAGGCCTCTGTACAGACTGGTACTCATGTAACCTCTACCATAAGTCTACAGAGACTAAAGAGAGACTACAGAGGTAAATGAAAACTCCACCAGATACTACTGGGGGGAGAGGGGTTCATATCTTTATGCATTGCTTAGAGCTCAGTTCACTCTTCTTTTAATTTCAATTCCTTTCCATTTAATTTTTTCAGGTGCACACTATGTCACAGAAATACCCACAGGATCAAAGAACTCACTATACCAAACCCAGCAGTCCCATTCCCAGCTTCTAACCAGAGCTGGCCAGAACCAGAAGATTCAGAGAAGATTTTAAACAACTTACATTTTACAAAATGGGATAATCTGGTTCACATTTATATCACACTAATAATACTTGGTTGTTTTAAACACTGACTAACAGGATTTAGCATATTTTTTTGTTCTGCTTATTTTAGTCCTCCAAGTATATCTCTCAACTATTTTTGAAACTTGTAGAATTCTTTGTCTCAATAGTTTATTTTGACAGTGACTGCATAGTCTGTGCCCTTGAGAAAAATATATCTTATATTAATTTTGAGTTTGCTTGGATAGTATTTATTTCTTAATCCTGTCTATTCTTGCAAGCTCTTCTGTTTCCAGCGTCTGATTCTTTCCACCAGCAAAGACCATGAAGCTACAAAAAGATCTGTAAACCAAGACAGAGTGGACTAGGCTAGTAGCTGTCTCTAGTAATGGAAAGAAGACAAGGATATGAGAGATTTTTCCAGCATTTACAAGCCAGTAGAAATTTTCTCATGGCAGCCTCTTTTCTGTTTTGTTTTAGGTTTTGCTTTGGTGTGGTTGCTTATTTTAATTTTTTTTTTTTTTGCCTGAGAATTTTCTTCCATGTATTTGGCCCTTTCATTTTTAACTCATACATATTTTATAATGTACAATGTTCTGAGTTTCACAAGTTATGAGAAGTACCACTCTAGTTTTGATTTTTCAGACATGCCACCTGTTAGTTCCCTTTAAATCTCCTTAGTTTTTGTATTGGAAGAGACAGTAAATAATGATTCCCTTTTGGCCTGTTCCTTGACTCTCATCATTTTATAGACTTCTGGTGTATTTCCCTCAGTGCCAATTACAGACTTGTGCTGACCTGTAAGGAAGAAGCCATCATGCCTGGCCAGCTAAACAACCTCCTGGAGACCATTCGAGCTCCCACTCAGGATGGCACAGGGCCACCTGAAAATCAGGAGAAAACCAGATATATTAATATGTTCCTTCTTTGTGCCAGGTGGCTGTGCCAAGGCTCAGGATATATTTAGTTCTCCAGAGCACTGTGCCCTGCATTCAAAGCTAAATGAAGTACCTTCCACTGGAGGTGTAACCCAAAAGCAATTTCTCCGAGAAAAGGACAAAACCTACAATCAACTTTCATGTCATTATTTCTGATTATTTTTTTTCCTCGAGAAAGAGAAATAAATTCTATTTCTCTGGGCATTTTTAAACCCCAAAATGCCTCCAATAAAGGGAGATGCCTAGGGAAGCTCAACAAATGTCATTGCCATTCTGTAAACATGCAGAGAACTTCACAACCAACAGGAAAGAAAAATAAGTTTGTTTTTTCATACCCTGCACAGTACAATGAACAACTCTGCTGGACAAAGAACTAAATTGTGTTCCTGACTGACACACCAGTCAGCTTTGGCTACCCTGTGTCTCATTTTCCTATCTATAGTGTGGTATGCCCTCTTCAAAAGACAGTCCTTTACCTCACACTTTTCTTATACTTCAGTAATTTTTAAAGTTTGCAGATGTGATGGATCCCTGCAAGTGGATTGGCAAACCTGACATGCTGACTGACATTTAATTCTAATAATCAGCCTCTTTACTCTTCTACTTCATAGGAAAAATTGGATACTCAGGCCAGTATAGCCACAGGGAAGAAAGTGCAAAAAGAATAAAAATCCCTATTTTGGGTAGGGCTGATAAAATGTTCCTTGTTTTTTCAATTAAAAGAGAAATAGAATATAAATTTTTGTTTTGTTAAAAAATAAAATTACATTTATGATTTAATGTCAATCTTTTTAATGTTTCTTTATCTTTAAAAAGGCATTTCAGTCTTTTTAAGCAAAAAATGTTGGTTTGATACCAAAGAATTGGCAGACTTTCTCAAAAAGTGTATTAAAAGTAGCATTCTCATGTTTCCATGATAAAATACATCACTTAATATTAGATACTTGAAAAATGTCAAAATTAAATGATTCAGCATTTTCATTTCCCTCCCTTTTTATTTCTAAGTTGGAATTATTATGATTACAGTCATTTCCACCTACTGTCTCTCCAAAACCTTCTTGCTCCTAAATTTTCTGTCCCTCAAATGCTTCCTGATTGCACAGGGTAGAACGGGTTCTTCCAGCCTAGCCATCAGTCTCTGTGTTGCACTTGGGAGCAGTGGTACTTGGAAGGACTCCAACTGCAAATCCATCACACCCGCAGGGCACGTTTAGTGCCCTACTGCATGGGACATCAAAACATCAGAAAATCCAAGGAACTCTCTGACCACAGTAATTTTTCTCAGCTTCAGTTCCCACAGACACCAAAAATCTGTTCTATCACCGTTTTAGTGAATGAGCACTTCGTTTCTTCAGCTGAGAAATCCAATTTAAAACTCATCAGGGAATACCGTTATCCTGTAAACCACATACAAGGGAGAAAGCAAGCATGAAAAAAACTGTTCAGCCAGGGACTAAAGTAAATGGGTTATTCTGCAAGTAATCCATTCACTGATCAATTTTAGTGGGAGCTGTGGCTAAATCAGGACAGAAGGAGAAGTACACAATGGGTCTGAAACACTAACATCTGCATAGTAATGTTTCTGAAACAACAAACTCATAAGCCTTTTCCAGCAGCTGGACAAAACCCATACAAGTAATTTCTCAAGAGATTTGTTCGAGAAACACTGCTTTTAATATGTACCATTCCAGTTACTACTGTCTGACCTTGCATATTTCAGGATCTCTGGCATATCCTATAACATAAAATAAATATTTTCCCCTCTAAAGTTGCTGTCTGTTTTAGATTTTGTGCTTTATTTGCAGTAAGTGATTTTTCTGTCCTATTTTAATTTAACAACCTCTGGTTTCTTAGTGTATATCTTGTAATACAACTCTGTTCACTTTCTGTGAGTTCAGGTAAATTCCTATTTTTGTCTGTCTTTAATCAGGTCACTCACTTATAAGATCTTTTGCATTCCAGGGAGGCCTTATGCCATTCATTTAAAGGGTTATTAAATCTTCGATTTCTCCTTTTCTTTTTCATTAATGACTTTTAAAATTACTGCTATTTCAAGTTCCTTTATTTGTTGCAACAACTTTATCAGAACTCACTATTCTTTCCAAGAGCTAAGTGATTTACTTTTTGCTCAACTTTTTCCCTGACTCTTGATGCCACAGAATCAAAATTCTCAAAGGAAATCTCCATCAAATTTCCTTTTCGAGGGTTAAGCACTTTCTTCTTTCCTTCTTTTTTTAATGCAAAGACATGGTACACTTCTGTTCTAGCTCTAGTTTCTTAAAGAAAATGATCAGCTTAAATTGTCTTTTTTTAATGTTCTCAATATTTTATGATGTCATCTTCAAAGACCTCATGGGTTTGATTGTCCTCTTTATAGCAATATTTATAGCAACATTTCTCGTGGAGTACAGTTCAGAGCAACCTCCCCTGCTCTTGACCAGACTGGCAAACCTCTGCAATGGTCTGAGGCTGAGCCTGGACAACTCTGCTGTGGCACCACATGCAGACAGCTGCTCCTGGCTAATCCTTCACAACCTCTGCAGGTTACTAACATATGCTCGAATCCAATCTTTTATCCATCAGATTTTGATATAAAATTTAATCCAATCATATTATCTTGCCTTGATCTTTCCACCTTCAACTTGCTAGCAAAGAAATTTTTACTTTGGCCATGGGCACACCTCTTACTAAAATCCTTTCCCACCCGCCTCTTCTCTGGCACCTCAAACCAAAGTTACATTGGTTTGACAAAGCTGTCACAACACACCTTTCCCTGTTTCATATTTAGAACTCTGCCTCTATTTTGCTCAGTTTCTGTGTCTATAAGCGTGAATTTTTTGCTTTCTTCATTCTGTTCCTCAAGTGCTATCATACTTGGGAACAGTTACCATATGTCTTCTTTGTCTTCCTGCCCATCTTCCTTAAGAGTCACTTATGATACCAAACTTGGCAGTGCTTATTCCTCTAGGGCACGGACCTAGGACATGGATACTCGACTTCTGCACATCCCATAATACTTATTCCCTTTCACTCTTCATGCAGTATGCTACAGATAGATAGCATCTCTTACATTGTTGCCATTGAGTTTCCAGTCCCAAAAAGCCCCTTTAGGGGTTATCTAAAACAGGAAAAATATTATCTCAGAGCTGTTTATCTTTCCTCTTGTTGAATTTCCACTCCATGAGCAATTAATTACTTAATGAAACACAGTTCTTGTTTTCACTTAAGTGTTTATGCAAATTAAATTTTATGAAAAACTATGCATATAAACTTCTATATACTCAGAAATTAAGAAAAATATTATGCAAATTGGTCTGCCAGGTAGAGGCGAGCTCATAAACTTGTATGTAGCATGTATTGGTTCATAACCTGCAGAACATTAGGACAAGCAGATGCAATTCAGCTGGAGATGATATTATTTTTATGAAAGCTATGTCAAGCAATTAATGGTTTAGATGAAAGGAATTAAGAAGTTAGGTATGTTCCTAATTAAACAGTAATCAAGAATATGAGGTTGAAGAATTTACACTGAACTGAAATGTGATTGGAGCAGTTAGCCTTGTGCTCTTGCAGCCAAGAAGCCCAACAAGCACCATGGGCTTCATTATCACAGAATTATACATTTGTTTGGGTTGGCAAGGACCTTAAAGATCATCAATTTCAAATCCCCCTGCTGTGGGAAGAGATGCAACCCACTAGACCAGGTTGCACAGTACGCCATCCAACCTGTCCTTGAACGCTTCCAGGGATGGGTCATGCACAGCTTCTCTGGGCAACCTTTTCCAGTGACTCATTACTCAGTTCTTTGGGTAAATAATTTCTTAATAACTTCTAATCTAAATCTTTCAGTTTAAAAGATTTTGTCCTATCATTATCTCTCTGTACAAAACGTCACTCTCACTCTTTTTCGTAATCATCCTTTAAGTACTGGAAGGCTTCGATGAGGTCTCATTGGAGACTTTTCTCCATGCCAAACAATCACAGCTCTCTCAGTCTGTTTACATGGAAAGGGCTCTCCACCCCTCTGATCATCTTTTTGACCTTTTCTGACCTTTTGTCCTTGTTCAAACAGGCCCATGTCCTTCTTACGTTGAGGACCCCAGAGCTGGATGCAGCACTCTGGGTGGAGTCTTATGAAGGCAGAGTAGACAGGGAAAAATAACCATCTTCCTCAGACTCCTGGCTCTAAACACTGTGACAGCCAACAGGCCTCATCTCTTTAGCATTTGTGCATTGATGTTGGGCATACTATGCCCTAGTTTTAATCTGTGGTATTCCAGAAAAAAAGCACATTAAAATTATAAATTTCATTAATTTTCCCACTGACGGGCAAATCTCATGGGTAGAGCATGAGACACTCAAGGAGAGGCTGAGGGATCTGGACTTTTTCAGCCTGAAGAGGAGAAACTTCAGTGGATACCTAACTGCTGTCTTCAACTATCTCATGGAAGAGTTATAAAATATCCAGATTCTTCTAAGACATGGCCAGGACAAAAAGAAGAGGCGGGAATCCAAAACTGCAGCAAGGGAAATATCAGCTAGGAATTAAGATAATACAAGTCACAATGAAATTTGTCAAACGTTGGAACAGGTTGTCCAGAGAGGCTGTGGGATCTTCATTTGGGGATTTCCAGAGCTCAGCTGGGGAAGCTGGAAGGCATCCAGATAGAAAATCAAAACCAAAGCTAATTATAGCTTTGCATTGTTTGATTTATCAAATACAATAACTAGTTACTTACACCTGATAGTTTAGCATAAAAAATTAATTTGCTTTTACCTTCTCTCTCTCTGTTACATAATACGGGAGTGAATTCATGTTGATCACAGTGGCATCTCAATCCTCCAGGACTGGTGATATTAAACACACCTGCTGTTCCCACACTGTGATCAGGAGGCCCAAGGAGTAGCAGGGTGCCTCTCCACAAAGTTGTGAGGGGAAGGAATTTTTCAGACTTGGTGATGGTGAGTCATCCCTCAGGGCAGGCACTGGCTCTCTATCCTTGCCTCACAGCAGCATAGTGGGGAAAATACCCATATCACAAGGGACTCCTCAGAAAGTAACAATCGTTTTTTATTATTCACAGTATAAGGAACTTGTGAATCTTCGCCCATAAAGGGGCCTCTTTTGTGCTACAGCAGTAAAAATGACAATAAAAAGAAGATTGCTCTGCATCAAAAAGAAAAGAACATTTGTTGAATAAGCTGCTAGACCAACATAAATAATAATGTCATGGTCTAGCTCTTTGTCTCTCTTTCTGCTCTTTTTTGATTACCTTAGTCTAGTTTCCTTCTTAGGTATAGAAAAAAGGGTTGGGTTTGGTTTTTTTTTCTCTCTTTGTATCTCTTTTACCTGTTGTTGCCTTTGTTTTTTTTTTTTCAAATCTTGTTTTGATTTGTTTTATAATTTCAGGTGTCACTAAACTTTGGTGTAAATTTTATGTGTTTGATGGAAAGAGAAGGCGGGGTTCTGTGCTCTGCAGGGAATCAACCCTCATGACAGCTATGTCCTCTTTCATTTATTTTCCTCTCTAATTAGTAGCTTTCCCAGACTAAAAATGACGAATCAGGAAAGATCTCAGTTGCTATCAGCTCATCAAAAAGATGCCAATGTTGGAAACATAAGACAGTTCCAACTTTTGGGATTTTGTGCAGAGCTGCACACATGCATGTGCAAGCATAGGTTTGGATACTTTCAGGCAAAAAGAAAGCTTTGAAAATTGAGAATGCATTAAATCTAAAGCACTCCTTTTGCTTCTCAAAAAGAAAAAGAGAAATGCAAGGGACAATCTCCCCACCCTTGCCATGACAGCACCATGTTCTTCCCTTTCCTGAGAATATTTTGCAGTCACATTCCTGAAAGTGGGTTAAACTTTCTAAAAACACATCTCTAACACTGTGACAAAATTCTGCCCATTAGCTGATCTGAGTGGCTGACTGTTATAGGTGCCAAACAACACGCACTCGCTATAAGAGACTTTTCTTTCAGAGAGCCAAAGATAAATGATCCTTACATCTGCTAATCTAGAAACAAAGGACCCTATCCCTTCACTTCTAGTACCAGAATAATAATCACCTGACACCACGTAGTGAACAAAACCTACAAAATGTCTCTTACTGCAGACCGTCACAGCACTCAGAAAAATTATTCCTTCTACCTAAAAAGCTAGTAATTCCCATCTGTTTTTTCCATTAAATATTAGCAAAGAAATGTGAGAGTCCCATACATTTTATTCTCTCATTTCCACACTTAGACCTCATGAAAAATTAGATAATGTCTGTGGCAAGCCCCCAGCACCCCCTCCCCCCTCCTCAGTTTTGTATGATTTCTTGATCTATGGAAATTAATAGCAAAATGTCTTGACTTCTTCCTGTAAGGAAGCACAAATCTAACTTCCTTCACATCAGAAAAAATGTAATGCTTTAAAACAAATGGTAAGGTTTGAACTGTGTGACTTTGACTGATTATTCAGACTGATTCTTTCCTTACCAATGCTTTTATAAAGTTATAATAAATTCTTTGACTTCCTTGTTTTTCCTTGAGTTTTACCCTGACTTGAAGAGCAGGATCTCAATGAGAAACTGATATCATTCTGGTGTTTCATCATGTAACTCAGTTGACTGTAGGAGAGCAACATCTGGTAAGTCTGGACTTCATAACAGACTCAAGTCCAAACTGTTGATTAAGGTATCAAAACTGAAAAAGAAGACTTTTACCCTGCTAGGCTATTATACTCCATTCTTTTTGACTTAAATCTCAGAAATATTAAATGCTTTAGAAAATAGCAATAAAATTTCAATACATTTGCCCTATCATTACAAATATTTCATCTGCATTACTAATTGGAAAAAGAAAATACTTTGGTTTTTTTTTTTTTTTTTTAATTTCAGATAAAGGTGGGTTTAAATCTTCACATAAAAAAGAAAGTATTCTGTTAAGCCCCCAAATCTTTCAAGTGATAAGTATGAGTGTAATATTTTATATTACATTTCTGTGTTCAGCCATGCCACAGATGGGACTAATTTGAAGTTTTAAAAGGTACATAATCCTGGCTGTCTTTATATTTTATTTTATGTTCTTTGTTGAGTATTTTTGGGGAAAGGGTAGACTACAGGATTAACTTTCAGGAGACTGAGGATTAGATACCTCTGTGAGAATAAATCTATGATTTGCTTGCAAGACAAGATGTAATATTTTGTAAATGAAAATATCTAGGGAGAGAATTATATGCATAGAGGGTGCTGATTTGTTGAGTGCTCAGAAAGCCAAACTGCTCTGTTTGAGAGCCAATTTATGGTAGTGCTCTACATTTTTACTAGCTTGAGGCAATAAGATTCTTCTAGTCCAGGAAGAGCCGTGCAGCAGGTAAGTGCCTTTGTCTGGGCAGGGTGGAGCACAGGCTGAGAGCTGGCATTGGAACAAGCAGGCCAGCCAAGAGCATTAGCTTCCCAGAAGCTAGGGATACAAAGGACTTTTCTCGTTTGGGGCAGGGTGCTAAGAAAGGCTGATAAATAGCCTACAGTAAAGCAAGAGAAGGTGCAGACAACTTCTTGCCCAGAGATGAAGTCAAGACAGCTGGTCCAGTCAGGAGAGCTCCCATGTTGCCTTTTTGACCACAAATATAAAGTTACCAGGCAGTCTGCATGACTGCTCCCTCGTGAACATTCTTAACCTGCAACTAATGCCAGGTGTTCCAATTCAGCTTCAGATCAAAATCTGCCCCTGTATTTCCTGCCCAAAAAACTCTGAATGACCAGCTTTCCTCTAGCAATGGAATAAACTGCCTGTTCACTCCTGAGGCACCTACATGGGGCACTGATGCCTGATACTCACTGGCTCAACTATGTTGCCCCTGAGCACTTGGCTTAGTCCTTTTTTCTGCTCCTCTCTAGTGTAGAGGCACTGAAGTAGAACATGCTGGCATCCATCCTGGCACAGCTATTTATCACCTAAATGATGTCCTGTAATCATGTCCTTTGGAAACAATCCAAAGGAAACCTGCGGGAATCTCCAAAGAAGGAATATACCCAGCCAGTTTTAAGATTGGTGGGGTGTGGGTGCAGAGAGCCATGTGACACATCCCAGATAATTTTTTGCTCTAACCAGTCTATTTTTAATTTTTCAAAAATATCTGCAGGTGGCCAACCTGAAATTTAGGAATACAACACACAAGCCCATTTTAGACTGCCTATGGATACACCAAATAGAAAACAAGCCTTAACAGCAGTTGTGCACCAGAGGTCACCTAGATTCCTTGTGAGGAGTGAGATGGAGAGGGGCATGCAGAAGTGATCCAGGGTTCTTCTGAGAAGACAGGAAATTTTTTGAGCTTCTTGTGACCCCAGCAAGTTTACTGCAAGCGGCAGAAGCACAGGCTTACAACCTTTGGTTCTCAGTGTTAGCAGCAATCTAAGGAACAGAGGGGGAAAGACATATGAGTTCAAACACAAGTTATATTGAAGCCAGTGTCAAAACTCTCAAAAGAGAACAAGTGAGTGGAAATGGAGAATGGACAAAAGGCACATGGAGAGAGCAGACAAAGGGAGGGAAAAATACGTGTTGGAAAGAAAAGAGAAAGACTCTTAAGAGAACAAAAAGCAAAAATGTAAGGTGTTTTTAATGTATATAATGTAGAAGAATAGAGGCAAAAATAAGCTTTCAATAATGTCCTTTTGGTTAGTTGATCTAGACAGCGCACAAAGGCATGAAGCAGGGCAAATAGAGCAATAATATAATTACATTTCTACCAAGGAAGTAAATAAAGGAGTATTCTTCTATACAGAAGAAAAAGTATGGGTGTTCAATTTCAGTGAAGCAAGCTTTGTTAGAACTGACACCGTTGGGTAAAAGTGAAAGAGAATCATGAAAGGAAGGAGCAAGTGAGCGAAATTGGAAGGCATTCAAAGAAAAATTCACATTTGCCTCAGGGAATGTTGTGTATGTGCATGCTACCTACCCAGTAAATATGCTGTCAAGGAAAAGGTGTGCCAATGTGAATGAAAAATGCTCTGTACAAAGTAATCAGGGTTACAAAGGGACCAAATGTGAGAGATAAAATGAGGATTATGGAGGGGAGAGATGAGAAAGTGGAAAGAAAAGAGTAACACGTGAGGAGACAATAGAAGCGATAGAAATGTGTTAGGGCAGGAAGGTCATCCAAGGAGATTACAGAGGAGGATATTGTAAATGTAAGATATTATTAACTAAAAAATAGATATGGCATTGACACAAAGTTAATTCCCTGCCTCAGTTTTCACGAAGTAAAAATAAAGGACAAATGTTAAAAGCAGACATGAAATTTCCCCAGGGAGGAAAAAGAAGTATTAGAAATAATACAGGAAATCTCGGTCATGCCAGAACAGGTAATCAAAAATAATGGTCAGAACCATATACATCAAGAATATATATAGAAAAAAAATCCCCCTCAAACTACCTCTACTCAAGTATACTTTACAACTTTCTTTATAAGGAAGGAAAAAAAAGGAAAAAAGAGGTTAGAGGAGAGAATAAAAATTTCAACTCACAGCTCTCTTTTAAAACATATTGATGACAAGTTAAAAGCTGTATTTAAAATACCCAGCCCACGAATTCTTCCCTTTTCTGATAAAATAAAAGTCTTTGGAAAAGAACAGAATAAAACCATCCCTCAAAGCCTGTATGTCTCATTCTTTTATAGTCCACTTACCCATTAAGGACATAATCTGCTACCACTGAAGCCAATGGAAGCATGTAGTGCTGATTTCACTTGGCATTGAATCATGCCCCATCTAAGAGAACAATCTGCATGCCCATACTGGAGCGATGTTTTGGGCCTTCACAGCCCTGTGTGCTGACAGCGTCCCCAGCACCAGTACATGCATGTTCATTTCTTCTTCATGTCTCAGATTTTCCAGGGGGAGAATGGGATGTGCAATTGGTGCTGAAGGGTTTCAGACCAGTTCGGGACAACTTCTGGATTTTAGGCATTTGAAGACTGCCCAAAAACCACCCTGTATAAAACTACAGGGCATAAGAGCAGCTGCCTCTAGGCTCCTGCACTTTTCCAATTATTCACACTCCCTTGTGTGTACCAAAGTGCAGGTCACAGGAGAGAAAAGTGCTATTTCTGTCCCCAGGCTGCTCCCTAAATTCCTGCTCTGCTGCCAAAATGTGTAATGACATGCTGCCAGTTCCTCAGGGAAGACTGCAACCACTGTGTTCTCAAACAGTTTTGGGTGAAGACACCTAAGACTCATCAACATAGTAGTCTTAGAAGAATCAACCTTGAGGAGTTACCTACTTGATGCTTCAACTGAGGTCCCTCATTCTAAAGCTCCAAGAGATTTTCTTACCCCTTTTGAAAATGTTCACCAGTGGTAGGGCCTCTTCTAGCAAAACTACAGCTGGCTCCTGTTCTGAGTTGTTTTGGAATCAGTTCAGGCATTTGCTTGACTTCTACATGCATGTAGAGCTGCCCAAAACCCCACCCAGTCTGGCCTTGCACATCTCCAGGGATGGGAAAGCCACAACTTCTCTGAACAACCTGTTCCAGTGCCTCACCACCCTCAAAATGAAGAATTTTTTCCTAATGTCTAATTGAAACCAACCCTCTTTCAGTTTAAAGTCATTCCCTTATCCTTTTACACATTCCTTTCCACATGCCCATGTGAAAAGTCCCTATCCAGCTCTCTTGTTGCCCCCTTTAGGTACTGGAAGCTGCTATAAGCTGTCTCCAGAGCCTGCTCTCCTATAAGCTGAACAAGCCTGACTCTTTCAGCCTGTCTTTTAGGTGAGATGCTTCAGACTTCTGATCATCTTGGTGACCCTCCTCTGAAATCACTCCAACAGGCCCATGTTTTCCTCGTTAGGGACTCCAGACAAGGACTCTTCTGAGAGTATTTTTAAACACTAGTGACTGACTTAGCCACACAGTACTCTTCTCTCTCTCAGTTTCCTGGATTAGATGCCAGGCATAATGTGGCAGAAGCACAGGATACAGTTTTTGCTCGGTTTAATCTTAAGCATAAATGGTGTCTCATATCTTGCTGGAAAGGCGAACATATATGTGGAAATGAAAATATACATGGAAATGGGACAAGGAAAGCAGCAGGAATAACACTTCCTGGAGTATACTAGCTTCAAATTTTTACTGAATCCAGAGGAATAGCTGTCTCCTGTCTTTGAGTATCAACAAGTTTTCTCTGATCCATCTAAGAATTTAACCAATGTGGTTTCTGTGGATATTTTCAGAGGTGTGAATCCCAGCCAGTGGATTCACATTGGCTGTAATAAAATTAGACTAATTTACACCAGATGAGAAAGATTAGGCAGCAAAGCAGGAAACAAGAAGCAGAATCCAGACTGCCTTGAATCACATTCCCACATGTATCTTGAAGGCCTTTAACCTTCCTGAGTGGTCAGTTACATTGATTACACCTTCTGGGGTGTTTACTTAATTAAGTATCCTATATTGGAGACTATATTTAAGGCTCTACTGAGTCAGAAGATTCCAACTTCAGACTAGGGAGAAGTTGTACAAATAAACCAGGCTTCAGTTCAAGTGGATGAGTCAGAAGAAAGTGTTTTTCCATAAATAAGTTGCTAGGTTCATAAATAAGTTCAGCTAGGTTTCCAAGCAGAAAAACATCCACGCTTTTGTAGCAGAGGCTTCCCTGCAAGAACCTTTTGAAACAAGCTGAAGATACACCTACAAGTGCTCAGTAAACTAAAACATCAGAAAGCAGAAAAAAGAGTATTTGATCTGCATTTCAAAAGACAAATGAAGAAGATACAAGAAATTGATAGAACAAAGGGCCACAGTATAGGAAAATATTATTGAACATGGTATCCTGCTTGGGAGGAATCCAGATCAGCACCTGAGCAGCTGCATATTCTGGACAATCTGTTGATGATTAATGGAAGGAAGAGGGGAGGCCAGTTACCATCATTTCTGCCCAGTGCTATGAATGCAAAGCATGAATCAGGTTTTCATCATCTTTTTTAAAGAGCCTCTGTGGAAAACACAGAGTAACTCTCAGGTGGCAGGCAACAAGGGTGCTGTGGAAACTCACCTTTAGGCATAGTGTTCTACTAGATCTTCATGAAGAATTAATTATAAAAAGATATTTCAATCTGGCAGCGAACAAGAAGCTGAGGAACATTTTGGAAAATCTTGCTGAAATATTGGAGGAAGTGGAGGAGGCCATTCATCAGCTCAGGAAGTCAGCATTTGCACAGGTCTAACACAAGCTGTTTTGACATCTCCAATGTAAGGGTCCATTCCTGACATCCAGGGTTTCTCTTGTTTTTTCAGAAGAAGACATTTCTAGGATGTGTTTCTCTGACCTGTTCTAGTTGTCTACCCCAGGTTGAGTTTAATTTTACCTAAAGGAGTGAAATGCCCATTTCTCTCCTTTGATTGGCAGTAAAACAATCTGAGCTCTGGATGACTGTGCAAATGTCTCATTTGCTCAGATCACACACCCCACGACCACCAGTAGGAAATGCTGTCATTGGGCATTAAATTTTTGATGTTTAGGTTTGGAATTGAAGCCAAAGATATTTGAGATGGAAGATGCTGGCTGAGTGTCTTTGCTTCTCATGAAGGCTCTGTGGTCCTGTTTAAGCCATGGAGTGTGATCCAGAGATCCTCCAGCTATCAGCAGCAGCCCATGTGTGTGAAGATGTTCCCACAGGAAAGCCTCTCACTTAACACCTCCTCTTCAGAAGTGGTATAATGATGCTGCCAGAGCCAAGGAAAATATGGGCAGGAAAATAGTTTTCTGATAGCTCAGCATCATGCTTTCCATATTGCTGTATCCCATGGCAGGAAGAGCCAGTCTGAATTCCTCAGGATGAAAATTTACAATCTCATCCTTCATCCATTATTGCACTGACCTGAATATGGTCTCCAGTCCCTTATTTTCTTCACTAGACTCTTGGCCAATGAGGACTTTGGGAAAAGCATGGATTAAATAGTATATTCTCTATTATATTAGGGGTTGAATTTAGAAGATATTTAAGGTCCTTTTCAACCCAGACTGTTCCACAATTCTAAGGTTTATTCTACAACTAAAAATTCTACAACTAGATATTTTGGCTGTGTGTTTTAGTGACAGAAAACTGGAATAGGAAAAAAAGGAAATATATAAAGATTAAGTTAAGTTTATCAAACAGTTCAGCTAAAAGGTAATGAAACAAAATACAAATTCTTAAATAAAGTCTGCTTTAATTTAAGGTTTTAGAGAAGTTTTCTCTTACTAAATTTACATTGCATTTTTGAGATATTGGAAATAAAACAAAACAAGCAAAATATTTTAAAAGGTAAATATTTAATTAACATATTTTTAAACTTTTAAAATTTAATATAAACATAATCATGCTTTTAATATGACTATCTCATTAAAAAAAGAAAAATAAATGTGAATGTCATCATATATTGCAGTTTCAGATAAGGGGCATCATAATGCTATTCTTTCTGTAGCTTAGATTAATACATATTCTTAAACAAAATTTTCACATGGTAGTGTTCAGATCCAATATTCCATCTGGAGAGGTTAATCACCTGATTGGCTGGTGTGGTCTTCACATATATTTCTAAATATGTATAATATATTTTTAATATATAAATATATTTAATAATGTTTGAGGAGCCAAAAATGGTCATAATGGAACTAGGCTACTAAAAACACAACACAATTCTCATGTTTAGAATCTGCCTAAACTAACAAAGAAAATATTCCTGCATCTCTTCTCATATATTCTGGTTTTCTGACAACAAAGGTGATCTGCTGTATATATCTAAAAATCTGCTTGGTTAGGCCATACAAATATGACAGGGAAGAATATGTCTGAGATTCACTTATCACTTTGGATTTTAGTGACTGATCTTTTCAGATGCTGTACATTCTATCAGTGTCAGAAATTTATGTCCTGATGGGATTTAGATGCTAAAAGTAGAAGGTGGACACAGGAAAGGATCTGTGCATACTAACAGATGTCAATTGCGGTCATGAGTCTCCTTCAGGTACATTTAATCCCTAAGAGGTGAAATAAAGAACATCTTTCTCATGCACACTTTTGTTAGAAGAACAGAGCAGAACAATTGGAAGGCAGACCAAGCAAAGCTACGCAGCTGGCTGTGCAACCAAGAGATTGAGTTTAAATGAGGAAAAGGGCACAATTTGTCTTCTGATTTCCAAGCTTGTAGGGTTCACTTGCTTCACATTGTCAAGATTTTCTCTACACCTGCGACCAAAGAAATTTAATTTTCTTAAATATAAAAGAAAGCTGAGAATCATATTTAACCACATTATTTTGCAAGCTAGATATGGAACACATAATCCTTTCCTTCTAAGTATTTTCATAGGCTTTCAGGGAATGGTTCTGATTCTTAATGCAATCTCCTGTAGCATTGACTGCAATTGAGTGAGATCACCTTATATTGATCCCAAATCTCACCTTCAAAGCAAAGTTTTTTGTTTAATCTGCCTCACCAAATTTCTGACTGGCCATTTCTAGTCTGATGTCATGTTCTTTAACTGCTCACATTCTTTCTCTTCAGGATGAATTATTCATCATTCGGACACACTCCAAAATACATATACACTTTTAAAAGACTAGAGATAGTTCATGCCATTAAAAGTTACCATCTCTGGGAAACATGCTTTCCTTTCCTGACTCTGCCTCCTGCTCTCCTGCAGAAAATGCTTTCAGAGTCTTTTCCCTGAATATGGTCTTCATTCTTCATCAAATTACCCATTCATTGCTCCCTACAAGCATGTGGTCCCACGTTGGTCTGGAACACATAGAGGGTTATTGAATTACATGGTTATTTGTGACCTGTAAAATTGATACCAAGTTTATTATAGTGCAGCTGACTTGGTTTCGGATTTCAGACGTTATTAATCATAATAGAAAAGAGTGTAACAGCAGGAGCAGGTCTGGTGGAGGAGACTTCAGACTGAGATTTGTCCTATATGCAGGCTGAAAACCTATTAAAACTATACATATTTTAAGCACAAATTCTAACTTGTGAGATCTCTAGTTTATTACATTTGCTTTTCAGACACCTAAACAGATAAGGTCACTTATGCCCTCAGAAGTTTACCTTTGTTTTTGTCTGGGAAAAAATGAAATACATCAAAAACGAAGCTCAATATAGACTGACAAGCAAAGATCCCAGTTCAGGACATCTTCATTCCCACTAATTGTTGAAGTAGTTTTGCAAAATGAAAATTTATGAAATACTGAAGGATAAATTCTGATTAAAGTTGCCATGGGGTAAACTGGAATTGTTTCCATGATGAGAGAAAACCCATATTAAAAAAAACAGAATCAGAGTTTAGTGATATCAATTACCCAGACATGGTTTGTATCCATTCCATTGGAAGTCATTAGTAAAAATCTAACACTTGAGCTGGAAAAAGCCCAGACACACATACAGTGGGAGCCATGGTGAGTTTGTCTTCCAATGCATTTACAGAAGTTGTTAGAAAAAAACTGTCCAAAACTAAAAATTACACTACAACAAGAAGTGCTTTTTCTTCTGAGTAAATACACATTCTTGTAACTTCTGGGAAAATCATCAGGTAGGAAGTGTTTAAAGAGCTTTGGCTCACACTAGATCCCCCATTAATTCTGTAGTGTGGGGAAACAGCTGTGCTTTTAGGGGCTGTATGACCATTTTTGTTGTGGGCAGCTGACTCCAGGAGACCTGTTCGAGCAGGGGAGTTGGTTAATATGATCTCTCAATCTTTGGTGCGGAGGTTCATCATGAAACTCCTTGCTGCATAATGACATTGAGGAGAGAGGTAAGGGGAAGATTCACAAAAAACTTACTGGGTAACCCCAGCTACTAGTTATTACAATATTGAAGATAAAGATTTTGAAGAGAGAAAACATGTTATGCTTCAAAGGCACAGGCTAGCAGAAAGCAAGAAAAATTTTCCCAGTTGGCAGATACCTTTAAAGCTGCATTCTTGACCCATGGATTGAATTATGCAGTTCTCACCATGTAATTCCAGGATCTTTGCACAGACAAAATGCAGGATGCACATTACCATGCTGCTATGCCTTCATTTAGTCAGAGTCACCATAAGGGGCTTCTGCATCCTCTGGACAGGGACTAGTGACCTACCTCAAAAATAGTTTGGTGCATAAAATTAATGGTTAATTTTCAATTTGGGATTAGTTTTATCAAAGGCAGAAGGCAGAGTTTTACAGAGCATGTGAACACTTGATTGAAGAGACGTGAGCTCTGCAGCCTACCTGCAAACAATAACATTAAGCAAAATTTATGGGGTGAAACACTTAAAAAATATTTGCCCAAGTCTCTTCAAGAGCTCAAAGACAATGTGTTGACACTACAAACACAGGCATGAAGGAGAACATAACACAACCATTTATACTGTGTTTCTTTACTCTGTCAGATCCTCCAGTCTGCAGAAGTTTTTCGAAATTGTCAATTTATTTTAGGGGTGTGCAGGGATATTCAGCCCTGATAGCAAATAATTTTGCATAAAGCTTAAAATTCTAGTACATACAGTAAGGCTAAATCCCCAGAGTACCTCTCAGCTTTGAACAGTGCTGCTTAGGAAAAGAAGTGATTGAACATGCAAGAGAAAATCAGAAATAAAACCTATCTATGCTGAAAAATGGAATACCAAATGGAGAGATAAATAATATGCAGCTTCAAAGTAAGTCTTGCCACACAAATCCTATAATCACTGTAAGAAAAAGGGATTATGTAAATATATTTGGTGATTAGAAAAATTACATATTCAAAATTATTTAATTTCATTATCCACTGAAAGTTACACAAATAAATACCTACTGTATCTGCATTTTTCCAACCTGCCTTTTTGTAATTTTTGACTATTATTATCTACAAGCCAGACCCATGTGACTAGCTAGATTTTGTTTAACAAATGTTTGTCATGCATGTGCCATGAATTATTTTAAAGTAGAAAAGCCTGATAGAGAGTATTAATGACAATCAAGAAATCTCTTCACTGTCTTGCACAAATTTTATGTCTCATCTTTGAGATATGAAAGGTCCCCTTAATCAAAATATACTACATAAGATACAGTGAAAGTAAGGTACCAGGAAGAGACAGGAGCAGAAAGAGAAGATAAGGAAAAATGTGAGGTACAGTAATAATGATGTTTGATGCATGCATAGCCAGATAGCCAAGGCCAGAAGGTAAAAGGAACCATTGGAACATTCCTTTTTTCCCCCAAGAAAAGGACAGGCAAGTCTAAATATTGAAATACACTCAATCAGCCTCTGGTGAAGATATAGGCAGAGAAATATAAAAGGCCTGGACACCTAGTGGGTCAGTGTGGGCAAGGTGCTTTTCTGTTAAGAAGGGATTTACAAATTGGAGAAAACAGGATAGCAGCAACAGTCTGGGTTAGATAGGTTTCTCTGCCTGGATATGCATGGGTTGAGTGGTGAGCTGTGGATGAGAATAATAACCTCCAGTACTTGTATGAAAAATATATGGGATCCTAAGACGAAGAAGAGTCCTCTCTGAGAAGAGAGAAGACAAACTCCACTTGGAATCTGTGACATGAGAGACTGTCTTAATTGACTTTTTATTTTTTTTTTTTTTTAAGAAAATAACTTCAGTGAGTCAGAGCAGGTACAAAAGTAAGGCAAGGAATGGTGCAAGACAGTTTGCAACAAAGAGGACAGCCTAAACCAGCAAGGAACTGTGTGAGGCCAAGGGAGAGGAGGCTGCTGGGTCCCCACCAAATGATGAGTTGTGACCTTGCTCCCTGGAAAGGCTTAACAACCTCTAAGAGCAGGAGAAAAGTATGTGGGAAGGAAAATATCAGCCCGAGATTAAGTGGTGACCCTTGGGCTAGGGATTTGCAAGTGATGCGCTAAAATTTGAATCTGATCCCTGATGCTGACAAATAAGTCACAATGAAGATTAAATGTGGGTGTCTGACCCACATACCCATGTCCAAATATGTCAGAGCACCATTTCAGCACCATTTCAGCATTACTGAAAATGCCTTTAGAACTGCTCCACAAAGCAGGAAAGCATTGTCTTGTAGCAGCAGGGGCACGGAGAAACAGGCAAACTCAGGGAGAGCTCATTTTAGCACAGGGAAATCAAACAATACTGCCTTGTCTTCAGAAAACACTCTGATCATTGAAAGGCCCTTCATCTCCAGCCAAAACTCACATAGACTAACTTGGATATAGAATTTGTAGGAAGTGTGACTGAGTTTTGATTCAGCCAGCTGATATCTGTGGTATTTTACACTGCACCTAATCCAGCGGCTCCTCAGGTCATTGCCAAAGAGACAGTCACCATCTCCTCTCCTCTCTCCTCACTCCCCGCCATCCACTGGGTATTATGTCTCCTTTAACATGTGAAATTGAACAATCCCCTTCAGGATTAAGAGAAACAAGGAGATTTCATGGAAATATTTTTACCTCATTTCTGTGTTAGTAGGTTAGTTTTCCCCAGATCAGCTGGACCAACTTCAGTTGCAGCTCTAATGGGAAACGGCAGAGGTGAACAGCTGAAGACCAAAAGCAGAAGGAGACCGCACTTTGGAGAGCACTGCTCATTCATGTCAGTTTGAAACATTCATCAGGCCTCAGACCATGTCTCCCTAGTGACAACTTCTTCTCAGCAGGACAGAATTAGTATTTTTGTCCTTCTATGTAAGAAGACAGGAAAAATACAACTCACAAACAACTGCGGACCACTAAGCAGTGAGGAAAAAACAGGTAGAAAGTAGACAACAGATAATCCCCATCCCGAAGGCCTTTCAGTTTAGCAGAGCTCTTGTTTGACTTTTTGATGTGTTATCAGCAGAACTTTCTTTTCATTTTCCCAGGAGGAAGTCTAGAATATAGGATTTCTCATTTGTGAGAGATTGCCATTTAGTGGAAGCTAAAATAAAAAATAAAATAAAAAAAAAAACAAACAAACAAACAAACAAACTAAAAACATTTTTAAAAATCAAACCAAAAGAAACCCCTCAAAAACAAGGAATAAAGGAATAATCCTGAATCAAGATGAAAATATGAAAATTCCAACACAGCACAAGAGGTCTAAAAGAAATTAATTAAGAAAACTATGAATTGTTGCCCCTCACTTGAGTTTAGTGTTGACAAATGGAATGTCTATCAGCCAGATATTCTGACCTCTTTCATCACCTGAGAGAAAGAATGCTGTCTAGAAGCTCTGTCAAGGTCATAGACTTATCTCAAGAGGAAAACCTCACTCTTCATTGTATTGACTGCCTCAAGTTTAGAAGTCTAATCATCCAAGTCCAAATATTCCTGTTTAAGCACTCATCTTTGTAATCAGTCACTAAATACTTGCCATACATATTCTCAAATATAAAAAAACCCAATAAAGTACAAGAATAATATTGATGACTATGTAAAAGTTAGAACAAAATGAAACAAGAGAAAAGAAATCAAGTTTCCTCTACCTCCAGTGCCATTGAGGGATAACTCTGGGTCAGTGTAATCTGATTCTCTGACTCTCGCAAGAGTTTGTCTTTCTCATCAGACCTAACATAGCAGTTGTTCTCACAGGGTTCGGGTCACTTTGCCTGTCAGTATCCGTCCAAAAAGCTACTGCAATGATTATTCCATAATTTACTGTTTTCCCAGAGCCCCAGTACATGAATCTCTTAGCTGAGGCATCATGCTGTCATTCATCCATCACTCACAGTGCCCCAAATAGTCTTTGTTGCTCTCCTGATTTTTACCACTCATTTAGAATTGAAAGTTTGGGAGAGATCTGTAGCATCAGACTTCAAAGGAACCACAGTGTCCTTTGTCCTCTTTAACTACTGTTGCTGAGGAGAAACTTACCTTAAACATCTATAAACCCATTTCCTTTTTCTTCTGAAAATCTCTGTAATATTTTACTTTCTGTGGTGTCCACAAAATGTCAGTGGTATGCCACAGTATTTTTTCCTTAATAATTTACCATGTCCTTATCATGATGGCAAGTATTACTTCTGTACTTGGCATTGTTTTCCATTTTGGGGCACCTGCCTTTTTCTCATCCATAGGCTTTAAGACCCGAGGATAAGGCCTGTATTCTTTTTCCTCAGCTGCGTCTTACCCTGGCCAATGGAGTGGAAACACATAATAAACAAAAAATTTTAATCCCATTTCCTCGTAACAAAAATTTATATGTCCTGATTCATCAGTCATGTGTCTTACACCAATAAAATATCGCACCATTATCTTGTATGGAAAGTTGGCATTTTGAATGGACCTCCATCTGGAATTTCATTTTTATATATGGTCTATACTGATGCCTGAAGTTAACATTGTGCCTACATTTCCATTCTTAAAGCACATTACCACAAGCTTATAAATTTAACCTTTTAAAATGAAATAATGTGTTCTCAGACAGCTGTCAAATGGCTTTCAAAAACCTAGATGTAAACAGTTGTTACGTTTGAGGGTGAAAAATCTGTGTCTTATTGTTACAGAATTCTTGTAAATGTTCTAAAATATTTCTGATGGATTGGGAAGAGAAGATAGACTTGAAAATTGGACAGTGAAACATAACTTCTTGCTCTGGCTTCATGTAACCCTAAATAAACTTGTTTTAATTTGGCTGCTTTTTAGAGTTTTAAAATGTTTTTTTCATATGCAGTGCTCTCCGTATTTAACTTGCAAAGGACCTGCCAAAGTTCCACTGTCATAGAACATTCATGGAAATTGGTTAAAGATTTCCAATAAATTGTCAATGATTGTGCAATACTTGTACTTTGAACAGAATAAGAAATTAAGAGGAAGGCCTTTTAAAGATATATACTTGGATGGAAAATGAACCTGAAATACCTACTTACATTATGTGTGCTTAAATAGCTATTTATAAACAAATCCACAAATTTTTAAGAGCATGCATGTAAAACAAACAGATGTTATTTATAAAGCTGCCAAAATATGTATTGATGCAATCAGAATTAATTAAAGTGGAAGAAAATATTTCTCTCAAAGAATGGAATTTTCTCCTTCAAATTCCTTCATTCTCTGAAAGTAAGACTTATACTTTATTTATCATTAAATAACTTGTAAATCCTTTTTAACAACTTTGCATCATAGCATATTTTATAGTCTTTTGTTCTTGTAGTATTTAATAATGTAATTTATACAGTTCATAGTTTGTAACATTTTAAGGTCAGGAAGAATCAATAGTGTGATTTAATCCAAACACCAAATAACCCTGGATATGAAATTTCATCAAGTGTTTTCACACAGAATGTTACATTCACACAGGTGCCTGTTATGGCACAAAAAAGTTTTAAAATTGCATCAGGTACAGTCACCCAAAAGTCAATTTTAATGCTTGAAAAGTCCTAACATACTGACAGCTAACTCAAAGGAGTGGAAAACCACCAAGTAACAGAAGCCAAGCAATATGCTTCAGTTGGCAAGAACAAAAAAGTTTAAAATATTGAAAGAGTTGGTTGAGAGAGAGAGGAGGCTATCAGTTCTACAGACTAGGCTCCCACTGAAATTTAAAGGCAATTCACAGAACTGAGACAAGTAAGGGATCAAGGGCATGGCAGGTACCTAAGGTAAAGACCTCTCTTTGTATAAGGAATATAAATTGGTACAAGTCCTTCATTTCAATATAGCCTCCTAATGCCTATACACCTCTAAGCAATAAGCTATGCAGCTATGCCCAGTCTAGCTTTCACTTTAGCCCACATGAAAATGTCTGTCCTGCACAATGATGTTGCATAACACACAGACAGACACCACACGCACACTTGGAACAGCACCTCTGCATGTACAGCTGAAACAAAGGCATTTCCAGCCAATTCAGTAAAGTAGCCCTAGTGCACATTAGTTTAGCTCTATTTTGAACAGGCCATGAGGCAAACACTTTTTTCTTCTAAGAATGGACTTTAATATTCAGAAAGGTGTAACTTTACTTATAAGTTTTAAGTATTGCATTACAAGGGCTTGCCCTCCCTGCATTAACAGCCTGAAGTATTAAGACCTTCCAGAGCTTTAAGGCGTATTATAATAACAGAAGTGACCCACCCTGAGATTTAATAACTCTCAGCCTAGATGCCAAAAGGAAAACAGTAACTCCATGCTGTAGGCACTTTTCCTACTCTTTTCCTTAAAATGCCCTGGGTTTATTTGATGGCTAAAATGACAATCATTGTTTGATTTTTCTGCAAGAAAAATACCATAAATAAAGTTTTACATTCAGTAATACATAAGAATCACCTTATAAACATCATTTGAATCCTAAAGAAGTTTCCTGTTTCTTGACATTACAGACAAAAATTGATTGCATTGGGTATGCCCTTGAGAGCACATAAAAAATTGGCAACTTCTGAAATGAAGTGTGAAATATTTTAAGAAAACAGATGTGTCTTTTTCTGATCCACTGAATGACACTGGAATATCATCAAGCTGTAGGCTGATAATTAGCTTAGCATAGAATTATAATATTTTAAGAGATACATAAGCAGGTGAGTTGAAGAGCAAAACACACATGCTGAGCAAAAATCTGCCTCCGCTCCGCTAATTTGTCTTCATTTTTTCTGGAAAAACCCCATACATATGGTGTCTTTGATTCAGTGATTCCCAAGCCATGTCTCTTCCACGTGCCTGTTTCATCCTCCTGCGTGTTCACTTTGAAGCAGCTGTGCATGGACTGACTCATGCATTAAGCCCAGCTTCCAAATCATCCCTCTTCAAGTAATGACTTTGGTCCTGCAGTTTTCTCACCTCCTCAGATTTCCATTCATGCTTCACAAACTCCTCTTGGTTTTATTTCCTTGTATAAATCAGATATTCTCCAACTATTATCCAGCATATGCAGTTCAACAGAAAGACAGTCCAGTGGAAAGGGCTCAGCCCTACTCACAGGGGCCAGTTTTCACTCTGTCTTCCAATGTAATTCATGTTGTAGTAATTGCAGAATTTGCAGCCACCCAGAAATATTGTTCAGTGAGCCTTCAATGCCTTTTTTATTTGTCTAGATTTGATTTAAAGACTGCAAATAGGAAGAAACATTAGATTATGGCCAGCTGCAAGAGCTTGAGTTAATGCAATCTTAGTAAATTAATGCCTCTTAAACTGAGGTGTAGTCATTGAGTATTCTCTAAATACTTGGCTTCATTTAAAACACTTCAATGTTTCTCTGGATCTATATGAGTAGTGATTCACATTAAACTCTTCAGCTTTGTATTGCATTGAACTAGGAGGACAGGTATAGATAAATATTAGTGACAATTTTTCTCTCCATATTTGCCACCAAAAACCATACCCACTTCTAACTTCTGGTAATCTACACTTTTCTGAACATCCCAAAAAAATATCAGATCAGATCTGGGCTGTTTACTTTAAAATTTGAACAGTAAAAATATTTTTGTGCCCAAAGACCAAAGTCCTATTAAAAAAATCCACCCCCTCAAGACCAATATGCTTTAGGGACAGCTTGAAGAAAAATATTTTTTTTCTCTTGGACTCGATAGAGAGAGTTTGGAATCTCTCCTCCAGGCACTAAACAAGGCCTGTCTTCTTTGAAAACCATACAACCAGAGTCAACTTCCAAGTCAGCAGTTATTTTAATTATCTTCAAGTATAGAACTGAATTAAAGCAACTGCTGTGCTGGGAGTCCCTGATGTGTGCTTCATCTGATTTCGAAGTGTTTGGCATCTCCAGACAACTTAAGGAGATGAAAATCTTTGCAAAATACATAAATAAATAGATAAATAGAGAAAATGCTCTAAAAATAAAGCTATTTAAGAATGAAATTAGACCCTGTTACAGCTCTCAAGAATAGAAATGCATTAATGAGACTGAATACCTTACACAAGAGATGATGTACAGCCTGTTGTATTCTACAGCCCCTTCTGGCAGGGACAGGGCGCTTTTCCTGTATTCCAGATTGCTCAAAACCCCATTCAAACTGTCCTTGAACACTTGTCCCAGGAATGGGGCATCTACAAGTTCTCTGGGCAACCTGTTTCCTGTATCCCACCAGCCTCACAATGAAGAATTTCTTCCCAATACAGGTCTAATTCTACTCTTTCTCAGTTTGCAGCCAGCTATTTGAAGACTGGATCCATGTGAGCAGAGTTGCAGACAGGCTGTGTGAACAAGACATTCAGTGCAGAACTGAATCATGGACAGATCACGGACATCTCTCTCTGCAAGGGAGGCACTGAGACACTCTCTGTCTCTAAAATCTCAGTAGGACAAGGCCCTCCAACACCCCTGAGCTCATGCTTCCTGCTGACACCAGCTCATTTGATAACACTCCTTAACTTGCTCCTTACCCAGGTGTGAAAGAAAGGGCAGCATCTTTTGAAGATCTGGTTGGCACTAACACACAGCATAACCATGGCCTTTTCCTCCATCCTTCTTGCCTCTGTCATTGTTTCTCCCATGCCTCTTGCAGTGGGCCTCAGCCAGAGTGGCTTAACCAAAGTTTAAAAAAGAGACTCATGAAATTTCAATCAATGTTTATTCAGAAATTTTTCAAATGTGAATCACTTATGTAAAGCCCTGCAGCCCGGAGACTCAATTCGGATTACTTACAATTACCTGGAATCGTTTGAGCAGAGTAAATCTTCCTCTTTCAAGCTCTTTAAGATCAAAGAGTCAGCATTCACCCTTTATGGCTTGTCACTTTAAAACCCTGAAGTAATAATCAGAGGGCACCTTTTCTCAAGAGCTTCTATTATATCCAGACTATATAACTGTGCTGCAATGGAAATAGGAATGGAAAGATATTTGCTTTTTTTGTTATATTTCATCAGGTGCCTTTAGCTTTTTTCTAAGGATATCAGTCAAATTTCCCAAAAATCATCTCTCCTCGTCTCTTCAGAGCTTCATTTTTACAAGTTCAAATGGATATTTACTTCAAAGCTGTAAAACCAGCCTTAAAAATGCCATATTCCTCGGGTCATCTGGGTTGCAGAGATCAAATATGGGGGCTATCCAAAATCAGAAGTCTTTTTAATAGATCTTTATATTTTACCATGACCCTACAAAGCAGAGAACACTCTTGGGCCTTCAGTGTAACGCACCAATCTGTGTCCTTAAGGGCAATAATCCTTGGTAATCTTGATCCTCAGGACTCTTTCCCCCCTTCTTCCTCCTCCCCATAAGCATTTGAATACAGTTCTGGTTTTTCTCCTCCAAAACAATTCTTAGCTGAAAACAATCTGCTTTGTGCAGCACATAGTGCCGACGGCACCTACTTCTAGGTTGGAATTTACTGCTCTCTTTTAAGCTAGAGAAAAATGCCTGCTGCCTGCTCTAACGAGCTGGGGACAGTAGGACAGCATGAGCCCTCATGTCAGACTTCATAAAATCCATTCACAATCGAGCCTGGATTTTGGCAGTAGCTGTTGTGTCCACTGAAATTCCATTTATGCAGTCAGATTTGATACAGCAGAAAGGGGCAGATGACTCCGGTCACTGACACAGAGAAGCAGGAGATGGCAGTTCCAGCCAGAGGCCACACTTCTAGTGCAGGAATCATAGCAATAAAACAAAATAAATGTTTCATATTTTGGCACTGTCATTCTCTCTACAGGGTAAAAAAAATAGCTTTGAACTGGAAAACTTATAAGGACAAAATGAATTGCAATAACAGTCACTGAGGGCCCAGTGCATAGTTGCTTAGATCAAAAGAGAGGCAAAACAATCATCATCCTATTAGTTTCTGGTTTTGTTTATGTCTTTTTTAAAACCAAGGATTGCAATTCATGTGTCAGAGAGTGAAAATGTTGGTGTAAAATTAATCAGCTCCCTCATGTTGTGAACACTGTAAAACAACTAAAATGCAGACTGCCTTATTACACTGCTCATGTTTATACCATTTTAGATAGTAGATAGATTCCATCTCCAGGAGGAGAAATATACTTTGTCAGATAATGGCAATAATCATCACTTACACCAGTGCTACTGTATGGCTGCATATATAAACACCTAGCATTTAAGGAGCACTAATTAAGGCCAAATATTCTGTCTGCTTTTATTTTCCCCACTTGCATATGTGCATTACAGCACAACCACTAATTGTGGGACACACATTATATTAACTGCAAAATAAAATCAATGCCGGCTATATTTCCTCACATTTACCTATGTAGGGCAATAATATAAGAACCTTTTAGCCAAATCTCAGAGCATTTCTGGAATTAAATCACCTGAAACCCAGCAGAAAAGCTACTAATGGAGAGCCTGGGGTATTTTTCTTTGATGGTCCTGAGGGCTTCATTCTCCATCTGTTCTGCAAGTGTCTGTGTTGTCCTCCCCTCCTGCTGCCAGGCACTCCTTCTGCCGTAGGCCAGTCGCAGGATTATGAGTATGAACGTTAGCTTCTTTCTGCCTGCTCTGCTAAGTAAAAATCTGTTACCTTCAGAAACTTGCCCACTGCAAAAAAACACTCATTGGTCAGAGACAGGACAGCAATGGTCCCAAACCAACAGATGAGAACACACACGGAAAGCTGCTACCTGGGAGCTCCAGAGCCAGAACCAAGAGAGGTGCTAGTGTTGAGTTCATGTCACTTCAGGGTTAGTGGCAGAGGCCTGGGCTTTGATGGCATGCAGGTTTCCATGCTGTCCCTGTTCATCCCAAATAGTTTCCAGGTGGATGTGATTAGTGGTAAAGAAACAACTGTGATGTTTTTAAGCAGCAGTATTTTGCCAAAGGACTGTTACCCTTTTTATGTGTATGCTGGAACTGAGACTCATAACAGCTAGGAAACCAAATCTTTATTTAGGCAACCCAAGCAGTGGCCTGATTTTCTACGGCTTCTACTCCCCTGGAGGGAACAGGAGCTCTGGGCACTCAGTAGGATTGAAAAACTACCCATTAACTTCTGAATCTACAGGCATTTCACAGCTGTATCTCTGTTTCACACCACGCTGCTCAGTTTTCGTCGGCAGCGGAGAAGAGCCTCTCACGCATAAGAGAAAGGCAGACGGCTGCTCAGTGCACTGATCTCTGGTGTCCTGCTCTGGAAAATGCAACCCATATGGCTGGGTCAAAGTTGCTCGCAGATTGCCTGCTGCATCTCCTCCCACTCCTGGACCTCACCCTAACAGCAGCTTGCCCTTCCCTAATACCATTGTTGAATGTAAGACAAAAAAAGGAGACCATTTTCTTCATTTACATGTAGAGTATAGAGTAAAACATAATTAAATCACATGCTACAGATGCACTATAATAAAAAAGAGAAATAGTGGAAGCAATTACAGGCTGGCATACTTACTGCTTCACATTTAAATAATAATGTGAACTATTAAGTAAACTAGGGCATAATCAGCTGAGGTTCATTAACTTATCTCACTGTAGAAATAGTACTACAATTCAACACAATTAGGTACAAGCTAGCAGGAAACAGTGGTTTTTGTGCACCACGCTGGGTCCAGTCTTAGAGATGCTGAGGTATTTCACTTCCTGCTGACAGCTCAGAGCATGCCTGCTCCCCATCAGGAGGCACCCAGCACCACTCTGGATCCATGCCCTGGTAAAGAAATGGGTGTTGCATATGTCAGTTCACTCCAGTGCTGTTGATAGCCATGGAATCCTGAAAAAACTGCTAAGAATAAGCCACATTCATGTGATTTCCTTTTTGGGCTCACCTGAAAAGAAAGGCCAGACAAAGTTAAAAGAATAAAAGCAGATATATTCAGTGGAAGCCTTCAGGTACATTAAGGGCAGACAAAGCCTCCCCAAGGGGCTACATCCAAAATGGGCAATGGCCACAAGTTTTTCAGGCAGATATAAGTTTGATCTATTTACATATCAGGGGTTAATCCTCCAATTACAGCTTCAGGTAATGAAGTCACATACTCCAAGCTTTCTCCCCCCAATTCACTTTTGTTTTTTGGGGCCTGAGGCAGTAGGGTGTCCTTGAATTTCAGCCTTGGAGGGATTGTTTTTTGTGACTCAAATGTGAAAACAGTAACAAACCCTTTTTGCGGAGTTAAGACTTATAAACTAACCCTGTACAGGATTTAACAAATGTGCAAGCTAAAATCCTAAAGTATCACACGGGCTATTTTCATCTGGGCTAACATTACCTCTCCACACTTAAGGAGAGCAGCAATGAAGGCATGTATGAAGGAGATATGTATGACATTAGCCTGCACACAGTGGGAATCTGGCCTGAGCAGAACCACAAGTACTTCAGGTAGAAAATCTCCAGGACTTCTGGCTTTTAAAAGCCCTGGGAGACACTGATTCTGCATAGTTTAAAGTCATGCAGAAGAAACGAGAAAGACTCAAACAATCTACATCCGGCTGTGGCACTTTTTGTGTGCTACAAGCTGCAGTAGATTCTGTCCCACCTCCAAATGACCTTTCGAGTCCCTGTGGAACAGAGAGTTAAGGCACAGAGCCCTTAAAAAGGTATCCAAAAAATCTCATTACATTGCAAATTAGCCTCTTCACCAGAAGCCATGTGCTGTCCTTGGCTGTGTCTACAGTAGGAAAGCAGGCTAGGACTTGACCACTGATGCAGAGAGCAAGCAGCAGGAGCAGATGATGTCCATCCAGATTGAAGGTCTTTGCTTGAAAAAAGTCAGGTTTGGCTAAACTGTCTATCTGGTAAAATTCCTGCCTCTCCAGACACAATCTGATACAGGCAAAACTGCATCACAAGTGCTCAAGCATTTAAATAATATGGAAAATCACACATCCCTGTTTGACTCAAAGGCTTCACCCATTTATTTTTCTTTGGTTTCCTAAGAGTTAGCCAAGGTGGTATTTTGATGAAAGGGATTTGGCTTGAGTTAACAGAGGATGCTGATAGATTGTAGTGAGCATCTGGAGGATTGTTTGTGATGAATGTCTGAAGAATTTCTCTAATCTTTCTTAAAGTGCTCCTTACTATCGAAACACTTTTGAACCTCTTGTTTCTTCCGCCTGTAAATAAGTTTGTTCAGTAGAAACTATTTTTTCTCTTCCATCTGTGTTTATCAAGGAGGGACCATATGGAGATGATGAAGGTCTCCCTGAGACCACCACATGGAGAGTGGTCAAAAACTTATGAAAAAGGACGTTATTCTTTTTGGACAGAATTTTTAATCATAATTTCTACATAACAGCATATGGCACTAGAGAGTAAAACACACAGCTGCTGAGGGAAAAAATACTCTGTCTTTACAAGCTAAGTTCCATAAATATTACTAATTAAATGCATTTATAATATATTCTTTGGGTCACAGCCATTATGCATCCCTAAAATGCATTCAGTTATACATTTCTCCAGGTTATATGAAGTGACTAAGAGTTCCAGCTGCCTATGTCTTCAAGGAAAGGAACTTGGAAAGAGATGCTCCACAACATCTTTACAGCAGGTGTCATGCAGAAAACTCAGCTTAGGAAGCGCTGGTTTTAAATCTGGTGCCAGTGAGTGCAGTCAGGCAGAAAGTTTGTTACAAAAATCTCAGAAGAACAATTCACCAAAAAGCCCTAAGCAAGGATCTGTTCAATAAAAACATGGGTCAAACAATAGGTCAAACAATTGCTAGCACCAAAGGAACTCATGTTTAAATTAAATCCCTCTCTGTGTGTGACATTAGGGATAAGAAAATGAAGTTTAATTGTCTGAATACATTTACTCCAAATTTCCCACTCAGATGCCTATACCACGGAGCTAATAAGCTGGAACTTGAACTTCATGGAAAATTCCACAGATCTCCTGTGCAATTTTCTTCCAGGCTGGGGAAACAAACAATCAAAGGAAATGAAAAAAAATAAAAACCAAAGTATAAATCTATAATGCTCTGCAAAAGGTGATTTGAATATACAAGATGTATTTTTTGACTTATTGGAATACATAGTTACAACACAATATTTTGTTGTTGTTGTTTTATTTTCAGCTGTTTGAGTTTCCCAATTAAATTACCCATTAAAAAAATCAGATTAAGAAAAATCCTAAACTTTCTAAACTGAAATGCTTTTTAAAAAGAATAGCAAGTAAACTCTATTTACAAATGCAAAGTTGTCCTCATACTCTTGAGGTGACATAGCATTTCCCAGCAGAAAAATGTTCCTTAGGAAAGCATGTGACCAGAATGCAAGGCAGCTCTCCACAGAATGTCTGTGACAGAGTTTGTTTCTATGATTATAGTGCTTCAGAGGAACTTTCTGCAGTACATGTTCTCTAGACATATACCATATCTCTGTGGGTAAACAAAGGAAATCTTAGGTCAAACTGAAAAAAAATCTAAGTACACTTCAGGAAACAGAAAATAAGCAGTCCCTCTGGATTGCCATTCTCAAGGTTTTTCTCCAATGCTGCTTCCGTGATGTCTTACAAATGGATTTACCAGGACTCTGCAGGCCCCAGGTGATTAAACTACTGAAAGCAGGGAAGAATATTCCATTGCACAGGTGCAAAGTCCATTCTTTAATCATATGAAACCTCATAGCTTCAGAAATACATTATAGGCAATTTCAAACAGCAAAGGCTAACTGCTCCTTTTTTTCTTTTACTGCGATTTACCATATCTAGATCAAATCAGATAATATTCTTTTTTACTCCCTTTCTTTGTTAGGCATGCAATACCTTTCAGCTTCCATTAAAACTTTCTACACTCCAATAAATAAGCTAAATTACTGACTTACCTGCACACACAGCTATCTGCCTACTTTTCTACCCTGATGATACAGCTCTGCACATAATGCAAATTAACAAAACTAATTTGGTATTCATTATGATGCTAATGAATAGTTCTTTTATAAAATACTTTGAGATCTAGTGACACAAGGCAATATATCAGACTTGGCACTAACATTTACTATGTATTTATGATTATTATACCTCTTACAAATATAATTGATTTTCCATGTTATTAAAATTCTCTGTACACTTGTAAAAATTCCCACTCAAGCATCTCAAAATCAGATGCATTGTTTCTGTTTTTTGGACATCCTAATTAATCTGTTACATTGTTGTGATTAAAGCTTTTCAGAGTTCTGGTTCTTGTGATATAATCACCATCATTTTTATTCATTAGTAGTTGATGGTAGTGACCACAAAATACTCAGCAATTTCCAGACATTCAGAAGGGAGAATAACTGCCCTAAGTAGATGAGAGTCCAAAAAAGAGCTCATTAAAAGAGTATTTAATTTTTTGGACTCACTGAAAATCTGTATTAGACCCATTCATCTTTTGATTTAAAGGTTTTGCTCTGCAGAGGATGCAATACGGGGCTTAGTTAGGAAATGAGCCTGTAAAGTAAGAGTGAGTGTATGCACATGTGCTGAGAAATGCACTGCAGCCTCTCATCCCTAAATTCCCAATTTTCTGTTTGGCTAAGGTGGAGTACACAAAGGAAGTGCAGTACACCTTCTTCATAGGAGGAAGATGCTGTCCTTGTGTCACAGGGAACATTTGCCTGTGCTGGTCCCCAAGGGCCCTTTCCAAAGCTATGGGTGCTTGAGCTGTGGCTTTGTTTGAAAGAGCACTAAAATAATCACGTCCTGTAAATCTGGGTCAGATGTCTGACCTATGAAAGCATTTTTTTCTGGCTTTATGTGGGTATAATGAAATCCCTGCATAAAACACTTCTTAAATATCAGCTGCCCACACCTGACCTTCTGCCTCTAGAGACTGTATCCCCTCAAACACAAACTTTTGAGATCATCAAGAGCTAGAAAGGTGTGTGTGCATGTGTGTGGGTGGGATTTTATGATTCTGAATTAGCTAGAGGGATTTTTCTCTAGCTTTATAAATTTATCAATTTAGTACTGCTACAAAAAATCTCAACCAGAATTTTCTTCAGTCTAAGGATGAAACAATGAAGTGAGTAACTGAGCTTTCATTAGAAGCTGAAATTCTACCTGGCAAGAAGTTCATAGCAGAAATTCAAACCAAGGGACAACATAGATTTTTTGAGGGTTTTATTTAATATTTTGTGCTATTTGATTAACATAGCTTCTATTAGCCTAGAAGCAGCTGGTACTTGATTCTGTTTATGCAGCAGCTCTGAAAACAAATGGTACTTTTGAGCAAGCTCGTGTCCCCCAAAGCAGTTTTGTGATGTAGTAATAGCAATGTGTCAAGTCCTTCCTTTCACTCTTCTTCTTTCTGTGTCTTAGCTGTTCTTAAAATAAATTTGCAGCCTAGACAATGTGGTTTATCTGAGACAGATTGAAGAGCTTTGGGGGGTTTTTTAATTGTTATTTTCAGTTTATATGAAACAGCAGCACAAGGCCCAAATCTTAGTATTCCTTTTTCAGTTTTTAATCTGTCAGTGGTTCTCTAACCTTCTACTATCCCCTTGCCCTGTTTTTTTTTTTAACACTGATTTTAATGTACCTGTTTTGAGCAACATTATCTAATTTCCTAAAACTATTTGCAATACCAAACTGCAGTAAGTCAAAAAGAGATTTTGGTAGCAGTCACCTCTTTAAGACTGGAACTACAAAATATGTATATTCCCATATCTGCTATGTTCACACAATTTGGCATATTTAATTGATCACTAAAATTATTTTTTAGATAACCTGGATAATACTTCTAGAAATGTTTTAATAAGATGTTGAAGCTAGTCTGTACTCATCTTAATGGGAGTGCAGGGCTATCAGTAAACAAAGAAGCAAATGAAATAAATTCCATTAATTAGGGTGAAACAGTAACAGAACAGTTCTGGTTTTACAGATGGACAAGATGTCTGATTGAATTTCCCAGGCTATGCAGATTGGCTGCAGATGGTGTGGAAAGTGGTCCAGAACTCAGAATTCATATAATCAAAAACATGCTTAGATCCAAACAAGAATGTTTTCCCATGTGATGCTGTATAGCTTGCAACCTTATCACAAGCATTTGGTAACTTTTCAAATCAAATCATAACATAAACCTCACACAACACAGCACACAACAGCAAGGGCTCTCATTAATGATGCCATGATATCTAATAATTCAATAACAGCAGAGTTCCTGGACACAAGTTAATTTGGCCCCAAGTTATAATTTCCTGTTGAAAATGCTGACTGATAAGTGCCCAGGCCAACTGGAGATTTGAAGAGAAGAGCATTCACTGAGTAGGTAGTATATGAGCAGCACCTGTTATCATTAAGAAAATTACCCTGGAACAACTTCCTGCCAGTGAAAATATCCTGAAAAAATCAGCAACATATTATTACATTGTAATACATTATGTTCTCAAGATCTGAATCTGAAATTTTGGATACTTCTCATATATAGACATTAGACTGTATAAATGACTTTTCTTTAAATAATGACATGTCAGAGAACAATAATCTCTTGCAAAGGGGTCTGTGTAAATATGGTCACATCTTACCCCCTGGAAGGACACTGAGACTGCTCTGCTGACTTCAGAAATCAGCAAGTAGATGACTCCCCCCTTCAACCCTGTTCAGCTTGCAAGCTCATACCCCTTTTTATAAGGACGTTGCTTCAGTTTTAATTTGAACATAATAAACCCTGTTTAAGCAGCTATTACACGCCCTTTGATGCTATTCTGATGTAAAAAGCCAAAAATATGTGCAACCGCCTATCTGACATAAAAGCTCCTTGCTTCACCATCCTCCTTAGGAAGAATGAGCAAGCCTGCTGAATGCCTGGAGGCAAGAACTGCATGGGAAATAATCCTTTTGTGCTTTTCCTTACACTTGCACCTAGAACTGACCTCAGCTTAACTCACTCTAAGCCAGCAGATACCACATTTCTCAATGAATTCAGCTCACCTGGTGCAGCCTTCACCTCTGCACCAAATCACCTTAATCTAATGGAAGAAACATCAGGATTGACAGAGAACCAGGTTCAGAGGCTTTGCAGAGGTGTCCTTAATACTTCAGCCATGCATTGGGCCTTTTTTATCATCACTCATTTTCCTTCTAGCAATAAGAGATTCTGTCTTCAAATTCCATAATTTTTGAGATAAATTAGAAAAATTAGCACATTAAGTTATGTGAGACATTAGATCATAAGCAAATACACAGCAAGACTTAGTAATTAACTGGTATAATGACAGCTGCTAATTTTGGCAGGAACAATTTAGGAAGTCACTCAAGTTCAAAAATTTGTCATTGAGTCTCTTGTAATAGACTGGTACTGCTTGAAGGTAGCAAGACATCCAGAAGTAGAGCAATAAGGGAAGTAAAAATGAATCTCATATATTAATTTGTACACTCAATTTCAGAGAAGAATCACATTTTATACAAAGGCAGTGAGCCTTGTCGGAGAGTTTCACAAAGAATGAGATACCAGTGGAAGCTTAATTTTTATATTCCTCTCAAAAGATCTTAATTAACAGGGGTTGATGAAAGTGAACTTTAAAAAACCCACTAAAGTCACTCCGCAAAGAGAAATGCCATTAAATAAATCCCCATCACTTGGCACTTTTAAATTTAACTTGATAAATGATGGTCTAAAATACAACTGACAGAAATTCTGCACTAAGGCACCTCTAGAGTTTATGAGACTCACCAGATCTTGCAGCTGGGATAAAAAAGTATAGAAAGTCATGAAGAAGAAAAAGGAAAAGGAAAAGCTCATGATTTTAAGGAAAATTCACAAGTGAGGAATACTTTGTGAAGGTATCTCAAGGGGAGTGGGAAAAACCTGTTTCAGATGAAGCTGTCAGCTGCCAGCCACAAGCAGAAAAGCTCTGTCAAATTTCGTATCCAGCAGAAGCTGAGTTTCTGGCAGAAGCAGAATTTGACAATTTTCCCTCCAGCTGGGCTTCAGGGCTAGGGCACTTAGGGAGTCATGCTGTCTATGTAGCAGCTCTGTTTTAGTTACTCTCCTTTTTTTTGGCAGATTCAGATAAATTGTGCTTTCTTTCTAGAAACAGAACTGAATATGACAAGAATCTTCCCAGTTGAAAACTAGAGAGACATAATTTTTCTTTTTTTGAATCACAACTAATTTTTTCAACAGAATTGAAATTTAAATTTTGAACAGCTCTAGGTTTCCCTGGTGTTGTGGAATTGTAGGAGACTGGAAATTACTTCTATAAACTATGTATAAATCTCTGGACAAGAAGCAACATCTGTGGCATGATATAGCGCTCAAATGTAATGAAGAATAAAGAAACAGCTGCATCTGCATCAGATGATCAGGAACCAGGTTAAAGAGGGGAGAAAATGGAAACCTACTTTTTGTGCTAGAAGAATTAAACTGTGAAATTCATTAGCACAATTCAGAAAAGCCAATGGATTCAAGACCCTATTCCTCATAGTAATGGGGAAGAGTTCCCATTTAAGAGAATGGACAACAGGAAACCTCCCAGTTCAGGAAGTCCTTAAAACAACAAAAGACAGAATCCAGGAAAGTTTATGGAACATCCATCTTGGTTCTTATTCTGTGTCTTTAAGTATTTGAACACCAGATACTATCAGGCAGAAAGCCAGTGGTAAAATGGACAATTGGTCTGAACTGCTGTGGCAGTTCAGGCCATTGAAACCTGCTTTATGTAGTCACAGTGGAAAGATGTGCAAAGCCCAAAGCATTAACTGATGTTTAGCTGAGCCTTATCTTCAGTTTGTTAAGGAGAAGTTACATATATGAGTCACCATGTAGAAAGAGGAAAGCAAACATTGTCACACAAGAAGTCCACCTGCTAGGTTAGTTTTACCAATAGCCTGCTCAAATATCACTAATTTTGACACTTCTTCAAGAGTCAGAAGTTTTAAGAATGAGAAAAGTCTTGCTCCCCAAACACCCTTTTCTCTTTCGACTTTATTTTTGTTTCTTCTAAGATTAAACATGTCTTCAAATACATAACATAAATAGCATTTGAAAGTCCTTGATCTGAATCTGGTTAGGATCAGGTGTTTTCAGTTGACCATTACTCTCTTCTTAAGACCAACAAAGAGTGAAAGAAATATTCAATAAATCCATTTCCTTAGAAAAGAGATTTAAAACTGAAGAATGGTAGACTGAAGAGTACCCCAGAATAATGAAAATTGATTATCTATTTTTATCTCAGTTACAAAACCTTTTTTTTTCACTTTGCCTCACTTGATTCCACTCTTTTTCATGACTTCATTTATAAAATGGTACAATAATTTCCTGAAATACTGTAAAATTCAATGTTTGCAATTTAGTGTTTGCAAAGTCTTCCGAAGACCATACATGAGCAATGTAAGAAGAAATAAAACCCATCAACTGCTTCTGTTCCTAAGGACAATGAGACAATTATTAAAAAGTCTGAATGGGACTACTTACCTTGAATTAATTTTATGACAATTATAAAAATATCTGGATGGGGTTGCTTACCTTGAATTAACTTTATAATTAATGCTTGCAAATTTTTTGTGTCACTGGAACCATTATTTTTAGTGAAACGGTGGTTATCTGCACAGTGAACACTTTCAAACCCTTTGCTGTTACATAATAGCATTTCATGGGGGTGATCCATGCTTTAATTGTCTTTAAAATTGAGATTTTGGAAGAAGATATGCACACAAGAACAAACAGACTTTTGAAGGCTATGACACATTTCAGATTTATTGCATGTTTTGAAAGAAGACCCTGGAGATGAATACCAAATGGGTGGTCAGACTCATACCTGAAAGTGTGCTATATTCAAAGCAGCTGATAATAAATGCTAAAATGGTCACTGTTTGTATGCACTTCCTAGCAAAGATCTGTGTGCTCACACAGGAGAAGGCAGGTTTATTTGGGTTTTACAATAACCACATGCAAAGTCCTCAGCAGTTTTGAAGACCTATAAACCTTAATAAAAGGCTCTAGTTCTTAATAGCGTCATGGTATAGATGATCTCATAAATTACAGACACAGCTCATGGCTTCTGCACCCCGAAGGTCACAACCTTCAGGGGGCTTGACAATGCCATGACCAGGGTTCAAGTTATAAAAGTCAGTAAAATGAGATGTGAGACCTGGCATTGTACATGCTGCTAGAAGATCATGTATAGACATAAAAACTAAGCCTCTATATAAAATTATAACATTTCGGCATATAGGGAATAAATTTAAAAAATTTAAAAAAATAGGAAATGTTTAAAATAATATTCAAATCTGGGAGTTACCCTTGAAATCTACCAAGTTCAACAGAAGACTTTGACTTAGTTCTTCCATTGCAAAAATACTTCTGCCCAAGGTGTGCTCATGTCCCAGTAACTGTCATGTTTTACATGCCTGAAATTCGTGCTCCTTCAAGTACTGGAATGCATTTAATTATGCTAGCAACTTTCCATGGCATCTGCACCAAAGAGCAGATTCATTTTACCTAGCTGGGCACATCAAGTCAGAGGCATAAACTACCAGTATGGTCATTTTAAGGAGAAGCTCACTTCTCACTTCTCACCTACCTTTAGTCATCTGAAACCTTGACACTTGATCATGATCTCTACAACTGGTGAAGGTAGACACCTCTAGGAGATTTATCCCATTCTAGACCAGCATCTAAAACTGATAAACTGAGTCATTCCTGCTCACATCTTGCTCTCTTGAACACAGAAAGAGTTTATTGTTCTCATCAAGACTTAGATAACTTGGATAGTCAATATAAATGAGATGAAAGAACCTCTACCATCTTTTTTAGTTAAAGAGCAAAGGATGAAACAATCACCCACTGAATCATCCCCTGGGACATGGTATTCTCTCTTCAATGACATTCAAAATAGATTAACTTCTGTTGTGGAACTGCCCTTTACTTTTTTTTCCTCCTTGAATTAAAAATATAGCTTGACATGATTTTTGTTTCAGGATTAAAAATACCTCAACTAAAACCTCACTTTTGCCCCCATTTTTATGATTGTTCATTAAAAACCCCACCAAAAGTGGCTTCTAATCAGAATATTTTGGGGTTCCTTGAGATTTATTTGTGAAAATCCAAAAAATATTATTTCAGTCATTTCTAGTCCAATCATCTGCAATATAAAAATCCATCTAAAGTAAGATATGTACTATTCTACTAGTCAAAAAACTGCAGCTGCTTTTATAGGGGCATGGTTAGTACTCTGTCTATGGTGTTTTGGCCAAATTCCAAGCCAAGTAATTACATTTACATACCTAAATTCACTGTGGTTGTTTCATCTGGATACTGCAATATTATGTAAGCTTGTTTAGCTAATTTAGCACCCACATGAACAGCATAGGTTCAAAAGTTCAACTTAAACTTTATTAGGTTTGCAGTCTGCTTAATAATACTTAGCACTTAATTAATCTGCACAACACCCTTGTGAGCTACTTAAGTTAGTATTAGCAGGAGAGTCTGTGAAAAAGGAACAAAAAGCCAGGAAGAAAAATGTCCATCCTATAATGCCATCTCTCATTCTCAAATAGGTGTTCAAGTGCCTATAGTACTTATTTTTAGTTCAACGGTATTTAGTCTTAAAAAGACATTAAATCAAAGAAAAGCTCACAAAAGGCAAAGTGACAGTCTACACCATTTTTGGTGTGCCTATACATGTGTCAAAAAAATCTGAAAAAAAAGAACACATTTTCATTTTCTCTTACATACATGGAAGCATTGGATGCATTCATTGAACAGAGGAATCTGAGATGGGAAAAAAGCTAATAACAACAATAAGGTAATATTGCAATAGTGTGAGTACCTGCTTGACGTACTTATCATACCACTGATGCATGGTACCACACAGGGCAACCTGCAGAACAAACAAAGACCAAATGACTTTAATAAAAAAAAACCACTGAGTCCTATTCTCTGATACATGAGAAGTCCTCTGTACTCCAATTCCTATGTCAGCACCATGTCAATAAACAGGCTGGTGTAATGGTAGTCATGTCCAAATGCAAAAGGAGGAAGTGCAATTGCAGGTTATCTGAGAAGCTGCCATGTGAAAATGAAGCAGGTGGAGGAGGGCTCACAGGCAATTCTGAGTTTGCTCTACCCTTCTGCCTAAACTTTGCATTGCTTAGAGAAGTATTCATTATGCATAGAAATTGTTACTGTATGTGTCTCCTGTCTCGTGAGAATTCTTTTCTGAGTTGTTTCTTGAGATCCTACTGTTTGATCCAGCTCCACTCATCAAGACTGACTCCAAGTCCTTAAGTCCTGTTTTCTCTCTAACTGTGCCCTCTTTTCTGTGTTGTTGATAGGGACAAACCCTTTCTATGCTGCAGGGAGCTCTGTAAGAGAAAACCATAGAAATCTAAATCTACGCTGTAAAGGGACTTGTACAGCTATGGATATGCATAATATACTAACAAGGCTGAAACAGCAGAAGAGAAAAAGATTTCCTTTTCTTTTGAAGATTATGACTGCAATTGAACTCAATGATAGCCACAGACCACAGTCTGTATGGACTTACAATGAGGTTTCCATATGGTCCCTATCACAATAGGAACCTCTCATGTTTTCAGTAACTTTATGTTCACAGAATGCTTAATAAAGGAAATTAATGTGTTTTCATATACAGTGGAATGGTGCACATACAAAAAATTAAAATTATTTGCCAAGGAAAACATATAGGATAAATGTAAGGTGTGTGTAAGCAAATCTCTAATCCCTAGGGAAGCCTCTAGCTACTAAAAATCTTTCTGCTCCACTGGACTCTTGATTTTCAGTAATTCTCACAGGCATGTCTGTTATAACATCATTGCATCACTCATGGCATGACATGAGAATTCCAGGACAGGATCCTGCTAGAAGATCCATGCAGGTAGAACTATAGGCTTGAGGTACCTTTTGACTTGAGGTGGGTCTGCACAGACATGAGGGACAAACCTTTGCTGAGGATGAGGAGTAGGCATAATTATCTGCATGGCAAAGGAGTTAAGAAATGTCATGTATGTATCAAATAGAGTAACAGCAAATCTGACATGGTTTTGTGATCACATCTTGGTTTTACTGGTTCACTTTGCCTGCCCTATTACACTTGCTCCTCTTCGCTGCTCTAGGAAAATTAATTTCTTCCTTTTCCAAACTATTTGATATGGGACAATCAAGTCAAGAAGATGAGGGTGGTAACAAAATATGATCTTTCCTATCTCCTCAAGCATATGTATATATGTTGTAAGTCAGGATGTCTGAGGGAAACTTTTGTCATCCATTATTTTCTTGGTATATATAAAGTATTAATTACCATATATATATATATATATATATATATATAAATAACATCTTCAAGGTAATATGTTAACTTAGAGAGTAAATGGCAATGACAAACAGAATAGTCAAGCCTTTTCCTACCTGCGAATGTACATTGTTATCACAAAATATTGCTTCCATCTTTCTTTCATGCACTTATTAAATTTCGTAAACCCATCTTGACTTAGCATTAATTTCTTCATTGAAGCCTTAAAGAAAGGGAAGGTTGTATCTTTTGATCCTCAAGACATTGAGCCCATCAGCAAGCTTTCTTGGCAGAAGTGGAGAGTTCTCATCTTTATAGTGCTTCAACAATATGCTAGAAATGAAGGGCCTTTTCATGCCAGTGGCACTTGAAACTGAAATGAATTCCAAAACACTGCAACTAAAATACCAGGAAAAGTGTATTGAAAGAGGCTTTGTAGACATTCAGTATATCTGAAGACATGATAAATCTTCCATCTCTGTATAAAAATGCATCCTATTATTCACTCAAATCCACAGCAACCAGCTACAGATATAGTGTAGTTTAAAGTCCAAAAACAAAAGTTTTCTGCATTTCTAGGAAGGTATTACTAAGATCATCCAAGATCAGGAGAGCTTAAGTCTTTTCACACAGAGCTCCTGAAAACCCCCATTTTTATGGGTAGAATCAAATTTTTCCAGCCACGCTGATTACTTCAGGCTCCCTGCAAATTCTGCTAGAGAAGAAAGAAGAGAAAAATATATATATATTTCCAAGACAAGGACTAGGATTTAATTTTCCATCTTAGAAGGCTGTCATCTCTACCCTTCAAACTTGGTTGGGCACCACAACTCTATGTCAGTAGCAGATAGACAAAGTTGAGACAAAATTCCTCCATGGGAGAAATTGATGAAATCAAATAGTACTTTAATCAGGGACTTAAAGGTTACAGAGTCAAGGACACAAATAGAGATGACTCATGAGAAGAAGAGAATCTGAATGAAATTTTTTTCTTTTTTAATAGAAAACAGATGGTGGGGATTCAGCAAACTAGAAGTCAACAGGAAGAGCCAGAAGAACTACCATGCACCATGGATGCTTACCACTCTCTCCCTTTCCTCCCATCAAAGGGCTGCCTGTGCCTCATCACTTTACACTGCTGATTTCAGGACACCAGCTCTGCAACTTGGACAACTACCCAGCCAGCTCTTTCTGACTTTGCCGTGTAGCTGTCTTTATTCCCCCTTCTCTTTTGTCAGAGCCATGTCCTGGTACTCTAAACTTGGTCCTCCATAATTGGAGCAGGGGGTAGTTTGGTTTCTCCAGGCTACCCTTGCTGCACTATATCTGCACCTCACTAGAAAGAATTGTGTTCCGTTGGTTACTTCTGTTTCATCACCTCAAAATAGCTACTCTGTGGTCTACCAGTGATACATTGCACAGTTAGGAAATGGATTTACTTTTCCTGAGAAGACTATAATGGAGAAAAAAAATAATTTTGGTTTTGTTGTGAAATTTGCACTTTGTACATTGCATTCCACCTAAGGGCCCTTCTCTCAGGCTTCACCTCATACTTCCTTGTTTTTTGTTTTTTTTTTAACTTATTCCAAAAGGTTTTGTCTTTTCCCTGGATGATGTGGTTTATTTGTCCTACTTCCATGTGGACACAGGGGATCTCCAGCAGATCAAACAGACCCCACCACCCAGCAGGTCTGACCAGTGGAGCTGGGCAGTGGCTGCACCTTTGTTCTGTCACCTAGCATGTCCTTATGACTGTCCCTTATCCTCCAGATAAAGCTCCTTCTGAAGTTTCCCCTCTCCCCTCAGGTCTTTTTTTCTGAGGGAACAAGAACTCAGAGGTAGGAGTGACAAGCAATTCCCACCTTCACATGTAGCTGGGACATCATGAACCCATACACACAAAAGCAAGACTGCAGTTATCTCCCATTATAAATGGGCAGCTTCATGGTGCCATTACCATTCCCAGCCTAGAAAATCCTGCACTCTTCCACCATTGTTCCCTCTCTGTACACAGACACACACTGTCTCATTGACCTTTCTGACATTTTCAGGCTGCAAATTCTCTCATTATTGCCCATTTAGTTTTCTCAGACTGCTGTTCATAACCTGATCTCTGCTCTCAGGTGAATGTCCAGCTGGAAAAAATAAGCTTCCTCTTCAGGTCCATCCTGGTTTTAATCTGTTGCTGTCTCAATAAATCCCCTGTGGAGGTTTTCTTACTTCCTATTGTTTTCCCTCTTCTGCTATAAACCTCACAAATATTAATCTCTTTTGGTCCTGATTTTCCCTTGCCTCCCATCTTTTATTTGTCTAAAATGCCTGCCAGGACTTTTCACACTTCATCATGTCTCCAGCAATACCGGCTCTGGGCCAATGCCAGAGACTACAACTTGACAAAATATGTTGCAAGGTGGCTTTTCTTCCACACCGTCTGCAGCTGTCATCTTCTCTCAGGGTCTGATATTACAAATTAGGCAGAGCTGGCAGGAGACCATGAGTTTTTTACCTCCCAAAAGTTAGATTGGGAACAGAATTTCCAGGGAATTTTTCTTTTAGCTCCTTATATGTGGGATAAGCAGCCTGGGAATCAAGGCGCTACTTTATCCTGACATTTTCGTCTCCTTTTGTTTATTGTGCTGTGCCAACTTTTACGGATATTATTATGATGCAATGTCTGGTCAATTTGCAGGCATCACCTCATGCCATGCTAGCCTGGACTGTGAAATCTGTTAAAGAGTGAATAAAACTGAAAGGGAAAATGTTAGAAGACCAGCAGTTTCACGCTGCAACAAGTGCAAGAGTAAAAAACCTGGGGACTCCTGGAGGTTTTGGTCCATTGATCTGCAAGGACTGGTTCACTATGAGCAGGGAGATAGCATAGGTGTTTCTATATCCTAGCAATTTCTCCATCAAACACATGCTACAGGCACTAGGTTTTGTGTCGCAGAATGAGGCCTTTGTCGGGGATGAGCCATTTGTCGGGTGCAGGGAAAACTCGGGGCTCAATATGAGTCATCAGCAAGTTCCGTTTATTGAAGAAAGCATCAAACACTTATACAGCAAGTGATAAGCTTATGAATATTCTGTAAGCCAAGCGATCTATTGGTTAAACTATACCATCAACTCTTCCTCATTCCTTTGGGCCTACATTCTCTATTTCCCACGTCTCTCTGTCCACTTGTTATCATACCCAGCTAGGCCCAAGGACACGCTGTCTTGCAGGTGCAGGACTTGGAATTAGCCACGGCCTTGTACTTTTCCAGTCTCTAGTCAGCTAAATTCCCAACAGTTTTGTAGAGCTACTTTTTTTGGACCAACAGCTGGAAGTGATGGGCTATGTATCGTTTGAGTTGGGAAGTATTACAGCTTCTTCATGACCTTCCTTAGTCTACAAGTACCTAGGTGTGTCTTGTCTAGCTGGATTAATGAGAATAAAAACAATATTTTTCAGTTACTGGGGTTCTTTTGGGTTTTGGGGAGCTTTGGTGGCTTGGTTGCTTGGTTGGGTTTTGGGAGTTTGTTTTGGTTTGGGTTTTGTTTAAGGTTACAAATCAGGATATATGTAAGGAAAGGCAAAACACCCCTCTCAGTTAAATCTAGCTATCTTTCAGAGCTCTGCCTGGTCGAAACCTGAGCAGGAAAGATTTTCCAGCATAAAAATCTGTCGCAGAACTTCCCACCAACATGAAGAAGGTAAGCTGCACTGCCTGATGAAGACTTGCCAACTGGAGTCTCTCAGGTTGTTGGCTCACAGTCCTGTAGTTTGTACTTTGATCCTTAGAAAAACACAGAGAATAGTGAGAGTAAAATAATGTGTATAATTTAAGATGATGATATAGTGGAGAAGTGGTAGCTCAGTGCAAGGAGATCATGGAACAATGAGAAAATAAAGATACTTGCTCTGTGATGGTATCAAACATCTAAAAAAAAATTTCAGCATTTAAGGTTCCCATGGGATGAATGGTGTCAGGAAGGGTTGATTTAGCAGTATTTGAAAAAGGGATAAGTAGTAACTGAGAGAAGACTCAAGTGAGTACTAAATGAAAAAAGAAGGCCTCTGGAGGCTCTGGAGACCCCCTTTGAGCTCATCCCAACAGTCTTATCTTAAATCAGATCTCCCACTTGATCAATGCTTTCTCAGAATATTTTTCTTTTTTATTGTTATTATGCTGGTATTGCATTATGATTTTTCTGTTCTTCTTAAATTCCAATTTCCTAAAGTTCAATTCATAAATTCTGATGAAAAATCCTACAGCAAATTATCAGTGGTGTAATTAAATTAATCTCTTTTGTCTATAGTGAGGTTTTGTTGACTTCTGGACAGATTATCTATATTTATACCCAATGGGGATAGAAAGTAATCTTTCCTTGGACTGGTTCAGCAGTGTAATACAAAGGGAATCAGCAATCCTGGATTTCCTCAGTAGCTCTTATTCTGATCTGCTGTGTGACCCTCTGCAAGTTACTTCACTACCCTCAACTGTTAACTCCTTTCCTATACATAAAAGTTTAACGAAAGACTTCCTGTTGGAGAGTCTTTATTTTGCTGTATAATCTTCAACTGCCTACAAAAATGACAGCCTCAGTCTCCCTACACATGACTGTAATACAAATAAGCAATAATAATGCCTGGTTGCATGCAATGTTGACAAACTGAGAAGTAAATTTCTCCCAGGATGCTTTTCCAGCTAATGTATGCCTATATTTATTTGAAAAAAGCAAAGCATATCCTGGTGGGACCATTACCCACCACAGCCAGCAGACATACCAGTCCCAGTGGAATGTCAGTTATGAAAACTACAAAAATAATCCAAAAGGAGAACGCATTTAAGTTTCCAGTTTGAAAGATTTAAACATTTTTGCTGCATGAAAATCTCTTTTTAAAGCAGACTTATGCTATTTGATAGTTTGAAAAAGGAAAAAAAAGAAGAAGATGAAAACATAAATATTTGAAAATCTGCTACTGTTCTCTGTGTGTTCCTGAACGCTTCTCATCGTAACATTTATCAGCTACATGGTTAGATTAAACAGTTCACAGAAACTGAAGTGAATACATCAGAGTGAAATGGGATATTTGCTTTTTTCCATTTGGATACCTTTGTTTCAATTTTTATTGTATGTAAAGGAATCCAGTCAGATTAACCTACATACTTAATATTTCCCAACCAGAAGCATGTTGCTCTTTTCCCCAGAACCTCCCACCAATGCATAGGGCACATATAATATCACTTTGCTCAAGATCAACGTAATCACACATTTTTTTGTCTTATTTATTACATTACAGCACTTCTGCACTGGCAGGGCTGCACTGCATATCTGTATTCAGCAGAGTTAAAGAACAAATGAAACTATTGTATTACAGGGTCCTTTTAATATATGATATCTCCATCACAGAAACATGCTACACATTTTACTAATTTTCAGCTGTCTTTTTACCAGGTTGTGTTGATCTCTGCATCTTTTGCTAGAAGATGTTTCCTTTAGTCTTTGGATCAGAACATTGCTACTCTCTGTATCAACTCTGACTTTTTAGCTTTCTTCTGAAAACGGTTAAAATTAGATGTATGCTGCTTCCATCAGTGATCTATACAGGAGCAAAGAGATCCTTACATGCACCATTTCTATTCATTGCCTTTTGGCTTAGGAACTATGAATCCCACTGTCTTTTTGGCCCTAGTTTAACATGAGAATCTGAATTTAGTTGTTAGCTCACTGTGATGCTCCAAGCTCTTCAGGATCTGTTTTTACAAGAACGTGAAAAAAGAACAGAAAGTTCAGAAAATGGCAAAAATGGAGGGAACTGGAAGGACACAGACACAGCAGTGTAAGGCAGGTCTTTCTTGTAGGTCTGAACCCACACTGATTGCATGTTTAGCCCAGCAAAAGACTGGTATTTTGAAGTTTCCTTTCTATTGGGAAGAGTACAAAGCAGATGTTTTCAAAAGTTGATCCATTCTGTTATGGGACAGGTTTGTAAAAGAGATAAGTGAACTGGCCCCAAAGAGAAATCTCTTTCCCTTGTTTAATAGAGAGCTACTATTGTGAGGGAAGGGTAGATATAAGTCCAATTGTGTCAGGAACCCACGTCTTAAAAAAGGAACCCTCTATGCCACGGCAAAACGTCCAGATATGGACAACATTGGAACCAGACCAGTGAAGAGATTTTTGCTTTTATTTTCAGAACATCAGTCTCAAAACAATCAAGACATGATGTTAACAGCTCACTGGTCTACACAAAATGTCTCTTGAGGGTGGGATGATACAGAAAGACATAAAATCATCTCAGTCTAGATTTCAGCCAATCATACACAGAAAAACACATATTGACAAGCATTCTATCCAATCTTATAAAACACACGTAATGGTAGCTAAAACAAAGACTGGTTCATAAGAGACAAAGAACAGAGCTCTATTCATGCTAACCTTCTAAAGATATACAATAAATAATCTTGTTGCCATCCTAAAGCCAATTCTATGGAGGCCTATTGTTATTTGTCACGTCTACTGCTTGGGAAACTTTTCTGCTTGCTTGGGAAACTTTTCTGCTGTAACAGAATTTCAGTCTGAGGCCTACATACTTTTTTAAACCATTTTAACCATTTCCCAAAACCCCTCTATCTTTATGGATTCCAACAAGCTACTACGTTTTCAGCTAGTTAACTTTTGGTGACATTATTCTGTGTCAGGCATGTGCCTTCACCTGCTTCTTCTCTGAAAATTCTGTAAACATATCTTCCTTTTTTTTTTTGGCCCTGAATATGAATTTTGTACTTGGATGCATTAAAGAACAATTTATTTTAACAATCTCAGTTTACCAAGTATATGTCTGTAGGGCCATCTTGTTATCTGAGAAAATTTTCCTATATTTTTTGCTTCTTGCCAAAGTTAAAAGTACTGATATCATATTTATTCTTAGTTCATGGAATCATAGAATCATTGGCTTGAAAGAGGTCTTAAAGATAATCTAGTTCCAATCCACCTTCCACATTGCTTCATCCACCCTAGCCTTGAACACTTCCAGGGATGGGGCATCCACTTCTCTGTGCAACCTGTGCCAGTGCCTCACCACCCTCAAAGAAAATAATTTTTCCTAATATCTAATCAAAACTTACTCTTTTTCAGTTAGAAACTAATCCCTCTTGTCCTATTCCTACATGAACGTGCAATGAGAGTCTCTCAGCAGAGATTAAATTATTTTAAAAAATAGTTGAAACTAATCCACAGGACTGCAGGAAAAAGGAAGAAATATTTCCACTTGATTAATTATTGAGATCTAAATTTGGACTACACTAGTTACCAATTTCTTGTTTATTTCATGTTTTGGGGGGTTTTTCCTACATTATAACAATCTTATTCTTCATTGAAACCAAGGGTAAGGCTTGACAGATCATTCTTACAATAAGTAATTGAATTTGTATAATTAAAGGCAATGCCGATTCAGCTTTTCAAGGGCCCTGTGAGGGGTTTACTTCTGAATTTTCTTAATGTCTTGTGAAAATGCTTGACCATACTAAATTAGCATTTTAATCCTAATCTCCCAGAAATGTGTTTACAAGTCACAGTTGAGGGCAAAACATGTTTCTACACATACCATTTCCTCCTCCTCACACATACCATGCAACTATGCATTAATAAACTTACAATTTGTCTGGGCAGAACCTTTCAGACAGAGGTTGATATATTTGTGAGAAATGCAGCACACATTTGTCTTCACCAATGTAATGGACATGGAGCAAGAGACAGCTGAGAGAAGCTATCATTCCTTCCCTCTCTTTTTCACCAAATACTAAACAAAGGATAAACTCTTGTACCAGATGTTCATATCATGGTGTTAGGAGGCCAGAGAAGAGAGTAAAGGTTTCTCACCATCTTAGTATAAATGCTAACTTCTCTGCAATAGTAGTACTCATATGTTAATATTTTGGACTGATTAAAATCTGTCTGGAATATTTTAGAAGGGTGAGGTTTTTCCGACGGTGTAGGGGTTTTCATTCCTTTCTCTTTTTCTTTAAATAATCAGGAAAAAAAAGCAACCTTATTTTGATTAATTGAACAGTTTCCATAGCAGCTGTGAGCCAGGTGGTTGGAACCAGTTACTAGGGATGCTAAAGTAAGGGTAATTAGTTTATTTTTAATCTTTCAATTCTGTGGGAGTGGAATTTAGTGTGTTAATGGGAGAGGTTTTTTCAAGAAGTGTCTTGACTAATCTGTTATTATCATTTAGTTTTATTGATGAAGCTCAGGCTTTATATGAAAAGAAAATGAGTGGAAAATTCTGAGACAAGGCAAGCTACAGTTTTCATTCTGGTTTAAAAGTCCCTAAAGGGCTTTTTTATATTTTATTCTTATCAGGACTTTTTTTATAACTGAAAACCTGAGGGATTTGGTTTGCTTCAAAGAACAACTTGTGTTCATGCAGAAGGACCTGCTCTAACACAGCAAAAAAAGGGCATTAATTGCAGAATGAGAAGGCATGGAAAACATATTAAGTGTGTAATTCTTTTACCAGCTCCAATTGTTGAGGGAGGGCTGATTTTGATTAATTTAAAGTGTGTACATTTGCTGAGCAAAAAAAATTTTATTACTTAATAATCATGTTTCTTAACTCAACTTTCCAGCATATTTTTTTTTTTTAATTCCTCCCACTAACTTCTGGTTTTAGTTTTAAAGCTACTTGTTCAATTACCTAGTTTTCCAGGTTAAAGAAATGCATTTTTTGGCTTAAAACATGAAAATGGATCGATGCATCATTTCAGCATTTTCCATGTTCTATGAAGGCTTTCTTTTCTGTGGATTAAGGCCAATTAGCAGATGGAGATTTGTGAGCTGGTGAAAGTCCAAGGGGGAGGAGGTGTTTTCTTTCAACTAGAGGCTCACTGACTTTACATCTACTATCAGCTAAATATTTTATTAGAAGAAAAATCCCTTCTCAGGGGTCCTCTTACTACCATTTTCCCCAGCATGTTCTAAAGCTACCTGAGCAACTGAAGAATATCGAGTTTTCCAGAGCTGTGCTCTGGACAAGGATGAGCCCAAATTCAGCCCACCTACCCTATTTCCTGACTCAGGCATAGTTGCTTCTTCCCTGTAAGAGGGGAGTTGTAGGTTTGAAGTTAAGTTTAGGAAAGGCTTAGAACTGCTCCAGACCATCTTGACTTTGCTTATCTGAATTAGAAAGCTGGGTCAGGTAACCAAGAAAAGCTTAGACTGTGCCTGTGATCTGCTGCCCTTGTACATCAGTTGTGCGGGCTGTGGTTGCATTTGCTTTGGATTTCTGATTCTCATCTGACACATATTTCTGGATTTAATCTCTTAGTAGCCATCATTTACTGAGTTTTTCTTCATGACACAGAGCAGTCCCAAGGCACCTTTTTGGTCAGAGTTAACAAAATGTTCTCCAGAAGCACACCTATTGCGTTCTCATCTCCAAAAGGTGGCCAGTTCAAGGAAAAATGAACAACCCAAAAAAGCACAGTGTTTACACCAGGTCCTCAGCACCAATGTCTTCACTCTACGGATCTCTCTGTTGGGTCTCACTACCTACTACTGAAGTCAGAGGCTAACAAAGAAAACAAAAAAGCCATACAAACAAGTTTCTATACTGTTAAAAAGCCCCCAAAGGTCTTCTTCGTCTACACTTTCGATCCTCTTCACTAACTACTGTGAAAGGTCCTTGGCCCATGGCAGGACTATCCCCCTCAGCTATGTCAAGACTGTTTTCTGGGAGATTGCTGGGAGATTGCACACCTAAGAGGTACCACGGAGTATGGCAAGAACTACTTGATATGGGTGAGTCTGTGCCAGTGCATGACTACGATGCCAGAGCATCACGCCGGAGCATGACAAAGCAGTACCTTAGCACAGCAGAAAAGGATTCTTTGCTTGTTTCAGACACTGTCGCATCTTCACCCAGTTGATATGCATCTTCCCCCAGTTTAGTGCTTTGAAGAATTATTTGCCATCAACTGGATGCTGTGTCTCAGCACAGCAAAGGTGTTAGAAAACAAAAAACCAAAAAAACAATTCTGATTCTGGCCCAGTCTAGATGAGGAAGCACAATATCTAGGCTGAGTCTAAATAAAACTAATAAATAGTTTTAATTGTCTTTTAAAAAGAGCTTTTAATTAAACCTAAGTTACAGAGGTCAGCAAACTTTAGACAAGTATTAGATATTACTACATGACTCTACATCCACTATCACTACACTGTTAAAATGTAAGATTTTTGTAACTAGATATCTAATTCTAAAATAATCATATAGATATGGCCAGCCTTTTCATGCGCATAATAAGTAAATGTTCAACAAAGTTTTCATTGCACTTATTTTGAATCTTCTCCTTTCAATGTATATAGACACACATTTATTTTTAAAGGTATGATGGAGCAATAGACCGGGGCATCTCAGTCTGAGCTCCCAGATTGCCTCCTTCCTCCTTTGTTATTCTCTTTCTGGACTCTATTTCCATACCTCCATGTCCCATTTGCTTACACCTGCTGCTAGTGAACATCTACAGTTGCAGAATAGTTAATGGTAACTCACATCCTTCCCTCACTGACCAGGTCTTGTCCAGTCACTGTAAGCAGCTTGATAGCCTTCTCTTTAAAAAATCTTTAAAGAAAACAATGCCATGGCTTACAACAAAGAGCAAGACTAGTGGAAATTCAAATAATTTCTTTCTTTCTTTTTCCTTTGGTGTATATTAAAGAGCTCTTGTTCTTTTAGATAATGTAACCAGCTTGGTTTTGTCTTACTGTATTATAGTGATAAAATTTTAATTTTATTCAAATAATGATCTTAAAGTAGCAAATACTACAGATTCCAGGGTGATGGAGTGCTCAAGGTATGGAAGGTTCATGTGGTGTACGAAAAGGAAAAGCAAAAGGAAGAGAAAGCTTTGGTGGCTACATCAAGGATAGTTTTTTACCTTGAAGAACCCATCTGTGTTTCCAAACATAAATATGTGAAGGTGAGGGGTCTCCTTATTATTCAGGTAGGGCAGAACAAGGCTGAATCCTATCCAGCTGAGCTGGTTCTGTTGCTTTGAACCCTCTGGAAACATAAAGATCACAGTATTTCACTGTGCAGCTGCTGCATTTCTTGGTTTGTTCCGTCAGTTGGCTTTCTCTTCCCTTGCAGTATTTTTGGACTGCACCTTCAGAGAATATTTAACTCTGCCTCATCCACACTGTAAAGTGTGAAGGGTATTAATGGAATGCTTTTTATTAACTATATTAAAATCTATGAAAACTGATTTAGGCTTCTGTTGCAACATTTGTTTACCGTGATCATTATTTACAAAGTATTCCATGCAGTGGAAGGGTGAAATTATTTAAATACTTTTACTTTCAAAGAAAAAATAGTAATGAAATGTATGTAAAGGGAGGCATAAAAGGCAACTCTTAGTTCAAAACTACAGATTTAAGTTTGGGCTGGAGAGGTATCAAGTTCTGTGATTCTCAAAGTAGACAATACTGCTGAACGTGACTCATTAAAAAAACCTATACTACTATCTGAATTTAGATTCCAAAAAAAAATTGAGTGTTACATCTCCATCCTGTCATGAAGCTGTCTTAGTCCTCACTATAGTCCTGAAGCTGGGGGAAAGGGTCATGAAATTTAAAAGCTGTTTAGAAAAGTTTACCCCTTTTCTTGCTTTCTCAGACTCCATTCTCACAGAGTTCTTTGCTGTTCCTTGCTGCTCCTTGAGTTCCTTGCTTAATCATGCCTTGCTTGATTATTGAGATAAAAGATATTGCTGTAGAAAGGCTGGAGGGTTACAGAAATCAACGAAGCCACAGTAATATGCCACAGCTGAGGCTCTGGCTCCTGACTTACCCTTTTATCCATCTTGTAATGTGCTCCTCTCCCTCTCCATTCCTGCAATTTGCAGCCTTTTCCAAGGAATTCTAGAAATCCCTCTAAAGAATGGTAGTCTCCCATAATTGCAGTTTATTTTATCAATTTCTATATTTTTATCAATAAATAAATTAATTAATGAATATATGCATGTATAAGCCTATACACTTAACAGAAGATGGCACCAGAACAGCTGTTGGCATTGACAAATGACTGTATTTGCCAGTGGAGCTCTAACTACTTAGAAAGACTTAGAAAAAAGCTCACTTTAATTTAATTTAAAAAATTGTATGGATGGATAGAGGTATAGGTGCATGTGTCAGTTGAATTTTATTTTCTCACTGATTGGCCAGGGTTTTTCTAAATATTTTCTTTTCCTCCTTTGAAAAAAGCAATTCTAGCAAGCTACCATATCTTGAGACTGAAAATGAACCTGAATTACATTTAATTTTCATTTTGTGCTATATTTCATGGTTTACTGTTACACCTTTAGAACACAATCTAAATGAATAATAGAAAAGACAATGGTAAAGATAAGAACAATCATATCAAGAAAATGCTGTAGGTTTAATGTCGCTATTATTTAAACAGTAGCTTCCTGTCCTAATAGTCTCAAGTGAGCAATGCCAGCTGCCTGTTTTTTAAGACATCAGTAGACACTGTCATTTACTTTAAAATAGGATTGAGAGCACATGTGAACAAAAATATTCTTCTCCTATAGCATGATGACAGTAAAAGTAAGTCTGGAAGATGCTAACTATTTCCTAGGTATAAATTAATAATTCTCCTCAGTGAAGATTTATTAACGAAACAGCAATGCTTGAACAGTAGGTATCACTTTTTCTTTTTTTTAACATCTCATTTCTTGTAGGTACTGACAGTTTTCAAGCTGAGGTATATATTTCAGAGAGCAAGGTCTTGATGATATGAGCATATTGTACTATATAAATAATAGCTTCTGTGAGTGGGTCTTGGCACATTCTTTCCAGTGCCAGATTCTTTTGCTCAAACTGTTCATGTGGTGAGGGAAAAAAGGACTTGCATTTTTCAAACAGGCTTTGTTCTTGTCAGGCTGACAACATTTAAGCAAACATAATCATCTGTTTTGTCATCATTCTTGAGTGCAAATAACTTCTGAGAAAAGGTTTGCCTCATTTTAAAAAAGAAAAAATGAAAGATGTATGGGCCTGAAACCCCAGGGCCCTGCTTAGATATCCTTACAACTTGCAAAACACATTTTATTAAAGACAGGGAATTGGCTTCATGGTACCATTCTTCTTTTATTGATGCCCTCATTACTGTGGGATAATGCATGATTAAGGCATGAGGCCAGGATCCCATGTCTTTTTCCCTGCCCATCTGTGGGGGTAAATTCAATTTCCTCTGTTAACCTGTATGTTTTCAGAAGTCTTTTCCTTCTCTTTGTGTAGCATTATCTTTTTTCTACATTTACAATCAGGAAAAGGACTTAGTAAATGGTAAAGTACTGTGAACAATTAATGGAGGAGTAAATGGGAAAGTACTGTGAACAATTAATGGAGGAAAACCACTACAAGAATGACTACTTTCAGAATTCGGAACCCATGTTTTGAAGTGTTTTATAAAATTTTATTATTCTCCTGAAACAATAACATCTCAGCTTCAAATTTTGAATAAATTATCGTATTCTACTTCTCTCTTGGCAGGCCACACCTGAAATACTGCGCTCAGTTTTGTCCCCTGCTATAGAAGAGATATGTGGACAGGCTGGAGAGGGTCCAGACTAGGGCCATGATGGCTCTGATTTTCTGGATACTTAATACAGCTTGAAAGGTTTAACTTTACCCTTAAAATTGTTCTTGCCAAACTGAGAAAAACGCTTATCTCCGCACATGTACTGAAGAAGAATATCCCTAAAACTATTAAAAATTTAATTGCCTGTAGGGATGAAACTGGAAATAGAGACTGGGAAGCCTGCGGCATGAGAAAAAGCTGAGAGAACAGGATGTAATCCCTCTTGAGAAAAGAAGGCTTAGGGAAGGCCTTGTCACCATGTTCCAGTATTTAAAAGGTGGCTACAACGATGAAGACTCCTTATTTACAAGGAGACACATGGGAAAGACATGGGTTGTGTGTACAAGTTACTCCTGGGGAGTAACTTCTGTCTTCTCAGAAGGGCACTCCTGAGAACAAGCACAGAATATCTGTGAACTTTTCACATTTGTTTCAGATATGGATAAAATGTTATTTTCATAATAACTAAATAAGGAGATCTCTGTATGTAAACCTTTCTACAACATTCAGAGAAAGAAGATCTGGTGATTGTTATAAGAGAAGCTTTGCACACCATGTACAGTAACGAGGGCAAGCAGATTGCAAAAGCAGAAGCATGTGGTACAAAGCCAAAGCTTTTATGGCCAACTGTAAAGAAGTGGTGAAATGCATTCCATCTGGAATGGATTATGACCCAGAAACTACTAAAAGCTGGACAGCCATGAGGACCTGACCATGTCTGACCTCTAAGGTTTTTGCAGAAATATTCAACTGATTCACTGTAAGAAAAACGTTAAATACTTGAACTATAAACTTTTTTTGAGCCTTTTTATCTCTACAGAAGTTTGGCAGGGAATCAACTGAAGGATTGTGAAGTAAAGAAAAAATTCTCTACAACAGTGGCTAGCCTCAGAATCTATAATATATATTTTGAAGTGTTTTTAAAAATCTTATTCCCATAATTAACATTTTTATTGATCAAGGCACTGGGAGCTTTGTTGGATGAAAGATTTTGCCCTGAATTAAGTGGATGGAAAGAAAAATATCTCTCTTCCAGTACCACTTCCTAACAGTATATCGCTGAGATATTTATAGATGTTTCCTCCACAGGCATCACAGAGAAGACCTTTGTAATGATTTCCTTTAGAAGATGTTTTTCAAAAGTAGGGATTCTGGGGAGAGCAACTGACCTCTTGCCTAGCATGAGGGCTCCCTCTGATATGTCTAATGGGTTTATTGTCTTCAAGGCTGGTCAAAATTCTGTTCAGAGAAATGCATCTGTGGCTGGGTATAATAAAAATTTCCAACATTAAATCCCAAGAAACAGAACCAAGAAATAATATCGTGGATGTTGTGTGTAGTATGTCCATTCAATTTCCTGAAGGTTTTCAGTTTCAGGGCAATTTCCTTATAGCTTTAAGCTTTAGCACTTTCAGATACAGTTTTTCTTAGGGGAAAAAATAGGAATAAAAAGCCTAGAAAGCAAAGAAAAATGATACTTTTTCACCAGGGAATGGTAGGTTATAACCCAACAGTCTATCATGAAACAATACTGTTTGATTGCATCACAATCTGTTTCGGTATGATTTATGTGTTCCTAAACTACTCAGTACCATGCTGTAGGAAATATAATATATTAATTCCAGAATAAAACACTTAATTAACCTGCAAGTAAGGTACAAAATAACTAGTATACATTTGATCAAGGATCTCTTTTCAAAACACTGAAATACATCCAGGAGAAAGTCTGGGATTTAAAATAAGGTTTCTGAGGAACATACTAAAATAACTCCAAGTACTAGTACACAACAGCTCAGCCTTTACAGTTTATTTATTGTGGTCTTGATCCTGTTCTTCAAATAAATGTAAATGATAATTTATTTGGTGGAACAAATTCTTTGAAAGCAGGCAGAAATCCCACAGTGTCACTTAGCTCAGCTTAGCTTAGAATCTCACGCTGGAATTTGAAGTGTAGAATATTTTGTTCTTGTAAAGGTTATAAGTTCTTATAAAGTTTACAAGTTCTACAACCTCCACAGTCTCCTGCAATCTTTTCTCATATGTAGAAATGAGTCCTAAACCCTGTGGAATGTTCTATCTTGTACATGGAATGTTGCATATGAACAGGTCTTGTCAGTGTTGTTGTGAACTTGTAACTCAGGTCTAATGGTAAACTCTGTTTTGGGGGGCTTGTGTGTGGGAGGTGAGCAGATGACAAATTGCTACTGATGAACACAATAAATTATGAATGTACAGCTCCCAAGTAATTTTGCAGTAATAAAACAGACACCTCCCCTCCTCCTAGCTCTCCACTCCCAAATATGTTTAGATTTAAAACCCTTTTTGCTCTAAATACATCTCCAATTGCAAAAACAAAATGTCATTAGGTTTATGAAATGTTGGGCATTTTACTTCAGTTTAGATCAAGTTATTGGGTAGTAAGGGAAAAAAGGTCAGAATGCAAAAGAATCTGTCTTCATGCAAAAGCTAAACTAAAGCTGCAGTCTTTCCACCGTGTAATATTTCATTGTCCTATGTACCACATTTTCTGATGCACAGGATTCTGCAGCCAAATAAGGTAGTTCAATCACTTTAGAGAGAATGCATTATTTATTGACCAAAAGGTCAAAGGGGACCATGTGGTGCAGGGAATTTTCAGGAGGAATGGTGATCATTTGTCAAGAAAGAAGAAATGTACATTGATATGTGAAGTTATTATCCCTCTCCTGATCACAATTTGACCTTTGTCTTGCTAGGACTATATATCACCTTAAAGGAAAGGAAAGCAGGACACAACCCACAAGCAAGCAGGAGACTGAAGGGATGATTAGAAGAGCTAAAATGAATGGAAAAGCAAGAAAAATGGGCCATTTCGACACACAAACATTACATTTGTTTCAAAGGACACAAGACAGTTTTATCACAGAGGTGATATGTAGTCCTTTCAAAATCTGAAGGTTTATACTAAAAATCGAAGAACACTTCTATTTTTCTTTTTTTTTAAAGTCAAACATTTAAAAATATTGCAATTCATAGACATCTTCAGAAAAGTAACTTTTCTACTAAACTCAATTTATTCTGTTCTTAATTTTTTTCTTTCAGGATGTGCTATTCATAGGTATATGATAAGAATAGAGGAGGGAAAAAGACAAAAAAATGGCAGGTGTGGGAAAGGTTGAATAATCCACAGATGGAAAAAATCAATTATGTTTGTGACCCATTGGAATACAGAGATTGTACACGTGGCAAGGGTAAGAAGAAAATACATCTTCTGTTATGATTAAACTCACAGCACACTATTCAAATGACAGGTTGTATGGCACACAAAAACTTGGGGCAGCTGTGCAGAAAAACAGGTAGAATTTGTCATTTTGGAACTGATATTTCTTTTGGTTTCCTATCATTTTCAAAACACTTAGGATATGCCCAAAGTATTATTTGTTGAGAAAAAAAAATATTTAAGGGTAATTTCTAAATCTTCCCTTTAGGCTATGGAATTTTGTAGCAAAGGAGCCATGGGAGGCAGAGATCGAAGATACATCTACCAATGTGTGCATAGTTATTTCACAAAAGTTTTACATTATTCTAGTGGGTTTGTCCAGCTAAGCCTCACACAGCTTCTCACTTGCCTCCACACCTCAGCCCAGAGGTTTTACCTTAATGCCCTCACCCACATATTTACAATTCAGCATCACACATGGAGTTTATCCAACTCTATGTCCAATTTTGCAGTTCTTTGTCTCCTGCTCAGCTGCTTTAGCAAACTACAGGAAAATAGACATTAACAAAATACAACATTGTGGAATATTCAAATGCATCATTAAAGTACAACAACTGGGATCGCTGAATTATTTTCCCCAATAATTAGTTCTATTTCCAGAGTCAAAAGTCCTTAGAAAACCAGTCTTTTCCATCAAATATTTTATTTCTTATCCTAAAATCCTAACCCAATCAAGTCAGTAGACAGTGTATCTTTTGTCTGATGTTTTCAAATTACAACTTAGAACCTTATCACACAAAAAAAAAGTTACTTTTGAAAAAGGAATTGTCTTCACACTCTGACTGAAGAACAGTTTTTCTGTTTAATATATTGCTGAGCATATTGGTGGTTAAATGCTGATAACTGTGCAGAATCCTTTACTTCACTGGAATTACTGATGATTAAATGTCTTTCTAGCAAACTATAGTAATAATAATTTTCAATGTCGATTTAAATTTCATTACAAAGCCTTCTGAGGAAAAAGGAGAGAAATGCCTTAAGCATTTTATAGTGAAAGGAAGGCATCAAATGCCTAGGAAGGACCTCCTAGCACCAGCCATTGCTGAGGATGCCATTCTAAGATAACCTGTGTATTTGCCCACTACTTAGTCAAATCTTTGATGGAAAGATTCCGCAATGCATGCCTGAGAGAAGCTAAGCTTTTCTAAAAGAGGTAAATCAAAGCAGACATTCAGCCTCGCATTTATAATCATTTTGCCTATGCTGGGTCAAACAAGTAAACTTTTTGTTTGCAAAATTATAATTCACAGAAGCTTGGGACTGGCAGTCTGTAGAGCAGATCCATCTCTTCTGTCAAAAATATGATTTTCACTTATGATAACTGAAGTTTTGATTCATATTTTATTACTAAAGCCTTATTCCAGGTAAACTTAAAAAGTCAGCAGTGCTGAGTCTGCACTGTATAAGAGTAAGAAACCCTTCTTTTTCCATTCTTCCAGCATTTTCTCTTCAGAGCTCAAGAAAATTTTGGCAACAAAGACAAAATTTTACTGGCTGGATCAGGACACACAAAATTCACCAAAGACTGTGAATGAAGAGACTGAAATTGGGTGGAGGTTGGTCAAGGGTCATGACTGGCATCCACCAGAAGCTAAGACCAGATGAGTAATTGGCAGAATAATTAGTAGTTCTGGGAGTTGTTTGTGGGTGAAATGAGAAGTCTGAACAATCCTATTAAAAAGTATCACACTCAAGTCATTTCACTGAATAATTCCCAAATAAACAGATCTTTTCCTAAGGTTGAGAAGTAACATAAAGTCTCATCATTTTTATGCTATATAAGTGATGTATTTTTTGATTTTTGGATATTCTCTGACAAAAAATCTCACCCATTAAATTGGCATCTAAAGACTTAAACAAAAAAGCACTCAAAAAAATCCAAAAGTTGCAGGAGAAAGGATTTTTTAAGGTAGAGTCCATCACTTTGGAATAATCCCCTAGGAAGATGTAATATTTCAATTAAGGACAGCAATCCATCTAAGAATACACTTTAAATTTGAGTTTGTGTAAAATATTTAAGACCAGAAATTGTAAAAAAAAAAAGGTTCTGACATCACAAAAAAGATACAAGCAGTATAATAGGTATCATAAAACTCTGAAAAGTGTCATATGGCATCTGTATTATGATGCACAGATACCTCCTCCATCATTGCTTTGCAGTCATTCTGCTATTTCACAGTTGTTTCATGTTCCTGCCAAACACTTCCAAGATTTGCCGGTGTTCAGGAAAGAGTAGAAGAACTTGGCAACATCTGGACTCAAGAGGTAACTTCAAAAAAGTTATTATAAGCACACCCTATCTCAAACATTCATGGTGAATGAGGTAGAGAGAATAGAACTCATCTGAAGTAGCTCTATATTTTTTTTAATACAAAAGTCAGAATTACCTGAATTAACATGAACTCCAAAGTTATCATTTTCCCTATTTTCAAATTATTGAAGCATCAATCATAGAGGACTCAATCAATGTAAGAACTGAAACACTGTCGATGGGATCTTTATCCTGTGAGGGTTAAAAAGGAAATATCTGTAGGTTTTAAGATGAAATTGTAGAAGAGATTCAGACATAACAGAGGCAAAAAAGAGAAAATATAATCCTGAATAATTTATTAATGATTCAAAATTTTTAATGAAATAATATAAATTTATCTTTTTTTTCCCTTTAATAAACTTCTTTTAAAAACTGTAGATTAATTGATCCATAATGGGTGGAGGTTTAGAAAAAGTTGAAATTATGTGTTTTGGCATTTTCAAATAGAAAATTAAGAAAAATTCAGTTGTTTTAATTAGCTGTCTTCACTTTGTTTCGTTTTCTGTTAAATTCAGCAAAAAATTATGTATTTGCAATACTGCCCCAAAACATTAGAGCTTTATGGCTGCCTGACTATATATATCCTAGAAACCATCTTGAATGGCTGTGTTCCCCTCACCCTTTTCTGAAAGTTTCCAAATATAATATTTTAAAAAGACCACAGGTTGATGGGGAAATTCAGTTTAATTCTCTTTTTGAAGACAATTAACACAAAATATTTCAAAACATTCTAAATTGACAAGGTGATAGAAAGTAATTTAAAGGTTCAGTTGTGAGTTTTTTCCATAAGCCATTTCTGTAATAAATTATAAAAATGAAAAATGTCCAACCAACATATGTGTTCTAAGTAAGATAGTTAATGTAGTCTGCATTGGTTGACTGCATTCCAATGTGAAAATCTAAAAATAGTTAGGCCAAGAAAGAAAGGGGAGGGCACAGATTTTCCAAAGAGAAATATCTGCTATATTAAGGAGGTTGTCTGAGAGGACTGAACATAAGGCTCCAATATTTTGGTGAAAATTTGTTTCTTTTCCCCATGGGTGCATGACATAGTTGATACCATCATAGGTCTTTAGCAGTGCGTAGAACTAATGTACATAATTTTTATCAGTCAAAGAAGACATAGCAAATAAGTAAGAGAAATTAAACAAGGGATATTAGTAAGGAAGAATTCAATAATGGTTTTAATCCCAGACTATGACAAGTTCAAATTCCAGTTTGAGGACGTTCTGGCCACTTCTTTCTAGTCCTACTCACATGTCCTAGTCATGTCTGTGCCATCTGGCAGGCTGTGCCATGCATTGGATAGATCTAATGAATCACATCTAGTTGCAAAGTGGCAGATTCAATGCTGTCATGACAGGAATATATAAAGGTGGTACCACCTCTCAATTTCCTTCAGCCAAAGAATTCCAGGTTCTGAAATTCAATAAGTAGAAGTGGAATTCATGCAGAATTTTTAAGAACTCACAAATGTATTGAGTAGAAAATAAAGTGCAGAACTGATGAATGTCACATATGACAAAACACAGTAATAAGAGTCCTTCTGTTCCCTCTGTAGGTGAAGAATGACTCTATGAGAAAAGATAAAGGGTGCCTGGCAAAAAAAAAATTAACCATATGTTCCCGCAGCCCTCCTACATCACTTGCAATTTCTATAAAATATGAGCCAGGTCATATACAGCAAATGGATAAGGTGACTGCAGCAGGGTACTCCCACCCAAGAGTGGCTGCCATTAAAAACCAGAACTGTCAGAATCACAGGTCTGGCTTTACAGCCATTTACACATTTATGTGTGATAGATAACTTATGTGCATAACAGCCTGCATGGAAAAAGAGGCAAGAGAAGATTTTTACGAAGGAGCAAGACAGCCATGTCACCAGTGATAACATTCTAAGTTTGGTTCATCTGTGGTGTCCTATGCTGTGTTGTCATGTCATTTAATGTACCTACTCTCTACTGATTTCTATATAAAATGGGATAGTATTTTCCAGCTTTATGGAAGTTGTGTTTAGAAAAAAAAAAATTGGTCTTGTTGACTGTTACAGATACAACTCATAAAACTAGACAAAAGCAGTCTCTTCAAATGAAGAAATACAATGCATATAGAACGTTATTTCAAATTTCATAAATTGCTTTGGCTTTATTCACTTTCACTTGTATATTTTTCCTTATTCAGAATGAGAAACAATTAAGAAAGCCCTGTAGGTCATGGACCTGTTTCTGTGACACATTTTTCCAGTGCACACTGACTCTCAGAATGATATTGCAATGACCAAATAATCTGGAAATTGCAAAGAATTCTAAAATATATGTGGGATTTTCAATGAACTTCACAATTCAAAGAAACTTTCTTCTCCTTAGAATCAGCAGGAAAACTAGACCATGTGACTCATAGAAACACCAGTACATAATCAAAGCTTTCTGTGGAAAACGACATGCTATGGAATTTTCAACAAATGATAATGTACTACAGGTTTTAAAATGTGATATGTGACTACGTAAAATTTTCTTTCTTTTTTGAGAGACTCAAAACTCTTTACTTTAGATAATATGTTAAAAAAGTAATAGCTAACAAAAAAAGAAAATGAAGAAATATTGCTAAGGTAACATAATAAAGTAGTATGATTTTTTTCTACAGCTGTACATTAGAATGTGCAGCTTTCTCATCAGATATATTTTGGCCTTAATTCTAACAAACAGCTCAAGAGAACCGTGACATATAGGAGAAGTAACCCCACTTGTAGAGAGTAAGATAAACAAAAATCTTTCTCTTTGCAGTGGTGCACATCACAAAGAGCTAGAGTGGCTAAGAAAAATAACAAGTTAAACTAATGTCAGCAACTGGTGGTTAATATTAATTAATACATATCAAAATAGGGTCATTCATTTTCCTTCACTTTCCAGCCATTTTGGAGTTTGGGCATCTAGATATCAAAATGATTCAATGAATTTAAATACTGAGTCCACCCAACTACATTCAGATGTCATGGGTTCACAGTCTGAGAACTGTGACCTTTGCCTTATGCTAACAATTTCAGTAAGTTTGGACAGGCAAAAAGCACTGAAAGTCTTGATACAAAGAAGATCTTTGTATCAAGTATCTTGATACTTGATTTTGATCTTTGGAGTATCAAAAAGGTTGAGAAACATAGGAAGCATAGGTGATTTAAACTTTTACTGAGAGGCAAATTTCTGTGTTCTTGAATTCTGTTACATTTGTGTTTTCTCCATTTATTATTATCATCCTATGAAAAGACCACATGAAAACCTTGAGATGTGAGTTATGCAACTCATCTTTTTTTTTTAATTACTATGCACTTGTTAAATTAATTTCTTTTCTCTTTCTCTCTTTTTTTTCTTTGTCTTATTATGCTACTATTCAAATGTGGATTTTGAAAATAACTTTATTTTCAAATGTGTATATTTTGACTGAAATATGTTCAAATAATTAGTCTGTCAATTTGTAAAGATAAAGCCAGAGGAAAGAGCAGTTCCTATTTTTCACCATTTGCATGCTTTTTATCCCCTTTTGCAGGACTGTGTAAAGGCAGGAAAATTTGCTGTTCTGTTTATTTACACTAAGGACAGAACAACAGAATAGTTTGGGTTCAAAAAAAATGGGTAAAGCTCCTCTAGTCCAACATCCCACATTTTCAACTAGATGAGGTTTGTCAGAGCCCAATCCAAGCTGACCTTGACTGTTTCTTGGAATGGGGCATTTACCACTTCTCTCACCAAGCTCTGCCAGTGTTTGACCACCATCATCATAAAAATCTTCTTCCTTATTTCTAATCTAAATGGATCTTCTCATAGTTTTAAACCCCTACCCCTTGTCCTGTCACAACAGGCCCAGCACAAGAGAGACACTGACCTGTTGGAATGAGTCTAGCTGAGGGCCATTAAGTTTTTCACAGGTCTGGAGCCCCTATCCCATGAATACAGGCTGTCAGAGCTGTGGCTGCTCAGCCTGGAGAAGAGAAGGCCCCAGGGACACCTTCTAGCAGCCTTCCAGCAAATTATGAGAGCTTACAAGAGAGCCAGAGAGTTTTCATAAGGGTATGTAGGGGTAGGACAAAGGAGGATGGCCTTAAGCTGAAGGAGCTTTCAATTAGCTCCTAGGAATAAAAATTGTTTACTGTGAGAGTGGTGAGACACTGGAACAGGCTGCCCTGGGAAGCTCTGGACTCCCCATCCCTGGAGGTGCTCAAGCCCAGGGGGAATAGGAGCCTGGTCATCCTGGTCTTGTGCAAGGTGGCCCTGTCCATAGCGGGTGGATTGGACTTAGTTGATGTTTAAGATCTCTTCCAACATCAACCATTTTATGGTTCTATGATTTTTCCTATAGCCCCCTCTAAATACTAAAAGGCCAACTAAGGATTCCCCGGAGCTCTCCTACAGGCTGAACAACTCATGCCATGCCTGAATATGTTGAGCTGGGCTTCTTTGCAGAAATCTCTCTTCTGGGACAAATACCTGCATTATTTTCAAAAAACACAGTAAGGAATTTTTGTGTTATGTGTTTATATCACAGAAGTTAAAGTAATTCTGCTATTAAGATTTGAGCAGGCTGGTGCAGAAGCAAAGAAATCATCTGGCAAAACTATTTTAAGCAAGGAAAATGTGGGTATAAATATGTCATGCGTATTATATTGTAATTCAGTTGCCTGCTTCTCACACAGCACAAGAAAGAATACTAATGAATATGGGCATAAATAATCAGTGCACTCATCAAGCTATAGTTCAGTAAAAACGTGAATTAATGAATTAATGCAAACCTAAAATCATGACTTTCTATTTAGCTGTTATCCCATGCAGATTAATAGATATATAATTAGCAAGTATTCATGAACATCAGTTATTTTTTCTCCTCCCCAGTAACAACTCTGTAAGAAGGATGTTTTTCTACATTCTAGGATTGACAGAGCAGGGAAAGAGGCAATGCCAGCTATGTGCCGATGTCATTAGCAATACAGGTGTTCTTTCTATCTGTACTATTTGCAAATAATATAAAATAAATAAATAAAATGCTCTCTTTGGGTGAAGGCTGGAATTTTTTGTATCAGTGTTCAAATGAATACTTCTGTAATGAGGAATGAGCAGAACAAGTTTTCTTTCTGTCTGCTGTACAGACTAAAGCAAGAGGAAAAGTTCAGTGTGTGAATATCGTTTTCCTAAAAGATGGAAAAATGCAGTTAGTTATTTATTTGAATTTCAGACGGAGCACAGAGAATAGTACCAGAGACTATCTGGAGAATAAAGAGCAACATTATCATGAGAGAGAGTGTTCATCAGTTTTAGTTAAATTGATTAAACTGCTTCTCAGATAGATATTTTGGTCTGTAGCAGAGTAATTGAAATAAAGGGTCTATTCCAAAGAGACCAAAGCAATTACTAAAATACAAGACATAAATAAATCATAATTTATTATGCTTAATAAAGGGGTAATTAAATAAAATGCAATGGGGTGTCATGTGTTATACATAAGAAGTCATGACAGATGGCCTACTGATACCATCTTAATTTAAACTTCAGTGACATTCTAGAAAGTGGAAATCTGAAGAGTTCTATACTGCTTCTCTATTTCAAATATGATGGAAACACACTGCAGATACAAGCACTTAAATAATTTCAGAAATATTTCTTAATTTTTTTCCAAATTAAATTACAGGTTACCTTGTAACTAAAGCAAAAGCATTTAATTTTCCTATAAATAATGCTAGTAGAAGCTGAGGTATAATAATGCCTTCAGTAGAATAATAGAATAAGCTGAGTTGGAATGGACATATCAGTATCATCACGTCCAACTCAGCCCTGCACAGCACATCCCCAACAGTCACAACACGTGTTTGACAGTGTTGTTACGATGTTTCTTGACCTTTGTTAGGCACGGTGCTGTGAGCATTTCCCTGTGGGTCATATTCCACTGCCCAAACACCCTCTGGGTGAAGAACCTTTTCCTGATATCCAACCTAAATATCCCCTGACTCAGCTTCATGCTGAGTTTCCTTGGGGTCCTGTCGCTGGTCCCCAAAGAGATCAGCGCCTGCTCCTCCTCTTCCCCTCATGAGGAAGTTGCAGACTGCAATGAGGTCTCTCCTCAGTCTCCTCCAGGCTGAACAGACCAAGTGCCCTCAGCTGTGAGTGGGTATCAGACACAGGGTATCGAATTCCAACGTCTGGGAATGATTGGCATCTGACTCCATTGATTCAGAATGCTGAAAAATTGCTTTATTAAAACTATACTATATTGCATCAATACTGTGTTATGACTATACTAAAGATACCTACTAAAGAAAAACCTGTGACTGCCACAGCCAGGACACAGCTTTGGCCCAATTGGCCAAGAAAACAAAACAATCCTCAGCAGAATCCAATTAACAAATCACTTCAGGTAAACAATCTTCATTGTCGCAGACATTTTTTCATAGAAATCCTTTCTTTCAGATTTGTTCATCTTCTGGGAAGCTGAGGCCCCAGAAGAGAATGTAAACAATGATTATCAGCTGCTGTGAAATGCAATAGCGTGCACCTGTGATTGGCCCATGTTCCATGTGTACAATTAAGGGCCAATCACAGGGCAAGCTCTCTGGAACACAGTGACAGAGAACTCTCTTGTTTTTAGATTCTTTTCTATGCTATTCTTAGGTTAGCAGCATCTGCAACTTCTCTCCTTATTCTTTTTAGTATAGTAATAATGTATTATATACCATATATCAATAAATCCAGCCTTCTGATCATCAAACAAGATTCTCATCCTTCTCTCACCCTGGAGACCTTTTCAGGTCACTGTAATACTTCATAACAAATTCTACATGTGCAAAAGCAACAGGAGCAGAGAATAGAGATAAGAATTGTTTTCTCTTCTTCTCTGTGATTCTCCAGGAAAAATCCTGTGAGAGAAAATTATGTCTCTCTCTGTTCAGAGAATGTGAATGCCACAAGTGGAGGTTTTCCCTCAAAGGCCCTTCACCATCATCATTGCCCTTCTTTGGACACTCTCTCTAGTTTAATGTCTTTTTCTATTGTGGCTCCCAAAACTGCCCCCAGCACTGGATGTGAGCCCACCCCAGCCCAGAGCAGAGCAGGACAATCCCCTCCCTTGCCCAGCTGGCCGTGCTGTGCCTGATGCCCCCCAGGACAGGGTTGGCCCTCCTGGCTGCCAGGGCACTGCTGGCTCGTGTTCAACTTGTCATCAGCCAGGTCCCATTCCAAAGCTCTGCTTTCCAGCCTCTCCTTCCCTGGTCTATAAACATATCCAGGGTTGTCCCAGCCCAGGGGCAGATTCTGGCACTTCCCGTTGTTAAACTTCATAAGGCTGGTAATTGTTCATCTCTAATTTGTTGAGGTCTTTTTGCGCTAGTTGTACTAATGATGGGCAAATATTTTAGCTAGCAGTTAGCACCCCACTATAGGTAACAGAAAACCTTACAGTTTTCCAAAATTTACCCAGAACACTGATGTTTTCTGTTTGCTATGTAAGGAATTGAAAGTTATATTGAAATTGTGAGACTGAGAACATTTCTCAGAAATCAGTGTACACTGCTGGTGTTGCATTTTCATGAGACGAGTGAGATGAGTCTCAGTGATACAGAACTTCATTTCCCTTCCCCTAATACAAATAATGCAACTGAAATCAGGTTACAAGGCAGATAGTCATAGTGTGAGCCAGCAGATTTGTAAAAGGAGAGGGTCATGGAGCCATGTGATGGTATGGTATTGCATTGATCATGACTCCCCAGCCTTAAATGTCTGTAATTAAATAATGTGAATGGTACTTGCAAACTTGTGTAATTAATCTATATTTCTAGAACAGATTAAAAAATTGTGTGTGTGTGTATTGCACCACTCAGATTTTTATAATGTTGTAGGATAAGAGTATGAATTTTCATGAAAAGTTTATGAGTATTAGAATGTTATAATTTTTAGAATGCTTTTTCATCCAAGAATTCCAAGCTTAAGCACATTAATAAAAACAACAAATTATTAGAAAAGTATGAATGCATTCTGCTTGCAGATTCCTCTGTGAAGTGGATTAGCTGGTGAATTTCACATAGTTGCAATTGGGATTTTCTTAATTTCTCATTAGAAGTATCGGACTACTTTTTAAACATACACTTAATCCTCATTAAAAGCCTAGAAACAATTTCTCCAGCATAACTGATTGATTAATATTCTGAGAGAGTGCTCATGTATCCTTTTACAAACTACACAAGAGGGTATTAGAGAATATTAGGATCACAGGATACTGAGCTTTCAGACAGCCAGAGAGGCACTGGGTAGGTATGTCAAACCCTTGAACAGCTCCCCAGTGCTTAGACACCACATTTATTTGTCTGCACCCTCATGCTGGGCTCTGGCTCCCTCTGCCCCAGCCCTGACAGTGAGGCCCAGGGGAGGTGGGGTGGGCTGGGGATGATGAGGGTCTGAGATGTGAACACAGCCCTGGGTGCCAAGCTGTCCCCGCACAGACAGGAGTGACAACAGGCTGTCCATGTTGGTCACTGTCCTCATAGGCCTGAGTTATCATTTGCTCCTCTGCATTCAAGCAAATCTGATGAACAACAAAAGCTTTTCTTGGGAAGCTGAGGGCTGGGCTGGAACCACTCTCTCTCGCCCTGTTGTGATAGCAGCTCTGTCACAGCGGGCAGAACATGGGCAGGGGCTGTGTCACCAGGTGCTGGTGAGGGTGTAAAAAGAACTGCACTGTATAAGATTCATTTTATTGTTGCAAGGCCCAGTCTGGCCACAGTAGTCATGAACCAGATGTGGAAGCAGGGAGCTACACTCATGGTTATAGTGGGTTAACTTTGGCTAAGGGCCACAGTCCCACCACAGTGCTCACTCTCTACTTCTCCTCAATGCGACAGTGAGAACAGCAGATGAAAAACCATTTTTGCTTGAGATACAGCCAGGGAGGTTGCTGAATGGTTACTATCATGTGCAAAATGGCTTAGAGAAAATTAATTTAACATATTGACAATTGAAATAGATTTTGGCAGTAAGAAACTGAGGCAAAAATTAAAACTACATCTTCCCCTTTCCCAGCTTCAGCTTCACTCCTGAGTCCCCTAATATTCCCAACCCCACATGGTGTAGGGAGGTGAGGAATGGGACTTATGGTCACTAAGTAACGGTGACTCTGCTGGTCCTTCCCATGCTCCTGTAGTCCACTGGCAACTGCTCCAGTGTGCGTCCTTAACAATGGCTGCAATGTGAATTTTCTGCTTCAACGTGGCCTCCCTGTGGGCTGCCAGGCAGCGCCTGTTACAGCACCTGGAGCACCACTTCCCCCTCATCCTGCTCTTTCCTTGGTGCTTATACTGCTGATTTCCACATTTCACCCCTCGCTCCTCTGCTTTTCCAGTTTTTTTTTTTCCGTTTCTTAAATATGTTTTCACAGGGGCACACCACGTTTGGCCCAAGTTATTTCCTGAGATGGATGGGTCTGCTGGAGCCAGCTGGCGGCAGCCTGCCTCTCCTGACAGAGCCCACGCAGCTCCCCTCACCCGCGTCTCTCCAGAGACTGCCAGCATACCTGTTACATATGTGCACTTTCATGTGGCCCAGCTCTCTGCTCTAGAAACAGTTTTGGGTTCTAAGTGCCTGCACTGGAGAGTTTGAACTGCTCACCTCTTAACATGAGCAAGAGCACAAAAAAATTATTTAGGGAGTCAGAAAAGATTGTGACAAGAATGATGATGCAGAGTATACCAAAACTTCTGGTTAACCAGGAAGCATCTGCTCAGAAAAGAAATAGCATATCTATCAATTTGCTGCTTTAATATCTCAGTGACAATGTTTCTACACCTCACAGAGGTTTATATGAAAACATCACCCATGTCTTTGCATCTTAAACTGAAGTACGGTGAGACTGGTGGTGTAATATAGAGAGGCACACATACCACAGGGTTACAGACATGCATAGCAACTCAGCAAAGCAAGAGCAAGTTAATGCACTTTTAAATTACTGTTTTCAATCCAGGCAATTAAAATCACTCTTATTGAGATTTACTGTGTTAGCTAGTATTTCCCAGGAGTGTAGGATATGACAACATTCCAAATACTATCAAAGTTAACTTTTTAAACCACCATTTAAAAATCATCTCCAGGAGCATGGAGAGAGGTCTGGAGGGAAAACCTTATGAGGAGCCCTAATGCCATTTTTTTTCAGCCTAGAGAAAAGGAGTCTAAGGGCTCACCTCATTGTGGTCTTCAGTATCATTACAAGGGGAAGTGGAGGGACAAGTACCAATCCCTTCACTCTCGTGCCCAGTGGCAGGACCCGAGGGAATGGCCTGAAGCTGTGTCAGGGGAGGTTTAGGTTGGATATCTGGAAAAGGTTCTTCACCCAGAGCGTAGCTGGCTACTGGAACAGGCTTACCACAGAAGTGGTCACAGCACCAAACCTGACAGAGTTCAAGAAGTGTTTGGACAATGCTCTCAGGCCCATGGTGTGACTCTTGGGGTGTCCTGTACAGGGCCAGGAGTTGTACTTGATGGTCCTTGTGGGTCCCTTCCAACTTAAGATACTTCATGATTCTATGATTTTATGGTATTGATAACAGTCCTTAAGCATTACTTGAGTTCAAACTTTGTCCTTGCAGGATATCTGCCCTTACAAGATGCTGAACTGTGTAGTTTCTTAGTAGCAATCTTCTCAGTCTGAGGCATGGGAGAACAAACAGCTCTTCTTACTCAGGTATTCTTCACCTAGCAGCCAAAGCAGCTGAATGCATATTCAGGAAGCATGTTAATTTGGGGAAAGAAAATATTCTTCCCCGTCAGCTCTGCTAATGCCCCTTTAAAAGAATGGGCTTTTACTGCAGATGTTATAGGGGGAAGGTTTCGCTAATCTTTCTGAAGGTGAACTAGAGAGATCTTCGGACAAATCATTTGTGTTCAGCTATCATTCTAGCACAAAGACAAAATCTGTCTTAATGGCTGTTGTAACAAAAGGTGACAGAAATTCTTTAAAAGCAGTGTAAGTCAGCAAAATTTAAAATCCAGTTTTTACAAGGAAAGCAATGTTTTCTGATCTCTTTATTTTCTTTTTTTTTTTTTTTGAAGGTCTGTTAAGCCCAAATGTAGACTGAAGGTTTTTCTACAGAAAAGCTATAAGATTCTGTAAAATTATAGAACTTCCAGAGCAGCCTGAAAAGACAAATCCCTAACAAATCTTGCATCCAAAACCACTCATTTGATTGTGTGCAACCCCTACCAGAAAATTACATACTTGACATACCATAGACCAAAAGAGATGCTCAATTGTACAGGATTCCTGAGTATTAATATGTTAAGTATATATCAACAAAGCTCATGCAGTCACACATGGGAACTATATATGTTCCTGAAATATGTTTATCACCAGAGTTTATTAAAATTGAAACAAAGACAAGGGAGTTTAATTTTAAATTGGTCCCACAAAATGGTAGTTTTTGGTAAAGGTGGATCAAATTTTCATGTGACTCAGTTCACACTTAATTTTGAATAATTTTTCACTCCTGTGTTTTTTTCAGTTTTGCTTGTTACATGCACTTAATGTGATGACTTTAAGAGATCTTCTAATTAACCTTTGTTACCATGGAAACAAACAGTTTTACCTGTTCAGCATGTTCAGAAAAAAATTATTTGGTCAGTTTCAAAGAAAGAAACCATTGCTCTGTTCACCTAAAAGCTAGAGACATTCCTCTTCAGCTTAAGCACTGAAAAAAGGAAATAACTTCAGTGTTAATATTTATTTTACAAGTAAGTTCTATAATAGAACTGTTCACTTAACACATAAGAAATATTTGTTTTAATCATAGAATCTTGTAGGTTGGAATAGATCATTAAGCCCAGTCATTAACCCAGTATTGCTAAGTCTCCCACTGCACCCTTTTCCTAAGTGTCACATCTACACATTTTAAACACCTCTGGAGACAGCAATTCAAACACTTCCCTGGGCAGCCTTTTCCAATATTTGCAACCCTTTCTGGGAAGAAATTTTTCCTAATATCTCATCCAAACCTTCCCTGGTCCAAACTTGAGGCCATTTCTTTTTGTCTCACCACAAGTTACTGGGAAGAAGAGACTGACACTTTCCTATAATCTGTCAAAATACAGTCTTCTTTAAAATAGCAACAAAAAAAAAAAAAAGAAAGAGTGTTTCAATGACTACTATCTGTGTATAACCAATTTTAACATTAATGAAAGTGGTTGCAATTTAAAATATTTATTTTGGATATTTAGAAGCAGGTATACATATATAGAAATATATATATTCATATGTTTTACATCTGCAACCTGGAGCATTACATTATTTCTAAAAGATACTTTTGAACTAACACAAAGTCAAAAGACGTTGAGGAAACTTCCCTTTTGCCAGGTTAATTCAATTAGAATTGATTCTAGTATGCTGCATGGTGGACCAACATGCTGTACATCTATGAATGACTATACTCTGCAAAAGAGATGTAATTCTGGTCTCCTATTTTTATATTGGTACATTTGAAAGTAAATTTATTTATTTAACTATCAGGCAAGATAGAATAAGCTTTTTTTCTCTCACTATAAAATGTTCTCTGTTCTATGAGCTGCAGCAAACACATGCCTTTTAAGTCTCAATTATCCAAACCACATGCCACATTAATCAATATTTTAGTAGAATTTTTTCAGTAGTGTGTTTCTTTAATTCAGGCTGGTAAATGCTGAATCTAATAGATGATATGGAACCAGGATCTCTGAATCAAGAAAAGTTCGATTCAGAGCTTGTGTATCTTCAGCTTCAGTGATTTAAACACTTTCAATTGTGAATTGCGTCCTACTTTTTTCTTTTCTCTGGAAGGTATAAAACAAACTGTGTAAGGATAAAACCAGTTCAATCAGCTTTATTGCAACACATGTAAAAGTTTTTTTACATGTACAGTAAACTAAGTATGAGAACAGTAACTAAGTATGAGAACCTTGATTAAGGCCCTGGTCACTACCAAGTCCCTGGTCACTACCAAGTAGATAATTTCACATAGCCTACAGTTAATTTTTTGTGTACTCAGCTATTTGTGGCAGTATTTTGACAATATGGAGTTAAAACGAATAAAACCCCTACGGATCTCAATAAACTTATGAGTACTTGATGCTACTTGAAGTGGGTCCTATTACTTAATCCCAGGCCTAAGGTGTCACTCAGAAAGTGTGATTTACATAGGAATTCAGCCATAGAATAAAACAGGTTTAACAGAACATTTTCTTCCAGTGAAGGACATCCTGTATAAAATGGAAGAGTGTGGATAGTGCAGAAGATCTGGGCCCTGATGACCGCAGCAATGCTGTAAGGCCTTGAAATAAGTACATTGACAAAAACTAGGACAAAATTACAGACCTCAGATTTAGACTGTTAAATTTTTTTATATTCTCTGGTCATCAAAATGTCTAGTTTCTTTATATTTGATTTTTGTGTTCAACATTGCCAACTCTAAGATAAAAACAGAAAATAAAAGTAAAGAGAAAAAAAAAGAAAATTATTTTTCTCTAGTTCTTGGATAGTTTCTGCTTTGGAATTGAAGAGAAAACGTGTGTCTTTACAGTTCAATTTATAGACTAAAATAAAACCTTTATAACAGGAAATAGTCTCCTCTGCCTTCTACAAGATGAATTCCTGGCTCCATTATTGTCACGGAGGAACTGTTATAAATACCTTCACTTACATCCAGATTTCCCCACAGATTTTCAAATTAGTTTTAATATTCAGTAGATCACTATGTCATTCCTACTCAGTTCTGTTTTATCTTCATGCACTTCTATGAAAACACTCAGCAGAAAAGGACATGCACTCATATTTTTCTGGCCACAGTTACTATGGAGCTGTCAGTCACAAGAACAGAGCCATCACAGGTCAGCACCTTAAAATATTTATCCTTGGCCAGCCATGATTCCATGACTTTACTACTCTGGCTCTTGCACATGGAAAAACTTACATCGTTACATGGAGGCAAGAAACAGTTAATAATCTTCCTGAAAATGAGAAAGGTTTTATGCCAAGTCCCTAAGGAAGTATATTCCTTTCTAAAGAATTGGAAAAATACGCTATTTCTATTATGCTATTTTTGCTTCATCTGCCTAATTGATAGGTTCATTAAAAAGGAAAATAAAAGATGCAGGAGTATGCAGAAAGCAAACACAGTGTATAATGCTCTTGGAAGGTCCCAGTCTCTAAATCCTGGCTTCCCTCTGCCTCCAAGACATGACTGCAGAATAAGCACTTTTTTCAACAAAGCTGTTCAGCCAAAGATGGAAGAAATAATTCAGGATTGTATTCCCTTCCACTGAGGCTGTTGCTGACAGTTCCCATGAAGTGGAAAGGCTCAGATAAGGACTGTTGTGACTTAGGTATTTCTTAGTTCAACTGAATGTTTTAATTACTAATTTCCTAATAGTTGGTGATTAATGCTCCCTTGGATATTTAAGGTGGAAATGGTAATATTTCAGTGACAAATAGGAAACCACTCAAGGTTATAGTTTTGGAACAGAAAATGGATTGAATACAGTATATAACCAAGGATGATTACAGGTTTCCAGTATTCTTATATCCTTCAGAGTGAAACTGTTCCACTTTTTGCTTCAAAATAGGAGTTTTCCTTTATAAAGTGTTCTAACTTCTAAAAATTCAGCTAAAATTCTTACATCAGTTCAAAAATAAATAAAAGAGATTTGGGATGCCACTGAGAAATTGGGGCAGGGGGGCGGGAATATCTTTATGAAACACAAAGGAAAAATTGCATTTTGGCTCAAGACAAATAACAACCCCCTGACACTTTTCTGTTGACCCATCAAGTGCTGTGCCAAAATCATGGGACAGTGAATTGGAGCACTATTTTTTCTGTTTCCTATTGCTCCAAAATATTGTTTGGTGTCAGTGAAATCACATTCTAGACTCTTGTTCCAATTTTGGAAAATCGGAACATTTGGAACAACGTGCTTATTTAAGGTTGTGAGAAAAAATTTAAAAAAAATTTAAAGACGGCTTTTACCATCTCCATCAGCATAAAAGTATGCAGAAAATTTCTAAATGCCTAGGATGTTTCTAAGGGAATTGAGAAGTTTTCAATGTTTCACTAAATAACCAAAAAACCCCTATAAAATATAATTATTTCAATGAAAGAAAAATCATGAGATCTAACCCCTTACTCTTTTTATTTTTTGTCTTTTGTACTCATACTAAATAAAAACAACCCCAAAACCAACAAGCACAGAACTTGAATTTATTGCTTCGTTTACTACATGAATAGAGCTTATTCCATGTAGACTCTTATATATGTGTTACAGAGTCTGCCATATTGACCAAAAATCATGTTAAAGGAATAAATGAAAAACTGATTCTCTAATCTACAATCAATGTGACATCTCTTCAATATCAGCAATCCTCCTACTATTCCCAGCATTATGTCCAACCTGAAAAGCTCCTTTTCCCTGCTGTCTCTTGCAGGTCCCATCTTGCAACTCAAAAAAAGGTCTTATATTTTTCTGATATTTTTCCTATAATTCTAATCTGTGATGCTTTTGCAAGTACAGAATATTATGTCTGAATTCTGACCACATTAACCAAGCAATGGTAAACCACTTGGACAGACACCATTTTTAAAAATTTGTTAGTAAACAGGATGCAGCTGAGGTGGACAAATTCCTCCCACTGAGTGGGACGGCTGAAAGACAGGATGAAAACTGTAATTTTGCTACAGAATTATTCCTCAAAAGTTTGACTATTCATTAAAAAATATTCCCCGGGTTACAGTTCATATTTTCCTTACCCATACTTGGGGATACAGGTGATGAATATAACAGACAGAAGAAAGGAAGAGTGGGAATGTTAAGAGTGTATAATCTATAAGGGTGTGGAATTATGTTTTATTAGAAATGTAGAAGAACAGAGGGCTTGTAAGGAAGAGGATGGAGTGGAGTAATATGCTGAGTTATAAAAGGAAAACAGAAAATACTAGGGTTTTTAAGTATCATTATAGAAGGCAAAGATTTGATGATTCTTAAGAATTTGTTTTTATATACTCCAGGTTGTTGAATCCTGGTTGACTGCTAGGCAGAGAACATGACTGAAAAGATTCTACACAAGTGCTATCATGTGGGAAGGGAGGGCCCAAAAGGAATCTAAGCTACCATTTCACTACTTGTACTTTCACTAACCTGAGGGCTCCTCTTACATCAAGTCCAAGGCCGATAATGATACTCTTAGCCTGGAATAATAAAGAAGAGAGACAAGAGAGCCACTTTTTCATTATTTTTATTCTCCTGGGTAATCACAGATGCAGTACAACAAAGCAGAGTGGATTGGAAAGCCATCCATCTCTGGAACTCAAATAATGACCTTACACACATAGCACAAAGGCTATGTTCTTCTATTAGTTGTGGCCTCATCTCTCTGGCCAGAGTGTGCCAGCAACAGGCAGACCTTGTATGGGCATTGTCCTGGGGAAGGCTCGTGAGCTGACCAGGGAAGGATCTGGTAATCAACACTGATCTTCACTTGCTGCACCTTTTGATGGGAATACGTGGAATGTGTTGAGGAGATCTGTTTACCAAGGGGTGATTACCTAATTGGACAATGGTGCTGGAGTTTGGAATCAGGGACCAATTAGGTCTGGTCTGGATCAGACTGTCTGTAAGGGTGATGGGTTTCTAAATATGTAAGGCATAAAGGAACAATTGCTCAGCCTCCAGGGTCATGGGGTCTGTGCTATTTATCACCACATCAGGGGATAAATATCATATTATACATATGACATTAAACATATCATAACTCGGTAACACCGAAGGGAAAGCCACGAAAAGGCATTGTTGGGAATTTAGCTGACTAGAGACTGGAAAAGTACAAGACCGTGACTAATTCCAAGTCCTGCACCTGCAAGATAGCGTGTCCTTGGGCCTAGCTGAGTATGATAACGAAGTGGACAAAGAGACGTGAGAAGTAGAGAACGTAGGCCCAAAGGAATGAGGAAGAGTTCATGGTATAGTTTAACCAATAGATCGCTTGTCTTACAGAATATTCATAAGCTTATTATTTGCTGTATAAGTGTTTGATGCTTTCTTCAATAAACAGGACCTGTTGATGACCATCTGGTGTCCTGGTCTCCCTTCCTTCGACAAGGCGTGGCATACCATCAAGTGCAGGGACATGCACCAAAACTTGCCCAATTGATCCCTATTGAAATCGCAAGATTTCATTTCCCTTGCGAAACGGGAAACGGGATCTTGTGAAACAGAAAAGAAAGACTCTTGAAAGGAGATATGATCAAATGAAATGCAATTGAAAAAAAAAAACACCCAAAAACCAGAAAATCCGGAGATTTACTGACTACAAGAAAGTGGTCTGGGAGGAAGTGAGGTGCAGTGCAAAGGACTAAATAAGACCAAAACTAACTTCACAGATGTTGCAGAAGCAGGTGAAAAAAGTGGAGGAGGAAGACACAACTTGAAGGGGAAAATATGAGAGACATAGCAAGGATACTTAAAAAAAAAAAGGAAAATTTTAGGTGATATGAGAGCCATCAAAAGGCATGGCATGCCATCAAGTGCAGGGACATGCACAAAAGCTTGCCCAATTGATCCCCATTGAAATCACAAGATTTCATTTCCCTTCCTGAAAGGAAATTTCATTTCCTTTTGAGAAGGGAAACAGGATCTTGCGAAACAGAAAAGAAAGGCTTACGAACACTCTGGAAGGGAGATAGAATCAAATGAAATGCAATTAAAAAAAAAAAATCCAAAAAACCAGAAAATTGGGACATTTATGGACTGCAAGCAAACATTCTTGCAGGAAATGAGGTGCAGTGCAAAGGACCAAATAAGGCCAAAACTAACTTCACAGATGCTGCAAAATCAGAGGAAAAAATCAAGGAGGAAGACACATCTCTGAGGGGAAGAGAGGAGAGAAATGGCATGGATACCTGAAGGAAGAATATGAAAGAAACCAAAAAAATCTCGGCCAATGTGAAATCCTCAAATATCATGGAGAGCCATTAAGTTCAAGGACATGCAACAAAGCTTGCCCAGATTGATCCCCATTGAAATCCTGGAAACAGAACAGAGGACTTACAAACACTCTGGAATGGAGATATGATCAAATGACATGCAATTGAAGGGGAAAAAAAAATTGGGAAATTTGGTCACCACGAGGAATTGGATCTGGATGACATGAGGTGCACTGCAAAGGACCAAAACTTGCCAGAAGTAAGCTCACAGATGCTGCAAGAACAGGAGAAAAAAACAGTGTGGAAGACAGAACGTTGAGGGGAAGTCATGAGAGACATGGCTTGAATACCGGAAAATAAAGGAAATCTTTGCTGAAGTGGAAACCATTGAACGGCATGGGATGCCATGAAGTGTAGTGACATGAACCACAGCTTGCCCAATTGATCCCCATTGTAATTGCAAGACTTTTTTTCCTTTCCTGAAAGGAATGATTTTCTTTTGGGAAAGGAAACTAAATATTGCAAATTACAAAAATAAGGGCTTACAAAAACTCCAGAAAGGAGATATGAAAAAGATAATTTGGAGATTTTGTGACTACAAGAAAATGGACCAGGACTACATGGGTTGCAGTTGAAGAGACCAAAATATGCCAAAACAAAGCTCACACGTGTTGCAAAACAAGTGGAAGTAATCAAGGAGGAAGACAGATGATTGAGGGGAAGATATTAAGGAAATGGCATGGAAACTAAAAAAAAAATTAAAAATTTTTGCCCAATGGAAAACCTTCCAAAGACAGAGCGTCAGCACTAAAAAGCTGACTCTCTCTGTGAAATTTAATTGAATTCTTGTTATTAGAAAAAAGCAAATAACATACAGCTGCTAATGACAGGCCATTCACTTTTATATCTTTTAAAAAACAGACACCACTTTTCTAGGAGAAGAAATATTTCAGCTTTCACAACGCACAGGGAAATCTGACAATGTCAGATAACAAAGAGTGGGATAATTAGAGCTATTTCCAGTTTTGCTGATGTTTTAACTAAGACTTCTCTCACAGTGAGTAGTTGTACTATACTTATATCCTCTAAGTATAGTAATGGTACTATAGTTACAGTGTCATTATTTATTGGATTAATTTCTATTCTTTCAAAAATACAATACTTAGAAGGAGGCTAAAACTAAAGATGTGAAGGGTATTTATGATTTCAAAAAGCCTATAAGAACCAGCCCAGAGCTCAGCCCAGGACTCCTCATTCTTTTGCTAAGCGACTCAATGAAAAAAATTTCAGAGTGCAGTAACTGTGCACCAAAGTCCTATAGCAATCCCCCAGTGTAGTAGGAAAATGTAGGGAGAGAATGGCTCAATACCATTAGGCAAGCTGCAAAGTAAGATGAGGCCTGATCATTTCATAAATTTGTTCTTTAATAAGAAGTGAAGAAACAGACTATTGCACTGAAAATGAGAGTTTTGCCTTCACATAGATAGATCTGACACATTCTTTGCAGAAACACATCAGTACTGCTGCCTGGGGGAGCCAGCATAGAAGCAGAAAACTGGAACTGTCTCTGATCTGTCAAGAAATGCAGAGCAAAAAAAATTAAGATTGGCTTAGAAGTTACAAGATTTCTTTAAAAATAGGAAGTATAAAGTTATCTCCATTTGTCTTCTACTTTCTCAACCTTGATTCTAGTTTTATACAAATTTTTGCAAGTTATTTTTTCAAAAGAAGCTGAAAATGCAATCACATTTCGCAGATACTGGGCTTCTGGACTGAAAACACTGGCTTTTAAGTAAACAGAGTACTATCATTCTCATTTATAAGGTGAAGAAGTACTACAGTGACAAGGTAATCTGACTTGTTACACGGCATAGACCCCTAGGAAATCCTTGACCAAATTCAGCATTTAAACTACAAGCAGTTCTTATTTCAACCATCACAACACTGAAGTGCTATTGCAAGTGTTAGTCACACTTTGGTTTAAAAATGACAGCCTATTTCCCATTTTCAGTATTTTAGACTCCGATTTACCCACTGGACCATGTTATAGCTATACTTGCTGCAGTAAGGTCGTTTAGCCTCTGGGAAGAGGGAACTACCAGAAATCCTCCATGAGAGGAGCTGGGGGGAACGGCTGGCATGAAGCAGGGGAAAATATGCATCCATGAACATCTCAAAGTTACTGCTTCAAAGGGAGAGCCCCTTTGGAGAAGTGCAGCTTTCACTCTCTCTTCTTGCATTCAGAACTTTCCATCTCTGTGTAAAAAGCCTTTACTTATGACCTACTTATTAAAAGAACTCTTTATCTCATTCATTATTTATAATTTTAAAAATCTTTCAGTTTCCTCCATATGGATTGGTAATAATTTTATGAAGTTGTTTTGTTTTGTTTTGCTTATATAGGACATGACTTAAAACATTGGGCTGTGAAAGGGACAAGAACCAAGAGCTCTGGACTACTGTGTAGCTCCAACAGACACAGCCCATCCCGTCTATTTTCTGTGAGTTATTTGTGGCACTTAAATAAGTGCCTCTGCAGAATAAAGTAGAATTCAACGGAAAATTTCTGTACATTTATTTACTTAAAGTTTATTACATTACAATACATTATTATTTGTATCCATCTGAATATTACTTTAATCTAAACAAGTTAGTCAGCAGAAGTATGTTTTCCATAATTCTGTATTGCTTGCCATTACTTATGTCTTCCTTTATTTTCTTATTAGTCAAGCCTCATACCAGCTGTTTTATTGTTTTCCTAGGCTAAATTTAAGACTGATGAGCCTGTAATTCTTTGTGTCTTTCCCCTTCCTCTCTTTTTAGATTTGGCGCAGCTTTAGATTTCTGCCACTTGGCTTCCCCACAGCTACTAGGTTTAATGAAAAATAGCTTAATTTAAAAAGAAAGGTTCTTAGGAGCAAAATTAGAATGTACACAATTGTTATTTAATTCTTGGAACTGTATTTAATTCCTTCAGATTAAGAATTGAATTACACATAATTTTCTCTGTACACAGAAATTGTCCTTATATGATATTATAAAACAAGTAAACATATTTTTAAAATGTATTTTACTAACAAAATGTAAACATAGATAAATATACTCACAAGTAACTTGATTTTGTGCACTTACATGTATTTTGTCTGCTGCAGTATTTCTGAAACAGATGAAGTGATTATAAAAACACAATGTCTTCATGTTGTTTTATAAAGCAAAAAAAGAAATATAATTTTTTTAAGAAATAGAAATGTTTTGCAAAGCCTATAAATGTAAAGCATGGATATGTCAATAGAGATTCATCTGACCAAATGCAACATACTAGGTTTTTAAATATTTCTCAAAGTTTTAAATTTTTCATATCAGGCCCTAGAAGGAAAAAAGAAAGGAAGAAACTGCTGAAGACCAATATTTTAGTCTGCTCTCCTAATTTTTTATTATTTTCCCTTTTCTAAGAAAGAATGAGCATAACACCATCCTCAATACTGTTGTTACTTGTATAAATTATCCTACTTGGTGTTGGACATAACTCCCCACAGGTACTGCAGTTTCCATTAAAGATATAATGACCCCACATTTTCATGTATATTTGCTGCTAAATTTTGCCCACATGGCTGGTTTTTTATATTATTATTTTCAACCTCCTATCATTGCAACAGGTAGAACTACCTAGAACTAGATAGATCCCTGGGTGCATTTTTAGGTAGTGTATGAAAATATTGTATATGAACTCAAATATATAGAGATTAAGGGAAGTACACGTCATGTTTTCTGTGTATCCCTTAAATAGAAACATTAATGGTAGGTAGTAATTCCTTGTCAGCTTGGCCCTGCAATATAAGGGATCAGAAGAATCCAATCACATACAAGATTTTGATAAAAAATGAAGTTCTGTAAAAACAGTGGGGAGGCAAAGCTTGGAGGATACCATGGGGGAGAATCACTGAGCAGCGGCAGCAGTTGAAGAATCAGGCTTTGACAGGCAGATCTAGGAGAGGATGAGGAATTTAGATCGGATTCATTCAAGGGTGAAGCAAGGATGAGTTACCTGCAGAGTACTCAGAATTACTAAAATCAAGATTTGTCCTTGGTTAACCCAAACTTGTTTCTGTCTCCTTCTTAGTAACTATGCTTTCTCATTATTGGCAGCCTTGTACTTGTTCTTCCATTCTTCTCATCCTAGGTGTTTGAAAATGTATCTTTTTGAACTTGAGAGCTTTTATGTTGTATGGTTCAGTATTGACCATTTTTCTTATTTCATGTTAAGTTTTGTGACTTTGGGTTTTTTTTTTTTTAACTGCAGGTCCTCAAAACAGTGGCTATAATTTTTAGTAAAAAACATATATCGAAAAGACCTACAAAGTATCCAACCCTGTTTCAAGTCCAGTTGGGAGAGAAGTTAAAAATGTGCTCTGAATGTGCAAAAGCTGCAAGACAATAATGAACAGTGCAGAAAATTTCTCATTATTTCTAGTCCAAGCTTTTCAGTTTTATCTGTAGTCAAATTCATGACATTTGAACTTCTGGACTGAAAACACTGGCTTTTTTCAGTGCGAGGGCCTGAACTTTTCAGAGGTGTCTGAACAGCTGAAAACATGGTCTAGTGCAGCTGTGCATGGCTGGAATCAGGCAAGAAGTTAAAAAAGTTTTAAATTACTTCTTTACCACTCAATTGCTACCTTCTTGTTGTGGTAAATGCCTCTTCCCCATGGCAGGAGACTTGGTATCCCATGCAGTGGGCTTATGCAACAGATGTCAAGATCTCTATCAGGGAATCGCTGTGATGTTGTACCTCATACAAAAAGCCAGCAACTCTCCCAGTCTGAAAGCTTGTGGATCATTATCTGTCTTACGTAAGCACATCTCCTATGAAAAGTATGTGTTTACACTTCATACAAAACAAGAAAAAGGACAAGGATGAGGTGGACAAAGAGGTGTTACTTGACCTAAACAAGCAAACAAAATTACCCCAAACAAATAAACAAAAAGCATTGAATCATCCATTTCCATTTAAAGCATGAGTCTGTGTCTCGTACTTGTGTAACAATACAAATGCAAACACCAAGCTTTATTCATATAATCTTACCCCGCTATTTATACATATGTAGGGTTTATTTTTCTTGCATCAAACATGAACTCAAACTTCCTTGTATGTATTGTCATCTTGTCTTCCTCCATAATTACACATAGATATTTTTATATTTTCAATCCTTCCATATATGTACACAGATGGAGGCAGAAGGGCTGGTTCTCTGGATAATCACTGCAAAGAATGTTAGCTGCTAGTTTATGCAGCTTCTGAGCTGGCTGAATGGAAATAGTAGGATGGGTTCTCTACCCATCCACCTCAGGTGAAAAGCTAAAACATTGAAGAATTTGTATAATCCCATCAGAATACATTGACAATTTGGTACAGACTTTATCTGCAGTGCACACCAGGTGTATCTTAGGAAAAAAGTGTCTTTTCATCCTATAACTGGGGGATGAAGTGACAACAATGATGTGGAGCACAGGTTCAGATTAGGCTTTATAACCTACAAGGATTGATGTATACTGTTCTAGGAACAGGAGGCTGAAGACATTGCAAGAATCATAGAATAGTTTGTCTTAAAAAGTACCTTTAAAAGGCATCCAGTCCAGCCTCCACACAATGACCAGGGACATCTTCAATTAGATCAGGGTTCTCAGAGTCCCATCTGCCCTGACTTTGCAGAGATGGGGCCTCATATTTCACAGTTTCATCACCCTCCTCATAAAAAATCATTTCCTTATATCTGGTCAAACCCAAACTCTTATTTTAAAGCCATTGGACCTTGTTCTATCGCTAGAGACCCTGCAGAAATTGTCTGTCCCCATTTTTCTTGTACTGAACTTGTACTTTCTTGTACCCCTCAAGTACTGAAAGGCCTCAATAAGATCTGCCTGGAGCCTCCTCCAGGCTGAGCAGCCCCAACTAGCTCAGCTCATCTCTTAATAGGAGAGAAGTTCCAGCCCTCTGACCATTTTTGTGGTTCTCCTCTGGACCCATTCGTATAGGTCCATGTCTTTCCTGTGCTAATTGTGCCAGAGAGGAACACAGCACTGCAGGAGTGTCCTCACCCTGCTGGCCACACTGTTTTTGATTCAGCCCAGGATGAAGCACTTTTTGGGCTACAAGGGCATATGGCTGGCTTGTATTGAGCTTTTTCTCAGCCAGCTTCCTGGTGAGAAAGAAAGTCTTTCTCCTCATGGCTGTTCCCAATCCCTTCATCCCCAACTTGTAAATGAGACAAAGATGGACCCAGACTCCACTACTCATAAGCTCACTGTCACCCATGCAAGGTACAATACAGTTGGACTGCTGTTCATGCAGCAATCTAACATCCATTTCGAAGAAAAGGCAAATCCCTGGTTCCTGAGGTTATTCCACTCATTAGATCACGGAGAGACTCTCATCAGGCTTACTAATCACTCCAGCTGCTATAGTACTTTGGGTTCTGCAGAAATGAGAGATAACAGAGAAGAGGACCCTCAAGTTCATTGCACAGAGCTGCCAAATCACAATCCTTAAAATGGAGACATTTAGAAAATAAAATGGTAGCAATTATTGACATTGTCAATAGTGCTGAAGCATGACATGAATGAATCTATGCATGCAGGACTTCCAGTATTGGACATCTAAGAAAAAAATAAACTGCTTGGGTTAAACCCCAAATACAAGATCAACAGATCATTTCCAACCATCAATTTGCATTTTCCCTCGCTTTTTCTGCTGGCAACAAAACATTTATTAATTATAGAAGATGAGCTATGAGCTATGGTGCAATTATGCCAAGTCCAGTATTTGACAGAAAGTATTTGGGACACTAATCATTGATTTTGACTGTAGCTAAAAGGACAGAACATGTTTTTTTTCTCTTAATCATTTGTATGTGCACACAAGTATGAAAAATGGGTTCTGCCATCCAACTGGGAAGCTATAAATTCACCCTTTTAATTCTCCCAGCAAGAGCATGTGTGGGTCTCCAAATATAGCTTGTTATGATCAGTGGATTGGCACATCACTGCAAGGAAAAAAAAAGCCACTGAAGTAAAGCCACATTAAGAATATGGGTGAGGACTATCTGGCCATTTGAATTCCAATTTGTTAAACATGCATTACGGGATAGGTTTAGGGACCTTCAAAATGTGAAAAATTGTAACAGAAGTGAAGTAATACTTCTTATTTAGATAATTTATTATTACTTGAAAAGCCTGAGGGAGCTGGAGAACTGCCATAGCAAATGGAAATTGTCTTTGCTAATATAAATTAATTATGATTCCAAGGAGGCACTAATGGGAACAAGCAGAAATATCTAACATCACTCTGTAAGACAACAGCAGAATGACATCCAAAGAACCAGCTTCACTTCAAGTGACAGCATGGACTAATCAGACTGGAGAGGCCAACAGAGCTCAATTTGTCTCAGCTTTCCTCTTCTCTTAGATCTTGCAGACGGCTGATTTCACACATCAGATACTTGCCAATTGTGCATGGTAGCCGTGGTCTAATTTAAGATAAAAACTCATAAAAGATCTTTCAAACTTTAATGCACGTATGTACATGCATAGTGGCCAGTGTGATACTATTCCCAGGCCAGACTATTTGGGTGTCTTCTATTAATTCTTCCTTAGAAGAATGTTTTGTAACGTGCATACACAGATAGAGTTGTGCTGTACGTGTTTCTCTTCACCCTTGCAAGACTGATGCAACGCCTTAACCCTCCCACCCATTCCATTTTAGAATATTGCATTTGTTATAGTCCAAGCCACAGTTTGAAGGCACTACAGCAAACTGAAAAACCATGTGTGAAGCCTTAAGAGCTTTAAAATTGATTTACCCTAGGGTAATTATTTAAAACTTACTTCTAAGAAGAGCACCTATCAATGTTCTTGCATATGTTCTAGTAATTCCAGGCTAGCTAAGGAGATGTTTGCAACATGGGGTGGACCACGGTTCCAAGAGCCCTGATTTTGCAGGACAGAGCAGAAATGCAGAGAACTCTAGACCAGGTTTTGAAGGCAGTATGCCTCCACTAGAACAGTTCTGCTCCTGACCACATGTACCCCTCAGCAAAAATAGTCATGTTGGCTACTGTGTCAGGATCACGGTCTCACTGACCTCCTGGGGCAGGTTGGCTCTGTTCCTATTCTCAGAGCATAAATGTTCTCTTGAACTCCTCCATACATGTTTCTCCTGAAAACTGGAATAATTGTAGAAATGTAAAACTGTACGTCATCTCCTTTTCAGACATGTCATGAGTAAAAGTTTGAGGATAATTCTAAATGCTATATACTTGTATTCTGTGCTATTTTGGGTGATGAAGCAGATAAAGTCTTTTTGGAACAACTCTGGAAGGTGGTTAGGCTTTTAAAATACTTCTTAGGTATGCTGTACCTCCCTACACAACTCTGAGTTACAGTTTCCAGGAATTGTGGTGACCAAGACAGCAGGTTATTTTCCTGGTGTTGCACTGAAGAGCTTCGTATTTCCATATTCTTACTTCTATGTTTTGATTTCAAATTCAGAGTGAAGGAACAAAGATTTTTCAACTGTTCCTCCAGCCTCTATTGCTAAGAGGCTGTTAGCACAAGAGAGTGAGCACCATCTCTCCAAGACAGTGAATGCTGTTGGGTTCAATCCACTGCAGGCTCAGAGCTCTGCTTGCTGCCATCCTGTGCCTAGAGGACAAAGAGAAGCTACATGGCTGTAGTGGGTTAACCTCACCCACCAGCTGAGCTCCTACCCTGTCTCTATGTCACTCTCCCTAGTGGGATGGGAGAGAGAATCAGAAAGACAAAAGCAAGGGGAAAATAAAAAGATGGATTGAGATAGAGACAGGTCAAAAAGTAGAGGTGACAAAAAAGGGAAAACACCATCCAAAAATCAAAAAACCCCAACCCTGAAACAAAGAAAAAAAAAAACCCAAATAAGGAAAAGGCAATCATGTACTACCTTCCATTATCAGACTGATGCCCTGCCAGTCTCTGAGAAATGGTTACTTTGGAAAAATTTGGTCCTCACTCCCCCTAAGGTTTATTGCTGAGCATGATGCTAGACTGTATAGAATGCATTTTTAGTCAGTTTGAGTCAATTGTCTCAACTCTATTCCCTCCCAGTTTCTTCCCCACACCCAACCAGCTCACTGAGGGGACACAATGGGGTAGAGAAAAGGCATCAGCACTTATCAAATACTGTTCAGCAGCAGCTGAAACATTGATGTGTTATCAACACACTGGTTGGCATCAATGAAAAGCACAGCACTATATGGGTTGCAATAGGGAAAGTTCCATCCTAACCATATCCAGAGCAGTGGTTCACCACAAATGGTACAGATGTGAAAAACTAATATACAATCCCTTGAAGTAATTAGAGGAACAACTGAGGACAATGGAGCTTCACACTGTAATGCACCCTGGGGTCTCTCCCAGTGGGACTACCTTCAGGAGTGCCACTTCTCTGGGCTGTTTATCCTACTGACATGCAATAAGTTAAGAAAATAAGTATTTCTAAGCATATATGAAACTGAGTATTCTGCCAAACTTTCATACTATACAAGAGACATTACCCTGTTTTTCTATCAGTATTGGGAAGTTTCTTGCCTGAGCCTCTGGTTTCAATGACTGATTATTCTCTTTTCTGAAATTGCTGGATGAAAGTGGTTTTGTCTAGAAATTGAGAGTTTCTTGGAGAAACTTTGAGAAACTTCTTCCTTTGTCTCGCAGTCAAGCAGCAACATACACAGAACTAGTGAGAACAACTTTTTTTTTTTACTAATGCCTTATTGGGTCTCAACACATCAGGAGACAATTCAAAGAGCCAAGAGTAAAAAGTACATAGACATGGTGCTTCTTTGCAATCCAGAGTGTAGAAGGTACTACATTTCTGGCAGTATTTCAAAATATTTCAGAGGTAAATCTGTGAAAGAAGAATCATAGAATCATGGAATGATGTGGAACGGAAGGGACTTTAAAGATCATCATTTTCCTGTCATGATTTTCCATTGCAAGCCTTCTGTCATAAGCAGGGACACCTTCCCCTTGACCAGGTTTCTCAAAGCTCCATTCAACCCAGACTTAAAACAGTTCTCGCCCGAACTGAGGCATCTAGTGCAATTTTAGAATCTCAAAGATTTTGAGACCTCTACCAAGGAATAAAGGATACGAAGCAAGGTTTAAGGGAGATGCATGTGTCTCTGAAATACATAGGACATCCTGCAGCATCCACAGTAACTCAGCTAACATGAGGCAAGTGTTCCAACAGTTTGTGTAATCCAGGCACATATTCAGTTTGAGAACATTAAGAGCTTTTATTATAGAACAATTCTAGATAAGAGGATTTTGATTTGCAAGAGGATAAAACAATTTTAAGAGAAGCCAGAGGGTTTTCAAAAACAATTTTGTAGTTATTAGTCCTAAATACTGTAAAAGGACAGTAAAGAAGCTTTTCCAAGTCTTTCCTAAGCCAGACATTTAGTTTCCTTATTCCTCAGTAAGACAATGTACAATGGCTTGTCTCTGGTTATCCAAGATTACATGACCCGGCCAAAGGTATAGCCTATGAATCAAAATAAAAACACGCAGAAAAAAAATTTCAGCTTCTATCAAATACCAAAAGTGAACAGAAGTTTCATATTTAGATGTTTTGTAAAACTTTAACACGTCCATGGAAAACATCAAGCACAAGAGAGAAAAATTAAAAAATTAAGGTGAACGGAAAATATAGGTAAGAGATTGTTTGCTGTGTTTCAGCCAAAGAAGTTCCTTTAAGCAAGCTACAATACATTCCTTTTTATCAATGTGATTTATGTTGTATTTCACTGAATTAAATGGGCTCAGGCGGAACTACATACTTCCATAGTCTCACAAAAAGCAAAAAGGAGAAAGAAATGTTTCTTTAACACTGTGTGGGTAAAGTAAATTCCACCCTGGCCTGAGATGTACGCTTATCAACATTAAACAGAGTTGGCTGTATGTCTCAAAAAGTCAGAGTTGTTTTTTGTCTTCAAAATTACTTCAAAAGAGACATGACGGCTATGCAAACAAATCTTCACACAAATTTGCTTTCCAATAGAATCTTGTTGTAAAGACCGGAGAGATGGGGAAAGTGTGGTCACCTCTAGGCAACCCTGAAGAGTTAGGGAGGGAGATAGACTACAGAAACTAACCAAATGGAAGAGTGCTTGTTTAGGTTGTTTATGAACTGATCACTCTTAGCTGTCTCTAAAGTATTAAAAAAAGAGAGAGAACTGCCAAGGTGAAGTATCATTCCATTGAAGGGAACTCATTTATCATTGTGTTTAAGAACTTGTGCTGTCAGCCTCAATAAATGAAATGGTCCACTGATATAACTAAAATCAATGATGCGTGGCTCCAATATATAATGCTTAATTAGGTGTACTAGATTAACATATTTCTCTGTAAAGTGTTTGTGTTTTATGGAATGAGCCATTTAATTAAAAAGACCCAGATAGAACATTGGCTTTTGTCATAGGCAAGCCTTTTGATTACCAGTAAAATTCTCAAACTAAAAAATCAAGTGAAGGAAAATTCAGCTAACAGTTGAGAAGATTTTTGTCTCCCTGACATATATGAAGTTTTTTATTTATTTTATATGAGACGTTTTGAAACTACACTTTGAAAGGTGACTTCTTTCTTTGGTCAGTTCAGGTCAGTTCACCTCAGCTGGTACTGGCTATAGTGAGCAGAGAAACAAATTCTTTAGTGCCCATCCAATACTAGAATACGTATCTAAGATAAATGTGAATAGTTGCCCTTTTGGGATGTCTTCTCTTTCCATTTACTATACAGAAACTATAGACAACAGATAACTAATAGCTCAGACAAGACATCTCATGTACTGACAAAATAATTCAAGTTAGAGAAATACTAATGATACAAACCAGTGAAACAAAAGCTTCCAAATAAGTTATACATTTCAAACTTACACTGAATAATTGGTTTTGTTTTTTTTTTCAAAAAGGTTGAGCATAATAGCAATAGAGTATTCAACACAGGGCATATAAATATGGCCACACACTCTTCAGGCTTATGGCAAGAAAGAATTTGGAAAGAAGATTGAAAGGGTAAGCTACTTGATATGCCTTTTCTGATAAGAGGATAGAAACATTCCATACATATATATATTTCCCTGTGACTATTTCCTTATAAAAGCTTTCTTGTAACAAAATCATAGCATCATAATTTTCCTGCTACATCATCCTTATGGTTCATCAGCATAAATTTAAATTAGCAATCATTAAAAGTTATGGTTGAAGTCAGAGTCCCTAAAGATTTTTTAAAAATTAATAACCCTCTATATCTGTTTGTGATAACTGTGACTAAGTCCCATGATAAACAGAAGGAACTGGAATATAGAAACGATGATATTACACCAGGTTATTTGCCTTTTTAGTATTTCATCCATCTTCTCTCAGGAAGGCACTTGTATCCACCAGTATCAATGACAAAATTTTTAGTGATTTTTTTACTGGCTTAAGATATAACTCCTACAAAGTAGTAATATGTATCTCTAGGCAACAGAAAAAAGCATCTCAAGTCTCTTCTAGTGAAGCTTTTTGCCCTTTCAAAACCTTCAATGTTGTTAACTAGAAGGGAAAAACATGTAATAAAACCCAGTTAAATTCAGATGTAAGAGTAATATTTTTGATTATAATGTGAGCCTATAGCAGGTAATTTGCATGGATTAAAGCATTTATTTTCTGAAGATGTGTTTTATTGAAGTTAGATATAAACTCAAAATCATTAATTTTCTAAAAAATATCATAAGGTGTATCTTCTCACTCACATGTTTCTATCTCTGTACATATTTATTTTACTTATCAGCTTCACTAGAAATCTTTAAATTCATAGGTATTCTCTCTTGCTATTACATTTTACCTGATAGTTTCCTTGCATGTGAGTGGAACCAAACACACACCAGAAATTCATTCCCATGGAGCAAGTCAGAGGAGGAGTGTAGGCTTTTACTTCTAAAAAACCCCAAGTATGTTTCTAAGTATATAATTAAATTAAGTCCTCCTTAGCAAGTTTTTTCAGTGTTTTGTTTTGGTTTTGTTTTTTTTTCATTTTAAATTAAAAATTCACAGTCTGAATGACATGGGAAGATGCTTGGAAGTGATGTTTCATTAACTTCCAATTAATTTTCTTTTTGTCTGTTTTTTGTCCTAATATTTTTGTAATGGTTCAATGTAATATTTTTTTTAATGCTGTCCTCAAAGTATAACTTCCCTAGAGGAAATTTTGTAGCCAGACCTCCTCCAGCTATTTTCCATCCAGGATCACAATGTTCTGTAGTTATAAAGCTGTGAGAACACATTTATGGAAACTGTGTCATTTAAAATTATTTAGTTGGTCAGGAGTATTTTGCAACTGAATATAGGTTAAATATTAAGCAGTCACCTGCTCTTCAAAGAGGGAAGGAAGAGTGAAACATTGGTGTATGAAGTGAGTACCAGTGTCAATGAAAACAGTTTGACATAAGAAAGCCTAAAATATAACAATACAGTCATCTTGTAAGTGTTAAAAATGTGTATCTCAAAAACTCAGTTAAAGCTTCCTGCTTAAGATTTAAAATTAACAGATGTATTTTTCAGCTTCTCTGGAACATAGATCATAAACTGAGAAAAATCAAAACTTTCTGTGCTTGCTGAAGTTTCGCTCTTTGAACAAAGAGATTATCAACAAGAAACCAGTGTTCATCTTAAGGCTTTTCGTTCAGCTTTGTTTTTTTTCTTTCTTAGAAGTATTTTACTCTCATCTTCAGGGGAGCTTTGCTCACTTTTCTCTGTCAGGTGAGGAAGATAATGCCTCCATCGTTGCTCCTCAAACCCTTGAATTTACTTCAATGTTTTTTGCAAGACCGAATTGTGTTACCCCTATTTTACAGGTGAAAAACAGAGGCATTGAAAATCTAAGGGAGAGATCAAAATACCTCATTAAGTACTTCTCATTTAAGCATTTCAGTATCTCAGGACTGAGGTTCATATTCATCTTAATTTTAGCAAGCAAGATGAAGCTCCTAATTTAGAAACCTATTTATCTTCACTGGATTTTGTTGTCAGCCAGCTGAGATAGGTTTCATCTGACTGAACATTTGAATGACCCCCAGAGGACAGTTAAGCTCCTGTATATGATTTCCTCACTGCAGTGCCCAGTGTGCAGTAGGGTGAATCTGTGCTTTGATGTGTGGATCCAGGGCACTCAGAATGGCTATGTAGGTGTCATATGCTTCCTCTCACAAGGAGTCTCAGGAAAGCCCCTCTGCTGGGTGCCAGGCACTCTTTAATTCAAGCACTCTGGTCACTGCCAGTAGATGTGAAACCTCCAAATGCCATCTGAATGCCAAATTCATCAATTGTCTGGGAATCAGAGCACGGTCTCTCCAGTGCTTGTTAAGTAGTCTGACAACTGAGTCTCTGAATTACATTCATTCTTTTTTGTCATCCTTCTTGCCTCAGGGCCGTAGCATTTTGCCACTGCTTCCAAAGAAGCTCCCAGTGTCCCTATGCAACCTGCTCTGTAGCCTACTGCTTTGAACACTGCAAAGAGGCACGAGAGCAAGGAGGACTGAGAACCAACTGACGTCTCCTGCTTTGTGAGTGCTCTAAGTGACTTCCTCTTTGTAGGAGAGGATTTCTTTCTCAGTAACAAAACAAAACAAAACAAAACCAAAAACCAACCAACCAAATAAACCAACACACCAAGCAAAAAAAAAAAAAGAACGACAAGTGTCTAAAATGAAAACGATTGCTTGCCAGCAATCAAATGATGCCAGCCAGTCCCAGAGGATCGACCCCCAGAGGACTGACCCCCCACCACCACCCCCTTCCCCCTGGCTTATCGCCAAGCTTGATGCCATATGGTGTGGAATATCCCTTGAGTAAGCTGGTGTCAGCTCTCCTTGTGCACTCTCAGCCTCCTCTCTGACAGGTTGAGATGGGGTGAGAAGCAGAAAAGGCCTTGACACGGTGTAAATGCTGCTCAACAATAAGCAAAACATCCTGAATCATCAACACTGCTTCCAGCACAAATCCAAAACACAGTCCCACACTTGCTACTGTGAAGAAATTGTGCTCCACTCTGGCCAAAACGAGCATATTTTTATTCTAAGTGAATTTTTATGAATGAATGTTTTATGCTCTGTAACATCTCAAATGCTTTTAGTAGAATTCTTTTAACATGTGTGCAAAGTGCATTTATTCAAAGAAAACAGGTTTGCTGCCTATGAAGTTTTATTTTTGCAAATGTGACATACCCTTAAAATTTTTGGTAATGTTACTGTTGTATGTTAAACAAGTATCAGTTTAGTAAGATAGTGAGAAAATTTTCACTGTATTTTTAATGTTAGAACTATTTCTGCTAGTTTCCCATGCATCATGCTGAGTTCCATATTTAATTGCCACTAATGTGTTAATCAGAAATGCAAGAAACGAGTTTATAAATGGAAGATTGTTCTGGAGGTTCTAATTTCTTTTTCCTATCAGTCAGAGCAACAAATGGGAGTATTGCAAAATAATCAAAATTTTCATATATTTAAAATTTCAGAGACAACAGAATGTGATCTTTTATATTGTCGAAATATAATCCACTGGAGTCTATCAAACACAAAAACATATGTCTAATTGTCAAATAATCTTTTTTTCAGAGTGGCAATTGGGAGACTAGGACAGGACTTAGAAAAAGGAGAAAAAGATTCATTTCATCATTGTCTTCCTAGAGGTGAGAAGAACAATAATTTTCCATGTCCCATGTTCTGTGTGGATGACCCATCTGTAGTGTTCTTTGATGTTCTTTAAAATGCTAAGAAAAAGTCTATACAGTCACTCAAAATCACTATAAAGACAGATAAAAATCTTGCAGAAACCATTTATGCCATGGGCAGGCACGGGGCAGTGTCCTTGCTAAAGGTTAGTTAATTTCCAAAGGTTCTGCTCCAGTGGGTCCGAGAGGTCAGTTCCAGCTCACAGCTGAGTAGCAGAGAGCTGCATCTCTATGGAGTGAAGATACAGGGCAGGTTTAGACTCAAACATAGCCTCAAGCTGGTGCATTAAATCTGTGGCCTCATGTAATTCACTATTCATTACCTTTAATCTGAAGACTCCTGGGAAGGGAACTATTATTGTATAGGGTAAGTGGCCAATAGTCTTTCTCATTCAAGGCATGTTTTTGTGTTTAAATAATCTTCCTTGGACATTGTGGAAAGCATCCTGAAACAGAGATCAGACATCTCAGTTTTGTTCTAAGAATCAGTAGTGAGAACATTCCACAGAGATTTGAGAGAAGTCGAAGTAATCTTTGGTTTCTCTGATATGTTGTTTCCCATTTCTGTTTCAGTCTCATGCGCAGCCATGAGCAAGACCTTTACTTTTCAAATTTGTTTTTAAATTCTGGAAGGATTTATATTTTGACCAGAAACCACATCCATTTTTCACACTGATACTTATATTCTCAAGGGAGATACCTAGTTTCAGCTAGTCAAAGTTTTTTGATTATGGAATATATCCAGGAACTTCAAGGCAGTTCTGCTCACACTATCAGTTTACAGAAGAATTATTAGACAAGTCAGCAGTCAGCTTACTTGTAGTCAAGGAGCAACAGACTCTTAAGTCAATATTACTCTCTAGCCTCTTGCTGCTGACACATCATCCTAATTAATGCTCTTTAGTTCAGCTTATTTGCTTTTGTGTGTCCAGATGTCAATTTTTCCAGCAGATAGCATCCATGAGGTGTGGAGGAGGAGAGAGGGCTGGGTGGACATGGAAGCAACATCAGGGTGTGACCTACTTTTTCCTCTCAAACATATGATGTGGTCTGCTGCCAGCTGCTTTGGGTCTCCTCTGAAAATCCCTGACACCTGATGACAATCAGCAATGCACAGAATTTGCCTGTCTGGTTACATTGGCCCTGGGCCTGTAGCTGTGAGTATCAAGTGGAGTCATTCATATTACAGAGACTTCATAAAAAAGCATCAATGTCAACAGTGCTGTCAGCACCTTTCTGATCATGTCCTGCTCAGTTGGGCTTTAAACATTTGCCACAACTGTTTCTCCATTGCATTCTACTTACTGTTATTCAGCAATAAATTGAAGTCCATTAGTGTGTTTCATGCACAGCCTAAGCTGTAAATGACTTTGCATGGCAATGGGGAAACAGGCTTCCTCTGGAAAGGCTTCAAAACTTAATACTCAGTTTTCAACAGAGGCTGTCCAAAAATTTTCCAGTGTTTTCTTTTTGTGCAAAAGAATAATGACCCTTCCTCAGAAAGCACATACTCAAAGTTTCTTACTCTGGAATTCTTGGCAGACATCTCCTTCATCAACTACACCTTTAACAGACTTTGGGCCACATTCTACCCTAGCTTATTGGCCAAACTGACGTAGAACTCCACAAAATTCATAGGAATTCTGCAGATTTTCCTAATGAAGAGTGGAATCTCACACTTCAGGTCTATCAAGCCTTCTGGAATTTCCCCAGTTGTGTTTCTGAAATTGTTTTTGATGTAATTATTCTCATGTGTGTTCTCATCATTACCTGCCTTGTTCAGCCTGGTGGGAGGCAGCGTCTTGCAGATGTTCCTGCTGTCTCCCTGTGGAGCTGAAAAGAACAATGGTCTACTTGCCATCCAGAATTTTTATAACTTTGTAACTAGCTTCTTGAAATTAAGTAATTAAACAGAGAAAAATACTGACCTTTTATGTAGACAAGTTTGCATGTTTCTCCCTGAAATAGTATGTGACTGTTATGGCCTCTCAGTCCCTCAAGGTCTCTCCCCTGCTCAATCATAAATATTGCTGCTAAAGTATAAAGTATTTCAAGCATTTGCCAACATGTAACTTTTCTAAAGTGTCTTTATAGATTGTAGGAGAAAAACAATCCTTGAAAGCATGAAGTAAAAAAAGATTATTCTCATTCTGCACCTGCTTAACTTTTAACAACTGAGTGAATCTAGGGATTTGATTCAAGTCTTTAAAACAGTATTACCATATAAAGCATTCAGCAGCAGACTGAGATGCTGAGTTTAGAGCCTAGATTAAAATATTCAGAAGAAAATGGCAGACGGCTGGGAAGGGAAACTCAGAACATGCATGCTAAATTGTAGTTATAACTCCCCTTTCACTGATAATTTTAAGGAGAGCACCCAAGCTAGTTGCTTGAAACAGGTCCATTCTACTTTCATTTGAGAATTTTTAGGTGTCATATTACAAGACTTTATGTCATTTTTGTCTGTGCAATGGACTCTTGGCACTAAAGAGAGGTAGCCCAAGTCTACTCCAGTTGCTGCCTCCAAACTCTGTCCCTGAAATTACCACCACAAATTCAGATAAGTGTTAGAAACTCCACTCTAGAAAACCAGAGAAAATAAGTGATTGATCTTTTGCAACTTTACTGTGTTGATTAAGTGTTGCTCCTTACTAACTGTAAACATTTCTAAATCAAAAATAAAGCATCAGTTTTAATAGGAGATGGAAGTAGCAGAGGGACCACAACTCAGTGAGGTTTTATATCTGCTGCTGGAAAATAATCACAGTCTTCTCTTAGCCATTTTGGGTTTTATTACCCACATCAGTTCATTCTTCCCTCTCATGCTAGCTTTTTTTCATGTTTAGAAAATTTCTGTATAAAAGACAACAAATGCCTCTCAGTGGAAATGCCCACACATGGAAAGTAGCTGATGAAACAACATCTTACAAGCAATGATTGTGTCTATGTCATACCAAACGGATTTCAAACCAGCGTGCCCTGAAACAGGCCTAGACTAGATCTTGTTTCACTCCTTGTCTAACTGTCCTCTGCTTAGCATGCAAGCCCTCAGGGCTTGGAATCAGTCTTCACCGAGAACTTGTAAAATTTATAGTTTGGTAAGACTCTGGGCCACATTCTGATCAGGCAGCCCCTGCAGACTGGGAACACCAAAGTCATTTAATCTCCTTGGTTCCACTTAAATGCCATCCTTGAGTGGGAATCTATGTCTATAGACATAATCTCTATGTTTAAACACAAGGTCTATGTGGCTTTTTGGGCTGTGGGTCTCCAAGCAAATTCAACACACATTACTTTTTCTTATATATAATGTATACACATTAAGGTTTTCAAAGACACAAGCCAATTGAAATGCAGCCATAATTCCGGAAGTTATTGTTTTCTATTTGTTGGGTTACAATATTGAATAAAATGTGCCACATACTCTGCAGGCAGATATCACTAAGAACATAGCCACTGCCTGGAGATATTACAATCAATAAAATTCAAGCCTGCCAAAGGGGTAAGAGCAGAAAACAGGAGAAAAATAATAGATATATCCTGCTAAAAGCTGGTCTAATAATATTAGACCAATTTTAAAGCTATTCTATATAACATCTTAAAATTGCATCCAGGCTCTACTATAACTGAAGCTACAGGTTAGATTCACCTTTCATTACAGTGAATAGCAAAATTCCCATTCATTTTAGAACTCCATTAGGTTATTAAGGCAAAGGTTGATTAATACATGAGTCTTTTTTCCTTTTTTCTTCTTTTTTTTTTCAGAACAGCACAAATGTCTGATAGTCCAATCATCTTCACCCTGCTCTAAAGCTCTGAAGAGTCTTAAAATATTAACTGGATGCTTAATTGCCCACATAGCAGTCACCCATGTACAGTTTTGTTGTTTTCTTAAATCTAAATGCTGACTCAGGTTTGAGCATTTGCAACTTCAAATTAAGAAACTCAATGACTATTTTCTGTAAAGAAATTTTCCTTTTTTTAAGCATGACTAAGAATTTTAAGATTTTTTTTTCCTTAAGATGCCAAAGGAACTATCTGAGATGGTATCACAAAGTAAGTGCATTAGACTCCAAGGCCACCAAGGTTTGCATGCTCTAGCTTACAGTCCTTTCTTTCTCATGCTCTCTGAACTCAGAGCAGTCTCTTCTAGAGAAGTCTCCTCTGGCTGCAGCCATTGTTTCTTATGACCTCCAGAGTACTGAGACCACCAATTTTTCATCCACAAAGCTATCCAACAGATCCACAGCAAGAGATGAAGACGTACCGAAATGGAGATAAGTGGGATCAAACCCATCTTGCTACTCATTTTTCTCAAGATGGAAGGTGAGAAGGTCTGTGGTGCCAAAAATCAAGACAGAGAGAGGAGATGAGCTTATTGAGGGATGTATCTTAAGAGAAATATCCTCATCACAAATATCTCATCGCCATATATTGCTTTGCCTGAGCTCATTCACCTTTGTCTATACTACTTTGGAGAGTTTCCTTCTGTTCCAGAACAAGAATGAACATTCAAGATAGTTATCTGTCTTCACCATTCAAGATAGTTTATCTGTCTTCACTTGTGTTAAAGAGCACTTCCTACCATTTACCATAAGTGATTTTTGCACCTGAATTCCTAAAGCAACCTTTCATTGCCCTCTTTTTTCTCTTGAATCTTCAGTTTATTTCATCAACCTCTTGCCTTATATCAGCAGTAGGTTGTAACATTTTCCAAGAAATTGCACATTCTGAAGGTCTGGATTAAAAGATGGATTTTCTGTTTACCACAGGGAAGATTTTATTCAAACATTGGTGTTCATCCCTGCATGACAGTGTGTATTCCATGTGTGTATCCCAAAACCATAACCTTCCCGGTTCTATTTATTTCTACATAGCAGGCAAAAGGTTTGCTCCCACAAATTGCTCCCAGCCCAATTCAGTCATCACCTCTGCAAGATGGGGACAAAGACCATTATTGTCTTCCTAAGGCAAGGAAAGTGCTCCGGTGCTGCAGGGATAGACAGAGCTGAGCCTGTGCAAAGGATTTCAGATTTTTCAAGCTGGGCTCAGAAACACAGTTAATGAACATTGCTGTCAATGTAATTCATGGGCTTAGTTTCTGTATGACCAAAAGAACTAGAAAGGTTGGAGTAATGTTTTGAATTCCAATGTCAATTGTAATTTATCTTATTTAAAATAGGAAAACCTCCTTCCTGGGTGATCTGAAGAAAATTCTTCACTGGATATGAGACATGATAATAAATCACTTCTTGGTTTTCTCACATGAATAATTTGTGTCTTGTTATGCAAAGCCTGGAAGCTAATTTAAAGTTGAGAGCAGAAATACACTAATAATCAATGTCTCTCATTTCCAGATTTGCTTTTCAGAGAGGCAAAAACACTGTGTAAGAAATCAAATAGAATGCTGGAAGGGGAAGGAACAGATATCTGACATTTTAAAGCTTAGCAATTGTAATGCTGCAACACAACAAGCAATGTAGCAAATAATGTGATTGGGCAATGTCACCTTGAGCTTCAGTCCCTCCCTCTGAATTTATATGTATCTTAAAGAAAAAAGGAATCATAGTATATCTTACCTTTACACTGGAAAGGAACTGACTGCATAGCAGACAAGGTCAGGGCACTTTAAACACTGAGTTATAGAAGGGAGAAAATTAACTTTTTTTTTTTTGTGGACAGGTAATTTTTCAGTCTGATCAGTTCCCTGGTCATTTCCATTGCACAACAGTCAAATACATGTGCCAACATAAGATCAGGAGTGGAAGGGGGCCACAAATAAGCAGATGGAGTGAGAGTGGCTCAGGACTGCTTCCGATGGCTGCTCTGGCTCATGTCAGCTGGGAACATACATCAAACTGCATATGAACTGTTGCCTGCTCTCACTTTGGACAAGCTGTGAGAAAGAGTATGACCTTTAGTTGTAAACACAGAAATCTGCCAAGTGATTTTTGCTTCTGGAATATCACATTGTACGGACCAGATTCAGGTGGCCTGTTCCACCAAAATCTTTCCACCAGATGTTTCCCAGCAGTTGTTGTGATTGCACCCCACTCAGCACCTTACTGAGCCCATCTGAAGGGCTCAAGTGTAGAGTGTCAAAGTTATTACATTCCATTTTCTGACAGGCTCAGGAATACCATTGAAATAAGCATCGCCTAGGTATGTCTCTATTTCCACTGTCAGCCCTACAGCCCACTAAGTCTTCAATGACAGTTTCAGAGACTCTTCTTTGTTGCTTGCAGAGAGATAAGTGTATTTTCTGGTTGGAAAATAAAGTTTTCAGTACATAATTAAGATTTTTTTAACTCTATTTAATATCCAGCAGATAATCAGGATGCCATATTTAATATCCAGCAGATAATCAGGATGGCACACAAGGGATAGTGGTGATGTATTGGATGGCTCAGTATTCCAGTTTCTCTTTTTTATACACTGTGAAGCCGTTGTGGATTGTATTACTGCACACTTAAAATTAAAAGTTGAGGAGATGGTACACAATCTGTTAACTATGTGCAGGAGGAAATAGCAGTTTCTGGGGTTTATTTTGCGGTTCACTTGTGGTGGGTTTGCTTTTTATTTTCTTTTACCACTGAATAGTGAAGGGTTTAAAAATATCCTGACTCCAAAAAGTAGTTGGTAAAAATGCTATTAATAATGTAGAAAGAAAAAAGTCCTTCTTATCTTTTTGAATCATTAGAAACCTGGGGTCTGATCCAGTAATTTTTCTTTCCCTGTGTTGCTGATTTCAGCTCACTATTAAAAAAAGATATATACCTTGCTTATACTGAATAATCTAATTCTGTTCATACAAATCTGAGCTCAGTTCATTAACAGATTTTATCTAACATATTTCCTTACACATGTACAAGGCCTGTTTAATTTTGGTAATAAAATTAATTATGAGTGATAACATTGCATAGAAAAAGACTTATAATAGAAAGGTAGATAGTCTTGTAGTCCAAACATTCCTGTTCTGTCTACGCAATCTTGGTAATAATTTAGATTATGTAACAATTTTATCATTTGTGATTTAGCAAATCCCCTACTCTTGTTGGTTCACATTTATTGTACTTGAGTTAATTAGACAGTAAAGTAAGATGTTATTAAAATTTGCAAGTGACCCTTGCTAACAGAGCAGAGAGGCTAGGATGAAAAGTACAGATGTACATAGGTACATATTTGTTAATGTGTATCAGGTATCCCAGCCAAATTTAAGCACCTTGATTATAGTCTTAGGTATGGTTCTTATGCACTCCAAATGTTTAGGTAAACATGATAGGACTGATCACTCATACAGGTTATTAATACTGGTAAAACTTTGCAAAGCAACCATGTTTCTGCAGCACTTTTGCTGCTTGTCTACAGACCCAGATATCCCGGGGCTCATTCTCTATATGATTACTTGTCTATGATGCCAGATGATGCTGGGAGGGTTTCAAAGACTTGTTAGAAAAACAGCAATAGTGTGGCCAGCAGGAGCAAGGCAGTGATCATTCCCTTGTATTTGCTACTCATGAGGCAACACCTGAAATCCTGTGTTCAGTTCTGGGTCCCTAAATGCAAGAAAGACATGGAGGGGCTGGAGCATGTCCAGAGAAGGGCAGTGGAGCTGGGGAAGGGTCTGGAGCAGAAGTGTGATGTGGAGCAGCTGAGGAAGCTGGGGATGTTTTGCCTGGAGAAAAGGAGGCTTGGAGGAACCTTTTTCCTCTCTATAGCTTCTTGAAAGAAGGGTGAGGATCAGTCTCTTCTCTCAAGTTACAAACCATTGGACACAAGGAAAACCTCAAGTTGTGCCAGGGGAGGTTTAGATTGGATATTAGGAAAAATGTTTTCAGGAAAAGTTTTCTCAAGACTTGGAGCAGGCTGTCCAGGGTAATGGTTGACTCACCATCCCTGAAGTTCCTTCTAAGACGTGGCTCTTGGTCATACAGATTAGTAGTGAACTTGGCAGTGCTGGGTTAAATATTGTGCTCAAGGGTTTAAAGGTGTTTTCTAACCTAAATGATTCTGTGACTCTAGAGGGACTATGGTGCTAGTGTTATCTTGGTTTGCCAGAGGTGTCCTTTATCCTTCATGGGCCTCTATAAGCTTCCAAAAGACAATATCCTTATTTACTGAGTTGGTCTGACCTTTAGGATTTTTTACATGAGAATGAACCATATCAAATTTCACTACATGCTTACAGTACACTGGATAATGTGGACTAATTTATGTTAACAAAGTTAATACACTGTCATCCTACAAAGACTGATTGATAGAGATTTTTCATAACAAAGGCTGGCACAGATTGCAAAGTCAGTGGAGGAGACAGACTTTCAGTGGATGCTCACCTCTAAAATCTTCTGAAGTGACCTATGAAGGTGCCATTTCCTTTCTGTTGACAGCAGAGGATGAATGTGAGTGTGTACCTAATGACAGCACCTTCAAACTGACTGTATACCCTTGAATAGTTCCTATCACAGAGAACCTGAACTGGTTCTCAATGAGAAGAGGTGGCTTTGCATGGGCAGCTGTTGTGAATCCCCATCCAGTGAAATCCATGTCTAGCCACCTTTGTATGTTTTAGGAAGTATCATGTGCTGTGCTCTGTATATGAAATATGTGTATCTTTTTCCATACACCTTTATAGCCACAAAAAATTTTTCTCTCAGGGAGAAAAAGTAAGGTGTGGCCAAGAATATTAATTGTCATCTAATAAGGCATACAACTTACTCTTCATTCATATTTATCACTACTACATTTCAGTAATGCAGGTTGTTATGCAATTCTATTCATGAATATCAGATGAGAATAAATTAGACAGTGCGATTTATCTGACATAGTATTAAACATCTGCAGTGTTAGCAGAGGTGTTGATGTAAATTAATAAGTCTCAGCTACTTCCTCTAATACAAACGAAATTAAAATAGTCTTGCCTGTAGTGAGCCATGTGAACTGGTTTAGCTGGCTTATTTTGCATTGTCTGTATTCTACTCAGAAAGTTCATCTTCTCCACTGAACTGGGAGTGACTAGCTCAGGTGTAGATATTTCCAGTATGGATGTCTATATTTAGTGAGATTCATGCCTTCCAAAATGAGTGAAATGTTGAGGTCTGTGGTTCCTTCTTACTCATATTTTGACAGGTCAACTCCAATATACACATATGCCACACAATATTCCATACTCCATGCAGTGTGCTTGTCAGGTCTAATATATCAACCTCACAGTCTTCTATGTCACTATCCTTACTCAACATGGTCTGTCTGCTGGTAGGAAAAGGTGATCGTGTCTTTTCTGCCTGATTTCTCGCATGAGATTATCTGTCAAAAAGCAGTTATGCTTGAAAGCTGAGCAGTTTGGGACATTTCTACCTCCTGAGTCATTACCTAAACATTTTTGAAACAAGAACGACTTCACTGTCTCTCACCTGTTATTAAGCTTTTGGCACTGTCTCATGCCTGATGTTTCAAATGAAGTTTGGAAATGCCTGTTATGTATTTAAACATCAGGGGTATGTAGCAGTTGGTGAACACTTTCCTACCTGGACTACACAAATAAATGGCTTGTGATTCCAAGACAGATTGATCAGCCTTCACAGCTTGATTTTGAATGGATCTGTGCTGTGCATCATGCTGGACTAGCTGGAACATTTACATTATATTACCAGTGCTTGGCAGAGATATCCAATTGAACCCTGCACACAGGACAGCATTAATTCATCACAGCAGATAAGTTAATTACTCTGGTCTGCTGGCAATGCTAATTAACCAGGGCACAGAGACACACTTACTTGGTTATTTTTCTTCTCTTTCCAGAGCTAGCTTGCCTGGCACAGCTCATAAATTTATACACCTTTATCTTTAGCCTAAAGGAGATGTGCCCTGGAGTGTCCTGGATCATAATGAGTGTCATTTCCTGAGTAGCCTCTTTAATTTCAGTGTGTTATAAATCCATGAAAAGCGTCCAAATATACCTGTGCTTGCTCACAACAGAAAAACATTTTGTTCTTCCTGCTACCCAAAAAACCTATTTGGCTATAGGGACAATCACCTTTCCCTTGGAGAAGCTCATCTAAGAGTAGATAGAAACTTATAACAGTTAGCCATTTTAGCTCAAATAATTCATGATTTTTTAGTAACAAAGCCTTTATAACAATTTGCATTTTACAAAACTAAATGTTAGCAGTGTGGCAAATTAATTTTTTCTATTTGCATTACTAAACATCAAATATATAGCTGGGGACGAAGACATTGTTGTGCAAGGAATTGTCTGACAAATTAGAGAGACGGTTTTTATCTTAAGGGAGCCTGTACTTGAATAGCCAAGAAAGAGAAAAGAGAAACAGAGACTGAGGATGAAATAACTCACCTAAGCTCATAGAGCAGATCAAGGACAGAGCTGTATTTTACTTCTCCTTCCAAATGTTCTGTCTTTCTTTATGTACTTTTTTTGCAAGACACTAAATTAATTCATTGATTTTAAAACTCCATGTGAATTTTAGGCTCAGGAGTTGCATGACAAACTCGGAGACTAAAATTCCTTCAACAGCTGCAAGAAGTAAATTCAAAGTTGTTTGTCAAATGCCAGCCTGCTGCTGGGAGCTCCAAGCTCTCTGGGGCTGGGTGTGGATTGTGTCCTCATCACCCTGACCTGCTGATTAAGCAACACACATTTGGTTGAGTCCGTTCAGACATTGAGACACACAGAAAACTTGTCATATGGAAAGCTCTAGAAAAGCAGGGAAGAGAAACAGATCCAGAACTTCCATTTACTTCATATTTTAGCACCAATTCAACTTACCTCTCTCCAGAACTTGAAAAGTGAGTGCTGGCTTCTCAATGGCTGGCTCAGGACGTACATTGGAAATGTTCCTTAACATTCTTCCCATTGGCTCCAGACAATCACACCAAACAAAGTTGAGCCCATTTTGTGTACAGTATTTTAGGAACAGGGAAAGGCAGCACATTCCCTGTTGGCCAGAGTTTCATTCTCTTTGAGAGTGACTGATTTAGTGATAAATGTGTGTTTATAAAGGTGAAGATATAACTCATGGCAAGGAATATCCTAAACATCTGACCTTCCTATTCCTTAGTTTCATATGGCTGAAGACCAACGGGGATTATTAAAGTAGGAGCAAGGTGGCAACAGGTGTCACAATTACAGAATTAAGCACAAAACAAAAGTGATTTTTAAAAGCCAGGATGATGCCCAACTGCTCAAATGCCCAAATCATGCAATGGAATAAGCACTTTACAGAACAGCTGTTTTGCTGTCAGACTGTGCCTGTCACAAGCCATCAAACATCCTCTACTTACATCCATACAGAAGTCAGCCATGTAGTCTCAGATCACTATCCTCTGTCCCTCCAGAGGAAGAGAGAGAAATTGCAGGAGCATCAATGCTCTCAACCCAAAATAGTTTGAAAATCTACCTCGTCATCTCTCTTTTTAGTTTGCTGCAAACTGATCAGATGAACTGATATAGCATTTCTCTTAAACTTATGTAGCATAAAAAAGGGAAACATGGAAATACTGAAGAAGGTGTATGTAAACATTATAGATTCACATATATTTATGTGTAAGAGGTTTATGTATCAGAATTTAAGTAAATTTCATGCCCCGTTTTTGTCCTCAGGTTAAAGTGGGGCCTATTTTCAAAATTTTATTCTTAAAGTACACTTTTGGATTCTAACAGACAAAAGATAGAAATACTGAGACACCTCCTTAGTTTGGGAGCCTTTAAAACGTAAACAAACCAGCTTGTTAGCAGTTCTTGAATGGTCTAAATTAGACAAGATTTAATGCTGGGAAAAAATTCTGGCTCCTGACAATGCATGATGTCTTATCTTCCATGCTCTTGACTTCCCATTAACTGAGCCTTCCCTAACCTGGATATCTTCTACTAGTCCATTAATTGTCTCTCTCCCCTGCCTGACACACTTAGAACATCTCACACTAACAAAGATTCAAGAGTTTATTAACACTACAGTTCATGGGACCTGAAGTATTAATAGCAACAGAAACCTATAGTACAAGTTTATTTCTAGATTTAAAACGAATATATACTGCTCCGCAGTAACTTCATGTGCATGCCATGCAAACTGCTGGAAGATGCCTTTTTTTCTACTAAAAATTTAAAGTTCTAGTATTCACTCAGTTCTGTTTATCTAGAGCCCATATTCACACTCCTTTACCCTGCGGGCAACTGGCTATAGGTTTAATAAATAAGCTTTGATTTTCACTGCAGTCTTAACAGTAAGCCATGAGTGTAATCAGTATTCTGAGGACTTTGTATGTTTTTCTGCACCCTCTGTGACCAAACTCAGAACTAAGCAGAATATTCACAGATGGAGATCTGCATTAATTCATTCCAGGGCCAGAAGGGGCCATGAGACCTGTACAAACTGTAGCTAGATTAAGGCATCTGTCTTCTGACTGACACAATTTCATTTGAAATATATCAGGAGACAGTGGATCCTTCCCAAGTACAGAGATATAAACTGGATAAAATGCTTCAAAGTTTTAATTATCTTCACTAATAGGCTATTATATCCTAAATTGTATAACTTCTGTTTTGAGATGCTGAATCTTGTTTTTCCTCTGCCAGAAGTGTTGTGGAGACAAGAAAAAAGCACCTCCTTCCATGATCAGAATTCAGCACAGAATAGAGCTCAACAGAGCAAAGAATCTACCTTCGTGTTGTAATGTCGCTGTACAAATCTGTGGATCATTTTACAGGGATCCTTTTGAGTGCAAGTATATCTGCACTCTTTTTGACATGGACAATACAAGTTGGCAAGACACGGTGAAATAGTATCACTACTATGTGAATAGAAACCAGAGTTGAAGGGATTCCTTGTTCATACATCTAGAATGGTTTTAATCCTCCACATGACAGAAATCCACTGAGAGCTCACACTGAGGTTAAGTACAACTCCAAGGTCTTTCTTTAATTTATTTCTTTCCAGAAGTCCCCAGTTCTGCAAGTATAAAGTGCTTTTTCTGTTCCTGTCTTTAATCCAGCTGTCTGCATTACTTCTGTGTCACCAGACTGCTGTCAACTGCAAGTTTAACCAATGGATATTTTCTATTTCTTTATGGATCATTTATCCTCACAACCTTCTGGAAGGGAGGAATAACTTTCCCACCCCTGCAAGCTCTTTGAGTAAATAGTAGAAATACTAAGGCTCACAAGCAAAAAATAAACCTTCAGGCATTATGGGCCTCTGGTGAAATGACTCTGTGTTTTCCTTGGGATTAGCATAGAATTAGGTCTCCTGGATTGTACTGCCTAGGCAAGATGGACAGGATCAAAGACAACTTAGAAGTAACCTGGACTTGAAATGTCTTACTCTTGTCAGGGCTGATGTGTCTCTCCTTACCTGTCATTGAGGCTTATGGAAAATGTTCCAGCAGAAAGGTAAACACTTGGAGAATTTAAGCAGCCAAGTTCATGTTCTGAAGTCAATCTGGAAAAAGGCTGTTAAAACGTATTGGATATTTTTGGAGCTACCTATGTATCTGGATATTATGATGGAGCTAGGAATGAATCACATGATAGCTAACTCTGTGTGGGGCAGAGTGGCTCAGCTGATACAGGGTACATCCACAGTCACAAAAAACAGAACCAGGGATGTCAGCGCTGCACCCCAGTCTCAGTTCCTCTGCTTGGTTGCTAGCTCACTCACTGGCTTTTATTTAACATTTCAACTAGCTCTACCAAGGCCCTGACAAAAAATGTTCTGAATTAGTTCTGTAGAGAGAACTAATAAACATCAGCAAGAGAGCAACAACTTTCAATTGGCTCTTTCTGCTGTGTATAGGTGTTACATACTTATCCCAGCAAACCTTTCTGCCTCAGACACCTCAGCACATGCAAGAGATGCTACCCAGAACTGTGCTGTGTAACCTCCAGTCCGATGGGCTGATATACTGACCTCACATTATTTCAGAAATTTTTTTAAAAACCAAACCAAAACAAAAAACCTACTTTTCTCCTTGGGTTGCCATCTAAGGTACAAAATTGCTAGAGAGACTTGATAAGTAGTATGAAAGCAGCTGGGCCATGCAACTTAGCCTCAGTGTTTACAAAAAGGTCTTTGCTCCTCTTTTGTTATTGTTACAGGTGTAGCCAAAACTAAATCATCCACTGAGACAAAAAAGCCTAATCTTATTCACTTGGTCTGTTCTGACTGTTTATGTGCTGACACCTCTCAGCAAGAGAGAAATCTCCTGCAGGGAATCTCAGCTTCAGTTTGTAAGCATTTGCTAAATAGGGAGATAAGTTATCCACAAAATTTATTGTGTTTTCAAGTGTTGATAGCCACTTTTTCTCAGAGATAGAGATCTTTTCCTGCCTTTTTATTTTTTTTAAAGTAGAGGCAAGGTAAAAATCCCCAGGGCAATTGTATCCTAAAACTGTTGCCTCTTACCCATCATAGTGCCTATGTCCCTTTGAAAACCCTATCAGGATCTTCAGGTGCTCTAATTATCCTAATTGTCTCCAGGCCTGCAGCACAACCCTCCCTCGCTTCTGGACCCTGGAGGTGGTGAGAATCTGCTGCTTGCATCTTGCCAAGGAAAAAGCAGGAGTGAACTGAAGAAGCACACTGACACTGCCTGTAGCTAAATGGCAAAGGGCTGCTTAATTAATAATTTATCTATCTCTCTCTGTTTACACTGCATTGTCTCTCTTCACAGCAGAATGAGGACTTAGAGAAAACAATAACATAATAGAATTAAGTGGGTGTTTTCTTGAAAGGAATAAAATATGACTGTGCTTCTTGCCAAGCTGTAGAGAACATTTTTACTGGAAAAGTAACCAGTCTGGAACATCAGAAACTTGAAAATTTAAGCGTAGATTCATTCAGCTCCTGGGCTTCCCAGAGTTCAGCTGAACTCCAGGACTACTTAGTCACATCCTCAGCTTGTGTCCAGCTTTCCACTGGGGAGGCTGTCTTGCACTTCATGGAGGCACAGGAAGAGATGTGTGTTCTGTCACCTTCTCTGTCAAGTGACAGATGTGCCAATAACATAATGGTATGTGCAAGCAATCCTCTCATGACCAGCACCAGCATTAGCAGGTGTCAGCTGATCAGTGCATGTCCCTCAGGGTGTATAAAACAAGGGATGAACTGGGACCATCAGGGAAGAAGCTGTCAGGGAATGAACTACAAGGCAGCAAAAGAGCCCCTACCTCCTTTCCCTGCGCAAGGAACTTGTGGGGGCAAGGCACCTGGGATCCCACCACAGCATAGCTGTGTTGCTCTGAACCCTGGTCACCAATCTCAGCCTCAGCTGCAGATCATTCTGTGTGCAAGAATTCAAGTTAACTGGTCTCCTGGTTTCAATCTCCAATTTTCTTGTTCAGCAGAGCTCTAAACATGAGAGTTCTCCCAGACATCAATCTTGTCTCTTCTGCAGTGGAATTCCTACTCACATGCTAAACTTCTATTCCTATTCTTCTGATTTTACATCTTCTCACACCAAGTGTCAAATGAGAGAAAAAACATAAGGTACACCATATAAAGTATCTGATTTTAATTTTTTTAGCTTTCATACTGTCCTCCATTCAATTGTCTATACAAAAAAGGTTTAAAGGAACCTTTCAATTTCTTTCTTTCCTCCCTAACATACTTTTAAACTTAGATGTCAAACAAGTCATATTTTTCTTCCCAACAGCAAACTCAGTACTGCCAAAAATATTCACAACACTTGTGTAACCACTGCATGGTTATCCACGTGAAGGATTACTGCAGGTCTGTGAACATGCTATGCTGGAGAGGTCAGTCTCCACAAACCCATTCATCCTGATGATGGCATTGCTCTGACATGTGTTAAGAGCTCCTCATTTGAAAATGCTAGCTGATGCATTTTAATTTCCTTTCAGCTTTCCATTTCTCTCATGAAAGGCAAAAAGGGAAAAGTTTTGGGATTTTTTAAAAATCCATTTCTGCTGTCTTCTAGGGCAAAGTTTTGGGATTTTTTTTAAATCCATTTCTGCTGCCTTCTATGGCATTTAACTGGCTACAAGCATCTCTGTTTTATTCTTAGGAAAGAGAAGAGTTAGCTAAAATGATAAATAAATCAAACCTTTTATTAATTTACCTGCCACCTGTACTCTATCTCCTCTTTCAGATCAAAATTAGCATTGATTTGTTTAATTGTTACTAAGAGAGCCAAAGAAACATGATGACAGTGAGGTGTTAACATCAGTATCTAAACTAGGCAATGAAGTTTCCTTCACTGATATAAAGCTGATATTAAGAAGGAGCATGTATTAAGAAAAGGCATTTTCTTTTCCAAGGCTTGATTTTTCAATCCATTCTTTTGTTGTTGTGGTAAACTATCAGTTATGTAAAGCACACATATTTTTTTCTAATGGATATTTTTTCTTTGAAAAGAGAATTACAAAGGCAATTCTACAGAGAAACAGTAGACAGTAACAGCTGATACATTTGTAGAATTTTTCTTTCCTTCCTGCAGCATTTAGCTTGATTACAATACAAATTAATACGTTGTGTTACAGTATTGGGAGAAGACAGCTCCGGGGGAGGAGTGTCAGGGAGGAAGCAAAGTTAGGTGTCTCCCACCCTAGTTCCAATACCTCAGCTGCTGGAAACTTACAGTCATGTCTTTTTGAGGAGTTTGGTCTTGTCAGCATGTCTGACTCGGTTTGAAATTCATGGGCAGACTGGGTTACTCAAGCAAGAATTGCTTAAGGTGAGGTTTATCTTCCCTAGTTATAGATGTTTTCATGTAGGCATTTGATTCTGAACTCACCCCACAAACTCCTTTTAAAATCAGCTTGAGAAACAGGCGCCTTCAAAACACAGTTCACTTGAACCATTTAAAGTATTTTTCTTTTCATATTGAACTCTGAGCTGATTCAGCTCACTAATGTGGAAGAAAATGACCCTGTCACTCTCTCTCAGTTACTTCCTAGCCAAGTTAGCACATTAAATTAACTCACAAAGGGATGCCAATAAGAGAGATGGACAGAGAGACACGTAGATGTTCTTTGGTCAGCAGCACCTGATGCTCAAACTCTCTTATCTTCCCATTTAGATGGGAATTTGTGTCATATATTTATGAAAAAAAATACCCAACTGTTTCACTGATAGGGACATAAGCATTCTTGTTTAACATAAACAGTGTGGTTTCCAAGTCAAATGAATGTGGAGAAAGCACTGAACATTGCAATTTTAGCAGTTGGGATGAAGGTATGAATGAGAAAGGGGAATGGCATTAAGTTAATTTAATGATAATACATATAAAATGTGGGTTAAATAATGTAGATGTCTATGAAAATGCAATGATGCATTTTGGTTTTTTTTAATTTGTGGAAAGAAAGAGGTAAGAGACATTGTAGACTCAAAATCAATCATAGTCAAATTCTTGTTGAAGACAACAGGCAATTTTTTTTTAATGTAAACTACAGAACTGATTTTAAAAGATAAATAAAAATGCACTTGTTAACTGAATTATTATGAATTTGTGTTGTGGTTTAATCCCAGCCAGCAACAAAACATTACAGAGGTGCTTGCTCAGTCCCCCTGCTCCCAGCAGATTAAGGGAGACAATTGGGTGGGTGTCAGTAAGAAAACTTGTGGGTTGAGATAAAACCAATATAATAATTAAAATAAATTAGTAAGAAGAAGTAATTAAAAGAAAAATAACAGAGAGAGAGAGAGAGAAATAAACCCCAAGGCAAACAAGAGATGCAGCACATAGAGTTGCTCTGACCAATGCCCAGTCTGTTCTTCAGCAGTGAGGCCATCAAATTTCCTCCCATTTTATATGCTGAGCATGTTGACGTATGGTGTGGAACACCTCTTAGGTCAGTCACCTGTCCTGACTGTGTCCCCTCCCAGCCTTTTGTGTCCCTCAAGCTTCTCACTGGCAGGACAACATAAGAAGATGAAACATCCTTGGCTTCGGGTAAGCACTACTAAGCAACAACTAAAACATCAGTGTGTAATCAACATTATTCTTGTCCTAAATCCAAAACATGGCACTGCACCAGCTAATAAACAGGAAAAAATTAACTCTATCCCAGTGAAAACTGGAAAAACTTAAAAATAAGTTTATAATACACTGGGTCAGAAGAAACAGATTACTTTTCCAACCAAATATATATGATACAGAGATGTAAAAATTTACTTTGATTTAAATAGGAATGTAGCTTTAGGACATAGCCAGAGAAACATCTACAGTGTATTTTGCTGATGGCATGTCCAGTCGTGTTTATCTCACCTCCAAGTGAATATCTGAACTCCAAGAATTAAGCCAAAATTCATGCACTTCTGAAAGACAGGCTGTACTAGCTCCAGCTCTGAAATACAGCCACACATTCCTTACAGGCCTCTAGTTTAGTGTTGCCAAGGGCTGCAGTTCAGTAATTTCAAGCACCTGAAGAAAAAAAAATTACTGGAAAATTAACATAGGGATTTATTCTGTGCTAAAACTGACTTCAGAATTTTTTTAAAGTCTATAAATATAGCTGAGTAACTGAACACAAGCCCAGAAGAAAATCAGTCTTTGGGGTATATTTATTCACCTCTCTCACAGGGTTATTAGAAGAACTGATTTGACCTAGACATGTAATATACATCAGGGTTTCTAGACAAAAGGCTGTATAAATTCAGAGTTCTATTACAATTAACTAATTGAGTATGCTGAGAGTGCTGTTGTAATTTTAATAAAATTAATTTAATTTGAATTGGTAAGCAGTTGCTGAGAGACAGCAGTTCCCACTCCCACCCGTGAAGAAACCAGACCTTAACAGAACTTTGTAAGATATATAAATGTGATAATGACTGCATAAAATAAGTGAACAAATGAGTTGCAAGCCTGTTGAAAGCGAAGGGAGACGACCCATCCTTGTTGATCAGCATCAAACTCCAATTTATTGTTCTCACTTACACACTTTTATAGTGGTGTCAATTAAGCTCATGCATATTGCAAAATCCGAGGTCATCATAGGTCATAGATCACACTAACCCCTCCCTTTCTTTTCAATACCTGTGATTTGTTTATTGAAACCAAGATTTGTGTTCTCACCCTGATATGAAGGGTTCTCAAAACCTCCACGCCTGTTCCCAAAACAGCCAAGGACAGAATGTTTACCTGTTATGAGAAGACTGTCTGAGAATCCTGCTGTTTATAAAAATGTGCCTGAGAACCTAGTTTTTTACAGAAACAGGCTGTGAGAATTTGCTCCTCACAGCTGCCTTCTACTTTTCCATCAGCTGTATATGATTATGGCATGTCTGAACAAAACTCTATAAGCCATTTTTGAGCAAAATTCTCCAACACAAGCCAAGCAGAAGAATACTTGAATTACATCTCTTCCCAGGCTTGATCTAAGCTAATTCTAAAAGAAGATTCACATAAAGAAAGTACAGACCTTTTTAGACAGTAACACTGAAGTAAGTTAAATACTTATTGTAGCCATTAGTCAGGCTTGCATTCAGTCAACTCTCCATTAAAGATATACTTACATGAATGCTCTTTGTCTGGAGCTCAAGGTAAAGGCACAGTTGTGAAAAGACGAATAGTTTGGATAGTGTGATTTATTGTACTCTGAAAGAAATTGTATTCAACATAATCATGAGGCAAATCTAGACTGTAAAGGGAGGATGGTCTAAGAGATCAGAAAGGAGGCATTGGCAGTCAATGTAATAGAAAAAGTAAAAAAGACGAGATGACAGACCAAGCAGAGTAAGAAGTTTGAAAAAATTATGTGGAAAATGGAAAGAAATTTTTTGAGAAACATTAAGTTATACAGATGTAGGAAACAGAAAAAAAACTGTCTTTTTCCTTCCTATACTATTTTCAAATTGGAATGGCAGCTTTTCAGGAGGTAAAGTTATTCTACAAGAGGCAGAAAGTGTTTTTCAAGGCCTTAAATGAGGAGAATAAGCTGAGGAGGGTAAGTGGTAAAGGAGAGGACACAAGAATCAGACACTCCTTAAAATGGCAGGTCTTTAGGAAAGCCACAGGAGATGTCCTGTGTCCAAGTCACAACTGCCAAGAGACTACTTGAACCAAGAGGGTTCTCTGAAAGGATTAAATATCTCTCCTGTTTGGGAAGGAAGCAATTCAGGGCAAGGAAAATTACAGGGAGAAAGCCACTTGTTCTGGAAATGGCCCCACCTTCCCACCTCCTAAATACATGAAGTAACCCCAGAGGTACTGAGCCAAATTTCCTTCTTCTGCCAGGCCCCCATCCTGTGGAATTTGCTTTTTTTTTTTAACTTCAGCACAATTTCAACAGAAGAGATGGAATCTCTGATAACCAGGAAACAGTTTTATGCTTGGTAGTTGTGATTCTCCCTAGTAGACAAAAGATGTTGGAATGCACCACATCAGCTGGTCAAGAGCTGAGAGGTTCATTTTCCCATCAGCAGACTACATGGACTGTTGATTTAGTGTAGAAGTCTGGGAAAGCTGCACTGGAAATACAGCTACTGTGTTATAAAATAAAACAAAACCAATTGCATCTTTCAGTCTTGAAAGGCACATCTGAGAGCATGCAGTTTGTGTGCAGTAGTCTGTGCTCTGGCAGCAAACTACAGCTAAGTTCCATAAGAATTTATCTATCTCTAGAAAATTGCAAAGAGCAGAGTCATGGTAGGTGCACAGGGTGATACCAGCCTACAGTCTGTGAAGGTTGGTCTAGGCTTAGGAAGGTTTAGGAGCTGTTCTGTGACTCAGTACTGAGACACCCTCCATTGTTCTCCACAAACAATTCTCCTTTCCTCATCAGTTCCCACAATGTAGCTTCAGCTGTTCCTTACTCAGCTCTTGTAAAAGTTGGGATTCCCATTCTGAAGGGCTTGTCTCTCCCTCCAATGAGAGACAGGAGTTTCTGCTCATAGATTAGGACAGGATTAGGTTTCTGTTCAAAGATAAATCAGAAATATCTAAGTCAGTTCTAATTATAGAAATATCTAAGTCAGTTTGTCTCATAAAGGCATTGTCACAATAGACTTAGTAATGACTTTGAGATGCTTAGACAATTTGGAAGTGAGAACTCTCTTCATACTCTAATAGGTGTGTTTTACGGCACAAACTCCATTCCAATCCCTTTAGGACTCACACCTCCTTCAGACCTCTTCCCAGCCCGGTGTGAGGCAGGAAACAGGCTGTGCAGCTGAATAGCCCTGCCATTGTCTCCCCTGGTAGCTGATGCCATGGCTCCTACTGAACCAGACCAACTCCCTTTGGAGGCTTTGGTCAAAGCCATGTCTGTTGGAGGACAAGGCCACTGCCCTAATCCTTTTGTCTTAATTGAACAAATCTCCATAAACTCTCTACCAGAGTAACACCTGGACCCACTTGTTTCTCATCTTGTTTCTATGTATTGCTGCTGATGCATTTGTTTTAATCTCCTGAGGCTCCCTGTATTTGCACAGTAACTGGTGCCATTATTGCTGGGCTGTGTAATTGCACAGTGGATCCCTCAGTAGCACTAAATGTATAATTATGAAGTTCTCCAAAGTAGAAGGACAAAACAACTGTTCAGTGTTTGCAGCCAACGGAGTATTACTGTATGTGGTTTTCACACTGCTTAGTTTGCTGCCTACTTAACTTTCCATAAAGTGTAATTATTTTCTGGGTAGGGTTGGAAGACACATGGGGTATAATATATTAACTGCACTTCTTATTCATAAGGTAACAAAGACTCTGCATCAAGTTAGTGCCAACAGTTTCCCTTGGAAATAGCACAAATAATTTGTCACTGTTCATTACTCTCATGCTACTATACCACTGCTGGCTTTAGGAAAGACAGTTTCTAAAATTATCCAGAGGAGCTGATTGCTGCTTTTGGTATTGTAATGTTTAAATGGACCAAAACAATTCAAGATCTATGCAGTTAACCCAAGCAAATAGAAGTGTTTTGCTTTTGCATTTGTCTTTCTGGCATGTATGGATTGTTCTCTTTCTTTCTGAAGGATAAAGAACACCCAATGGAATACAGAGAGCAGAGAGCCAGCACAAGGCCTCTGTTCAAGTGGCGCTCAGACATTTGTCTTTTGAACAGAAAGCAGTCTGACCTGAGCTTTTTACCAGTGACAGGAATACTGGCTCTCTGAAAGCATGGGCAGCAGCAGGCACACGGCCAAATTTCATGAGAGGCTTTCACAAACCAACTGAGGTTTCTTCCTGAAGGGACAAGCTGGACCAAAATAGATAAAGTCTTCAAAGTCACACATAACAGCCTTGAAGTGAGAAGAATGGAAGTGAGATTTCCTAAATGCTGTGGCAGTGCCAAGTCCATTCGTACACACAGTTTAGACCCTGTAGCCTGCCCAAAAGTCATTAGAACCTCTTGCTAAAAGAAATGTGTATTCCAGGGAGTCTGGATTTGTTCAACAGTCACTGGAAATTCTGATGCTTCCTTCGGAAACACAACCATCTACTCTCCAGTGTTTGCACTCAGCAGGGCTGGAAAGGGGAGAACTGATGCAGCCACAGCTTTCACATCCACAGCACTGAGGAAGCTGATTCACATGTCACTTGTGGTTTGTCTGGATTGTAGGAATGTTCCTTGCAATTGAAATAGTATTATATCTAAATTCATAACTCTTCCCTTCCAATAAACATTCCTGTCTGTGATGGCTGGAGATTAACTCCTCTCCTCTTTCACCTTAGTGCATAAAAGGCTTCAGATACTGCGCCATCCTGGGAGCAGATCAGAGGCTATTTGTGACGGAGAGAGTAATTTCCTGCAATCTTGGAAGCTTCTGTTTAAGACATAACAATTCTCCCTCCCACCTTCCCAAGTGTGAAGGGCTGGCAGGAGCCAGGGTTCCCTGGTGGGCTTCCCTTTTCCCCCCTCTCTAAATTTGGATCTACAGACTTCACTGAGAAGAGAAGCAGGAGAGCTTTCTTGCATATCTGAACAGAAATGGGAATTACTTTCCCAGCGAGTTCAATATATTTATTGTCTTGCAGAGGAAAATGAGAAATACAAGACTGGATCTGAGTCTTCAGTCTTGGTCCCATCTCCTTGGTTTTCTGACAAGAAAGAAGTGGACTGCTGAAATCTGGTCCCTTATTACAGTAGTATAAGTCCAGAAAACCAGGGGGAAACTGGAGGATATGGCAACTGAGTTTGAAGTGATATTTTATAGTACAAAGAGAAATCTCTTATTGGACTATTCTGAGGTAGCTGGTACTGCTCCACTCCAGGTTTCCCCAGCTGCAGTGCCTGCCTTTGCTCTATTAAAGAACTTTACAACAATTCTGGAAGAAAGGATTCTGTTATACAATTCTGTTATATAAAGACATCCAATTTGAAAATTATTATCCTAAACAGTAAGCTTTAATTTTCAAAGCTGTCAATCTCCTCCATTTCATATGTGTTAGGCACAAGAGAAAATAAAAAAGCAGGTTTTAAATCTTGTTTTCTAATTCTTTGCTTCAGAGATGGTATTTTTTATACTACTCACTTTGCCTCCTTTTTAACATTTTTTTTTCTTTTTTTTTTTCTTCATAAAGTATTTTCACTTTCAGAATCCTTCTCTCTTTTCCCCTTTGTGGCTTGTTACTGTGGTACTAGTTCTCTTTAGAAATTTTTTTTCCACTTTCAGTGAACTACCTTTCTCCTATTTTAAGGGTTAAGCTTCAATTTGGTTAAGACAAGTTGATGACTTGCTAAGCAGAGGCGTACTGCAACTCTCCCCAAAACTGCCGGAAATTCAGATAATAGAAAGTAAATTCTCATTTCAAAAGCCTGCTAATAATATTTTTTTTCTTGATCCTGATAGAGAGAAAAAGTCATTGAATTAGCTGTCTTGGTTTATCTGCCTTCCATCACACTCCAGTATATTGTGTAGGACTCCACAGCTTTCTGTACCACAGCACAGCCTCATCAATAGCGATTACAGCTCCTTGCCTGTCTGCAGTATCTTTGTTCAGCAATGGATCTGAAACACAGTCAAAGCTGAACCAACAATGGCACACTAGGAGAAAAGACTATGAAAGCCTTAAATAAGCTTCAATACCATAACAATGCTCCTCAACAGCATGGCATATCAATATGAAGTCCTTAAAATGTAGTTTAGAATGCTAAATAATAGCCTTAACCCCACCAATAATATATATAACAACACTGAACTGAGCAAATGCTAACTTCAATAGCTTCTAATTATAGATGTTTGTCTTTTCCCATCAAAACCACTTTTATTAGAATAGATAATTATCTGTTTTCTTCCAAAAATTACCTTTTCCACATATTCCTTTGCTTTTCAAAATAGTCCTCACTCTACATCTGAATTTATAATTCTGCCCTCCAAAATCAAATTTATTTTGAAAAGTAAAAAAAAATTAATGGTCATTTTTAAGTAATAATTTTCTGTAAGAAAGCCATATCCAGATTGTTTTTATGCATTTCTAATTTGTACAAGCAATCCTTGTTCTGAGGCAAGAGTTTCTTGTGTCTGGTTGTTACTCTTCCCAAGGCATCTGAATTTCACGTACTCTGTTTAATCCTTACTGTTTCTTCACAAAAGTGTACTTGGATTTGTACTGGAAACTCTGGATCTTCTCATAGTTTGGCCTCAGCCTTGAAGATTTATTTGCTTAAATAATTGTATGCGCTAGGAAAGTTCAATTTCCATAAAATTTCTTAGAAATATTTTCAATACTGTAACCTCAGGTGGGATTTGACCAGCCTTTGATCTCAGACTGTTAAGATGGGCCAAAGGGTAAGGCAGAGATGATGACAGAATTACAGGAAGAACTTAATGGAAGGTAAAAGAAATCCTGAAGAATGCTAGCCAAGTGATGCGTGATACAAGAAACTTTTGAAAATAAAGACTAAAAGATGTTTGGTGGGAGGGAAGGGGGAAAGAGCATGTAACAAATTCCTTGTAACTACCCTAGTTTTTAATACTTTTCTATCAACACTTAACAACATATATTTTCCCCAGTTGGTTGTTTCCAAGCATTCCATCACACACTCTTTGCTAGGATAAATTTTGCAAGGGAAGATTCATCTTCATGTTATGTGGCACAAAATAATCCCTGCCAGGCACCAGGAATCAATGGTTCCTATTTTACCTTGAGATGACAGATACACATTCAGTTTCCTTGCTGGGTAGAAAAGGCTTAATGAGAGAACCATGTTTCCTGCTTAGCATGCTGAATAAACTGCTGTCTTGCCATGAGATGCAGAGGAAAACTGCTACCATTGCAGAACTTCAGTGGGAAAAAAAAAATGTTGAGCAAACAGAAACTGAGCCCTGTGAAAGGCAAGGTCATTTGCAGACTGGAAAAATATTTTGTCTTGAAGCCTGACTTTTCATTTAAAAATATATAATCAAACAGGCATGAGTCATTATTCTATCTCCTATTTAAAGACTTCAGGTACAGAAAACTCAGGATCTCTTTAGTAGAATTGCTAAATTATTTTAAACCGCATGTGTTCTAGTTCAGTGTCTAGTACATAAGGGTTTGGTCTTCTCAAGAATCTTCTAAAAAAGACTAATGCCCTTGACCATCACTGGAGAACATGGAAAGAGGGAAGAAGACAAGGACAAAGCCATTCCAGTTATTCTCTCTATATGTTGGAGGTCATCCTTTTCAGTGAGAGCAAAAGGCTATTCCAAAGCATATGCTGAGGACCAAATCAGGCATGGGGCATGATATTTATCTGTTACATAAAGATGGTCAGTCTGGGAGGTGAATACTTTTTTATACTCCTTATTGACCAGATTGATGCAATCCAATCCTCCTATTGTGTCTCCCACAAATGCCATCATCATAGACACAATAACAGTAGTCTCTTTAGACCCACCACTGTATTGCTATTCAGAAAAAGAAACAATAAATCAAATTTTATACCAATGTTTAGATAAGACATACTGCATTTTATATCCAAAGCCCACAGACATCTAAGGAACACAGTGGAGAGGGTAATCCTCTCTCACTGGGTCAGCAGACAGACTGATTTACTGACCAGGGAAAGTTTAGACTGCTTCAGCACCGTGTGAATGACACAACATTATTTGGGAATAATATTATCCCATGGGGAAATGTCTATCAGTTAAGAGCATCTATCACAGAATGACAGGTCAAGTCAACAGAACCTGTGAAGCAAGATCATCATGAATATAATGAACGCTACTGCTGCAAGGCCTTTGGCTTGTGCTGCACCGATCACACATCTCTCCCACATCTACCCCTGCCAGCCCTGGAACCTGAGCAATTTCCTACATGTCAATGCTGTGATATTTGCTGTTCTGCAAACAGCAAAATTGCCTCCTTTAACCCAGAAAATGTCTTATTGCACTGTACCATTTCTGTGCTCTCCAGACTGAGTGTTAAAACATTTCCTGGCTTTTCTCAGGTTACAGCAGATCTCAGACCATGCAGGATCTCAGGACATATAGTCAGGGAGAAAATCAAGTTCTTCAGACTTGTTCTTAAATAGATCTAAGGCAGACATGCCAAAAAGGCTTCCTCCTGTCTGCCACTCACCTTAGTCACACAAACCTGACTTCCCTTTGGGCTGGCGCTTGTTTGGCTCCATGGCGAATGAAGGGTGTTGTGAACACTAAAGGGATTATTTTATATTAATTCATGGAGCTGTTTGCCTCACTTGCAGCAGCATAACCCATGAAGTGAAGCAGGATAGCCACTGAAGCATAATCCTGTCTGTAAATTAGGGGAGGAGATGGGAAAAGTATGGGAGAAGAAAACCCCTTCATCAGTAGCACAGTGAGATCACATGAAGAAAAATGCAAAATCATATTCCTGGTTTCAAGCTGCTCAAAGCACTTAGGGAAGTTTTAATCTAGTCTAGGGCTTGCTTTCCACTGTGAAATGGTGAAATCCCCAGGCAGAGCTATCTGATTGTAATACTCATGATCTATCTTATCAGCACCCCCTTTTTAGCACAGTTCCTCATGCTGTAATCCCAGAAAGCACCACTGTTTTTACATTGCATGACCCAGCTTCCTTTTTCACAGAAAGCACTATAGAAGTTCTAGAAGAAAATGGATGGAAAATGCTTTCAAAAATACCTTTGTCTCCTGAAGCAGTAACATTTTGCAAAACAATTGTTATACAATATTCAGGTGTTTATATAATATTTAGGAATATTACCTACTTATTGAATTGGAATTTATAGAAATATTAGTATTTATAGATATTTCTATTTATCAGTATAAATATTAATATAATATTTAGTTCATACTGAACTCAGTATGAGTTATACTGTGTAACTTTATAAACTGCTGCCATGAACATGTACAGGAACAAGAACTGTACTTGTGCAAGGCAAATAGCTAAACATAGCAGTGAAAAGCACAGGAAGGAAAACAAAGAAAAAGTTGTGATTTTCTTTTTTAGTGCCTCAATAACTAAGGGGAATGAAGCCAGGTGCAAAATCTGTTCTGTTTAAAAATTTTATTTGATAATATTTAAGGCATCACTTTTCAAAAGGAGCAAGTAATAAAAAAATGAGGAAATTTAATATCTTTTATATATATAAAAATTGGGAGCAATTAATTATGTCTAAATGTGCCTCAGTAAATGTTCTCTTTAACCCAAAGGAGGCTTGCAGTACTGGGCTATAAAGGTCATTGGGGAAAGTAAGAACTGAGAATTCTCCTTTGAGCAACAGGGTCCTTAAGTAATCCCAGATGCTACATGAATTGCTGTTTAAGAAGAGAAATAACCAAAGAACAGGTGCTATTGCTGGAAGAGTGGGGTTCAGATGAAACAGTTGGAAGCTCTATTAGCTGTAACAGAGCAGATGCAGCTGGTCAGAGTGCCTGCGTGAGCAGGATCAAGAACACAGAATTACAGAATGGCGCTGGTGGGAAAGGACCCCCCCGAGACCATCTGGTGCAAAGCCTTGCTCAAAGCTGGGTCAGAAGAGAGCAGGCTGGTAAAGGCCACATCCACTTGGGTTTTGAATACCTCAAGGAGGGAGACTGAAACATCTCCAGGCAATCTGTATAAGCTTAGAGTAATAAAGAAATAATTAAAAACCATATTTTCAAGTGGAATTCCTTAAATTTCAGTTTGTGCCCACTGATCACCACTGAGAAGTCTGGCTCCATATTCTTTAATCCCCACCATCAAGTACATCAAGTGTGAGTACTTTTACCACTTTTACTTGCCTTCCCGCACATCAGGATGCTCCATTCGTGCGTTTGGAGGGAGTGATCCTTGAAAATAAAGCAACTCCCCTTTACTTATCATCTCTTCAAGACCATGAAAAAGGGAAGAAGACCTAGAAAAGGCCAAAGGCTACTCCCCTCAAGTTCATGGTTGAGATCTTGCTTTTTAACCTGCTTATTACTCTCAGAATTCTGAACTCCATCATTAAAAACATCACTGCATCCAAGATTGTATCCAGCTTTGACATACCAGAACCATTATTCCTTGTTTGTAAGTATCAGATCATCAGGCCATCTTTCATCACAGGCTAATAATTCACTTGCACCATGAAGCTGTCAATCATGCACTTCAGAAACATTCTTCATTGCTTGTGTCCTGTTAGGTTGTCCCTCCATAAAATTCTGGGTTAATAGTATTCCCCCATAAGAACCAGGGCCTGTGAAAACCAGGTTTCTCCACTTTGTCTGAAGAAGGCCTCATCTATCTCTACCTGATCAGGTGGCCTGAAGAAAATACCAATGTGTTGTTCTTGTGGATTTGTGCTGTAATCCTGACCCATAAACTCTTGAGTGGCTCCTCTCCTGTGCACAGACACAGTTCCATGTGTTCCTTCTGCTCTCAAACAAAGGACAAATCCCCCTTCTTGCCTTCCTATTCCGTCCTTCCAAAGAGCCTACATCCATCCATCACAGGACTGCAGCTGTGTGAACTACCCCACCAGGCCTCTCTACACCCCCTGAGTGAGATGGCAGCCCTAAAAACGTGCATAGACCCCCTGGTTTTCCCTAGGGTGCCTGGATTACTTACAAGCACTTCAGAGAGGTATCCACTCATGCTGTCCTTTTCCCAGAAGCCTCCAGAAGGCATCTGGATCTTATCTCATAATCCTTTCCTTTAAAAATTTTTTTCTTTGTGTAAGAACTCTTGGGGCTCCTGTTTTGTGGTTTTTTTTCAGTGTTTCATCTGGCAAAATCATCTGTCCTCTTTGCTTGCCAACACAATTTCCCACTTCTTCACTTGATTGTGGGTTGTCTTCCCTGTCCCCTGTCATTCCTAGCTGCCTTAAGGTTTTGATAACTATATGCAAAGTAATTTATTTAATCAGTAAGCTCTTTAATAAATATTAGCTCTCAATCAATGAGTAATTGAGGTCCAACAATGTACACATACTTTTGAATAAATGCCAGATTCAGCCAACTCAATCTAAAAATAAGAACCATTTCTTATCCTTATTATTCCTTAATGTATTTTTCTCCATTCAGTATTTAAATGTGTTTCATTTTGTGAAGACATCTTGCCATTGTGGGTCTACAAAACCACAAGAGACAATGAATGTAATTCTAAAAACAGTGCAACACAGTTTAGGAAGCACTGCTTAACTCATGCATAGTTTTTCTTATGAATAAGTTCTTGCCCATTTTTCTTGTTGTGAAAACACACACCCAAACCAGAATCACACATGCAGTGAGCTCTTCCTATACCCAGCTTTCTGCATGAGGACAGATGAGGGAATACACTGCAAACGAGAGATGACTGCAAAACTCCAGCGTCCCAGTCCAGCAGCATTCTGATAAGACTCAGGTTATTTGCTCTGAGCATAAAAAATGAAGAGGAAGCTTTTCATGTGTCCTTGAAAGCTCTTCTGGGTTAGCTAGAAGTCAGTTCTTGCAGTGTCTCTTGCAGCTGACTGCCCAAAAAGCCTCTTGATATATATATATAAAATATATAATATATATAATATATATATATATATAATATATATATAATACAGTGAAGAGTTGTTGTCACAGCAGAGTCTGCTGAGTAAATATGATCACTATGTACCAGCATTAAATTCTAGTAGAATTCTAGTTCTCAGCAAATGGAAATTTTCTTTTTTTTTTTTTTTTACCATGAGGGATTTAGAATATGAATCAATTCTCCTTAAGAATTTCTAACAGAAATATCTGTACCTAGGGGACCTAACATGAAAATATTTCATAAAAAGACTGGATAGAGCTCTTATGTAGACACAAGTACTCATATTCTTGGATTTCAGCTTGGATATTTCACCAGAAGGTTATGGGTTTTTAGGGTCATTACTGATATTAAAAAAAAAATGGGAAAATATTGCTCAAATCTGAAAAATTTAATATTTTAGAGACTTCAGAGGTCATAAAAGACACACACAAACAGTTCTTTGCGCTGCATGTTCTTGCATTTGTCAGCTATTGTCAAAATCCTGAAATATTCATACGTATATGTTCTTTTAATTATCATCCTTTAATTATTTATAGAAATCTCTGTCAAATCAGCTTACTGATAGAAAGGACAAAAAGATCTTACTTATGCTGTGCTTTTAGCCAAGTTGAACAGATAAAAAAAAGGTGCCAAGGGCAGAATAGAAAGCAATTATTTGTCATCAAGTCAGATGCTGAATAAGAGCTGGAAGGAGTGCAAGAAAAGGGGAGAATCAGGCCACAGGAGAGAGAATCAGGCCATGGGCTGCCTTCTTCTCACAAAGGTATTTGATGGCAGAAATTTAACTTGGAAACAGCTTTTATTCCCCAGATGGTGACTCAGGACTATTGGATTCTTGGTTTCTCTGTCAGCAATTTCAGTGTGCATGGGAAGCTCAAATCAAGATAGGAGAGTGAGAAGAAGTTTAACATGTTAAGAACCATTACAATGATCCTTCATATTCATACAGAATACCCCAGAACAAACCTCACCTGCTTCTGCATTTGCCAGACTGTGCCAAGGAGGACAGCCATTCAAAAATGACCCTGAATTATATTCTTTTCTTTACACTCACACTCTTTCTCCTCCTTCTCCCAACTTGCTTTCACTGTAGCAAAGACTTTGCTGCCAGAAATCAAGTAAGGATCAATGGCATAGAAAGAAAAATGGCACAGAAGGAATCCAGTGACAGGTATAGAATCATTGTCCCCATGGTGATACCTTCACATCTTTCAGCAGTTTAGGAATTCACTGAGCTGGAGATTGCACTTGAGCCAACATTATTGCTTTAAAAGTAGCAATCATTTTTTTATTACTTTAATCATTCATACATTAAAACCCCATGGACTGAGTCAAGAGATGATAACAATGATTGCCTTTTGTGGGGATGCAGCAACCACAAGGAAGTGCACCTCAGCCCCCAGCAGAAAAGAAATACTTCACGTTAATATTGATCTGAGGCCTTTTAGTGATGGAAAAAAAAACCCAATGTTTTGCTAGTTCACAAATATTACAGGATATAACACAATGTTTAAGCAGCATATAAAACAATAGCAGGATACAACACATCATTATAGACAAAATGTTTGGAACTGTAGGTGAAAGTGCTCAAATCCCATTCCTCCCACTATACACTCTGTTCCAGTCATCATCATAAAGATATTGACTGTATTTTTTATAACTGCATTAGTGTTTGTGCAATAATCTAGACCACATTTCCTTGCTAACACTGTGGGCTGGAGAAAAGTCTATAGAAGTCCCATAATGCCTTTATCAGGCCACTTTATCAAACTTCTGAGAGACCAATTTTCAAGATTTATCAACTTGAAAATGGATGAATAAGTAAGTTTCTACAGATTAATTTAAATATTCCTTGTGTTAACAACATCTTTCTTCTCTTGAAAATACTTCATGCCAATGTGATTGCTGAGTACTGACACTGTCCATGATAAAGAACATATTTTTAGCTTTTCCACCCTGCTACCATGAAGGAGGAGAATAATTTTCAGATAATCTTGTTGTTACACTTCAAATTCTTTCTTAATCCCTCAAAAGTTTTAGCACTTAGGGTGTTGTGCTGTGGGCTACTAGTACTACAAGATTTGAAACTACCAAATCTTTGTGTTTCAAATCTGACCAGATCCTGCTACAAGCTTGTTATAGAGAGTTGGATCAATATGGTAATATCCTCCTTAGGACAATTGGCTCACAACTGTCTCTCTATTCAGCATCTTCAAATCTATCAATCATTTATTGTGGTGATCAGAGGGTTGGAGCATCTGTGAAGACAAGGCTGAGAGAGTTGGGGTTGTTCAGCCTGGAGAAGATGCTATGGGCATTTTATAGCACCTTCTGGAAAATAGAAGGCTCTAGAGAGACCTGACACCACTTTCCAGAACCTAAAGCAGGCTACAAGAAGGCTGGAAAGGAACTTTTTGACAAGGACGTGTAGTGAGAGTACAAAGGGGAACAGCTTTAAACTAACAGAAGGGAGATTTAAATTAGCTATTAGGAAGAAATTCTTTATTCATAGACTAGTTAGACAATGGACAGAATTCCAGAAGTTGTGCCAGCCCCATTCCTGGAAACATTCAAGGACACATTGGTGGTGGTTTGAGCAACCTGATTTAGTGGAAGGTGTCTCTGCCCAAGGAAGGGCTTCATAAAACAATGATCTCTGAGATCCCTCCCATTACATGTTGCTGTGTTTCTATTCAGTTTACAGAAAGAAGTGGAAAACCCAAATTTTTAGCTATATTTGCTGGATTTCATGAGAGATAATTTGGATCTTTAGAGCTTTACTTTTGAAAGTACTCATATTTGATGAGATAACCACTTTTAATGAAATATTCAATAAAACGGAGGAGTTAGAGCAAAAAGCCAGAACAAAAGTTGCCAGCTATATGAGTCATCAGTAGGTCAGCTCCAAGCATGATTTCTGTTTTTCAGTTTGGATTGGCAAAATAAGTTCTTTCCTTTAACCAGATGGGCTTTGCATGCTAAATCAAACATTCCCTCAGAAAGATGGCATTTCAAATTATTTACTTAAACAATTATAAAGGCATAGCTATACAGACTGTTTGATACATAATTCAAATAAAGATGTATCTTTGTATCATCTCAATCTTTTCTTAACTGAGTGTACTGTTGGTGAGCTTTTTATCTAACATTCCTGGATCAGTAATTTGTTGAAATAAATATATTATTCCTAGGAAAAATACTGTTGTTTGGATTTTGGTATTTTTACTTTTTTTCAGCAAAAACAATTTTTTTTTTTATTGAACTTGACAAGAAGAACTGCGAAGTTGTTTTAGGGTCAAGACTCAGGTTCTTTTGTCCTTAAGTTCTAGCAGACACTTGACTTTTTCTTTTCCAGAGCTATGAGAGAATAGCTCCCCTAGGGCTTTGGCTATCTCCCAGAATAAAGGAGCAGAACTGTTTTTAATGATATTTATCTGTGCATACTGGCTGTATTGATTCTTTTTCCAATAAAATGTGGAATGAGACTTTCAGGTAAAGCTACACTTCTCCTTCGGAGTTCCTGATCCAGCTGGAAGTTTTATTGAAAACTACCCCATGTGAGACTACTGACAGTGTAAGGAGTAATTAAGAGTTCTAGAACAATTTAAAGTATTAATATATGGAGAGAAAATTATTGTAGGAGAAAAAGAAAAAAAGTATCTTCATGGGGCTTCTAGTTATCTACCTGCAGAAGTTTGTCATTGCTCTTTGAAATCATACATGTGTTTGGAACATTTATGCTCAAGTTTCCAGTGCAAATCACACAGCCCCACATTCTCAAGAATTCCTCTTGCAGCCTCTGTTCTGTACCTGATCCATAATTGCATCATTATTGACTGTAAATCATATTATCTTGTCACATTTTGCTATGTATTCCCATAGCAATCTCCCTAGTTAAAAAATGTCTTTAATAATATGATTTCATGTGCTTGTCAAAGGCTCTCCAATGTGTAAACAACCATTTTTATGTATGTGGAAACAAAAGTATCTGATTTTCTTTTATATTGACAAATATACTTCCCTCAGCCATTCCTAGATGGTCAGGGAACTGCACTGAAAAAATTTCATTTATTCACCTCTTCTTTAAATTTTCTATATCCTTGCTCCTTTTGAAGGACTGGGAGAAGAATTCATATTCTCTGATGGAAATCCAAATGTCGCATATTATTCAACAGTTGGTTATTGCTTTAAAATAACATTACAAAAAGTTTAGAAAAAGAAAGAACAAAAAAATCCCCTCATGATCCAATTTAATCTGCAAGTGACATTTAAATAGGAAAAAAGTGAAGATATGATTTGATCAAGATTCAGAGATGATTTATTACTTCTCCTGTGATAAAAGCCAGAGGCTTTCAGCATGTATGAATACTCCATTGTGCTGGATGCTTTACATAGCATACTAAATTTCAGGCCCCTTCACTGTCCTATATTAAGAATTTTTTAGAAGATACTGTAAGGATCATCTAGATTCTTACTCCCTCTGCCAGCAACAAGCATTTTGAAATAATACTGCCTAATTCAATTTTAAGACTCTTCTTATTAACAAAGAACTGACATCTAATAAAACAAAAGACAAAAAGTTAGATACTGACAGAGAAAGAATGAGAATAAATGAAAGAATAATATAGGAATCTCAGAACACAAGGCACTGGTGTTATCTTAGCTCACTTCAGATAATTTTGACACACAATTTTGAACTTGAAAGCTATGTCTTTTTTCACACAGTCAATGACAAGAAATCAGCACATCTAGACTGAGTCATTTAAGTAATTTCAATAATTTCAACTCTAGTATGATGTGTATTACTCCATACCAGTGCCCATATTTTTTCATAAAGCAAGTCTAAAATGACTAGCTGAGATTAAGAGTATGTCCCAAGTAATCATTATGCATGATGCAGCCCTGCTTTCTTGGAGATGGCTGCAAACCTGCCTGCTGATGGAAAGTTGTGAATTAATTCCTTATTTTCACTTTGCTTACGTGTGCAGCTGTTGCCTTCCTTTTTAAACTGTTGAATGAAAACTCACAAATTTTTTACACATTTTTACATTTTTATACTTTCAATTATCTCTTACATCCTGCTGGGAATAGAGAGGGGGCCAAGCTGCCTCCTAGGGCTAAAGCACAACATAATACATGCAATTTCAATAATGAAGCAGTTATTTATTGGCTAACACAGTAGCAATGGCTAAAATCTAAGGAGCTCCTTGCCTAAGCTTTGGTTGACCATCCTAGTAAGTTACCTGAATACTCTTTGATGGCCAAGCAGGCAGGAATCAGGAGAAAGGTAGCCTCCAGTTCTCACTGAATTGTATTTTCCTATGTTTCTGTGTTTCCATCTTCCACCAACTTTGTCAGTTCTCTGTGTTTTGCTTTGGGATCTCATATTTTGTAATGTTTTCTGTCTTGAATTCTGCAATCTTCATCTCAACAACAACTTCTGTCGCTAATTTATCTTTGTTATCTTCTATGGGTCAGCTCTAGAGCCTTTCTCACAGTTCCTTTTCACAGCTTATTTCCTCTGAAGCCTGAGCCAAAGTTACACAGCTGGACCACATCAGATCCCAGCCTTGGATCCTTCAACCACAGAAACAAAGCCATGGAAAGAAGTAAAAGGTTGCAGAGGGTTTAAAGACTGAAGAATATAGAGCATTTCTAGAAGCAAATTGAAAGGGAAAATTTATGGGGGCTATGTAAATATACATGTGGTGCTTCTCCTACCTGAACATAAATTTGGTGGCAGTGAGAATTAGAAAATTGGGAAATGTAATTTTTTGAGGACAAGGAATAGTATCTTGCATAGTTTGAGATGGAGAAAAATCATCGGATGCTGCCTTCCACAATGGTAAGAGATAATAAGAGAAAAGAAGGAAAGATTCAGGAAAGAATTTGAAAATTATGAACAAAAGAAGATTTTGTTTTCTATGACAGTGAAAAGGAAATGACAGGAAAAAAAAGATAAAACAATATATATGATCTGGGTAGAATATGACCTTTGCTTCAATGTAGTGAAAGTAAGAGGGGTCAATGAAAAGCCTGTTGCAGTGGTGGAAAAGCAAATGCATATATGTGAGAGACTTTGCCTACAAACAAAGCATAAAGTTTTACTGGTGCTGTGGAAAAAAATCACCAGCATTGTGAGAGAGGCCTTTCCAAAAGGAAGGTCAGATATTGGAGTCATTAGCAGTGGAAATTATATTTTAAGAGTTTGTGCACTACTGAAAAAGAGTAAATAATGGACAAATGCAGTAAGGTAAAAAATATCTAGATGCTCGTGCTGATTTTCTACCAGGAGAGAACATTTGTGAGGAGATACTGTAATAACAGCCTGAAAACAAGCACTTTTCCTTAGGATTTGTTGAAACCATAATACTGATGAGCGATGAGTTGTATTTTGCCCTCATACAGAAAAATGCTTATGAATCTGCCTAACCTCAAACTTGTTCTTATATATCCCTTGGCACTATAGTCAGCAATCTGCAACAACTTGTCTTGTGATCCAGATCTGGGAAGATAGTAGCAGGAATAAGCAAAAAATTGTAGAAGGAATGGACAAAATCAGGGCTTCCAACCCAGGAAAAAATTAATATCCTCTATCCATTCTCCAGGTAATAATTCGGCATCGTACTTCCTTACTGCCTGATTAGTATTCTTTTATCATGCTTTATGAGAAAGACTAATGTAATTATAGTTTAGCTGCATTAGTTAAAAAATAAAAAAGGAAAATGATAAGATTCAATTAAAAATTATGCTAATTTGATCGGATAGAAAATTGCTTATGTAGCGTACAAACTTATTACGAAGATATACTGGCTGTCTCTAGGAAAAGTTTCACCGTGCTTATGAGTATTTATTTTATAGTAGTTCATTCCACAACAAGGAACAGTTAAGAGAAGATATTTCTCTTGTAAGAGATAACACGTCTCAATCTATTATCAAGTTCAATGGAAACAGTTCTAAGAAAGAACCTGGACTAGCAGTTTGGGTATGTTAACCTGCCATGACACAGAGATACGGGAGCTCATTTTGGACAAGCTGGTTTGCCTTTTACGAGTAGGTAATACAACATCCACGGGGACAAGCCTTATTTCTTGACAGCTCTGATCAGTCCATGCCGAGCACAGAGCTAATTTGGCTTTACTACATCTCTTTTGTTAGGTCTCAGAAGATTTAGAAGCTCTTCTTTGCAGCAGGTTCAGGCACCACACTTGTTTGCTGTGCTTGTGAGAATACGCATACTCTTTAGTTGTGTTGCAGTTTTAAGGTTCTTTTTCCTGTTTATAAGTGAATTCATGCAGACCTACCAATAACCTTGGTCTGTGATCATTCAGCCTTGCATAAAGATGTGGTAGCAATTTCTAAAACAACTGCATACTCAGAAGCATACACGATATAGACACCTTGAATAACACTAAGGTGCTTATGGCTAATAAGAAGCAAGATAGCATGAAAGGTTATTACATTATATTCTTTAATTACTCAGTGTTCTATTATTCCACTTTACATAAAATTATTTTTAAATATGCTTTTGCAGAAACTTTATTTCCGTCGATCCATAGCTTATGCCTGGGTATCAGCCTGCCTTACATATTTAATCTAGCATGTATTGTAGCCTGCAAAAGAAATAGAAAAATATGAATTGAGCAAAACATAGTCTTTCAAAAATCAAAATTTAACATTTCCTACTCTAAACTACTTCCTAGCATTTCTGGGAAATGAAAAACAAAGGAATTCTCCATCCAAGACAGATTCAGTAGTTTCTTCTCTCGGTTGGAAAACTCAAATAAAGGCTTGCCACAGCAATGTCATACTATTGAGTGAAAGCACAGAGGATGGACTAGCAATGTCTTGTGCAAGTTTCCACTTGCACAATACACCTAAGTATTAATACCAAAACAGCAAAACCATGCAGGCTTACAAACCAATCAATGCAAGCCAGCTACAAGAAAAATTTGACCTAATCTCCGTCAGCAAATCAGGAGAGTATGGACTAGATAAAGTGGCACTTGAATCCGTTCCAAAAGACCTGGAAGACCAGAGGCTGTAGCCTTCCTGTGACAGTGAGATCTTGCTTTAGAGATCATCTATGAATCAGAAAGAAAGGAGAATTTAGCTTAGGTTTCCAGGAAACTGCCTTAACTTCTAGATCACATTCTAATTTTTGGTTTATAAAACCTGACTCTTTCCATGAAACTATTTGCAGAGTGCAAACAAATTTGAGCAAAGTCTTCAGAGAACTAAAATACCTTTAATTGACAAATGGATTAACTTATATAAAAAAGTCCAGTACTAGTCCAACTTGGTAGAATTGATTTCATTTAACACAAGATACCTGAGAGCTCAATGTTTAATCTAAAGCAATTCCACTCTAGAGTTGCTGGTGAGAGCATTAATAAAGAGAGTAATTTTTCCTTTCCAGCTCACACACCTGTTAGACAAGACTGTGAATGTACCTTGAAGTTCTTTTCAAATGACATAGAGTCTCCTGTTGGTGACTGGCAATATGGAAAACAAATATCACACAATGATTCTTATCACTGCCTGCTTTTAATACTAGAACCAGTAGTTTATTTGTCATTCAAGCTCCTTCTCCACCTGCAGAGCTGCAATTCTTGGACTCATAGGGATACAAAGGAACAAGATGTTCAGAACAAGAAACAATTGAGCCTGAGCTTCCTACACATCGGGAGGGAGGAGCTGAGGTAATAGAACTGGAAGAGAATGGAAGCAGCCATCTGCAAATCTGCCCTGAACTTTCAGGGGATATTATTGATTTCCTGGAGTTCCCCAGGCTGTCAATTCTTGCTGATCATCCATGAGATTGCCACCAATACACTGCCAGGTATGACCTTAAGAATATCAAGAGTGACCACTGACATCTTGAGGGCAAGGCATCTCCAGTTTTTCTGAATTGCTGTACATTCTTTGTCTCACACACCTGTTGTGTTTGTAGGATGAGAAGGTCCCTTCAACATTCTCATCTGAATTTAGTGAATATTTGTTTCAGTTTCTGATAGATTGCAAGAGAAAGGCTATTTCTGACAAAGTTGAAGTTGTACTGCGATTGGCAGTTCTGGTGGAGCTATCGGGTGGGAAAATCATCCCAGATTTATACAGATTTTGAAGATCTCTCTACTACAGGCCAGTCCAAAAATTCAAATAAAGACCTTTTAAAGCACTTGCTATGATCTGTTTCCAACTGCTAAGTCAGTATATTTGTTTGAAAGACATAGGACAATGGGCAGAATGATTTTCACATGATCAGCAGGATTAAAATTTGTCTATGTGCTCTTTTCTATCAAATTAAGTACAAAAATGTGATAAGGTTACTGTATATTATTACCATCAACATAATTCTGAATAGGAAGGATTTCACTCATTATTTGTAGATTGCTGCTTTACAATTATATCTTAATTGACTTGATCACCAACTTGAACACTTAATATTACAGTATCATTAGCCCATTTATTATTCATCTAAATCATACAATTACAGCAATTAAATTGGTTGCCTTTTAAACAGTTGGTTCAGTGATCTTTAATTAGACATCTATGAGCTGAATTACATGGAAAAGGTGCTAAATGTTACAACTGTGATGAAGGGGGTTATTTGCCATATTATAAGGGATTGATTTAGACAAATGTCATATGTGTTAAAACATGCTGCCTCCTTGATGATTTCTGGTTACCTAGTGATTCTGGGACTACATTCTAAATAGCATGGTAGGAAGATTCATCTATTTAAAAATCCATTATAGGCTACATCTAAAAGGACCATAAACATAATGAAGCAATTCAAATCCAGAGTTTAACTTGCAATATAGTAAATGCTTGGTGGGTTTTTCCCTTCGTTCATTTTCACAGAAGAGAAAATCCTGGTTTCATGTTTACAGGCTAGATGTGCTTCTTTAGACCCTGTCTGCATTCTCTCAGCTCTTACTTTCCACACATACTATTCTTCTGTTCTAAGAAATTAAATTTCTAGTGTGCTAGGCAAGGATTTTTGCTTTAAATACACAGAAAAAAATCCCACAGGGCTTAGTAGGAACATTTCTGTTTCTGTAAAAACACTAGCTCAGTATTTCCTCTCAGTCATAAGGCCAAATTCAAGGTATAGAGAATGAAGCAGGAAACATAATTATGCTTCTATATAAATTCATGATTTATTTAAATTTGTCTCAAACTCTGAATTCAGCTATAACCCCTAATCTCTAAGAAAACAGTAGAACTGCAAAACATTGAGGGAAGAATGATCAAAGATCTGTACCTTTGTTTCCTGCCATATGAAGGTGAACTGAGTCACTAAGAATCTCCAGTCTGGAAAAGAGATGATCCAGAGGAGATATATTAAAGATCTATAAAAACCTGAAAAGCAAAAATGGGATGAATAAAAATTCATCACTGATTTTCCCTGCTAATACAAGAATAGTAAGAGCTATTAGTCCAAGTTAGTTGAAACAAGATGCAAAACCAAATAACCAAGCAAGACAGAAGTCAGAGCGCATCACAGACTCCCTACTTTGTCCAAACAGATTGCTTCAAGGAGGACAGGGACATTTTTCTTAGCAAAAATGTTTGGTTTTGTTTACTTGTTGGGATTTTGGTTTTGGTTTTGGTTTAGATGGTGTGTGAAAACAGATTTTGTGGAAAAAGATATTTTAAAATTTGTCCATTAAAAACATTTAGCTTTCTTCACTGCAGAATAGCAGATCCCTCCTCCAGCGGCTTCTCCAGTTGCATTTTTTTTGCATTGTATTCATTGGCGAGGGGTGCCATATGTCTGCTGCCCTTTCATGAACAACCATTTCCTCTGGCTTGTTTTGCACTTTCCTTCAATTAACCAGTCAAAAGAAGGACATAGAAAAAAAACCCTTTCTTCTAAAAGTTTATCCAGTACAGAAAAAATACTAAGAATATTCCCATTCCTTAATTTGAATCTATGTTTTATGATATCTTGCTGCAAATTCAGCATTTCCTAAGTTCTGAAATGCTGAATAATATGACAGTCAAGGGATATATTGTCAACCACAAGCTGAGATATGGGTTTGGTTTTTTGATTTCCATACTGTCTTAACGGTCACATAATCTACTGTTTCCCATCTCCTTACATGGAGTAGGGATAATATTTCACTATTTCCCATGGATATGAGAACAAAAATTGTTAATGAATAAGAAGACTCCAGGTATTATGCTGATGATCACACAAATGCTTAACAGGATAATACTGTATTTTGGCTGTGCTCTCTTAATGGAGCCATTAACAATTCAAAAAAGTCAATTATTAACTTTAAGAAATTAATAGAACTAATGGTAGTAAATTTCACAAAATCTTTGATAACATGCTCAAACTGGAAAATGAAGAGTATCAAACCATTAACAGGAGAGTTAATTGGAAGTGCTGCAATAATACAGGGAACATGATAGTGATATCATTATATGGAATCTAGTGATTTAAAGGTTCTCAAAATCACGTTAATTTTTCTACTATTGAATGATAAAAGGAAAAAATCTGCCTCATTAAATTTCTTAACTAAGACTTACCCAGTAGTACAACAAAACTGACAGATCACAACAGTGATATCTAAGACTAGGAATATTTCCAAGAACCTCAGGGTAATTCAAGCTGTATCTCAACTAATGACACATTTCCACCTTTTTTTTCCCCAACACCTTGTAACCATCTTCTATGACTTGGGATGGTATTCGCTACTGATGTCCCTCCTCTGTCATTTCAGAAAAGTCTTTCTCAGATTATATTTCAAATTAATTTTCCATAATTTGCTTTTTTCCCGATTGTGTCCATAATTTCTTTTTTATACGACTGGTCAAAACAAATGTCAAAATTCCATTTATCTATTTTCATTTTGCACTGCAGCCTTTGCACATGACTTACAGGCTATGTTACAGATGAAAAGGGCCTGTGAACCAAACCCTGGCCTCAAGGGCAAGCCGCACTAATTATCTTCCATTTACTTTTGTTAACCCTCTTTATAGATAAGTTTTTTTGCAGATGGGAAAAGTAAAGATCTCTTGATGACTCTTCTCCATGTAACAGTGGAGGAGATATATCTTCTTCTAAACATATTCCTGTTTACTTTTAAATAGTTTTTATCAAAAAAAAATAAAAAAGAATGAAGAGTTTTTATGAGCACATTCACTGCAATAAGGGTGCTGACACAAAATTAGTGAAGTATATGCAAGACAATGTTTATAAAATCTATCTAACATGGAGAAGATTATTGTAATTGGCTTTTTTGTGAGTCAACTGTGTATTTATAAAACCATTGCTTAATTAATTAAAAAGAAGTTAATAAAGTCATACAGCAGGAATATTTTAATTCCTTCAACATAGTTTCATGCACATTGAAACTTCCATCTTTTTTTTTCTTTCTCTCACAGAAATTTTGGCAAAACTCAAATATAAATGTGATTTTACTCATGTTGCCCACTGTCATTTGAACAGTAATGTGAAGAAGAGCTCTTCATATTAAAAAAAAAGATTGAAAATTTTGAATGCATTAACTTTCCTCTATCCTTATATTTAGACATTTTTTCCAGTTATAAAAAGTTTCTTCAAACAACATGTCACACAAAATACTTCAGCATCTGTAGATTAATTCAAGAAAATATTAAAACATCAACAGGTTATACGCTCTTAAAAATTTCTTTCAGAACCCGTATTTTTAACTACCCACTTCTGAACTACCCTCCTGATGTTTCAACCAGAGCATAAATCTCACCTTCTGGCCTGTAATAGCTGTAATATTTGTAGATATTGAAATTACCCTGCAGAAGTGTCTTTCTCTCTCTCCTAAGCTTCCTTCTAAGATATGGGTGGTTCCATCCTAGTTTTAGGCGTCTTTTAACATATCTATTGTCACCTGGAAGAAATAGAAACCTATTAACCTTTCTTTACCCAGATTATCTCAATAGATGACTTGCTTAGGCATTGGCTTATATTTACTTGTTTTTCTCTAAGTCTCAGCTGCAGCTATAACCATGGAAACGTATAACCTTCCTTAAACAATTTCTCTATTCTTTGCAAGATTTTCTGTGAATTGATACATTTGTAACATTTCATCTTTCAGTCATCAACATAAGGATTAGTAGGGATGAACTGATAAGAGCACTAGTGGGCTCCTATTTGAAACCAAAATGAGCATGTGGGCTTATTTCCAGCTCACAGCATTTTGACAGTGATCTTGCCATCATTCTGAGCTGCTTTGTATTCTATCTAGGACCAACAGCTGTGTTTATTCATTTGCCTTCAGCTGTTCAGGGGTCACAGTGACACGATGGTATTTCCATCTTTAAATATTGATGCAGAGTTAAGCTACAAAATAAAGGTCTCAAGTCCCTGCTTCCTTCAGAGGGTGCAAACTTTTGGGAAGCTCTGGAGATGAAGGATAACTTTGAGGCTATCATTAAAGGGTATGGCCTGAAAAAGCATGACCTGAAGCTAGGTAATGAGCAGAATTCAAAATCTTCTCCCAAGAAACTAAGAATGTGGTGTGCAGTATTCCAGTGGTGTTCCTGCCACCTGTCCACAGTGTGAACCAGCAGGGACAACTTCTTCATGTAATGTGGTGTCCCTCATCAAAGGATAATCTGGCTGTCAGTGCTAACATAGAGGCAAAGACCTCAAAAATCTACTCAAGCCCAATGCTCATTCGTTGCGCAAACATATGGATAGATACAGCAGGATTCCCTAATATATTTAACATTACTTAATTACTGTTCCCCCCATGCCTGTTTAAAAGCAGTCTTCTGTCTCCCACAGGGGTTTCAGTTAATACTTTGTTTCTGGTCTCATTATCTAATGATGTGTAATTTTTATTTCCTACTATGATTCATGAGAAGCATTCATGCTTCAGTTGCGGCATTTTCATGTTCAGTGAATAAAAGCTAGTGTCCTTTGAGTGACCTCATGTCCTCTCTCCCCTGCCTCCAAGTGATAAAAACTGCTACTACTCTGCTAGACTTGCAGAACAACTGGATGAGGTGTTTGCTTCTAGGAAGCTTCTTCTCTTTCACTGACTTTCCCATCTTCCTTCATTTAGAGCTTCCACTTTTGTACTGGCAGAATAAGACTGGGCTGGTCTCTTGCCTCAGTCAGAAAAGTAGTTATCCATTTCCAGGAGTGCATAGACATATAACTTCACTGGTGAATAACACAAATGCATAACTTGAAGTTTTCCCTCTCCTTACTTGCAATTCTGTTTTCTGTACTTCCTGAACCCTCATAGTGGTGAAATGGCTTTCAGGCTTATAATGGTTCAAAAAGAGGCAAAATGGAACCACTAAGCTACCCATTCCAAACTGCTTTCTCTAAAGAATGCCTGAAGTCCTGTCCTCAACTGATGGCAACACAGAACACCTTTGAACTGGCAGTGCAGGACATCTGCTAGACAGACAGATGCACCCAGACTCCTTCCATGCATGCACATAATTTGAAAAATGACTGGCTGAAGGGTTCCTCCCTCCTGTGTGGAAGAAGTCACAGTGCTATCTTTACACTGACTGGCAACCTCTCCCTGTTCAACAGCAAAACAAATCCTCTCACCTATTGTGGTGTGTAGTGGTATGTAAAAATAGTCAATGTACAAGACTAGCATTTTTATTTTCCTCTGAGGACACCTGAACTAGATATCACTCAATATCTTTGAGTGATCTAACAAAGTAGAGGAAAAAATCAAAAAGAAAAATATATTGATTACTCTTCACTTTTGGAAATTTGAAAATTGAGTGGGAAGGAGAAGGACATTAGAATTTAGGTCTGTCTTAAGAACCTGTAGACATGGTCTTTGTCACCAATAGCCAGCAATATTCATAGCCACCAATTCGGCTAAGAAAGAGCAAAGATGGGTCTTGAAGTGGTGACCAAATAAAAATATAAGTTGGAGAAATTTTCAATATTATTAAAAATACTTAATCAGGGCACCTTTTCCCCTAGTCCCCTTCCCTCTTCACCTCAGAGTTCTGAGTAACAACAGTTCCACTAGTCTCAGAGATATCTCCTACACAATCCACCAGCTGTGGGAGCATTGTTTCCTACCACAAGGCATAAGGTACAGAAGCTTCTGCACTTTCCTTTCTGAATTTCTTTGCCAGGGAAAACCGATATTTTCTCTCAAGGTTTTACAATCCCCATGGTTCCTCAACAGTGGTAGGAAAGGAACAAAAACAAGGTAGATTTATAAATATAAATTAATGGAGAAACTACAAAGTGATATTAAAGAATAATTGCAATAAAACTCAAGGTCGACCTGAGTTATTTTCTTCCAGAGTCTTTCCAGAGTCTTTCCGTTTTCCAGTATTTTCCACGTTGCATCACAGAAAAATCTGACAACCAAATAGGAGGGGGAAAAAATCCCCACTGCTACCTTACTTACCTGCCTGGCAGTCCATGTAACAAAAGTCCACATATCCTTTGAGGAAAATCAGTGCAAAGTAATGCACTTCTTTATTGTCCCAGTATTGGATTACAGCTCCCAATATTACCAGTTAGATTGTGCCTGGGCCAGTCTGACCCTCGCTGCTGGGCCAAAGGCAGCAACTGCGGTGTGTCACCCCAGAGATACCTCGGCTTGCTGGTGGTTGCAGCTGGGCACTGAACAAGTCCAGGCTTGTTAGGAACCCCGTTTACCTCAGGAGGAGAACTTCAGGTGATGGTGAAGAGAAAAAGGAGAGGATTCTGCTGGAGGGTTTAATGTCCAGAGGTTTATTCCATGGTTACAGAGGTCTGAACGTGAGCAACTGCTCCAACACAAATCGGCCGCATTGTCTGATCACCTTTTTAAGCTCAGGGACAGGGGGAGGGGAGGTACAGGTGAGCCACCAACCAGGTGAGAGGGGCAGGGTCTCAGGGGACGATGACACCCAGACAGGCCAATGACCTCTGGGCATAGGGGCATCCTTTGAACTTGACCAACCACAGGACGCCTTGCTGGAATGTGAAGCCTGATTGACAGGACTCACTCAGCATGGGGGCAAGGGGGAAGGGAGAGAGGTATTGGCACACCTGGGAAAGTGACCTGGAAGGCCAAAATGGGACATTACAGCACACCACAACATCCCAGTAGACAGACCCTTTAGAATAAAGCCTAGGACTTGGTTCTTAAACCTCATTATTAGGTTAATTTTTTTGGCAAGTTCCTCACAATAGTTATCTTTTGCAAGCCAGGACAGTCGGTAAGCACAAGATATAAATGGCCATAAGCCCACCTGCCAAGCTAGCAATTTTTGGAAGTTCTGGTTGCAAAGGTTTCAGAGTGTGTTAGAGATTACTTGCCACAGACATTTTTTCACAGAAATCCTTTCTTTGGGATTTGTGCATCTTCTGGGAAGCAAGGGCCCCAGAAGAAGAATGTAAACAATTGTTATCATCTGCTGTGAAATGCAATAGGATGCACCTGTGATTGGTTCATGTTTCATGTGTACAGTTGGGGGCCAATCACAGGAGCAGGCTTGGAAGAAGATTCCCTGGACACAGAACTTTGTTTAAGATTCTTTTCTATTCTTAGCTTAGCTTAGCAGCCTCTGCAACTTCTCTTCTTATTCTTTTTAGTATAGTCATAATGTATTATATATCATATATCAACAAATCCAGCCTTCTGATCAACAAACAAGATTCTCATCCTTCTCTCACCCCAGTGACCTCCTCAGGTCACTGTAATAATTACTCAAAGAGATTTTGGCTGTTAAGTTACAATTACAGCTCTCTGCTGTCTACTTTTTCAATAGCAGGATGATCAATAGGGTTTTGTTTTACTCAAATATCTGAAAATATCTGAGGATTTTTCTTACCATCTGTATGGTAAGAAAAATCTATTGGACAGTTCAAAGGAAACTACTGTGCCTGACCATCTGTGGAACTTCATGCCCTCATTTTATTCTCTAACCCTCCATTTCCCCTCCAACATTTTATTTCAGCTCTTATTCTGGAGAGTTCTTTGTGATGGACTGACAGTGTGACCAAATAATGCCTAGTAAAACAAATTTCCTCTTTTGGAAGTCCCAGTAGACTATTTCAATATACCAAGCAATAACTATGGCATTTGTTTTTAACAATGGAAATTCTACTCCTACTTTCCATATTTCCCATGATAAAGGTTGTATGCTTGTAAGTGCTTCATTGATTTTTCACTCAAAACCTGAAGAAGAATATCTAGACTCCTACCTAACATATGTGTTTTTGAAAAATTATCCTAATTCCATTAATTCAGCTTCATCGCCAAATTTTGAAGCACAGTACTAAAATTGCTTTCATTCTTCATTCAATATACTCTTGCAAAAAACTGTTTGTGCACTTAAATAGTATTGCATAATTTGTTAGAGGAGTTTTACAGGTCCTTTTGAGAGTGTGACCTTTAATTGTGCTGTTCTTTGGAGAAAAATGTCAAGTTTTATTATTCATTTTTTAGTTAGCATAAAGTGCAATACACTGACAAGGAAAGATATACTTAGACTGCACAGAAAAAGTTAAATTTCTGAGTAAAACATGGGGACCTTTACCTAAATGCCTAAATGAAGGGGCTGTCAAACTTTAAATAACAACCACAACTCATCGACTGAGAGAAAGACACAGACCATCTCATGCAATATTGCAGTGAGCATTAAATCACATATATCAGGGGTGCAGATATTTTTTTTTTTAACTTTAACCTGTCTCTACCAAAATAACCTTTCTAGCACATTCATTTTACAGAGTGGGGTTAATAGTTGCCTACTTGGTAGCTCATGCTAAATGCTAAATAAAATCACCACTGGAGATACAGAGTGAGGGATGAGTATTGGAACATTACTCCTTATGAACAGTTCATAAATGGCAAAAATAACTGGCATTGAAGATAGTTGTTACTGGTTTGGGCAAAATAGATAGTACTTTTAGGCTTTTGAAACTCTTAAAAGTAACTGCAGGAGGAATTCAATAAAGGGCAGTTAATGAGACATATGTCTGACATAGAAAAGTTCCCTGAAGCCACGGGGAATCTATGGAAGTCTAATGCCCTGAAGCATAAAGCCATATTCCTTACACAATTTTATTGGAGCAGATTCTTATGCATAAATAGACCCAGTACAGAAATAAAGTAAAAAACAAAATATGTTCTAATACATCACTTTATTACCCTGCAGGGGTGTTTACTGAGAGGTGCTGTTGCTCTTCTCTGTAATCTTGTTGGCCACAGCATGCCTTCACCATGTTAAAGAGACACAGAAATTATATGTCAGGATTGAAACCCTCATTTCTATCAGTTTGTGCAATGCAGATTTTGAGAGAGATAACATCTGTCAAGAAATATTCCAGAATTCTTGTGTGCCACAGTAAAAGGCAAGCAAGAACCCCCAGCAGCCCTTATCCCTCCTTCTGTGGAGGACTCTGGCACAAATACGGGGAGACTGAACAGCAACCCATGTGCACATATCCACATGGCCATATAATAAATGCTCATTTATTCCAAAGTGTCTGATATAGTATTCACTGCATATTTTTGGTTGGCCCTGAGGGCCTAAAAACATGGTACAGGCACAAATCTTGGCCTGTCATTAATTCACACCATGGAGACAATAAAATGGATACTGCAGAAACTCTCTAAATATGCTGAGGAGAAAAAAAATGTTCTGTCATACAGCACAACATATTAAACCAAGGTGCATGGCTGTAACCTCAATTTTTTGTGCTTGGTTCCACTCCAGCATGGGTTTTCTCCAGGGCACTGGGCTGGATTTGTGTGTAGTTGCTCAAGGCTGTTACATGCAGGCTATTGTTTCAGTACTTCTTCCCATGGGTTCCTCTGTACATGCAGTGATTATTTTTCCCTTGCTGTAGCTTAAACATTTTGTTAGGATAATTCTTCAAACCTATGAAGGGTATCAGCCAGGACATCAGGATTTCTCTATGTAGGCATAATTATATTTTGATCACAACATAAGGATAAAGGAAAATTATCTCATTCATACTCCCTTTTTTTGTTTTTCTTTAGTAGGATGTTTTTTTCTGGTTTTGTTTTGTGGGGCTTTTTTCAGGGTGTGGGTCAGAAGGAATGCTGGCTTATTTTTTTCTCACTGTTTCCATGTTATTTTCTTAAGAGAATTATTTTATGGCTGCAGAGATTTTTGGAAATTAGCAACTTATTTTGCACAGAGCACTCATCACAATTCCTTCATCCTGTCTCCAGCATTTGTCTTTCTGTCCATCTCTTTGACTTTAGGGAGGTACCACAGTCTTACAGACTGCATCACAGAAATTCAATAATAACACCAATTATACTAATACTTCTAATATTAGTTCCTATTCCAACAGTCTGAATTTTTTTACCATAGGAAAAGTCCGTGTTACTGATCCAGAAACATTGAATTCAAAGTGATTCAGATTTGAGTAACTTTTAGTGGATTCAAGGCAAGATTTCAAAGAAACTATTGTTGAGTCATGGCAAAAACTATCTCGTTGCAAAATACCAACCTAAAAGCTGGGACATACATGCAGACCTGAAAAACTACAGTTAAGCTTACCTTTCAGGTGCATTTAGATTTGAGACAGCTATTGGATACAGGGTCAGGATAACATAAATTACAAAAGAAAAAGGAAAAAAAAACCTTAGCAGAACTAGACATTTCATCTTGGCTATGTCTAGTCTGCCATCATAGTGTTTTGCTGCTATGTGAGAACACTCAAGTTTTCATTGAAAACAACCAATTTTTGAAAAAACACATTTTATGAAGCTGCTACAGTGAATTCCTCCAGACCACTTGATTTGTCATTTGGCTCAACTGATTCTGATATTATTGTTTATGAAAATAATCAAACATAATATTTCTTTAATGATAATGCCAGGTACAGTCATACAGTAGATATGTAAATGCAGGTAATCTTGCTGTCATTTTCTTTTCTTTAAATTTCTAAGAAAAGTTTGAAAACATACCCTGACCATACCATGTTAACTCAGAGGAGAAAGAAACGAGGAAAAAAGAATTTAATGCTGTAACACACCTGAAAAAAAAAAAAAAACTTTTGCATTGCAATCTCTACGGCATTCTCAAAACAGAGGTGTGCAAGAGGCAAGATAACTGAGGATTTTTAAATGGCTAGGAATACTGCAGCTGGAAAAGGAGGTTAAAATCACCTAATGAATTCATAGTGAGTTTGGCACAAGGCAAATAGGGGACAAACTAGTCAGTAATACATTCAGGTTGAGAACTTGAAGATATATTCTGCTCAGAAAAAGAGTGAAGCACTGGAACTTTCTTGTCAGAGTATTAGAAGCTAGAAATCAACACACTTTCAAGGTAGGGTGCAATTAGCTTGTAAATGAAATTCTGCAGCGTGGCTGCCTGGGATAACAGCAAGCTGGCTCATGCACAGACCTTTTCAGTCTTCTGCCTCTGACCTCATGCTGGTTCCTACCATTCCAGGATTACATAATCTTTTTTGGCTACGTGGGGCTCATCAAAAACTGTTTTAGTGTTTTATTAAAAATGTAGAGTGGAATTTGTACATAGAGAATAGGAATTGTTGTATATTTCTGCATCTATTCAGATGCTTGTGTGTGGGCAGACTAGATTACCATATTGCAACTTTTACAGCATTTATCTTACCAAACTTCTTCATTTCTAAACAGTGATTATATTTACAGTATATTTATCTTATAATTGTTCAGTTGATTCATGGGCAGAAGGAAGAAGAGTAAATATTTAGTATACTTTGACATTTTTATCAGTTGTCTGTAAAGGACAGGAAAATTTCTTCCTATTCCATTAGCAGAGAACTTTGGTTTCGCAGTTACAACAAGAAGCTGTGAGCATTAGGTTTGAATTAGCACATGGCTTGAGTCTGAATTTGTGTGCAAAAGTAGATGCAGACCACATTCAGCCAGATCTGGCTGCTCTGAATATCCCTAGCTGAGAATTTTGTGCAAAAAAAGGCAGACATGGGGAGTATTGATCATGTCTAAATTTAAGCATCTACAAGAGAAACTGGTACACAAGACTCCTGTATTCAGCAGGGATAAACCTTGCATTATGCAGCAGAGCAAGGAATTTCTATGCATCCATCATTATCATTTAGAGATAGGTTACATGCACTCTTACAGATGTGCAAAAGACATCTGCTTCACACTGGCCTTCCAGTCATTAAAGTAGGACCATACAAATGGTTAAAAGCCAGTAATTTAAACACTAACCAGGTAAAGGAAGTTGAGGGGGGCATTTCTTTGTCCATAGTTCTTTTTCATTTGCCCCATATGGAGTGAGCACTTCTCCACTTGAGGGAAGTATATTCAGATTTTACAGTCCATCCTGCTTAATGCCGCCTCTTCTCCAAATAAGTGTAAAATAGACAAAAGGATCTAAAAGAAGTAGGGGGTAGAAGGAATGCATTGCTCTCCAATGCTCTCTCCTGAAAGGAAACTTATGAATCTTATTCAGAACAAAATCACTCTGTCCAAGCAAGCTCTACCACATAACAATATTTTTCACCTACAGAACACCAGTCCCAGAGCCCCACATCAAATCTCTATTGTCTCAAAACACCCAGGTCCCAGGCTTTCTGGCTTAGAGCTTCCCACACATCCCAAGTCCAACACAGAGCCCCAGTAGTCCTATCCTCATTTGTCCCAAGATCCCCATCACCAACTCCAACGCTTCCCATCTAACCCCCAGACCCATCCAACTCTAATACCCCCACAGCCCTCTTCTTCCTCAGCCTTGACCTAAATCCCTTCCTGTACTGAACTCCTGCCCTCTCCCTCCCAGCTCTGCTCTCCCCCAGCCCCAGCCTTGCTCACACCTGGGGCTCTGGGGACCCAGGCCAAGCACAGCAGCTGCCGGCACTTCAGATCCAGCGCTGCGTGAACATCTCCTCCTTCTGCTCCCGCTGCCTGCCTCCACTCACCGCTGTCCTGCCATTCCCTGCTGCATCCTGCCAAGCTCTTTGCAGAGCTTCTGCTGGAAATTCCCAAAAGCCAGGCACGAGCTGCACTTGTTCAGAAATCTGCTTAGATGGTGCTCCAAGGACAGAAAAGGAAGACATATCAGGGAAACCCAGGCAGCTGATAGCTCTGCCCCTGCTGCAGAGAGGCAGCTCTGTTTAGTGGCAATAAGGACTCTTGTTTTAATAATAGAACACAGCACTGAGATTTAATTAGCACTTATAGCAACATATGTCAGAGAGCAATAGCTTTCAGTAGGCACTTGTGAGAATTGTCAGGACTGCAGACTTGGTGCCAGGGCAATTCTCTGCTCCTGCTTGCAGTGATCTAAGTCCCATGTAACTTTCATTGTTGATCTTGTTTTTCACTTAGAAAAAGAAAGAAACATCTGGGATGACTGTTTATCTATTCAAACCATACTGTCTGTCAGTTTGTTATCTCTTCCTGTTTTAGGTGACACCTTCTAGCTTTCCACCCCAGTCTTGGCTGTTCAATGATGAGTAAACAGTAATACTGATGCTAATAAATTACAGCTCCTGAATGAAGATTTTATGGTTGTCGGTATCAAGCTGCTTTCTGCCTTGCAGCAAAATATGGCATCACATCATTTTTTCGTTTGTTCAGATGTATTCACTATCAGAAAATGTAATTAAATTGAAATATGCCATCTGTGAAACTCCAGATTGGTTTTAAACATCGTTAACATGGATGATGTGAAGCTTGTCTGTGCTGTACCATTGATAAGAAAACATTGGGCAAACAACAAATCAGGTGTGATATTCATTGAATCCTAGAATAGTTTGGGTTGGAAGGGACCTTAAAGACCATCTAGTTCCAACCCAAGTGCCACAGGCCAGGGATATCTTCCACTAGAAGGCAGCTTTGTTCTGAATGAATGACAGGAAAAGTAGTCAGGAGATATTTATTTCTCAAGGTGCATTTCTAAGCTGTATCTTCTCTGCTGGGCCACGGCATACAAAGAAAACATTCACCCAATTATGAATCCTACTTCAGAAGTCACTTCAGGCCCCTGTGAGTGCCCTACCAGACACTGAGAACTCAGTGTGTGAAGGACAAAAAAAAAAGGGAAAATACTTTTGTGTGGCTCATTGAAGTCTGATTCTTATGTCCATGGGTGACTGTCAGACAGAGAATACCAGACTTCTTTTTGGAGGAATGCGATCCAGTTTGCAGCAAAGTTTTGTCTTCAAACTTGGTGTATTGATCTTCATGTCTTTTTTTTTTATTTTACAGAGAAAACTGCAAAACATTTTCAACTTTTACTATTCCCTGGATCCAAGATTCTGATTCAGATCCAACAACTAATTCCATTTTTCTTTCTTGGCTTGTACAAAGCCATGGAAGAAGCCTTAGAATTTCTAGTACAAATACACCTTCAGAAAAAAGAAAACTCTTTTGAAATGTTTTAGAAAGCCACCCTTTTTGTTTTATATCAAACTGTCGTTCTGAACAGAACAAAGTTTCCTTTTTTCCTATTTTCATCTAATTCTAAGACTTCTAAATAGACAGGATCATTGTATGTGCTTCACTTGCAAGATTTTGTTCCCTTCGGAGCACACTCATAAAAGGGAAGCTTTTTCCTCCCATTTTAATTTAATTAAAAGCCAAGATATGTTTGAAGCTTTGAGCTGATCCAGGGAGAAGATGAATGATCATGGATATGTTAGCAGAGTTGTGGGTAGCAAGGTTACAGCCCTTCCCTCAGTGAACACAAGTGCAGGCAACAGGTTAGAAAGCAGTCCCGTGATTCTCACAAAATAAGTTTATTAAAACTAGACAGGAAGGTTAAGATAAATAAGAGTTTGAAGGTAATGAGAGCTTAAAGTACTTCAGTCTCCAGAGGTGAGTGGACTTGAATGGCCTACAATCATGCAGGTAAGGGAGAAGGTTGTAATGCCTGGCATTAAGGGAAAAGCACATTACACTGGTTCCTTCATCATTATCTCATGAACCTTTCAAGTCATTCTCCTCTCAGTAGTAATTTATCTCAAAGATTTCCAGAGCAATCCCAGACTAGACTGACTCATTCATATCCATTTAAATCTCTTCAGCAAACCGTGCACAATCTTAGAAATTTTTTAGAAGTTGTCAAATTTTGCTTTATTTATTTATCTATCCATTTATTAACTCCATGTTCATACCTCGGATTTTCCTTAACAGAATGATGTATCCAGCCTGAGCTCCAAAAAATCTTATACATTCCTACAGGCAGAATATTTAAGTGTCCTTTCCTGAGAGCACTCTAGTTCCATCACCTTCTGTACAAATCTCTGCAAAACTGTGTATTTGTTGAGGTAGTTACACGGCCAAACTTTAGGCATCCCCTTTCAGACAGTTAAGTTGGGATCTCAGGCTTACCGTGTATTGAAGAGAGACAGAAAAGCAATTCAGACCATGTCCAGACTCATGTCAGGATATGTTCTAGTTTCTAGTTCTGTTGCAGCATGTTTTTCCTATCAGACCTGACCTTCTTCCTTGAATTTTCTCTTTATAGAAACCAAGGCACCAAAGAGGAGAAATTAAATAGAACAGGATATTCTTGTATCACTGTTTTGGCATTTAGGTCCATTCATGGTGCACATGGTGTTAGAGAACATCATCAGATTTCACAACATAGACTTCCTCTCTAAAATTCCTGTGGAAGAGCCTAGTGTCTGCCTCCAAATATTGTTTATCTGGATAGAAATTAAATTATCAATATTTTGTAAAGTTTCGTGGTAGGTCTGCGCCTTACTATTTATCCTTTCTAATGGAAATATTCATTAACAGTAAAATAAATATTCATTACTTTTATACTTTTCATAGTCAAAGTAAACATTTTTACATATGCACAGAACTTGCAATTTACTTCACATCCACTGGGCACTTGTTCAGATCAATAGAAAATATTCAGCAGACAGAAGTTCTGCACTAACTACATCTATTAGTGTCTTACAGCCACTTTGAACAGGTGCTGTGTTGAGCAGCTGTGCTATGTAAATTAGCTTACAAGCATTTCAATTCTATTCGTATCTGCTAAGCCAGAATTTTTCAGCTAAACTGTCATTATCCTCCAAAGTTTACCTCAATCCTGTTCTTAGCATAGATTTTACCCCTTGTGCACATCAGTATAGTTGAAGTCTACAAACCATCTTGACTCTCTGCAGTGGTACACATGAATCAGTTTCCAGACTGACAGCTGCTTGTCTAAAATAGACCTGAGCTAAAAAACCTTACTCAAACTATGCAATCTCTGCTTTGCAGTTGATGTTGATTTGTCGAGAGTAAGTGTAAAAGGCATCCTGCTTTTCAGTGGGCTGTGACTCACAAAGCACATTCCAGGTTTAAACATCAGAGTTCAAAAGTATCCCATTGCCAAATCAGACTTCTTCCACAGGAGTGGTTCCCAAAAGGAGATGATTGCTCGCCTTAATGGAGATGACAGTAAAAATGTTAAAAGTCAGAAGAAACTCATACTTTCTCTCAGCTGCTGAAATGTTTAAAAAACAGTATCTATGTGTTCTTGAAATTTTATTTCCAAGTATGCAGACAAATCTATCTTGGGGAACTTTTTTCAGCACCTGTAAAGACAGCTGCAAACCTATAGGACTGTGTGACAGCAGAGCCCTGGGCAGAGATGAAAGCATCCTTCATTTTTCAGAACATTTAGCTTCTTTAGAAGTCTCCCCCAGGTCCCCAGACGGTCACAGTTTAATCAGTTTATTAAACACATCCATGCAGGTTGAAGTCAATCTCTTTTTCCAGTCACCTCAGCAGCAACCGTGCAGTTTCAGTTTTCTACAAAGCCTCTAGGGTATCCACAGTGTGCTTTTACATGGCTGTCATTCCAACTCCTTTTCTGTCAGCAGCACCTTCACACTGGGAGTGCTATTTATGGAGCTTCCTGAATGTTTTATGGGGACCTACACCTCTGTTTTGGCAGCAGAGTTACACCCTGAAAATTAGCACTATCACAGCTGTCTTTACCAACTCAGTATATAATTTGCACAGGTGTTTTCTTTGAAACAACTTGCATTAAACATCAGATTGCAGTCTATCTGGGTGTACTAAAAAAACCCAACATATCAATATTTATGATTTTGAAAGGGAAATTTTTCTCCCCTTCCTTTTTTTCTTTCTTTTTTCAATCTCAGAGCTATGTTTAACAGGAAAAAGAAACCCTGCAAACGTTGCTTCCATGCCCTTTCCCTACCCATGGAATAATCTTTATTGGTAGAAACAACAACTAATTCAGAGCAGGATTACAGGGAGACATTAACAGTGTGCCTAGTTCTGGAGGTCTTTAAAAATGTTTACATCTACAAAGCTACATAATTTTCAAACTCTGACTGAAACGAAATCTGTCCTTGAGAAGAAATATCCCTGTATGGACAGCTAGACTCCTAGAGTTCCATTTAACAGAACAAATGTAGGATTCCATTTTGCTTTTTTAATTCACAAACTTACTAGTGCACCCTCTAAAGATTATAAAATGGGACATAGAGCACTTCTCTGTTTGAAAGGAAAAAATTGAAGTTGCAGGGGAACCTTCAGGATCTCAAATGCCACTTGGTGCTTTGGTTGGACAACTGTTAAAGTCCTGAGTTCTGAAATTCATCGCACCTGTTTTGAGATGTCAACAATGTTTGAATCCATGTCTGAGTGGCTAACTGAGAGAAAGATGCACTTTTAGAGCAAAAGTCCTCTGATTTGTCTTAGATATCTACCTTAAAGTGAGATGACTCATGTCCTATAAATGCCTCCTTTTTCTCATGTGATTACTTAAGATGGGTTATAAGGCCAAGTCAGATATGATGTTGACACTGTAATCTTCTAAATTAAGTGAAATTAAGCTGATCTGTCACATGTTTCATTGCAATGCAGAGAGGAGGCAGTGAAAGAACAAAGTTTCATCTCTGCTCTGGGAGAGGACTAGTGTCATCACTGAACATGGGAAAAGACGAAAAGTGAATACATCATCTCTCTTTTCTTCCTAATTGAAATTTTTTTAAAATAAAAAATTTCTGTTTATTTTCAGCAGCAGTGTTGTGGTATCTTCTGATCTGGAGATAGTATGGTAATTATCCATTTTGTTGTTGAGTACTACAAGTTAAAACTGTTTTATATGTTGAATGTCATATTTCTGATCTTTTAAAGTTTAAGATTTTTGATGTGAAAAACATCCTGACAATAACCTCAGTGGCTGAGATTGTTCTACGGTGTTTTCTTGACATTTGTTACCTAGGTAAATGACATACCATATTCAAAGTGAGCCAGAAAGCTCTGATGATAATCTAGAGGAAATTTTTTACCTTGGCTGACATTCTGCTGACACTCTGTCTGGAGCTGGCCAGAAGGCTGTGGATTTTTGCAGCCATGAGGGCATATTGCTGACTCATTTTCAACTCGTTCATCAGGATGCCCAGATCCTTTCTGATAAAGCTGCTTTCCAGTTGTCTGATGCCAGTCTATTGGTGCCTAAAATTATTCCTCCTCAGGTGCCAGACTTGAAGTTTCCCATTGTTAAATTTCATGCTTCTTTAGCCAAATTCTCCACCCAGTCCAGGTCCTCTGAAAGGCAGTATAACTACCTGATGCATCACTCACTCTTCCCAGCTTTGCAAGACTTAAAAGCCAATCAAGAGTGCACTGTGTATTATCTTCTAGGTCATAAATGAAGATGTTGCACCCGTATACAGCCTTGGGGTACATAGCCACTGACTGACCTACAGGTGAACTTTGTGCAACAGGTCATAACCCTGTAAGGCCAGCAAATGAGCCACTTTTCAGTTCAACATTCTGCCTAGTTATTTAGTCTGGTTTTCATCACATTTTTAATGAGGATGTTGTAGGAGAAACTTTTCAAAGCCTTATTAAAGTCAAACTAGAGAATATAAGCTGCTCTCCCCTCATCTACCCATGTCTTCCTCATAGAAGGCTGACAGGTTGCTCAACAATTATTTCCTCTTCATAAATATGTGCTGATTAGTCCAATCATGTTCTTCTTCTTCATGCTTTTGGAAACCTCTACAGCTTACAGAGAAAGAAAGAGGAGAGGAAGGTGGTAGGACCCTTCCAACTATTCTATTCTATTCTAATCTATTCTATTCCATTCTATTCTATTCTATTCTATTCTATTCTATTCTATTCTATTCTATTCTATTCTATTCTATTCTATTCTATTCCATTCCATTCCATTCCATTCCATTCTACTTGATTCCAGGATTATTTGAACCATCACCTTCGCAGGGATCTAGGTGAGGCTGACCAGCCAGTAGTTCGTGGATCATCTTTTTTGGATTTCTTGAAAATAGAAGGGGCATTTACTTTCTTCCAGTCTTACACTGAAAAGTCAAGAATTTAAGCTAAAATGATGAGCTTATCTGTAGTGACTAAAGCGCCAGCATGTGTTCAAAGAGAAATCCCTGGCACAGAGATGGAGTGGACAGAGAAATCACTACAGTCTCAAGCCATCTGCAGTAATTGTGTGTCAGGGTCCCATTACTATTACTGCTCATCATAAAACATATGGTGAGAGAAAGTCAGGACCAGGAGATTAAAGTTCAACAGAAAAGGTCTGCAAGGTTAATGCATGTAGCCAAAAACTGGCATGTCACCCAGTTCTGCTAATTACTAACCCTGTTAAGATGCTTAACTAAGACTAGATGGAAATGCAAAGCAAACTGAGGCCTTGCTTTAGTCACCTGCTTTAACTGAAAACAAACAAAACTACACAAAGCACTTCTGAATCAAAACTCGTAACTGTCACTGATGCTTTCACAGGGAAATCTCACTGAAACTGTAAAAGCAATGTTAATCCTGCTATCCTCTCTTTCATTCTGTTTGTTCTCTTTGCGCTTTTCACTCTTGTCCAGAAGAAAATGTAGTCCCTGAACCAATAACATACTCCTGCAATCATGAAAATCTTCACTTATAGCCCAGATACACCCTAAATTATCCTAATTAACTAATTATTTTCTGCAACTATTAAAGTGATGACAATTTAGAATGACAATGAACCTTACTGAAGTATTTCTGGGCATAGAAAGCAATTCCAGAAGAACAGAGAACATTTCTCTGGGAATGTTAAACTATATAAATTGTAAAAATTCTCAGGATTAACACTGTAAACCTTCCTCTCCCTCTTTTGGGAGGAATGATTTCCAGAGATTTAAACACTTAATTTTATGTAAAAACCTATGAATTTAAAATCTGCTGCATATCTGTTTTTCCTATTTATATCCAGTGCTAATACTATGAAAAGGAGTCTTTTTATGGTAAGTCCTTTAAATCAGAAAGAAGAAGTGGTATATAGGTCCCCAAACATCTGGAGGCAGATATAGCTGACAATATAAAGCAATCTAGTAACATGTTGAACACCAACAGAAAATTAAACTCCAAATTAACCACTTTCCTTCCCCCTGCCCCTTCCAGTAAGAGAGGGACAAAGGTGGAGATTGTGGGTTAAGGTAACAATTTACTGAATGCAGAAAGTTATGGAAAGGTCAAAACACTCTTTTTTAATCTTAAAAAACAAAAGTATGTAAAAAGAGAAGGTGTTATACACACGGAAGGCGATCACCACTTCATCTTAGTTCCACGAGACTGCTGGAACAAACACAAGATGGTGGCCATTCCTGCGCCCAGGGCCACTTGGCTTCCTACAAACAATGACAAAATGGCAGCTGTTCCTGCAAACAGCTTTCACCTTCTCCAGGCTCAAGACACTGGAAACAGTGATAGAAAAATCCCCAAAAGCTAGATCCTCCACATTGCATTGCATTGCACTGCACTGCTGCTTCAGATGCTGGACTCAGTTCCACGTGGCTGCTACCAGCACCGCTGCTTCTGGCTGCTCCACCCAGCTCTGCTCAGGTTCCTTCAGCTCAGCTCCTTTGGGCTCAGCTCTGCTTGGTTCAGTCTGGATCCTTTTGGCTCGCACTGGACTTGGCAGGGCTCAGGCTTACTTCCACCACTTTGTTCCACACAGCACTTCCCACACTGGTGCTGCTTTTCAGCACCACATCTTGGAGCCATGACTCAGAGGAGTGGGCAGGGGACAGCCAGAGGTGACAGAGGATGCAGTCCGGAAGGCTGATCCCAACAACCTTCCCAGCTGTGGAGAGAGGGAGGCAAAATGATCCACTTCTAGGGTGTGTTCAACTTTTCTGCCCCCTGGGACCATGCTGCCAGCAAATATGTGAGTGGTACAGACCAGCACCCTGGGGACACTCCCCTGGCTTTCAATGCGGCTGCATCTCTGCAGACAGGGCACACATGGAGGGTACTCAGGTATCAAGCACTTCTGCATGGGCTGGCAGAAATGACACAGGAGCTAGGAGGGACCTGTGCCCTTCTAGACTGACAGTGCAAGGCAAAGAAGCATACACTTGTTCCTCTCAAATGGCAGTAGGGCTGTGGCTGAGTTCAGCCCCAGTTGTCCAGATATGAAAACAACACTGATTGTCAATGCTCTTCTGTGTTGTAGACACAGCCCACTCAAGAGGACAATTCACCTTGTCCTGTAACAGAGCCAAAAGAGTTGGAAAAAAAGCACAGTGTAAGGAATTTCTTTAGAAAATTGGACCACTAGACTGCATAATTACTGTTCAGCCAACTAAACATGCTGACATTAACACCACTCAGGACTTGATTCAGTTTCCCTAAGAAAAGCATTTTTTACTGTTCTAATAAACCCAAGAATCTCCACTTGTTTCTTCAGAAGGACATGATCTTCCTCAGGCCTCATCTTTCATTCACAGGCAGCAGTCTGGTATATCTCAGATTCTCACAAATGGCACTGGTGCCTGTGTTTAAGCAATCAAAGCTGTTCATGTTTAGTAGTGTAATGGAAAAACAATGCTCACCATCAGTGTATACAGAGTTATTCACCCAAGCACCTGAACTCAGCATGATAAATGGAGACAGAATATATTGCAGAACTTTGAAAGGGTCTCATGCCCTGGGACTCCCAGGTCTAATCAGCTCTCACAGATCAGAAAATTATGTATGACATATTGACTACTATCCAAGGAGTCAGAAATCTAAGCAGACCCAGAATTCAGAAGTCATGACTTCCAAACTTGTTAAAATATGCATCATTATTTGACATGGACCAGGTGCACTACCAGTTAAAGATGCATGCAGAGAAGTTTTCTATTGATTTCAGCTATTGGCCTGACTCAATATGAGCTATTCCTTCAAATATAAATACTTGTGTTGTACCTTCAAAAGTCCACGAGGCAACCTGGGAAATATTCAATGCTTTGTGATGATTGCTCTGACTTTTTATTGTTTTCCTTTTGCTTTGGAGATCAATATTAGAGATTTCCTCTTATAAGAGTTAAGAGCCTGTTCTTAGTGATTGAATTATGCCATAATAATCTACCCCCTTGAGCTATTATAAAAACTGACTTAATTTGGTTGTCCTAATGACATTTGAATATGATGCAGCTGTCTGAATCATATTGCTATAAGTATCTTTTGATAGCCAGAAAAAATAATTTTAATCATTCTTCTATTATTCCAAATACTGTGATGAAAAAGCACTTCTGAAAAAAACCCACAAAAAATCCAAACCAAAAAAAAAAAAAAGGAACAAAAATGCACAGAAAATTGAGGCTTCTGAAAATATTTTTTTTCTTAAAACAAATTGAATTGCAATATGCTTTTAACACCACTTTTTTCTTTCTTGAAAAAGTTTTGAATGCAGTGGAATGGCATTGTTCCAAAATTCTCTTCTAATCAAATCCAATCCAGGTCATTAGAGAGGAAAATCACCGAGAGTGTCCAAGTCATGATGGGAGCATGCATTCCCAAATTAAAATAAAACAAGCCTGGGTACTAAGAGAAACAACTTGAAGAGACTTGTATCCAACTGCTTCTGACTAGAAAAAATAAGCCAAATTGTAAACAGGTTGTACGCATCTTGTACATGCTGATCTAGACAAGTTTTCTGGAAATATCTGCACTTCTCTCTGAGGACAGTATCAAGGATCATCTTCATGACTAGAATGAAAGCTGAACACACAAACAACCAAGCATCCAATCAGATCGCTGTCACAGCTCACACCCCTGAAATGGTTTGTCTCTGTGTTTTTAGCCTGTTCAAAAGAAATCACACATTACAGCATACTCCAAGAGGCTGGCTGGCTGTCAGCACTCCACAGAAAACCCATGTGGACAGGATGAGAATGGAAGGTGTAATGTACCATCTGCACAACCATCTGGAGATCACCCTTCCTCAGAGTGCAGGAGTAACACCAGGGCCTCGTTCTTCTACCTCTGACGAGAAAGGAAATTTTATAGATTGGTAGGATCCTAGACCAGTTTGGGTTGGAAGGCACCTTAAAGTTCATCTGGTTCCACCCCACCTGCTGTGGGCAGGAGCACCTTCCACTAGACCAGGTTGGTCCAAGCCCCACCCAGCCTGGTCTTGAACACTTCCAGGGATGGGGTATACTCAGCTTCCCTGGACAACATGTTCAAATGCCTCACCATCCTCTGAGTAAAGAATATCTTCCTAATGGCTGATATAAATATGTTCTCTTTCAGTTTAAAGACATTGCTCCATGTCCTGTCACTACATGCTGTGGGAATGAGGCCTACAGCTATGACTCATGATGTGAAACAAATGGTAGAGAGATTTCCATTAAACATGGTGTGCTGTGGGGCTGATAGGTTATGTGTTCTGTTCTTCATGCAAGACCTCATGCATAGTACTTCAGGTGGAGTCTCACCAGAGTGGAGTGGGGGGAGGAGAATCCCCTTCCCTGCCCTGCTGGCCATTCTTCTTTTGATGCAGCCCAGGACACGATTGGTGTTGTGGGCTGCAAGCCATGCTGAGCTTCTTTTTAATCAACAAATCCAAGTCATCCTCAGGACTGTTCTCAAGCCATTCTCTGTCCATTCTGTATTTTTGCTTGGGATTGCTCTGACCCATATACAGGCCCTTGAACTTGGCCTTGTTGAACTTCATGTGTTTTGTACAGGCCCACCTCTCAAACCTGTCCAGGTCCGCCTGGTTAGCATCCCTACCCTCCAACATCTCAACCTCATCACATGGCTTGGTGTCGCTGGAAAACTGGCTGAGGGTGCACTTGATCTGTTGTCTGTGTTGCCAACAAGATGTTAAAAAGTGCCAGTCCCAATATTGACCCCTAAGGAAAGCCAGTTGTCACTGGTCTCTGCTTGGATAAGGAGCCTTTGACCACAATTCTGGAGCGGTCAAATCCTGCCAATTCATTATCCACTGTGTGGCCCACTCATCAATGCCATCCCTCTTCAGTTTAGAGAGAAGGATGTCATGAAGGACAGTGTCAAAACTTCAAACAATTTATCAAATTCTCTGTCCATCTCTGCCCCATGAAGATATCATTAATGGAAGCAGAATCAGGGTCCTGATGTAGGCTAGAGAGGAAGACGCTTAGCACCTGGCTGATTTTTTAGTTTTTCTTGCTAGAGGCTATGACGCTGCAGCAAAGAAATAAAATGTAGCTGGCAAAAGTGTTTACCAAGCCTATTAATAAATATGTAGTATAACCAGGCAAGGTGTCTTGAAAGTATACCTATAATGTAAAGATATACACACAGTAGTCCCTTATTTCTAGAAATCCTTTTTCTGTGAAGGCAGTTTCCAGAATATCATCTTTCATTGGAGCCAAAATAGCCCCAAACTTCTTTGTTTCTATTCCACTCTATATTTGATGGGCAATAGCTAATATGGGATCACAGGACACAGTGATGTTAAAAACAAGGTGACACTAACAGAAAATAATTCTGATGCTCAAACAAGAATAGCAGTATTTTAGGAACATGATTTTACTTCCTTTCTATAATATAGTCCAATTTAGGATTCCTCTCTTCTGTATTCAGATACTTTTAAAATTCCTCTGTAATACCAATAGAGGAAGAAAATGTAATTTAAAAAATCTTGCTTACAAAACCAATAAAACAGGAAAAAATCCAAAGGTTCTAATTCCATTTGTTTTTCCCTGTCACATGCCTTTTCAATGAAGTCACCTTATTGCAGTGATGCTGCATTTAATCCACAAACATACACAGTGTTCCTGGTTATGCCAGTAGAATCTAGGTGAGTATAAGCATTCAACAGACCAATCAATAAATATTTTAATATAACCAGGATGAAAAGCAAATTGTATCTAGAGTAACACATTTCCATAAATACCTTTCCCTTGAAGAAAATTCCCAGAATCTATCTTTAATCAAGATCCAGAAAGACACCAAAACATATTCTTTTACTTTATTCTGTGGCTTATGTGGCAGGTATATCCCATGGAGCATTCCAGAAACTCATTAAAAATTACAGTGATAAGCATATATAAAGCTAAAAATTTGCCTTCAAGTTAAAGCAAGCAGTTCTACTTCCTCTTTGTTCCTCAAGAGAGAGTAGCATTTTCATATCCCTGTTCATCCCACCTCTCAGGAGTTGTCTGTCACGGGGTAACTCCTTTTCAGGAAAGGTTCCCTTATTGCACCTACAAGTGACTTCAAAAGAAGAGCAGATAATCACTTAAGGGCAGGTGCCTTATTTCTGAATAAACCAAGCTCAGTTACATGATTCTCTAGTTATTAGTCAAAATATTTTTTTCTAGGGACCTCAGTAATTACTTTCAAGGTTCCTCTTTTATAAGTATTGACAGAGAAGTAATTCTTCACCTATTAAATATGAATATGTCAGACAATAAACACATAATTGATGCAATCTTCCCTCTCCATGTTGATATTCAAAGCCAGCTTCAATTTTCTGAACCACTTAGTTGCATCAAATAGTTTTCCAGATCTCTTTATACTCACCACAGTTCATTCAGAATTACTTTTGCACATGAGACCAGTCTCACAATTTTAAAGAACATTGAGTATTCCTTTAATAACCTAGAGTATTCTTTTCTCCGTTAGTTAGCTGCTCCATTATTTCACAAAATATTTCAAAACCTGAAACTATGGAAGTTAATTCCCCATGTAAAGGCACTTTATTGATCATAAAGACCTTGGCAAATGACAGCTACAAAATCCTTCTTACCTGTGCTAATCCAGATTGCCAAATCTGAATGTTGGCTGCTTTATTCCACTTTTTGTTATATGGGCAGAAGAAAAAGGGTTTTTTTCTCATTAAAACTGCAAAAGCATTAAGGGGTTTTGTGCCCTGGCCAAAGATCACACCTAAACACAGGGCTATTTTTAATAGCTATACAGTGAAAGAAAGGGTTCTTTCTTTGTATATCTATTAGCTTCTACTGAAGGTTGCAACACAGGCACATATATGAAGAGGCAAAGGATAAAGGACAAAGGTTTTACTAAAAGACCTAATGTTAAGATGTTGAGCATCCTTAATTAATAAAGAGATCTGGTCAATGTATACAATGCATGGGTTTCAGCAAAGTGTATTTGCTTAACTTATGCATTTGATTAAGTCCCACTGAAAACAGTAAGAGTTAAAAAGGAACTTAAAAAAATTATTGTAGGAAGACAGGATCACTCATGTACTTTAAGACTTTATTGTATCATAACTTTTGACCACCACTGAACTCCCAATTTCTTCAATCGCATATCTGGATCCAACATTTAAACTATCTGGATAAATATCCACACAGAGTAACACAGCATATTAGTACTTCATCCAGAGGGTAGGTTACACTAATTTTGTTTCAAAGGGCACTCCTTACACTTCTTTCAAAAGTTTTATCACAATAGTTTGTGATATTCCAGGAAATTAAACCTATCAGATTCCCGTCTGGTTAGATGAAAACCATCACATACACACAGACACACATACAAATTTGTTTATCCATATGCAAAGGTTACAATTAGGGATTATGGCTCTGGAAAATTAACAGCTTAATCAGTGCATCAGAAGTCTAAAGACATGTCCCACCAGTTTTCTCAAAAATGCATTTTGAAGATATTATAATTTTATTACCAGACTGATAAATATGCTTTATCCTCTGAGCTCATATGAAACTTTAGGAGGGGGGAAGTACACGAGCAGGAGAATGAATTTAATTTTTTTAATACTCAGGAGGAATCAGGCATTCTGCTATGGCTCTCCTTGAAATAAATTGTATTTTTTCTTTTTCCCCCTTTTGGCATTTCCAGGTGCCTGTCTGTTTTTAACATCTTCTTCAGCCTCAATAAATTTTTTGAAACAAGACTCTGTCATACATTGAGTGAGTCACAGCTGAAAAATAAAAGTAATCCCTCAATGGGATAAATATACTCCAACTGGAGAACAGGAAAAAAAATGTATTGTTTTCTAAAATTGATGGTGATGCACTTTAACATGTTTGTTTTCAACCTTGTTTTGTTTTGAAACTGTCAGAGAATGTTCACTGAATGCTTTATAAGCAAAACGACTCTTTCCTAAGGCTATACAAACAGTACTTCAAAAAAGAAATACTTTCCTAACACTGATTAAAAGAATTTGTGAGCTCAGGGGAATCATTAGTTGAGATCAAGCTCTTAGGCCACATTTACACCTTAGAAAGTACAAAATGTTGGTTGTGCTGATTGCCTGAGCCACCTCCTGACCAGGACAGACACACAAGGTCAGAGAGAATTAGTGGTATCTGCTCATGGAGACAAACTCAGGGCTCAGGCATGAACATCTATTGTACACACAATTTTCTTTTTTCTGTTCATGCTAATTACTTGCAGTCCCTCAGAATATCTGAATCAACCTCTCTTCATATGAACTCACATTACTGTATTTTTGTTTGCATTTATTGGACTTTGAGAATACAGAATGTGAACCACACAGATAGCCATGACCATTTCATCTTTGAAAACCTGGAGTAGAATATTTGAACTGAAGAAAGTCAGTGACATAACAGACTTGAGAATTTGTCTGAGGAGAGTGTTGAGGAACTCCTTCAAACATGTCAGGTGAGCCTGGATCTTGGCACACAACACAGTCCCTCTAAAAACCCAGACTGGCATGATTATTTGCTCAATATTCTGATTAATTTCAATGGGAAATCTGTTTAAGCAGATGTTTGGTAGCATTATGTCACAGCTTAACCTCAGCTGGCAACAGAGCCCAACAAAGCCACTCACTCACTTACCCCCATCCCATCCCAGTGGAATAGGGGGGAGAATTGAAAGGCTAAAATGATAAAATTCATTGGATTCAGATAGGAAGAGTTTAATGGATAAAGTAAAAGCCACACACACACATACACAAGAAGAGCAGAATAAAGAATTCTGCGGGCACACAGGTGTTCAGATGTCTCTAGGACAGCAGGGCTTCAGTGACTTGGGAAAAGAAACACCAGCACTCTGAATGTCCCCCCTTCATTCTTCTTCACCCTACTTTATTTACTGAGCATGATGCCATATGAACAATGGCATGAAAAATCCCTTGGATCAGTTGGAGACAGCTGACCCAGCTGTGTCCCTTCCCAACTCCTTGTGCACGGCCACCTACCCTCCTTACTGGAGCAAGGAGGAGCAGAAAAGGCCCTGGCTCTGTGTAAGTCCTGCTAGGCAGAAAGTAAAGCATCCCTGAATTATCAATACTGTTTCCAGCACAAATACAAAACACAGACCTGCACCAGCAACTACAAAGCACATTGACACTACCACAGACAAAACCAGCACAGGTCAACTCTTATTACTGGATTTAATCAATAGTACTTTATTGTCAAACCAGAGATGGTTTGATGATTTGTATTGCAGAGCTGAGCCTGTGGAAATATGATCCAAGTCTCCCTTTTTTCTCCTATACTTCTACTCTCTTGCCATTGTTTGCAGATGGTTTTTTCAGCATATTATCCATAGGTAAGTAAACTGCTCTTTTTCATACCCACTCTTCTGTTTTATTACCTGTAAATACTAGGTCTTATTCTTTGTTTCATCTCTCAGCACTCCCCACATATTTAGCTCCTCCAGTACTTTCTAGAATTGCTCCCTTTGTTGCAACATTGCACCAGTTTACTTTCCATTATTTTCTTTTCCTAATCTAGGAAAAAAAAAATTTAAAATACAGCTATTTTAGAAAACAGTAATTTCTCTAAGTTCTCAATATACCACAACAGACCTTTAAGGGATCACTGTCCAAAACACATGAAGTAATGGTCAGTAGTAAATATGTCATGTGAAAGGACAGAATCTCCCAATGTACACTTTTTGTAGCATTGCCAAGATAGTTTTGCAAAACAGTGAATTTGAAACAAAAAATATTAATATGTGTCTTGATATTAATTTATTATAAAATACAGGGTAGATTTTCATAACAGTACTCCCAACAGGGATTGAATGCAACAAAATTCAACAAGATAATTAGTTTTAAAACTTATATGATAACAATATTTTGTATCTTTCATTAAAATATTGTAACCTGTTAAGAAACTCCCAGTCACTCTAGATGTCACATTGTCTCTCTCTTCAATTGTGTAGTTATCACTGCATAATAAACCCCTTCCAGCTGGAGGTCATAATGTAACTATCTCTCCTAAATGAGGCCAGCTCCAAAAATTCAGCTTCAATGGGTCAGATACATTTATTTACTTTTTGCAGATGCTAAAGTGGTTTTGGCAGAAGCCTTTTGCTCAAATACAGCCAAATTTACATTCCTGGTATTTCTGACCTAAATTTGAGCCAAGACTAAGATATTTGAATTCTAATCTTGGAAGCAATTAATCTCATGTAATTCTAAAGATGAGATTCAATAGTGGGTATACACAGTTGACTTCAGATATCTAAATCATTTTATTCTATGTGTAAGCTCCAACTGCCATCAATATAGACACCTACATTTGATCAGATAGATCAGTCATTTTCTAGCCTCCATTGATTGTATTGACAAGAGATGCAAAACAACTGCCTAAACATATGTTTGCATCACTATTTAAGCCTCCACGGAGACTTACCAACATCTGTACAATGCTAGCAGCTATGACACAAGATCTATGGGGGCCATCTGTCATTGTGGAATAAAACACGGGCCGGCTGATACCCTTAGGTATTCTGTGCCTATGTGCAGACAACTGAAGATTCCACTAACCAGACCCAATGGAGAGTTTAGATGAGTGTACATCCAAATATATGGAACATTTAGGTTTAGGTTTCCTAATCTCTTGCTGGAAGCCAACTTTCTTGTCTCCAACTCAGAATGAGATGTCCAGAACTGGTGTTTTGTATTGCTCAGATTGCTACGTGTCATGATACAGAGGCAGGAGTGCTGAGGCTGAGGTCACGTTACCACTAACTCAAGGTTTGCATTAGGCATTCAAGCTCATTGTTGCAAAATATTGGCAATATATCCTGATTTTCTCCAGATCTTTTTATTCTGACCTCACTATTGAATTGCTCAGTGCTGTTCTGGCCATAGCAGAGCATAAGAAAACCCGTAGATGGTTTTAGACTTCTCTCCAGCACAGGCAAAAATTAACTTGCTGACTTAAGGATAAAGGCAAAATATTTAATATGCACCTCTTCCTGCTTCCCTCCCCTCCTAATTCACTACTGGAATGGTCCTCCAACAGTAGGAAGAGCAAGCCCAAGAGGTCACTGGTGTACTGAGTACACAGGTGGCAGAGTTGCTACCATCTTTTATCTCAGCTGGGAGGCTCGGTTGGTTTTTCAGCCTTCAGAGGCGATGTCATGTGGAGGTGCTGCCAATTTAACTGCTACACATTATCTTCTTTCCTAAGAAAATGATTGAGCTGTCTACAGTAAAATCTAGAAGAGTGACAGATATTGCACTGTACACAAGTGCCACTACTCACTCTTCTAAATCTTTCTTGTGAACCTCTTTATAGCCCTCTTAAAATGGTGTTTTCTCTCTACAAAATCTTACTATTTTTTGCATGTGTGTTGGAAAAATATTAGCTAAGGATGAGGGGGATGGAATTTTTTATTTATTCAAATTCCAACCCTTTTACTGAAATATTAATAACTTGTGTCACTGTTTAACCCTTGTCTCTTTACTCAGAAATGTTTTCAAAGAACATGAGTTCTTCTGAAGCAGATTCTTACTACGAACACAAGCCTATTCTTTATCATATTAAAAATTGATGAAATGGTGCTTAATCCTCCAACTCTTATCAAAATTTTCAGCATGTTTTCTACAGACAACTCACACAAGTTTAGGAGCTCCTCAGCATCTGGAGCTAATCTTACAAATATCTGATGTCTGGAGTCTGTCTGAAGCATGGACACAAAAATATATTTCCTGAGGAAGAATCTGTTTGACCCTTTTAATTGTCTGCTCGATATCCTGGGTCTTCAGCACAGTGCTTTAAACATAACAGGTGCACTACAGCTCCTATAAAACAAACTTGAGCCTCAATCTAAGGGAAAGGAAAAAACTTTAAGGATAGTAAGTCTGGGCATTATGTGCTTTGTCCTGGGAAGTGATTTTAGCACATGTCATATCTATTTAATATTGAGCATGAGCCACCAAGGAACTGTGAAAATCCCAACCCTATTAAAGGGGAAGTACTATGTCAGAGGAGACATAACTTTGGCCTGTCCAAGGTTTTCATGGACTAGAGTGTATCAAAATTCAATGAGTTCTTCTCCCAAGGTGTTGTCTGACAAATACTAAGTTGAGATTCTGAAAACTCGCTAGGTTCATAGCATTATTTACATTGCAGGTGTACCTAGAAGGTTCTGTCAGTTATATCTATTATCTGTATTACTGTACATCAGAATCTGGCCTTCAGAACAATCCATTCTGCCACTTCAAGAACTACTCAGTTTTAGTTTAAAAGTTCTTCCCTTTTAAGATAAAAGAGTGATTTCAGCATTCATCTCAGTGTTGCCTTCAGCACTCATCTCAGTATTGCCTTGAGAATGGCCTACTGTGACTTTGGAAATCCCAGCCTTTGATTATTTTACTGTATGTTTTTTATTTTTAAGATACTGATGCAAAGAAATAATGTTGAACAACAACCCTTTGTACTACTGAAATGTGAACACAAAGATACTCACTGACCTGAGGAATTTGAACTTCTAATATAAAGAGAAGAGAGGAGGTGGATACAAGCAGACTGGCAAGGCTGATGACTGAGCAGGATTTATTTACCTGTTCAAGTCCTTACTAAACAGCTGCAATTGCAAATAAAAGGCTTATAACATCTTCACTTAATCTTACTTAAAATTACTCATAATTTTAAGCTGTGATAAATAAACATTTTTAATATTTTTCCTTTATGATATTTTAGGATTCTGAAAAAACTTACTTCTTTCTCCTGTTCTCCTGTTCTTCTACTACAGCCTTTAGTACTCACATAGGTCTGTTTTGTTTCCATGTTTGTTATATAATTAATGTTTATGAACAACATAGGTTTTCTCTGAAAGGTCATGTCTCCCTCACTACCTTATCCCATTTCACTGGTTTGCATAGCATGGTTTTGGTAGCACAGGAGCTACAGGTGGAACTTCTGTGAGAAGCTGCTGGAAGGTTCCCACATCAACAAAGCCAGTTCCAGCCAGCTCTGAGGTGGACCCACTACTGAAAAAGTCCAAGCCCATCAGCAATGTGGTGGTGCCTCCAGGATAAAGTATTTAAGAAGGGTAAAAATTACCTGCACAACTGCAGCCAGCCTGCATATGTGACAGACCCCAAGGTCAGTGTAGAAGGAGGGGCAGGAGGTGCTCCAAATGCCAGAGCAGAGACTTCCCCTGCAGCCCATGGTGCAGGCCACAGTGAGGCAGCTGTGCCCCTACAACCCATGGAGGACCACTGGGGAGCAGAGATCCACCTGCAGCTCCTGGAGGATCCCAGCCAGAGTAGAGAGATGTCTGAAGGAGGCTGTGACCCCATCAAAAGCCCCACTCTGGAGCAGGCTTCTGACATCTGTGGCACCATGGAGAGAGGAGCTCATGCTAGAGCAGGTTTGCTGGCAGGACTTTTGAAGCCCTGAGGCACTCACGCTGGAGCAGCCCATTCCTGAAGGACAGAAACCTGTGGGAAGGTCCCATGCTGGAGCAATTCATGAAGAATTGCAGCCCATGAGAAGCACTCAGATTGGAAAAGTTTGTGGAGGACTGTCTATAGTGGGAAGGACCCCACTGGAACAGGGGAAGAGTATGAGGAGGTATCCTCAGTGAAAGGAGCAACAGAGACAGTGATGACCTTGTCACAGTCCTGATTCCCTGTCCCTCTGCACCCTGGGAAGTAAACCCAGCAAAGAAAGAGGGGAGGGGGCTTGTGTGTGCAGAGGTGTTTTAAGGCTGGGCTTTATTTCTCATTACCGTATTATGATTTGAATGGTAAAAAAGTAATTTTCCCCAAATTGAGTTTATTTCGCCCATGATGTTAATTGGCAAATGATCTCTCCCTGTCCTGATCTCAACTCACAAGCCTTTCATTTTATTTTCTCTCCCTTGTCCAATTGAGGAGAATGATAGAGCAGCTTTGGCGGGCATCTGGCATTCAGCCAGGGCCAACTCACCACACCAGTAAGTCAGAAGTTCCCTCCTTGCATTATAAGCTTACCAAAGTTATTTTTTGCTTATATTACTACACTTTCTACAGATTTTTTTTTTCCTCCATGGCTATTTCATGGTCTAGTTGTTCTTTCTTCTTATAGGATAGTCTGGTGCAGAACCGTGTTTATTTCCTGTACAAGCTCCTACCTTTTAACAGCCACCATCCATTCATTCCCAGGACTGAACAGTTAAACTGTGCAGCATTGTGTTGCACATAATAAGGGTTACAAGGACTTGAGTGACATGTTTCTGAAAACAAACAAGCAAACAACCCTCTGAATCACTTATAAAAAACTTCATTATACACAATACAAAATTGACTTATTTTCTCTTAGAACTGACAAACAATCATCTTGTGTGAATTTTCCTTTATTTTTTTTCCCTCCAGTTGAAAAAGCAAATAAAGAAAGTAGAGGAAACAAACTCTAATCAACACAAATCCTTTAATTAGGAAACTGACATTTCTGACTAACATCCAGACTTATGCAATAATACTCTGCTAAAAGAAAATAAAATAATTAAAAAGTTAATTTTTAGCTTTTCCTTGTGTACTTTTTAGTGCTTGAGGAGAACACGATATGCATGTGGGGCCCAGAGGAGACACAAGTGGTATGGAACAACTCCTAAACAGCAGAACCACAGTTTGCCTGCTCTGTAGGACTAAGACAAAACTGTGTGGAACTGAGCCAGTCCATGGCTGCAGACATGCAGGACAGGGTTTAGTGCTTGTGCCTTCCTTATTTGGCTTCATAGAGATTAGCCATGGCATTTCCAGTTCTCAGAGCTCCCTCCTCTCTCAATGGACAAAAACTCAGTAAATGGCCAAAATCCAAAACAAGATAGTTTTAATGATTTTTTTCTTGTAATGATCTCTTCCTAATACCTTTGTAATGATCACTTCATCCATCAAGATAAAAAATCAGTTTGCAAGTAGAAATATTGAATAACTAAAAATTAGCCACTTTGCTATTTCCTCCCTCTGTGTTAGTCTAAATTCTGATGGACCCTGGTAAGAAAAATGTTTTGAAAGGAACAAGAAGTTCCTTTCACTTCAAAATATTAACAATAGGAAGGAAGTCTATATATTTACTTACTTTTTAGTAAAAGATCTTAGGGATAAAATACCTGCAGTCCCTTAATCACATTCATAGCGCAATTTTTTCAATGTCCTTTTAGTGAGGGACGCAGAATAAACTTGACATAACAGTTCATGTTATATCCTTTAAAGCATTTAAAATTACTAAATGTTTTGTGTCTCATTAGCTTTCTTCCTCTCTTCCCATTTAAGTTGTCCATAAGCCCATAATGTCATACTCTCCTAGAGTGCATGCCTGCTGTTATTATATCAATTCTCCAAAGCTCCCAGTATTTGCATATGCAAATTACAGCCATGGTGGTATTTTTTTGTTGATGGACAAAATCCTGCTGTTTAATATCCACAGAAGCCTTGATATGTATCTGCAGTTTTATCTATTGCCTCCAGTATACCATAAGTCTCCAGCCATATTAATTAGACTTAATTAGTGACATTCTGCCCTGTGAGAATCTGTCAATAGAAAATAGGCACAGTAATATTCAGAAAATTGTCAAAATAAACATATTTTAAAAAGCATTAGATGACTGAAACCTCAGTAGACTAAAATCCATCAGTGCACATGTACTTTACAGATCATTCTACAAAGTTCAATAGAAATATATAAAAGTAGATAAATAAATAAAATTAAAATAAATAAAGCATTAAAAAATAGGAAAGATTAAAGAAATGTGGCAGGGACTAACAGCAGCATTTAATCCATTGCTCTACTTTAAAACTGTAGTGCTGACCCTTAAAATTACATTGGATGGGTTTCAGTTTATTTCCTTTTGAAAATATAGTTTTAATATCTTTGTTAGTGTTTTTTTATAGTTAGCATTTCTACATGATTTCAGAATTTTTATCTTTTCAAAATTTTTTGTCTTTGTCCCATCTCTATGCCTTTCAGTATTTCCATTCTTCTTATTTTTAGCTGATCCACATTTGCCATTGCAATTTCTCTATTTAAAGTTTTCAGCCTGTGATAGATTTTAAAGAGTGAACTTTTATCATTATTGATTACTTTGGTTAAAATTCTATTAAGGAATGGTGGAATATTTCTGCCCTTGTCCTGGTTTCTTTCAGACTGTTTTTCTAACTATTAATTTGAATTTTAGTATTGTTTTCTTTCATTCTTAGAGTTCCTATAAGTATGATCATGTCTGTGGATTTAATAAGCATGGTCTTGATTTGATTATGTAGTTTATGTAATTAAAATTCATAGTGAAGGGAACTGTGCCTCCAGATGGATGGGGAACAAGTGATAAGTTTACCTGGTTATGTGCCACTCTACACTCTTCCCCACTGTAATTTTTGATATGTCTTCCTAGTTTTCTTTCAGGAATGCAGTGTAAGGCAATTTAAAAAGCCTTAGTGAAAATGAAATATATTATTATCATTTCTTCTTTGCCTATAGCACCCATTGTTCCTTCATAAAAGAAAATTAGATTGATTTGAAAAGATATCTCCTTGGCAAATTCGTCTGTGCTGTTATCTTCCAAGTGCTAACTCATTGTTTTAGAATTTTACCAGGATTGAAAGTTAAATTGACTTATCTATAAGTTCACACTTTATTTTTCCCCCCTTTATATAGGTGTAAGTTGAGTACTCCTTTCCAACCCAGCAATAGCTTTTATGTTCTCCACAAGTTCTCAAAGACAATTACTACTGCATGAATTTCAGCCCATGCAGAGGTCAGGATGAGAATGCTCAGACAAGCACAAAAGCTGAAAATACCAAAATAAGGTCAAACATGATCTGTTTTTGGTTCTAGGCTGAGCTGATATCAATTGTTTCTAAGTTTTCCCATTCTCATTAGAAAGCTTTATAATGAATGATGAAAAGAACCCCATCCTTTTCAATTTGATTATACCATTTACAGATAGCTATTCCTTTCCACTGAATAAATTTCCAACACTTTTCTTTGAGTATTCTATTGATAATCCAGTCAATTAATGACCTCTTAGTACCTTCAGTTTCTCTTTCTAGCTACAGTTCATTCTGCATTGTCCATGCTAATTGTGTTCCTACCTTCTCCTGATGATCATTGTGTGTGTGTAACAGGCTCTCCTAGTCTCTCCTTTATCTACACTATTTTGAATGAATAAATACAACATAATTTAGCCAAAATTTTTTAATCTTTTATAATCTTCACTGAAATACTGTGCAACTTCTTGGAAAACTGCAACTTTTTTTTAAAGTTTTATGAGATCTTCCATAAAATTTATGTATATCTATCAAAATCTCCTGGGTTTAGAAGTTTTTAGTGGCCAGAGACAGAAAGAGAGAAAGGGAACAAACTGTAGGAACCTCACCGGAAGTATCCTTGAGGAACTCTGCTTGCACTAAAGCCCATTTGCAGATAAGAATACGGTCCTAACCTACCTATCCAGCTGAGTCAAGTCTATACAGTTCCAGGGATTCCTGCTGCTGCACGAACCACTTTGGAGCTGTGGCTCCCCAAAGCACTTGGCATCAACAAATGAAAACAGCTACAGCCTGCTGAAAACAGCATGTTCGGTTTTGCATTCAGTGTGTAAACTGTAAGCTGGTTTCAACCATATTTTGTTACCCTTTGAAATGTTTCCTCAATAGTAGGTTGCACCATCTGTTGCACTGTTTGCCTGCATGTTTTGCTTGTTAAACTGCTCCCCCAGCAGCACACAAAAGAGGAAGAGCAGTGGTGATGCCTTTCAGGAAGTTGTCCCTGTCCTCCACCTACCTCCTCCCACAGCAGTGTTGCAGTGCACGCAGCAGATGCTTCCCTAGTCCTGCCTTGTGCTTATTTATTTTAGGACCTAAGCCAAAGTCCACTATGAAACCTATGAGACTAAAAAATTTAGCAACCTGGAGCCTATAGGTATGTTTTATTTCATAAGGGCACAGGATCACACATGCCAAAGCAAAATATTACAACGAGTCTTCTCAAGATTCACCAGGGAGTGTGGGCTCTGCCACAGCTAATCCAGAACAATCTTTTAAACAGGGAAGAAACATTGATTAGAAGTCAATAAACTTGATTTTTATTGTTTGCTTAATGGCAAAAAATACTTAAATGGTCATAGCATGGACTCTGTCTCCTGGTGAAGTCTTGGCATATTATCATGACTGGAAGAATATTGTGTCTTAGTTCACGCAATGAAGCAGGGCTTTCCTTCAGTTGCCTTTCATTCTTTGTATCTAAGCAGCAGGAAAAATTTAACAGCTTTTCTTTTTTCCTTCTTTCCTGGTGTGTTTATTAAACCTGAGCAAACAACATACAATGACTTTACATTAAATATTCTCTGAAACATGTTGACAAAGCGTTGCACTATTCTATATAATAGTACTCTTCATGAACTGGATGAATGATGGGAGGAAGGGGAAACCCAGTGAATAATGCATACAAATAAGACTACAGAATTCTCTGAGTAAATTATGCAACCCAAATGTATTCAGCCAGTTCTGCTCTGAATAACATGACATAGTTTTCTCATGACTTTAAGTCACCTCAGCAACAGGGACCAATGAGGAGCTGAGCTCACTGAATGGGAAATGGTTTTCATGATGAAAATCTGTCTTGAGCAATCAGGGCCTCTGTCCCAACTGATATCAAGGAATTTCATCCTGAAAGAATACAATACCTGAATATCCCTTACAGAGAAATGAATACTTTTCTTTTTCCATCTTCTGCTCAAGGGTCATGACCATCACATGTGGCCATAGGATATGTATGATACATTCATATGATTCTCTAATTTCTCCCTACAGCTGCTATTTTAGAAAAATATTGATGGAGCCTTGCTTCTTCTTGAATTCCCATAAAAAAACTTGTCATATAGACAAATATTTACCTACTACCAACTCTTGATAGCAAACCAATTTTAAAAATTCAGTAAGGTCAACACAATTGAACTTGATGACAGCATCTAAAATATTTCTTATGAAACAGAACAGGCATCTGATAGATGAAGGAGAGATGGCCACACATAACTAACCACTCCAGGCTTTCTTTGTAACAAAAAGAGAAAATCAGGCATCTCTAGAGTGAAATTAGGTTCATTCTGGGTAGGAATTTGAAACAAATTAGATGAATCATACTCTTAAAGGCCTGTTGCTATCCGTTGACTGAAAATGGAAGCTAAGATGACTTGTCTCTGTTGCAGAGGCTAAACATGTATACTTAACCTGGAGTGAGTTCAATCCCACCCACAAGCCTGGCTGCACACAGAGGCAGGTGCAGGCTCCATAACAGAGCTATGTCATACAGTGTGGGAGCACACCAGCTGGTATAATGATCCCTGAGCTTCCCTGGGAAATGTGTCCCAATATTTCTGTGTCCAATACAGTGAACCAGACACCAAAAGAAGATCTGGCCTCTTGGAGTTTATTTCCTTCTCTACAATCTTTTCCAGGTGGCTGAGCCCTGATCAAATATTTATAGAATTAAATATTTCTCTTCTCTGTGGGAGGGAAACAGTAAAAGAACAGATCCTAATTTGTTTTTGCAGAGGGCTGGAAATAACAACAAACAGGTCATTAAAACTAATCCTCTTTTTCGTTGTTTTTTAATGTTTTTATTTTTTCATTTCTTGCAGATGCGAATAAACTTTCCAAGGACAAATCTGAAGCCATAAGTTTCTTTCTCATAAGAATATTAGCAGGTGAGAATGGCTGTTTCAGGAAATCTGCACAGCCTCTTCTACCAGAAATGCTTTTTGGTTTTTTAGCCATAGAATTTGCTAGCTCCCAGGTGTACTCATAAGTGAGCATGTCCTAACACACTAAGGTCTGCACAAATTCAGACACAGATAAAAAGCCCTCATTTCAAAATGTTGATGTTCTAAGGCAAGAGATAAAACCTGATAACTTCTCTTCAGAAAGAGGTTATTTGAGATCCATTTCTGTAAAAACACCTTGTAGTTACAGGTATTTTAATCAGTGAAATTGTATTAGGAGATATTCCTGTTTTGGAAAAGAACAAAATGGTGCAGATGTGGACTGTTCCACATCAGTATTAAAAAGCAGTCCTAGGTATATTTTCTTTACTAGAAATGACATCATCCTATATATGCTTTTCCTCAATGCATTGACCAACTAAAATACAGTTGGTTTTTTTTTTGTTTGTTTTTGTTTTTGGTTTTTTTTGTATTTTTTTACTTTTAAGAGGGGAAGAGCCTCAGCCATGGTTAGCTTAGGAATTTTTTTCTTTTGGAGTGACTGCCTGTATTAAAAAGCCATCATTCAAAAATCCCCAGCTTTCAAACTGCCAAGGAGATGAGACACAGACATGTTGAAGCCTGTTTTGCCAACTGCAGTCCCTCCTGTTACATGCCATTTCTTCAGCAGTGCAGCTTTCCTCAAGATGCAACACTACAGATCCTCAAGATGCAACACTACAAATCTTCATCACTACAACATTGGTCAAAAAATCATCTGAGGAATATTTTGATTCTAAGAAACCTGCAATTCACTTTTTTATTCTAGCAGTTCACTATGAAGAAAAAATGATTTAATAATCTTTGGGACAAGGTTGGGGTTTTTTCATTACTTGTTTGGGGATTTTTTTCAGCACAGGCTGCCATGAACTTGACATAAATCTAAAAAGCCTGCTCCTACCAGCATATGAGGACAAAGGGCTATATTGTGACTATCTTCCCTAGTAGTCCCAATTTAGTCATCCTTACTGTCAGATTGTCTAGGTGACGGAGCAATTCAGTTCACTGCCACCCACCACCGCCAGACACTTCAAAACAAATTCTGTGATAACAATATGTAAATTAGATAGAAAACAGTGCTGTTTTCTCATAACATCTAGAGTGTGTTGCATATTTTCTAGGTCTCTAACTGGAAGTTTGGGATTTAGGAAAGTGGATAATATTGAAAATATTCTATATCTTCACAGAAAAGAGAAATAAAAAGAAAGATGAAGTGTGATTTAAGTGTAGGCAGGACCTAACACTTATGTATTTATTCTTTCTACTTAACCAGCTGAAATGAGAGAATATAAATTATTTTTTTAAAGTTCTTTTAAGCAACAAAAAATAAATTTTTGGAGAGCTAGTATCAGTAAAACTTTCATTATCAGTAACTAAATTAATAGCTTATTCTAATACTGCTGAAACAACAACAACAAAACCACCAAACCAGAGTATTGTAAGTCAGAATGTGGACAGGAAAATGATCCTGCACCTTTTTACAGTTCTGCAGGATGCCACTAGAAGTCTTTTTCCACCATGTCTTTTTTATGTCCCCAGAGATTCAGGTAAAGGGTATCTGCTTAACTGGAAGATACTGACATTGGTGCTGGGAGAGTGGAGAATAGAAAGAAAGAGAATAGAAAATTAAGTCTTGGATTCATCTCATTTAGTGTCATAGCTCTACAGTGGTGAGTCCATCTAAACTAGTTGTCCTCTGGTAATAGAAAGTGAAAGGAGCAGACACTTGCAGGTACCACATAAAATTTGGGTCTGATTTTCAAGCACGTCATCTCACATGACCCCCACCAGACCAACCAACACAATCTGAACAAAATAACAACAGGGAGCTGTGCTAAGGAGTTACTTCCAGGATATCTGCTGCCATCAGGTAGCGGCAGTTTAAGAGATATGAAAAGAAGAATGAGGTGCCATGGTGTTCAGAGGAAGCCTTGTAATACTTTTATTATACAGAAACCAACATCTCAGGAGCCAAAACACAGCATGGAGGATGGGAGTAATCAAAACTAATCCATGTGTTTGCAAATGCAGATCTTAGGTTCTCAGGGGATTTTCAGAGGAAAAAATACTTAACGAAATTGAAGAACTATTATTCCAGTTCTTAATGTTTTTAAATCATAAGCTTGAAAAACACATAGAACTCAACAAGCATTGGCAGGTGCCATGTGTGATTTATGTTTAGATTTCACACTGTGCTTTAACTGTCACCTAATGAAATAATGTATCTGTTAAAAGCTCATTGATTTTATTTACTTTTCTGACAAGTGAGAATTCAGTGCTCCTTGCCACCCTGTAGGACAGTATTTGCAGATAATCTTTTGTGGAATCTCATTTATTTTGATTTATGATAGTTCTGAAATCATTGCATTTATGTTGATAGCAGCAAGAAGAGTTCAGTCACCTAGAAAGTCTGAACTTCGGCTAAAAATGAGACAACATTCGTTCCATCCAAGGAATTTTATTTCAACTTGAATCATCCTCACAACCCACACAAATGTCCCAAAGATCTTGGGGTAAGTAAAGCCAATGAGCACCAGGGCATAAGAACTATAGTAGCTTCTATTTTAAGTCCCTAATACAACCTTAGAATATAAAAAAACTGTAATTTAATTTAATTGAGTATTGGAGCATTTGTGTTGCACTATAATTGTTAGGAAGCATCTGGCTACTCCCTAGGAGGCTGGAAACTGAGTGAAATAACCATGGTGGAGGAAGTGGCCAGCCATCCCAAGGATTGTCAGGGGCCAGGTGGGCCAAGGGGAGAAGAAATTATTCTGGAGTGAGCCCTGGAAGGTGCCAGAGGCTGTGCAGCACTGGGGAGGAGGGCAGTGACAGATTAGAATCCGCTCCAGGGAGGGACACCAGTGTCAGCACAGCCCCCGGGCAGCCTGGCAAGGGCACCAGGACAGCAATGCTGGCCTGTGGCTGGGCAGAGCAGGACTGGGGGATCCATATCCTATGGTGCCACCAGGACAGGGAATTATATTCCTGGGGGCCTGAAATGGGGCCCTGGCCATGGGAAGGAGGAGAGGCCCTGGGCTGGGCAGGGCCAATAGAGCCTGGCAAGGCCCTCAAGGCCCTGGCAATACCCAAGTACCATAGTGCTATTTTTATTTATGAAAGATTGGTCAAGTCAAATGTGTCAAGTATAGATTCTATACATGTGGGAATTGCTAAAGAAAGATTGTTTTTCTGGCAGATGTCTGAGGAATACATTTCTCCTCTTCAATACTGATTATATATTATCCAGGACATAAGATATTCCAAACCTGTCGAGATTAAAGGCTAAAGTTTTCTAACTGGAAAATGAGAAGGGAAGCTCATCTAGAGCAGTGCTATTTATAAAATTGAGCTTTGAATGTTAAATTCCCAGGTTAAATATGATATAGATTAGCTTTTATTTTTCCCCACTCTCAGCCTTAAGCTCACAAATTCAGAAATTTCAAAGTCTGAATTGGCACTGTTTTCTTAAAGTATTTCTAAATAATTGTCAGTGACACCTCTTTTCAGCAAGTTTTCTTTCTGTACCCAATCTGGCACCATGCTTGCCATGCAAGCAGCCAATGTACAGATATATAGGGAAGAGCAGACTGTAAAAGCGGATTTGTGGGACACAAGATCGTTGCTGTTCCTCAGTGCACTTAGACTCAACTGCAGCTATGGGTGAAGGTCAGAGGAGCTGATCTGTAAAACCTGAGCAAACTACTGCTGTTTTTAATCATAAATCTTTGTGCAGGTGTTCACCCTCTATGTAGTTATGGGGAAGAGGATGGTGTTGTTAGAGCTTGTAGCATTAATATCAGAGTCTCAAGGAGCACTGAATGGAATTTCAGAGTGGTTTCCTCTTAGATAGCAAAGATGATCCTTTACCCATAACTTTGAATATTTAGTAGCATACAGAGGAAGTCAGTTTTGCTGGTTAAAACCTTCAGAAGATCCTAGAGATTCTTGCCTTCAGATGACCACCGCAGTGGGGCTTTGATTCATGTTTTGCAGGTCTCCACTGAGTGTGGGATTAGAGCACAGCTGTGATGTGCTTCTGAGCAGAAACTGTTGAACACCTGAACACAGAATTGTTCTTGAAACCCAGCCCTCACTGATGCATGAAACACAGGTGTTTGTGTTCACACTAACCTATTTGTGTCTGTCCCACACAGCACCTCACCAAATTTGAAAATGCACAGACATTTCATATAGAAGGAGATTCTCCTTTGAAATAAATTGAATGACAAATTAACTCCTGAGGAACCCCTTGCCACACTGAAGATTGCTGAAGCCCCACCTCTTCAGGAACCAAAGACTCTTTCTTGTCCTTCACCTGATGTGATGATAATTATATACCTGTCATCCTAGCTACTTCTTTTAGCATGCAACATTCACATTTTCCTCAACAACCTACCACTTAGTTCTCTTCCACTTTTTAAATAGTGCTGACTGGTAGTTTTTAATTAAGCCTTGACAGTTGAAATTTGCATTCCAAAAGCCAAATGAAGGTGCTGGCATTGGATTTTCTAATATTTTGGAATGGGTTTGGATTGTCTATTATTTTATCATGCAGAGCATTCTGCTTGCACACAACCCTGCATGCATGCATGCTTACCCAGACCTTCCAGGTTCCACAGATACTGTGTGCAAGTTTTAAGGCTACTTCCCTGAGAGAATTCTAAATTTGCATTTCATGCTTTAATGCTTAGTTAATGGAGTATAAAAAAAGCATGCTGAGTGATTTCTGTAGCTCTAAGAGGAACATTGTTCTTGTCTGGTTTGCTATTCATTAGTACATGCCAGTTCCCAAAATCACTGTGAGTAGATGGACAAATAGCTAAGAGAAATGTTATCAGTTTCAAGTTTTAGAGGAGAAATGACCCAGGAAAAGATCTAAAGAATGGATCACATTTAAAGAGCTACAGTATACTTTTCAGTTTTCTGTAAGAGGCTCTCAGTCGCTCTAGAAGTTCTTGACTTAACATGCATTTAGCTTAACAAATTTTCCCTTCGTATCCATTGGCTTCAATAGATCTTTTACTTGACAGTGGTATAAGTCAAGTCATTTCTGATTAGGTTCTGCAAGCCAAAGCTTTAAATCCGCTCCAATTAATGCTTGTTTTGATGAAATGAGGCATATGTTGTGCTTCAAGCTAAGCCTCCAGCTTTTTAAGGATTTTCCATACAGTTCCACTGATGATTAGTCACCGCAGGTATCTGTAGAACCAAATACCTTTTGCTGCCTTTATGACCAGTAATAGCAGAAAATTGCAATTATGATAGTATAACAAGGATGGAACTTACAAAGTCACCTCTTCTGTCTTAGTGTGAACTGTAAAGTTAAAGAGTATATACCTGATCAAATTGCTGGGCTGAGAGATACTTTGAGAAAATTTCAATAACAAGTTCACAGATTGTATTTCTGACCTTTTTTTATCTTATGACCTATAGATTCACCTTTATTTTCATTAATTATTTCTTATGGGTCCAGTATGACATCTGTCAACAACAACAGTATGGCTGTAAGATGACAGCTGAAGTTACACATCAAAACGAAGAAGTGACTACAGGCCACCTGTAAAAGAAATACCACAGACAACCTAGAAAAAATCTGCACTCTTTATATCACAAGCCTTATTTATATTCTTTGTTTTCATAGTATCTTTGGATCAAAATCCAGTATAATTTCCACTATACTGCTTTCAGAGCACTAAATAATGTTGATTGGATCTTTTTCTTTTACAAATTAAAAGAACGGTTGTCCAGTTTATATCTGGTTACTGCAAGATGATTTCATCACAGCAAAAATGATGTAAATAAAATAGTTTTTAAAAACAGTTTTTAATTTAGATGTTGCTGTCAGGCACAAGAGCAGAGATTTCCCTGCAGCCAATTACGAAGACTGGTGATGCAAGTCATCCCCCTGAAGCACATGGAGGACCATGCTGGAGCATATAGTCATGCTGCAGCCCATGGAAGGCCCCACTCTGGAGCAGAAGCACGTGTTCTGAAGCAAGCTGCAATCCATGGAGATTTCACATTGGAACAGGCTCCTGGTAGGAACTGCTGTCTGTGGAGAGAAGCCCAAGCAGGAGCAGGTTTTCTGGCAAGATGTGACCCCATGGAGCACCCACATGGGATCAGTCTGTTTCTGAAGGACTGTGCCCAGTGGAAAGGATCCATGCTGGAGCAGTTCATGGAGGACTGTACTTCATGGTGTTTAGCACCCCATCATGGGGCAGAGAAGGAGTGTGAGGAGGAAGGGGGAGAGATGAAGTGTTATGAAGGCAACTAAACCTCCATTCTCTTTACACTGCTTGAAGGGAATCAGATAGATGACTCAGGAGTGAAAATAAGCTTGGGAGGAAGAAGGCTGGGGAAGGTGTTTATAGTATTGTTTATTTCTCATTATCTAAGTCTGTTATTGCCAACCAAATTAATTTCTCTGAACTGAGTTAGTTTCACTTGTGCTGATAATTGTTGAGCAACCCTCCTGTCTTTATCTCAACCAATAAACTTTTCATCATATTTTTTGCCCCCATGCAGCTGAGCAGAGTGGCTCAGAGAGAATTTTAAATTATTCTTCTGACCTAATAATTTTGAGCTTTGCCTTTGAGAAATATTAGGTAAATATTCTGAAATCCAACTATCCTTCTATGTTTATAATTCTTTTTATCTTGATTAGGACACACAGCATGAAGGAGAAACAGTCAACCTGAAGGTGTCCCAGAGACTGGACTGCCTTGGGTTTCATCACTATCCCATTACCTCCTGCTGACTGAACACTCAGAACAGATGACTGAGTTATAATAATGTGTCCAGCTTAGTCACAGTTCATCCAAATACAAATTTGACTTTGACTTGGAAACCTAGATGTCAGATTTAAATCTCAGATTACCTCTGGAAAAGATGGCCTTCCTAATTCACAGGAGTGAAAAAAACTCCTTCCAAAGCAGAAGTAAAATTTGAAATGAAAGAAGGGATATAAAACCAAGTGTTTAAAATGCAGGCAGCACAGACGGTGCAGAAGGCTGCAGTGAGCCAAGATGAATTCGCTTCCCGTAGTTTATAAAAAAAAAAAAAAGAAATGGCACCTTTCAAACAAATCCTTCTGTGTAACAGAACTGGCCTTTGCAATGAAAATGGTGCCAAAAGCTTCCTCTTGGAGAAGCCTGGAGTTCATCAGGCCTTAAGCAACAATTATTTTTGGATTATCTAATTCACTGTGTTCCTGGGTAATAGCAGAACCACTGACTATAAGGTAAGCACAGCAAGATGATCATACTCTTTCTGTGAGGGGACCCAAGCTTCAACTATTCAGCAAAATGAGAGAGGGCTGAACACCAAACCAGGAAGGAGGCTGGTTTGACTTTAAGGGAGAAGATCAGACCAGATCTTGCTTAGTCTTCTCCCCTAAGCTTTTGATAGTCAGATACACCCATTTCCTCCAGACGAACAGGTAAGACTTGAGTGCTAGCTGTAACATCCCATCTGGATAATTATTTAGTTCTTTTAGTTCTTTTGAAGACCCAACATATATAAAGTAGGCATTGTGAGATTAGGGTCTCTTCAATAAGTTATGTTGGTTGGAGAAAGCAAGGGCCTTTGAAAGGTAAGCTGTAACAAAGATATTTCTCATCAGTCTTTTTTACACTTTATGACCTGAGACTTCTCGGGGTTCATCTATGCTTGGTTTATGCATGAGACTCAACCCTGTGTGTCCACAGCCCCTTCTATTCTTCTACTCTTTCCCTTCATGTTTAATATATCGCTGCCCATCTTGGCTGCTGAATCTAGGGGTCATAAAGAACAAGATGGGAACTACATTTGATGGAAAGAGCATCGAGATTCCTCTTTGCAAATAAGCAGAACTGTCAGATGGAACTGAACTGTCAGTTGGAATTGTTGCCTAAGATTTAAGAAGATGAAAGTTAGAGATGGTGTGTCTTCTGTGAAGATATTACTCTTTTTTAATAATACATATCTGCCTTTCTGAGTCAAGAGTGAAGTGCTGGGAGTCCTGGGTGCTGCCACCATTTGGAGTCATTGGTACAATCAGCACCTCGCAGCTATGACTGGATTGAGCTTCTGAAGACTTACTGAGAACCTTTGATGGAAGTAAAAGCTCTGAAAAACTTTATTGCTGTTGACAGCTGATAGGAAGGGACTAAAGAAGACTTTTGAGGACAAGTGAACTGGTAAGATTTTGATCCCTCAGGACCTTAAACCCCTAGACACCGAAAAGTAAAGATCATAAGGAGCTGTGTGGGAAATAAAAAAAAAGTAAAATATTTTGGATGAGATTAGTGAAACCAGAGAGGCTTAAATGTTTTTGCCTGGAGAGGAGGATGCTAAGTGGAGGGTGGATATTAAGAAGATCACAGGGACTAATCATAGGGACTCTTAACAATGTTACATATCAGAAAGGCAATAGGACAGATGATTAAATCAAAGGGCAGTCCGTGTGGAAGAAGCAGAGACAATAAGAACTATATGCAGCCTACATCATCCTTCTAGAATTTTCTCCCACATTAAATCTTAGAGTCACCTAAGAAATCGCCCAGATTTTTAAGGAAGTGAGATGTTACTACTTAATAGTAGTATTAGTAGAATCAAGCAATTTAATAAAATAAAATAAAATAGATAACAAAAGGTCATATTTCAAGGCAAAAACAACCCAGCTATGATGGTCAGTTAAAGGAGTGCTTTTCTGTCCCTACACCTGGTGTATTATTCCATAATAGCTTAGATATTTTAAAAGACCTTTCTTTTTTTAGAGCCAAAAGTTCACCATTTTCAGAAATGTGATGTGGATCTAGACAGACCAATGGCTTGACCTGGCATGACAGTTTTTAGGAACCAGTGCCTGACCTCTGTGAATGTAAGAAAAGCACACAGCAGGAAGGCTTAGAGCTGGCTTCCCCTATAAAACCTGCAGTATGATGGAGAAAAACAGAAATAGACACAAGTGGGTGTAACTTCACTGAAGTCTATTTCCAGGTGCTGAAGATCTAACCTGTTATATTTCAAATACCACCGTGGGTTTTTATTCCCCATGTATTCTTTACCTGTCGAATATGCATAACGGTGGAATAATTTATTTTGTAAATGTGACAATCAATGTCTTCTCCACACTTTGTAGAGGATTAAAAGCAGGAGCTGGAGGCACTAGCATCTCTGTCAGATTTCCCAACAAATCAATCAGAGATAGCAGCATTCTCTATTGACATAGCTCAGCTTTTAGATTCATCCTCCACGTTCAATACTGAAAAAGCTTGTAGCATCCTCAGCAGGTGTCATAGCACTGTTCAGTCCCAGGTTATATTTAAAGCTCCTTTTTTATCTGGGAAAGGTGAAAACAATAACTAAAAATAAAGCCCTATACAAAACTCATCTTATGAACCCCTAGAAAACTGGAAAACTTTTGGCAAACCATATTAACAAGAAAATGCTTTTCTCATAGGTAAAGTCGCTTCTGAGAGTTCTGGATATAGCCTTAGTACTAACACAGTTAAAAATGAGATAATTAACTTAATGGAAGGGCATGGCTTCTCCGAGTTAGCTGATGAAAACTTTTGTAGTCTTTCATGAAAACTCTATGTATGTATTGGCCTAGGACTGAAATTCTGGGGTACCTTGAAGAAGATTAATTGAAAATTCAGACATTTGAGTTTCATAGGGAAAAATAAATACGTAATGAAAAATATTTTAATACTTGTGTAAAAGAAAAATGCCCATTCAATTAGCTTTACCATTGCTTATTTTTACTTAAAGTAATCCCTAACATGTTTCTTTCTCAGCTTTTTCTCCATTCTCTCATTTGAGGTTTTTCTAGAAGGGCTAGAGAATGTTTAAAAAAATTTCCCCTGCTTATTTTAACAACTTGACATTGGTTTTGTTTTATCTTGGTGTTCAATATGAAATTAAGGAAAATGCAAAATTCTTTGTTATGGTTTAAAGGACTAAAAAGTGAAAATTTAATAATTTTTATAAATAATTTGTAGTTTTGACATGGAAGAAATATTATATATTATATATTATATTTCATATATTAATTTATAAATTTTTATAAATTAATTTGTGTTTGTGGTTTTGGCATGGAAGAAATATTTTGATAAAGATTTCCATGTCAGTTCTCCACAACACTTTCTAAGAAATATACCATCATTCCCAGAAGCCTGAGTATCTGACAATTAAGGATAATTCCAATCCTTAGTTACTTTGAGCAAGACAAAATAGGCATACTCCCTAAATCACAATGTATGGACAGTCATCTTGGAATCTAAAGGAGATGTGGATTAGAATGAGGATGAGATCAATTTACCAATGTATTGATCTCACTGATTTTTCTGAAGAGAAAAATAAATAATGGATGAGGTTTCATTCATCCTTAGAGTGAATCTATTACCAGTATTGACAGGTATAGCTCAGGATCTGGTAGTCCAGGCCCACCGTCTTGCAGTTGAGGCAAACAACTGGTATGGCTGCTTTGAAATGATTTTTGAGAGAACAAGGTGATCAGCCAGAAATAAAATCAGTTCACCCAGGGGAAACCACAGTCTCTTGTCCACTTCTACTGACCTAGGAAAGGAAACTGATTTCACCCATGAATGACTCTTCCACTGCTTTCTTGTAGATTGAAAGAACACTGCTTCTAATCCTCAGTGGAAGGGAAGATCTTCTTAAATGCCTTAACTGTGGATAGTAGCCTTTGGCTGATTCCCAGAACACACATTTTGCTTTCCTGCAGAATGGTCACAACTGCGCCTCATCTAAACCTTTATATTCTCTGGCAGAAATTCCCAGACAGGCATGGGAAGGGCTGCCAGGAGAATCTCGAATTCATTGCCAGTTTAAACATTGACTTTATGAGTTCCTTGATGCTTTCTCATCACCCACAAACAAGTAAAAACTGAAATAAATTGAAGAACTGAAAGCAAGGTGTAATGTCCCAATCTACAACAGTTCATTGCTAACTTTCAAAATGCTTCTAAAGAGACTCAGAATATCAGCACAATTTTATGTATTGAGAAACTGAGGTATGAGGATGTGATTTGCACAAATTCCGCTCATAGAGAAAGCAGTCTCACATTTCCTGAGCCCTAGCCCACTTATGCTGAAATTAATTTAGAAAATCCCAGAAATATTAAGATTTAGAGTCCCAAACTGTGAATTAATAATGGGAGAGGATAAAAAATAGGATAAAAAATACTAGCACTAAGGAAACTTCCTAATATATACGGAAGCCAATTTGTCAGAAAGGGAAGGTTAAGATGCTTCCTCATGCACTAAGTTAAGACATTAGGTTCATCTCAGTATACTGGAGCCATTGGCTACCTGCTGCACTTGACAGTAAATCAGACAAGATCTACTGATTTATAGTATAAACAAAGCTATATACTCAGTAGCGATCTGCATTCACATCCAGCCCCTCCTGACAAGGACAGCCAGCTGTGGAGAGCCCATGGAGGGAGAAGGAGGGAGAGTGTCTGAAAGTTCAGATTTGATCCACCCTGCCAGAGGATCACCTGTTGTGACAAGCAAGAGTCCAAATCACCCAGAAAACACCAAAAAGAATAAGTCAGAATGAGCGCTAGCTTAGTCCAGTCATTGTCTTCTCTAATCTGGACTGTAAAGCAAATTTTTCTCCACCATGAAACAAATTTTAGGGCATTTTTTCTACTTCCCATTGCTGTCTATGCATCCAGCTGGTGATTATTGACTGCCTTTTGAAAACAGAAATAGAGAGACATGAGCAATGCATAAAGAGGCTGATGCTCAGAACAGCTTATCCTTTCTCACAGTAAGTCCAAGCTAATAAACCATCCTGGATGATGGGACTTCCTCACCCAGCACCTACTATTTCCCTTGCATGTCTCACTGCAAATTCAGTGTTACCACTCTTAAATACATAGGTAACTGGGCTGAAAATGGCACTGGTAACATAACTGGGCTGAAAATGGCACTGGTGTCCTAATGGACACCATGCTAAGCATGAATCAGGAACATGCCTTGTTAGATGTGAAAGGTCCTGACACACTGGACTATATTACTATGAGTGCGGCCACTAGACTGAGGACAGTGATGATTTTTCTTTTCCTATGCTCCATCCAGAATATTCTACTCAGTTTTCAGCTCTTCAGTCAAAAAAAAATAATGTTTGCAAACTGGAGATAGTTCAGGGGAGGGCACTGAGATGGTGAGGACTGAAGTGCATGTCATGTGCAGAGAGGCTCAGGGCGCTGGGCTAGGTCAGCCTGGAGCTGAGCAGGCTTTGGAGGAACCTACTGTTTGGAAGAGGTTGGCCAAAAAATTCTATCCTTGGAGATTTTCAGGACCTGACTGGATAAGGTTCTGAGCAACGTGCTCTGCATTGAGCAGATCTTTGACTAAAAGAAAGAGTCTTCTAACTTGATGAAATTGTATTAATCTACAAAACAAAATGATGCTCTAATAGGTGAGGCTGTACGGGTGTGATGGCTGGACTCAGTGGTCAGTTCAGTCACAGCTTTCTTGTGCTGACAAGATATTTAACCTAAGATCCTGAATGACATTTGAGCATCTAACTCTTCTTACTTCCCGGAGGAGTCAGGTAAGCTTATGTATGTTTGTGGAACTGTTTGCTCCATTCTGTAGAGCTCTGAAGTTGAAGTGGCAAACTACTCCAGGAGATCATGGTGCTGGTAAATTGATTGATACTTTTACTACAGTGATGGAAAAAGCAAAGGATCTTGATAATAACAATAAGGATCAGTAAGTGCTGCTATGCAGCAAGGTTGCTGATAAATGAATAAATCATGTAGCTTATAATTAAATGTAAAGAAAAGCCCTAGGCTTTCAATGTGTCCACATTATAGGTCATAGACCATCCAGCAAATAAAACATCCACTGGATTTTCTATATTTTGGGTCAATACCCACTCAGCTCTGTTTCAAGGTGAAGAGGGATTAGCAACTATTGCTTGTTATCAGGAAGGCCTGACAAAACTGTTTTCAGAGGAAAAGAAAGCAACTCCTGAATTACAGTTAAGACAGATGAGCCTTGAAAGATGAGAAGTTGAGACATCAAATCTGTTTGTTTGACAGAGAGAAAAACAGGTGATAAAGCAATGAAATTAAGATCTAAATATGAGATATGCTCAGAATTTTGAACTATAGGTTGAACACTACTCTGTAGTAGAATTCCATATTCCTAGTAGACACTGCAGCAATTGCTGTATTTACTTCTGAGTGTTTCTTTAGTTATCTAGCCTGGTTTTGCATTGTGCACCTCTCATTTCACCACAAAGAGCTAAGCCCTGGCATCTTGGGACAGAGCAGAGAGAAGAGAGTACATAAAACATCATCTTTTCTGAAACCCCTCAAAATGTCCCAGTGCTCTTTTCTGTCATCTTGTCTGGTTGGAAATTGGCTGGGAAAATTTGGTGTGCTTTCCCATGGCCAAGGGAACATGATGTCTAAGTTGTTTGTACTTAACACACTGGACTCCCCATGAATATTTGTAGATCTTAAGAAGGATACAATTTTTTACACCAGATATATGCTTCAGACAAAATAATCCTGGGCATGGGTCACATAGCTGGTGCCTGACATTTATGTTTGTTTAGGTTTTGGGTTTTTTTTTTTTTAAACAAATTGTACAACTGTAGTTCCAATAGGGAAATGACTGACTAATAGGCTTGGCAAAATGACAAGCCTTTGCAACACTTACGGACAGGACAGGAGTTGCTAAAAGACCAAGAGGGGTTTCCAGTATAGTCTCTTCTTTTTAGTTAGGGCAAGGTTGCCCTTATTTATTCCTGAAAGTTCCTTGACACAGATCAGGTTGTTCACCATGTTTATATAATTTTACTAACTGGATATTTCTGACCATGTGCCAAAAGGCAAGTATCTCTGGTTTTATTTCTATCCTTGTTTCTCAGTAATGCCTTTCCTACAGTGTTAAGTCCTTCCTTGGCAATTCACCAATGCTAGAGTGATCACTTCCATACATGGAAAAAAATTTAACTACAGAAGAGTCAGTAGCACATTCTCCTTTTCTACCTTTTCTGCATGCCTTCAACTAAACCAGAACTTGTTTTTCCTATGCCTTGAGTTAAAGGTTTAACCTTCATCATCACTTCTTAACAGCAAAATTTAAGTGGTAGGTACTTCTGAAAGGGACACCAGATGTTTTTGAACACATCTGCAAAGAATAGCATTTGTCTGTGAATTCTGCATGCACAACAATTTATTCCACAAAGCTATCTCAGCTGAATTTCCTAGAAGAGTAGCCTGTAAAATAGATGAACTCATATATCTTCTTAGGTGTGATGTCTTTTTTTTTGGCAAGAGAAGCAGACTCTTCTCTAACAGCAAGGTAAGATACTGCTTGAACTCAAGTCTGTCTATTTTTCATTCCGATCCTAGTTACAGTAGTAAAAGCCTTTATGGTATTTTTTTAAGAGCCATGACAAAATAAAGGAGACCGTATTTTTACTTAGATCAGCTTGTGTAGTCTTAATTATGTTTAATTTTAACTTTTAATTTATTGGGTTTTCTTAAATATAAACAAGAATATATTAAACTACAGGAGTTAGGAAAGAAAAGAAAAAGAAAATCAAAATATGGGAGCATGTGGCTGTCATTTGGTCTGGAAGATATTTGAAGTTTTTTTCACTGTAAGTAACTTCAAATGTTAAAAATTGGTTATTTTCCATGCCGTGTGGAAAAGTGAAAAACATAATTGCAGGACCTTCAACAGAGCCTTAGATAGCAAGATTCACTCTGCAGACCATATCACTCCAAATGAAAAGCTGCCATCTCTCTGTGCTTTACAATTTCAGAGCCAAGCTGAATATCAAGCAGCACGGGCAACTATGTCTAGAATTAAACTTCTTTCACGCTTTGCATCATGAGACTTTGTGTTCTAACTGCCAAGTTTTAACACTAAAGGCTTAAATTTTCATGCTGAGGTTCTGCCACAGGTTAAATAATTTTGAATTTTTAACTAAAATAGGCAAGCCATATCCAAGTGCAAAGTATATGTTCCCCACAATCAAAAGAATAAAAAAGTGCATTTATCCTGTGCCCATTTGACACTTCTAGAACTTTGACTTAATGCATCAAGAATCTGAAATTTTTCAGGGAATGGAAGGAAAACCCTAATGTCAGAAACATACCTATGGTTTTTTTCTACTTAAAATGAAAAGCAAGAAACTAGCAAGCAAACTGCCCTAGGTTTCTGCCTCCAAAAGAATTCCAGACTGGATTTTGGTTCAGTTTGGCAGATGCATCTTCCACAGACTGTAACTCCCCTGACCAGGTTCCCACTGCTTCCAGCTTCTTCCTGCCATTAGGTTTTCCCCACACTAGGCATGGGCCTCCTTCCAGAGCTGAACAAGAACTTTTCAAGCAGCCATTTTTCTCCTCTGGCAGCATGCCATTTTAATGGGTGTTTTCTAAGAGAAATTAAGAAACTGTGTATATATATATGCAATATAAGTACTTGAAGTGTTAGGAAATTACAAAATAAAGAGGTTGTAGAATTAGTACTGGTTTTGCACATCGTCACTCAACACTAGTGTGTAAATGTATCATGTGTAAATGTAAGAGGGATTATTCAGTCATGGTTTCCTGGGATTTTATTCATCTCACTTCATATTAACTGCCTCAAATATAGATTACAAGGGGAAATATAATTATTTAATCAACAGGAAGAGATTGGCATCACCATGGGCAACTTATCCTATACCACAGTAAACACCAAAGGTATTTATTTGAGTAAATAGGGAAATTAGATGCTTCTGAAGAGCATTGAGTCTAAGAAGCAAGAGGTCTAGTCCTTTCAGTACCATTCAACCTGATGGGACTGAACTCATGTTGCTTAATAAATCATGATGTGTTCTAAGGCCAAGTGATATCCCAGAATGAAATGTTGCTATTCATCCTGTTCAATTTGGCATACCTACATGACCCTGATGAACTCAGAAAAACAGAAAGGAAGACAACTTTTGGAGGCTTATGAAAGGGACTATAAATTTTCACCCTTCTCCCCAGAGGATCACAGAATGGGTAAGGTTGGAAGGGACCATTGGAGGTGATCTAGTCCTACTCCCTGCCCAAGCAGGGTCGCCTAGAGCAGGTTACTCAGATTTGTGTCCAGATGGCTTTTGAATGTCTCCAGGACAGGAGAATCCAGAGTCTCTGTGGGCAGCCTATTCCAGTGCTCAGTGACCCACAGAGTAAAGTTCTTCCTCATGTTCAGGCAGAACTTCTTGTGTTCCAGTTTGTGCCCATTGCTTCTTGTCCTATTGCTTGGCACCATGGAGAAGAGCCCGTATCCACTCTCTTGGCACCCCCTTTAGATAATTATATACCAATATATATACTTCTATGTCACATATGTAAGAACCTCTCTCAATTTGTATTCTAGGCTAAAAAACCCTGCTCCTTTGGCCCTTCAACAATAGAGATTCTCCCGTCCTTTAATCCTCTTTGAAGGCCACTTTTCATCTCAGTGGGCAGCTGAAATTAGAAATTTCAGAATAAGTAGGAAGAATCTTTATAAATATAGTAACTTACAGGATTAAATAAAGTGAGGTAAATTACCTTTTGAGACCTCAGGTCAGTTCAGGGCCTAACCCTGTATATGGAGAGGATTTAGGCATTCTGTAATCTACCTTTAGCCATTGCTAGTTAGGCTTACTGGCTTCCTGATAGTGGGATGTTAAGCGTACTGATTTCCTCATAAGTCAAGAAATTTATTATTTTTACATCTCTGTTCTTAAACTCTTCTTCCCATACTTTTCATAGAGATGTGATAAGTGGAAATCCTGTCTGAAAGATTTTTTAGAATTTCATTAAAATCCCTTAGTGCTGTTGAGGTAGTAATGCCCCAAGCTCCATTGGAACATGCAGGAAATGCTAATCTAGATAAAAATATCTGCAAATCTCAGTAGAAAATCATCTCAAAGCTCCAGTACCAAATACCTGCAAACAAATGTGATTTATTTTGAAACCTTAATCCTAGCATACAGAACGGAAATATCTAGTGAAGGAGTGCAGAGTCTGGAGAGTCTGAGATATCTGCACCAGCCAGCTGGTGGAGGATGGAAAATAAAGTATGCTGAGCCTGAACTTGACAGATGCGTTAAAATACTCTTCTATTTTTCTTATGACCTATGAAAAACCCAAATCCCTTTTCTGGAATCTTTATCTCATAGAGCTTTTCATAACTACAGTAAAAATTCTTTTCTCTGGGATAAATAAATTTGAGCAGACAAAAGGACCATTTCAAAGTCTGTTTTTTTGTGAGTGTGTTGGGTGAAATAAAGAGATCAGGTCAAATATTTCCTATGTCTAAGTTTAAGATATGTCGCCTTACTTAGTGCAACCATCTCTACTTCTCACACTAAGTAAGTTGCAGGAAGACTTTTCATCTTCTGTCTCTATTGCATGAAAGAAAAGCATATGTTCATTTGTTTAAATATATGGATTTCACAAGTTATAGTTATGCATTTCTGGCAGTTCTGCAAAGAGGCTTACCACTCCTCTGTATTTTGCTTCTCTGTGCTTTTTTACTCTGAAGAAAAGAAATATTAAAAAAAAAACAACTTTTCTTTGAGAAGAAATGTTTTTAAAGTTGTCTGTTACTTCATAAACAAATGCCAATGTTGTGTAATCATTCTATGAAATCTAAACAAAATAATTTATTTTGTCACTGTGTTAAGTGCCAATAAACTCATATTTAAATAATATTGCTTTTCTTTCACACAGAGAAAGACACAAAATTTCACAAAAAAATCTTGTCCAGGGATAAAATATTGTCATAGTCTATGTCGATACTAATAACTTAAATGGGACCTGTGCATAAATTCAAGTGTTTGCACATGATTAACCAAATTATCCAGGTTAAAACATAAATTCTTAGCACAGTGTATTCCACAGTTTTGTCTAAGATGTCTTTCCCAAATAATTATAGAATCATAGAATGGCCTGGGGATGAGGGGATCTTATATTTTAATTCTATTCTCCCTGCAGTGGGCAGGGACACCACCACTAGATCAGGTTGCTCAAAGTCCCATCCAACCTTGTCTTGAATATGTCCAGGGATGGCATCCACAGTGTCTCTGCAAAACCTGTGCCAGTGCCTCACCACCTACGCAATAAAAAATCTTCCAAAATCCTAATCTAACCCTCTCTTCTTTTAGTTAAAGACCTTGCCCTATCACTATCTGTACGTGTAAAAAGCCAGCCTCTCTTCTTTTATATCCCCCTTTAAGTACTGGATGGACACAATGAGATCTCACCAAAGCTTTCTGTTCTCCGGGCTGAACAAAGCCAACTCTACCTTTCCCCCTTGGAGAGGTCCCTCTAACCATCTTCATGTCCATCCTCTGGACTCATTCCAACAGGTCCATGTCATTTTTGCAAGGCTGAGGACCCCAGAGATGGATGCAGTACTGAAGGTGGGGTCTTGTGAAAGCAGAGTGGAGGGGGAGAATCACCTCCTTCAGCCCCCTGGACTCACCTCTTTAGAGCTAACTCTTTTCTGGCCTCTTTCCATACACCAGTCTAGCAATATACAAAAGGTATAACATCTATTTTGAACCTCAGCAAGCTTTTTTTTCTAATGAGTCTGGCAATAAGGAGATAGCATAGAAACACTGTGTGTAGTCCTAAATATACTCCATACTCAATGGATGTCAAAAAGCCATTGGGGAATGCTGTGAGAAGTGCCTGGTTACTTATCTGTTTCAGGATGAAAATGCCATTTTCAACAACAGGAACTGGACAATAAGTCACTGTCTTGTTCCGGGATTCCCTGTGCCTTTGAAAATTTATATGCCATACTCTGGGTTTAATGCAATTCAGTCAAGAAACCTGCCTGCATGGATTAACTGTTGTCAGAGTGCACTCCCCAGAGCTCTGGGATCCTGCATACCCAAATACACCCGAGAACTGGTATTCCAGCAAGCACATTGGAGCAGGCAGACCTGTCCTTTGGAGGGCTGGAGCCAGCATAGTGACCAGGAGCCAGGGCTTGCCAAGCTTGGATATAGACTGGAAACTGCTTTTTCAGTGCAGCACGGTCTTTGGACCAAGTTTGTGTCAGTAGCAGAGCACCTCGTCTTGGTTCTTTAAATTTATTTTTTTTTTAAGGAGCAACATGCACCTCACTGCTGTAAGCATAATCTAATTGCAACTTAGCTTTGAGGGGAAAAGTCCACAAAGGAAAATTGTATTGCATACATTTGAAACACTGAGAGAGTAATGTATTAACAGGGAGGGAGCTTTAGTACTATATAGCTTTGGCAACATGGCATAAAAAGAGATGAGTCTCAAAAGGAGCAGAGAAATATTCTTAAGAGAAAATGTTTTTTCACAGACCCCTGCCTCTCATGGCACAAAATCAGTATGTTCAATTACTGAAGGTAATTAGAAGTACAGTCGTAATTTAACGTCAGGGCTGAATGGGGCTAAAGAAATTCCAGTGGAAAGTGCACCACATTTCTTCCAGGTACTGCAGAGCATAAGTGTTTAATTTTCTTTCCATATTTAATTCATGACTTTGCTTTTGGTTTCACTCTGAATTTGTGAAAAAAACAATGTCTGCTCATCTCTGACAGTCAAAAATATCCCATGGAGCAAACACTCCAAGATAATGTATTTGTTTTTCTGATGGATCTATTCATCAGTTTTTCATGCATCGTGGTCTGTTTTTCTCCCTTCTGTTTTTCCTGGTTTTTTTTTCTAATTCTCCCTCAAACTAGCCTTAGAAATTTGATCATAAAATTCATATAAAATTTTAATGATGCCTGACAGTGTGCTGAGAATTGCCACAAGGCACAGGCAAAGGGGCAGTGCCCTTTCAGAATGAAAGCAGGGAGCAGAAGTGCTTCAGTAGTAACATTTTCAGAACTAGCTGTGACTTTTTAAAGCATTCCACATGTTAAATGCTCTTTATAGAGATGACATAAATACCTCTAAAAAATAGGCCCATGAAAAGGGTCCACGATAAGGAGAGGAGATACTGAACTTGTGTGTATTCACCACATTTAGCCATTTTGTTCTCCTGCCAGACTTTTCACTTGAACTCCCCACTGAAAAGGTGACATTGAGAACCACTGAATGAACTCAGAATTTTTCCTGTGCAGCCCAGTTACAGAACACCTGTGCTAAAACACTCTCTGCTGATTCACTGTGATCATTCAAAAAGCTCAAGAGCCCTCAACATGTCTCTTTCCTCATCTGTACTTGAGGTGGTGATGGTGAGCAAGTGGCTTCACTATGAAACATGAAAGATTGCTTCTTCAGATCCTCCTAAAAGGGCCTTTATTCTTTTTCATTTTCATGGCAGTGTTTGCCAAGAACACCTGGGATACTCCACTTGTCTCTCATATATAATTTATTTTTGCGTCAATTTTTTAACACCCTCGAAAGAGGACAAGAGCTGCTACTGGCATAATCATACGTCATAGTTCTGAATCAGTCTGAATGTCGATGATGTTCCCACACCAGAATAAATCCATCTTTTTTTCCCAGTGCAGATCCCCAAAGTAACTTCCTCTGGATTTGCACTCGTACTCTGGAATTCTGAGCTGCCATGTAGGAGGACTAATGTCTTATTTCAGCTGGCTGATCTCTAAAGGTCTGTTTTCAAACTGAGAATGTGAACTTCAAACTGATGTGTGGAGCTCACTTATGCCTCACAACACACTTGTACCATGTCCTAAAGCAAATAGATATAAATAGTATATAACTTATGGTGGAAAGAACATGGCCTCTGCATAGAATAGTGGTTTTGAATATTTTTTTCCTCAACTTTGAGAAACTTTCATAATTTTGCGAATAGCAAATTTGTGTTGTCTGCCAACAACTACTTTTTAAATATCTCAATTGCAAATACTACACACCTCGCCCAAATAAGAAATTGAAAACCACGATTTCATTGTACTTCAACATCTTTTTTTCTTCACTCCAGAAGGAAACATGGGATTGTAACAAGAAAGATCCCCTGTAAAAGAAGATTCAGCTTTGAAGTGCACATGTTCCCAGGATTGTGGACAATCAGATTTTCAACATCACCATAGACAGAGACTCTGCAACTTTTCTGCGCAGCTTGTTCCAGAATTTAACTACCCTCATAGTAAAAACATCTTTTCCAGTTGTTCAGATGGAATGTCCTATACCTAAATTTGTGCCACTGGATTCTTGTCTCATTAGCAGTCAGCATGGAGAAGAGACTGGATTCCTCTTCATTTTGCCTCCATCAGATATTTTTACATATTTCTAAGATTCCCCTGAGCTTTCTATTCTGCAGATCTAGAAGGCTGTTGTCTTCTTCACCAGGATGGTACCTTAGAGGTTCGTGGTCAGCTTGCTGTCTACCAGCACCCCAAGGTTCTTCTCTGTGGCACATCCTCCCAGCCAGTGAACCCATTACTCCAGCCCATCCATATCCTTCTGAATTGCAGCACCCCCATCTGGTGTATTAGCCAGAAACTAATGTTGGAGTTACATTTTTCAACATTGGAGACGAGTCCCATATTTCCCAGGAAAAAAAGCATTTACAGGTCTGATCAGTCTAAAAGTGCAAATGGCATGAACTCTACAATCACACCGCAAGCCAAAGTAGTACCTGCTATTAGGTCTTTTCATTGTCCTCTTCTTTATTTATTTGTTGATCTGTCTATCTATCTATCTATCTATCTATCTATCTATCTATCTATCTATCTATCTATCTATCTATCTATCTATCTATCTATTTGTTTATTATTCCCTGCCTTTATGTATGTATTTTTGTCTGAGATCTGACACTTTGTCTGTAATAGGGACATCTATGAATGGAAATCCCGGTCCCACTGACAGCTATGACAAAATTTAAAATAAATTCTGCATTTGAGTGTTAGGCCATGCCACCACATGAAAGGAATTTCTTTTTTCGTGCTCTATTTGCATTGCTATACCATACCCAACATGGTGGGATCCCAAGTCCCTGACCTGTGTGTGGATAAAATAATTCTAAAGCTGTTTTTTTTTTTAAGGAGCAATGAACTGAAAACAAAAGACCCAAGAGTTTTTGGAGGCAGACAGTAGAAACAAAATGTCTTATGCCCTCAGGAAAACAAGAATGAGAATTTCACAGCGTGCTTTGAAAAAGACAATGATTACAGTAAGATACATTTTTTTTTTACTTTAGCCAAAAACGATTCTTTGCTGATAAATCAAGTTAGGTGATAATCAGACTACTTGTAACAGAAAGTGACACCCCAGGAATTACACCGTGTGCCCAAGAGCATTGTACAAGCACTTCTGGAACTCCGGCAGGTTTAGTGTCATGACCACTTACCTGAGCAGCCTGCTCAGTGCCCATCCACCCTCCGGGTGAAGAACCTTTCCCTAATATCCAATTTAATATGCAACTCCAACTGTGTCAGAGGAGGCTCTGACACAGTTTCATGCCATTTGTGGGATGAATAACTATGTGGAGATATCTCTCTCTCCTTTGGGTATAGCAATAAGACGTACAGCTAGCTCAGATCAGACACCTACATTTTAGGAAGCTAAAGTGAGATGAACATGATCTAGAGAGATGACAGCATAGTCTTATTGGTTTGGGGTTTTTTTTCAAATAGATCTTCAAAAAAAGATATTCTGGTCAGTATTTGAGTGGGTGGCTTTTGGGGATCACAGGAGCTGCTTCAAACAGAATTAGTGTTAAAAACACTCTTCATGAATTATCACTGAAACACCGTGCCAAATTGTTAGATGATAGATAATCTGTTTAAGATGAGCAATGAAAAAGACCCAGTGAGGCACTGTTTTTTAAACATTGCTGCTCTATTGTTACAGGCTCCTACACTTCAAGGTTAGGTTTCTTCCCAGCATATGCCCTGCAGTAAAATCTGTGATCCAAGAGACGACAGAAAACAGTAGACTCAACAAGAGGCATTTCTCTTTGTTATTACTAGAGGAAGAAATACTGGTTTTCTTGGGAAACCATCTCACAGATCCACTGATCTCTGGAGTCTGTATCACTGAAGACTTTAACTGATCACATTTGTAAGATAATTATTTCCTACCCAGCTCCTTCAGAAACAGAGCTGCTGTTGGACACATGCCTATCACCGGCTCCAGTGACATCTGCATCAATTAGTAGTGCTTTTACAAGCATTAACTCCAGCATGAACTTTGAAATTTTGGAAATCTGTTGTGCCTACAGGGTAAAAGGTTGGTAAAAGACCAACCTTCTCCAACATATTGTCTGTTCATCTCAGTCCTTAAAAACCCATTGCCTCTTGTCTCAGTCAGGAAAGAGAGTGTCTGCAAATTGAGAGGAATATCATGAAGAAAAAAGATAACCTTTGGACTTTTATTTCTCTTTTCTTCATTCTTGAATTGGTTAACAGCAAGAAATGGGGTTTGCAAGATTTTTTCCAATTTCTATGGCTCAAAGAAATCCTCCCAGGAATCTCTCTCAGCCATTAATGCCTGAAATTCCCCCCTGTATAAAATTGCATAAAATTAATATAGGCTGTAGCTCTTTCCAAAATGTGTTCATCCAATATTTAAGCTTTCAAAGTGATTATAAGGTTGGATAAGGTTCTTCCTCAGCTTCTGGCTCTGAAAACCAGTAATGCTGCTGTATAATTTGGAAAAGAAAATCAGATGTTCCGATATATAAACCCCAGGCACATGTCTGTCTTTGAATAATATATCAAGGATCTCAGAATAAAATCTCTTAATAATTTAACCATCAACCCAGAGTCTTTCATTGTTGATATCTCTAAAAAAAGAGATAAGGTCAAGATGAATGTTCAGATACATCTTTGTACCCACTGATGTTAAAGCCACATCTAGGATATAAACAATGTTTTGTGAGATCTCTATCTCAGATCTTGTTGACTGATGGCAATTTAACACAGTGGAATATGGTTATTGGGAATTAAAAACAGCATAGGTCAATGAGCAAACCACTGATCTGGAAACGGGAAAATATGGGCTGTATTCCCAGGCCTGTCACCAGCCTATTGCTCAGCCATCACCAATTCATGTTTTCCTTCTTGCCCCTTACACAATTTCTCTATTTAGTTGGTAAAAGAGAATCAAAGAGAGGAATTCTGTAATTATGGGCAAAGACTGCTCCCTCACCCAGTGCTACTCTGTCTAATGTAAAATGAACATGAGATCCTGCAGAAAGGGGACAGACAATGGCACTGATCAGTGGCGTTCAGGGTCGTTCTTCATCTCCTGCACTGGGCCTATGGCTGGCCACATGGTTGTTTAGCTTCAGGAGAGGAGTAAGAAAAAGTTCATCTCCTATCCTAACCTGCTACCAGATCCATTTCATGCACAGCTACCTCACTGCAAAGCTATTACATGGCACTGTGTAGTAGCAACCTACCAGCCACTTAGCAGTTACAGAAAACATGACTTCAGCTACCTAATACCAAATCCATTACTTATTTTCCTGAGCCAAGTAACATTTTCAGGCTCTGAAACACAATTACACTGGCAACATGAACATAATTTTATATTTTGCTTAAAGAAAATGTCTTAACCTAGAAATCCAATTTCATGCACTTTCTTTTGAGTATTTCCTATTGGGTCATATAGTTAATAATCCAATATGCTTATTTTAGTGCTTCCCTTCTGCTGTCCTTCATCACTGTAAGCCTTATGAAGAGACAGTAGTAAATAAATCTGATGTAAGGAACAATCTCACCGACAGTTTTAACAGCACTATTAAGACAGCAGTGAACTGGATTATGATGTAAGAACAAGAGCAACATGAAATCATACATGTGGACACAGTTTTCGAAAACACCAGCTCCAAGAAGCCAAAAAAGGCAAGGGAATTAGATGATCCACATACATTCACAGAAGAGGAGTATTTGTTTTTGTGCAGGCTTTCATTGCTCTGCTTTATTGACTGTTGCCAAATTTATATTTTTCTTATGTTTCTGTATTTTCTATTTCTATTTCTATTTCTATTTATATATTATATTTATATTTCTATTTCTATTTCTATTTCTATTTCTATTTCTATTTATATTTATATTTATATTTATATTTATATTTATATTTATATTTATATTTATATTTATATTTATATTTATATTTATATTTATATTTATATTTATATTTATATTTATATTTATATTTATATCTGTCTAAATTTTCCTTTCTTAAAACTCAGGAGCTTATTCAACACTAAAGCAAAATGTTTAATTTCAGATTCAAGTTTTTTTGAAATGAAAGTGGGTCTGAAGCAGAGCACTTCATCTTGAATCAAAGTGATTTTGCATTCTCAGAATGGCTTTTGCTGCTTTTTACTGCTGAAACAAACAACTGAAAAACTATTTTAGCATTGACAAATCTTCATCTTTTCTTCATGTAAAATGCATTCAATTAATAGATACTGTCTAGTTTTATTAGGATTGCACACAGCTATCAAGGTCTGTCCTGATACCTGAGAAAAATTGATTCCCATTGCTCAACTCTATATCTGGAATTTGTGTTTACTGTGGCATGGCAAAAAAACACTCAAGAATTTCCCCTCAAAAGGCACAGAGGCCCTACTGTATCCTCAGATGTGTTTAACTTGTTTCTCACAGACTGCATAACTACAATTCAACCATGTCCAAAGTAAGTCTTCTTCATTTACGGGCAGCTCTATCTTGTCACATTTGACAGGATCTCAGTTTTGTGCTTCAAGAACAAAGCAAAAGAATCAACTGCTCCCTATTCCAACACAGAGACCACTGACTGTTTAGGTCTCCTTGCTGTTTCCTACTATTCTCTAGGTGACTTCAACTAAGCTCAGCAAGCCCTGAGAGAAGCATTACAAAGTCTGGTAGTAAATAACAGATATTTTCTAGAAGTGAGTGATTTCAAAATATGCAAAGCATTAGAGGAATCTTTTCAACAGAAGTCAGTAGCATCACCTATTTTTCTCATATCAATGAGGTGTTTGTTTGCTTTGTAATGGCCTGGTTTTCTTGTTTTGCTGTGTTCATTAAAATCAGTGATTACATGTAGGTTCTGGGAATGGAATAACTGATTGGCATGTGAAAAAGAGGCTGTCCAAAGTCCATCAAGCAATGATTCCATTTAAAAAATTTTTTCTAGTGCTGTAACTGTTGAGAGATGTCCACATCATTTGTATTTGAATAAATCTATCGGGAAGTGACACGAAAAGAGCAAATAATGCTTGACAGGGAGTAAATGTGTTAGACAAACTCTCCCACAGCTACACATATTAGTACCTTTGGAGACCAGAGGGATTAATCGACAGATGGTAAATTGTCTGACACTTACGCAAGCTGACAAGGTTTTACAACCTTCAAATATTGTACTAAATAAATTTTTATTTAATGTGAGATTTCTGCCCCTGAAGTTTGCTTTATATCATTATTTGTTAGAGGACTGTTGTCAGCTTCAGGGCTAAGGTACTTTTGAGACTGAAAAATGCCATTTACAGCTACTGGTTGAAGGAGAGAAGATAAAATTAGAATCTGAGATGACTTCCCTTGTTCAGGTGAAATCCTAAATCAGCCCTGGAGGTAGTTACTCTGGAACAAAATCGACCCACAGACAATGTTCCTGAGCTGCTCTTCGATCCCATTTTCACCGCAGCCAGTGCTGTAAACACCAAGCACGCAGATGGCAGAGCAGCAGCGTCAGCTGCGAACACTGCCTGCGAGCTATTGGAAACGCTCCTCTCCTCGTTCCTCCCTCCACCCTGGCGTAACTGCTGCCTCAAAGCTGGCACAGGCAGCAGGAGGGCCTGCAGGAGGGGAAACAAGTTCACAGCACAAAGCCTAGGGAGCTTCAGTTTCGAAACACGGGGTGAGAGAAGGCTTGCTGCATTCTAAAGTTCAGGTCAAAACAGGGTATCATTTCATTCTTTTACTTGTGAAGAAGATAGTTCTTTGGGGATAGGCAGATTGGATAAACACTTTGCAAGACACCGATGCAGTGAACTATAAGACAGTGAATTCCCAGGGGCACTGGAGATAGATCCACTTGGGAAACTCAGAGGACTAAAGACAGCCTTGGGAGACAGGAGCTGCTAAGAGCTGCTGTAAATGTGAACCACAACCTTTTATCTGTCATGAGGCTCTTGCACTGTTCACACAGTAGGAGTCTTGCTGTTGTGTATGTTCTTCCCCTTAGGAATGATCAGAATTGTTACCCATCTATTTTAATTTGGAGTCACTTTGACATCAAAATTGACAAAGTACCCTTCAAAAGCCAGTCTTATCACTTGCTGTCTGCAATGTTCTTTCCTCTTATCCTAAATGGAAAAAACAGCATTGAATACTTGTCCTGAAGACTTACAAAAAACAGCACTGCTGTTACCACAACAGCATTTTCTTGGCTAGCTAAAGAAGTTCACAGTACACCATACAAGCAGTAACAGGACCTAATCTCAGTCAGTATAGAATGTGCAAATAAAGTCAGCCAAACATTTATGACTCCAATCAAAATTAGCCTAGAAATAGCAATCTGTTAATTGCTTGCTAGTAAATTTACTCTTTAAACAGGAAATAAATCACTGTAAGGGTAAGGGTGTCTTATTTTTTGCCTTTTTTTTTTTTTTTTTTTTGGTATATCTTTCATTTCCACAACAGAATAGTTTGACTGTTAAAGATAAAAGTTTGCAGCAGGTGCAGCAATATATATAGCGTGAGTTGACAGCCAAAGCTGCCTCTTTGGACAGATAAATGCACCTGAGCACAAGCAGCAATGCTAAAGTTCATTTAAGGACCCAGTAAAATAAATGACCAGAGACAGGAAGCAAAATCCACAAGGAAAAGTAGACCCCCATTAAATGTCCTTTCACAACACCATACAGGCTGCTTTGAGAGAAATGACCAGAACATCAAGGTGCTTTCCACACAGTTTTCTTTACTTGGCAATGTGTAGAAATGACACTGGGGGTGACAACTATCACTAAGCTTGTGCTCCGTTGTTGGCTGCCATTAATTGGCCTGGACTAATCAGCCACTGAACTCTAAGCATAAACATTAACTTGGCCTCTGCACAAAAATAAGTAATGATTGTCATATGTTCAGATGAGAGCTCTCCTATGTCATGATCAAAAAGGAAAGGGCAAGATTAATTTTGATGCAACCCTGCACAAACTTGTCTGCTGTCACCTCTTGTCATTCTTTTCTAGAACCGTCTGATCCAACATCTTTGTGAAGTGTCTGTGTTTAGGGTACTTTGCTTCCTCTTAAAGTCAGCATTTTGCTTTACTGAGGTCTTTTCACACATGAAAGGAAAGAGATGGAGCAAAGTTTCTCTCCACTACTAAGCAGAATCTATTATCTTTGCTTATTTGGGTTTTTGGGGGGTTTTGTTTGTTTGCTCATTTGTTTGTTTGTTTCCATGAGGCTATTCTTCTCAACCATACAGCCATAAATGAAACAGCCATACAGATAGGACAACACACTGCACTTCTGAGACCAAAATAAGCAGTCAAAGGGGAATTATCTCAGCCTGGAGAGGCTTTGTTGATGGAGGGGAAAGCACACATTTCAGTATCTAGCTGTTATATGGGTTTTTTGCAAAATGGTCTTCCACATGCTATGGTTCAACTCATATTTACTGCAGCATGCTAGAAAAAAAGGTTACTGCTTTCAGCTAGAGTGAAGCTTATGCTGATGCAAACTTTTCAGATCCACTCATTAATCTAGCATCTGGAAGCCTGTTAATCAGAGCCACGAGGTTTCTTTAATACTCCCAGTGGCTTACAGTCCTCAGCAAGACTTTCCATTTTGTGAAACGATTAGTTACTGTGTTACACGGGGGGGGGGGGGGGGGGGGGGGAAGCTGAAATTTGTTACTGATTGTGCTCTCAGCAGTCTCCCAGTTACAGAGCAATGCACCTGGAAATCCCTTCTCTGAAGTGCAGCACAATGAAGGCACTAAGTTGCCTATTACAGCTCCCCTCGGTCCCAACTTGTGTTTAATTTTTGAGGATATTGAACAGGTCATTTGAGACACTGTTAGCAGTAACTTTAAAAAATCTTCAGAGTTTTCATCTTGAATGCCAGCAGGCTTATTTGAGCCTGAGAAAGTAGTGAGATCACTTACAGACTCCTGGGAGTGGAAAAACCCCATGCATTTAGGTTCATTCTTCCAAAGCTGGCTTTTGTATCAACCTTTGTTATGATTTAACTAAAAGGCTAATCAAACCCAAAAAAGAAGACCAAAAGCTCTTTCTGGATATCACTGTACTATGATATATAAGGCAGTTAGTTGAAAGAAACAATGAAGGCTGATTTTCCTGGACCGAAGCTGAAATTAGGATTTGCAGGCTAATAAAAACTAGACAGAGAAATTTAGTGCTATGGAAAGGAACTTTACCCTGAAGACAGTTCCCAGACGCACTTAGGCTTTGGGGTTTTTTGGTTGGGGTTTTTTGGGTTTTTTGTTTGTTTGTTTGTTTGTTTGGGTTTTTTTTTTCTGGTTGTTTCTTTTCTGTGTGCGTGTGTGTGTTTTGTTTTCTGGAGTTGTTTTTTGTTTGTTTGTTTGTTTGACTTGGCAGGGGTTCATTCCTGTCCTGATCCAATGATTTCAGGTATACCTCCAGACACCTTGTTGCCCTAGGGCACAAGTCGTCTTGAAAACCCCCAGCATTTCTTCACCTTTCCATCTGATTATAGGCATATATTTTAGGTGATGGAGAAATCATACTCCTAACTCTAGCAAATTAGTCCCACAAGAATGGTTTATTGGGAGAAAAAGCCATCACTGAAAAGGAAAACAAAAAGAAAAAGTAATCATGGAACACATTCTTGTAAATCTTTCCTAATAAAAAAAAATGGTCTTAGGCCCAATCCACAGCCATCCCATAGCAATGTAATTATCTCCTGAGACATGTTTCCCCAAAGGTATTGTCACCAGTTTTGCATTGAGTCTTTTTGTCTTCTGGCAATTCAGGCTCTTTAAGCCAGGAACATTATTCTGAAAACAACTGAAAAAATTTTGCTCTCATTCCTTTGCATCACCACTCTGTACTTTCTGTCCCCTGGCTGCTTATGCCTGGCCCTTGGAGAAAATCCTTTGCTATACAGCACTGACACTCAGCAAACATTTTGGAGACAAAGTCGAGGAAAATTATAGTGTTCTTAAGAAGTAAAAAATAAGCACTGATTAAAAATATTTTTATGAAAAATTAAGACATTTTAGATGCAAAAAATGTATTATTTATTAGATGAACCAGTATTGCCCTTACTCTAGCACTCTTCTCTTTAAGAAAATCCCCAAGCCTCTTCCTGATCAGAAATCATGAAAATCACTTGCGATCTAGTGAATTTTATGTATAGATATCAGGATTTTACCTGTGGTTTACCAGTTTTTAGGGAACGCAACAGAATAATTTTTTTTAAAAGTATTGTACTATGGTTAAGTGTGCAGTGCTCCATACTGCCTCAAATTCACTTCTAAATATGAAATTAAGCTGGAAAAGAAGTACACTGGCACTTAATCTAAATGGAAAAAAGGAAGGTGCATCAAGAAGACCTTTGCATGGGGGAAAAAAATAAATAAAAAAGATAATAAAAAGGGAAAATACACAACAAGTAATTTCTAAGCTTTGTATCACACAGTTACAGAATTGCTAGGGTTCAAAGGGACCTCTGTAGATCTTTCAGTCCAACACCCTGTCAAGGCAGGGTCACCTGCAACAGGTAACACAGAAATGAGTCCAGGTGGGTTTGAATCCTCCACAGAGAGCTTCCTTGGGCAGCTTGTTCCAGTGCTCTGCCATCCTCAGTGTAAAGTTCTTCCTCAGGCCAAGGTAGAACTTGTTCTTTTTTAGTTTATGGCCATTGGTCCTTGTCCTGCTGCTGGGCACCACCAAAAAGAGTCTTGCACTGTCCTCTTGGCATCTAACTTTGAGATATTTTATGTATTGATGAACCCCCACCCCCCCCCCAGTCTGCTCTTCTCTAGATTAAACATGATCAGCAGGTATTATTGAGTTATTTATCTTTCTCTTTTAGAAAATGAAATATGGCCATTTATCCTATTAAAGATCACCTATAAATCACAGGTACTTGCTCTTCCAGGGAACATTTCAACTCCTTTCCATTAACTGTACTAAATGTGTTGGAGGATTTTTTTAGAAGTAAAATGTTACTAAAGGCCTCAGAGTGATTGACAGAAAAAGTGTAGTCTTTTCACCTATCCTAAGACTTTTATAACACTGGCATGAACGTGTGAAGCAGTCACCTCAAACTATCTCCTGTTAAAGTAACTGGGAACAAGCAGAGCCAGCCAGACACATGTGACTCTTTTTGGGGCAAAATTAATCACACGCTATAATTTTCATTTACTCAGAGCTGAGTATGAAGGAAGCCAAGAAAACTGGCTTCAATGTACATGTCTATATGTCAAATGAACCCCTGTAAGTTTGTCCAGTGAGTTCAGCAAAGTACTTCAAAATCTGTGCTGAGATTGATGAAGACAGGTAATATTTCTACTGTTGTGTAGGGAGTGTATGAAGGGAGTATTATATTATATGGTCAAAAATTCCAGGAAGGTTACTGGGTTTTATTAAAATCTAGAGGACAATAATCCATTTTGCACCAGTCTCTTCCTTCATTTGTTTCATATACATTGCATCCAAATCCATTTAATGTAATCCCAGGCGCAGAGTTTCCTGCATCATTTATCTCCCTGTTGTGTTGTTCTTTCCTTTTTGTAATATATTAAGGACAAGTGGTGGTTAAAGAGGCCTTCACAGCTAACCAGAAACACATACAGAGACTGGAGTGTGTCTTGAACATAACTAACAACAGACCAGGACAGTCATCCTCCATGTCTGGCAATTTAGACTGAAGAATTCAGGTCTTGATCTGAACACGTGCCAAAGGCAAGAGATTTGACAAGCTCCACATAGGCTATGGTGGAAAATATAGAAAAGGGACATTTTCCTGCCTTTTCAGATATCTTCTTTCTAGGCAGTTCAACCAAGAAATGGTTCCTCATTTGGAGGAAGCACACACATGCTTTTGGTTGGCAAAATCAAAACTGCTGAATCACACAGAAATAACATGGCCATCCACAAACCTCCTCTAGTTACTTGCCCAGTGCAGCCTATGGAATAAGGTGCTGGATGTAATACCCCCTCTCCATGTGAGTGTGTGGATGTTGAAACTCAGGTAGTCCCAGGTCATGTAGTTTTACATCCTGCAGTTTATAGCTTACGACCCCATTCTGCAGAACCTTTTCAGAAGTGTAATCAAAAGGAATTCTCTGCAGTTGTATCACACAAAACAAAAACATGATGTCAATTCTATGCCCCACTTCAGCTTTTCCCACAGACTTTAAATGGAGAAGCATCTGGCCTAGTTCTATTCTTGTCTACTTAGTAGACAAGTCCTATTTTCTGTAGGGGTATTTGGTGAATTTTTTAATAGATTCTAAGCCATACTATTGAGTGTACACAGCCATTAATGTATTCAACTTTTGGGTTTTAGTACTCTACAGTCATAGCAGATGTTTAGAAAATTGTGTTCATAGGGTTGGATCTGTTGCATCTGCTTCTTCTGAGACATGCAGCCTTTCTAGCTCATTGCACTCTCTTTAAATCAAAAATAAGCCTAAAAATCTGAGATTGTCCTTGATATTAATCAGGAAAAAAGGAGAGAAAAAGGAAAGCAAATTACAATGATGTGTACTTATTGGAACTTTTTTTATAAACCAGAAAATATCAGAGTGAAAAAGTTTCTTGGGTTCTCTGAATGATCATTGTTCATCTTTGTCAGTTGACTAAAACAGCGTCTAAATAAAGTAAAAAATAAATAGTGGTTGGAATTAACACCATTAAACAACAATTATGATAGGAAGCAGGGTAGCCAAGCCAGCATCAGCAGCCAGCAGCCATAAGCTGCCTTGTCTTCAGCATCTGCTATGTCCTTGAACTCTGTGGAAAGGACAGTAGGACAACTGTTCTCACTCCTGCCTTCAGAGGACTTACTTTGATATCACTTGACAGCTATGATTCACAAAAATTTGTTTATAGCTCTTATTACTACTTTCTTTCCTGCAATCAATTCCACATGCAAATGTTTGCAGCTCCCTTGTTTTCCATTTTCAGACAAGTTTGCCCCAAAGACAAAGGACACCAAGGAACTTGCTTGCCTTAACTTGGGTTTGCTCTGTATAAATGGTCTGTACTATAAGCTGTTCCTGTGCACCTAAAAGTATACCAGAGGTCAGCCACAACTCTCTGCTCATGTGGAAAGCACATATCAGAGAAATTTTCCCTTCTCCCTCTCCCAAATTGTCCTAGAATTTTGCTGTTAACTTGGTAAGCCATTTCCAAACTGCTCACTCCGAATCTTCAAGTTATGCCCTCTTGGCTTTAATTTATTCTTTGTAATGTGGGGACATCCCAGCTTGCCCTTTGAAGGTACCCAGCTCTCACTTTTGGCTGTGGTCCAAGGCATGTTTTAAGTAAGTGTGTTTATATATTGGAGAAAAAAGAGGGTATAATCATTGATGTGTAGGTAAAAGCTAGTAAGATGAGAATTAGACTGGAAATATTCCGTATCATAGCCAAAATATATACAACAAGTGTGTACCAAGAAATATTTAATGGAGGATTTTTGGTTCTAGACATACGAGGCTGTTGCAGATTCATTCCATCTAGATTCTAAATGTTAGGTACCTGTTATAAAACATTTCTGTATACTTGGTCTACATTATTGGAGAATCAGAGGCTGCTGTATGGAACAATTCTTTCTACCATTAAAGAAATCTTCCTTAAAATGAGATGGATAGGTCTCTGGAGCTCACTTTTACCCATTTTTTCCTCTCTCTTGTCTACAGAGGAAGCCAGTGAAAGATGCTCTGTTGCCCTTGTATATATTTTTTCTCGTTTCAGCGACCTTAGAGTACATAAGATGTCCATAAGGAGCTGACAGTTAAGGCTTGGGACTTGCAAGTTCTTCTAACACAGTAGAGAGTGACAAGGTGGAATATCTTAAATTATCTCTAATTACAGAAAACACTTTGTATGCTGGCAGCAGAGCTCACCCTAGATGAACGATTATCTTGGGCTAGACTTAGATGGCTAAATTTGGGTGAAATTAATCCTGACACAATTTAGGTGTCTTGGACTAGATTTTGTTGCTCACAGAATGCAGTATCTTTTGAGATGTTTTAGAGTTATGCTGTCTGGATACCAGCTGCCCCTCCAGCACAGAGGTCTTACTTAGGTCTGCATCATATCTGCCAACCAACATATCCAATGTAATCTGGATACCTCCATGTTGGCAACTAACCCAAGTCAATGTCTGCATAATCTCAGTTCTGTGGAGTCAATTTTCTATTATCCAGGCCTACAAAATTTGGCTCTGTTTCAAGGAGAAGCAGTTAGGCGTAAAATCTAGACAAAATCTGGGGACAGACCTTTTAAACACTCTTAGCATTATCACTTGCCAACATCAATGGGATGCCACCGGTCTTGGACAGGAAATAATTTCAGATCCCTTGCAAAAGACAAGCCCCATTTCAAAAATGAAGGCAAGAGCACAGGTGTGAGACCTGAGTACCTATTTCCTAGATGGAAATCTAGTAGATAAGGAGGACAGTTGACAAATTAGTACATTAATATTTTGCCTTTGGTAATAAAGGGAAAGAAGTATGTGAGTGTCATGAGATAAAGATGAGTGGCTTTTTTAAAAGTAATAATTTAATAGAGAAAGGAGGAATGAACTGTGGCACAAAGAGATAATTTCCACAACTATCAACTTCCAACTTTGTTTTCCTTATTTACCAGGGTTCAAATGATTTTTTTTTCTGAATTTTTAACAGCATTAGAGACATCTAGTGGCTTAAAAGCATAAAAGAAGGGCATATTCCAACAGTTCCTACTCCACCCTGAAATACATGGGAAAAAAGTGGGGCAGTCACTCAATCCAATAAAGCTGAGGCAAAGGAAACCATTTTTCCTTTTGCATCTCCCAAAATATGGAGATGGGAAAAGGGGATAGAGGTGAGTGAATGATGGCGCAAGTTACATGTGGGCATGGAAAGGAGAAAGCACTGAGAGATGCTGGTATCTTAGGCTGGAGTATAAAGCAACTCACCTGAGCCATGTGAAATGTAAGTATAAGTCTCACTCAGTTCCTGAATCTCATGCAAAACAAAAAGTTGTTTGTTTTTTGTTTTGTTTTGTTTTTTTTTTCAGCCCTTGAAATCCCCAACATAGAACATAACTGGAAGTTTATCCCAGGTCATCAGCTGTTGCATGGAAATCAAGGTGGTTTCTCAAAAAGCCAAGTAGAAAATTTCCTGCCTACTGTTGAGAAAATCACCCTTAGTTAAAAAGTGAAAAAATCATAACAGGCTGGAATCCAACACTTGGCTGGGAAAAAATAGGACAGTTTGATATCTACTGCAATTCTGTTGAAATCAAGAAGTTATACAGCAGACCAAATTGGTGCAGCATATTCCAAGAATAACATAAAGTTTTTTGCTTAAAACAACAACAGCAACTAAAAACCCACAACATCATATTGTTTAAATGTTGATTTCTACTATGAGTAGTTAAAAGTTTCTCCCCAAAATTGTCTTTCATTCCAGCTCACTTGCAAAACCTGATTACTTGATTAAGGGAAACCAGGGTTTGCAGAGATGTGGTGCACACCTACATGTTATCCCTAAAAGGACAAGGGACATTGAGATATACAAAGTGTAGATAAAATCTACAGACGCCCCAGGCAGTTTTGCTACTTAAAGCATCAGTATGTATGGAGACAGTATAGAAAGTCAGATAGATCATAATTATTGGCACACATTTCTGTACATTTTCCTTTAGGCCATTACACCAATTGATTTGGAATGAGATAGAATATCTTTTATATTGTGAATGAGTTGCACAAACATGTATCTATGGATCTATGGATCATGACAGAAGGTGGATGTGTTTCTCTGACTTGCTGACTCTGTTGCTTGGTGTGGAGACTAGGTGCATATTTTCCTTGATACTTCACCCTGGAGTATTTGCTACCCTTTGGAAGAAAAGACAAAGTCACTCTTCCAAAGAGTACCTGAGGATCCTGAGACAGAAGAAACCTCTGGGTTTCTGGGTAAGGCATGAAAGACACAACAGGACAGACCCAGGCATAAGGGAGACTGCAGTACCCACAGAAAATGAGAAACCACTGAAAATAGCCCTATCACAAAGTGGAGGAGACATAAAGCAAGAGATTTTTCATGGGTCATTCTCATAGTTTGTTCCAAAATAAAGTTCCAAACCCTCCATGGGATGTCCTTGGTGTGATCTGTTTTCAGTGTACAGTGAGGGTGGATGCAATTTCTGAGTATTTGTAGAATCATAGAATGACAGAATGGTCAGGGTTGGGAGGGACCTTAAAGATCATCTAGTTCCAACCTCTCTGCCACAAGCAGGGATGCCACTGACTAGATCAGGCTGTATGTCAGGCATTGTACACAAAACAAAGCAGTGGTACTGCCCAGTCTGTTACAAAGCAGAATGAGCCCATGGTGGAATGGATTGGCACAGCCCACTTTCACCAGCATAGGCTGACAGTTCTGCGAGCAAGGAAGTCTGAAACCTGATCTCTTTTAGACTCTCTTATTAAGCTTTAGGCATGCACATTATCTGTATCTTCCAGAAAATAGAGGATAAAATTGCCCTTGGTAATTTTTTCTTCTTCCTCATGCCTGCTGGGGCAAGTCAAGCCTGTAAGCCCATGTATAAACTGCAGAGTGATTTAATACAATGAATCTACAGACGAATAACAAATACTAAGTTGTTGAATTAATGAGAAATATAACAGGCTTTTTCCTAGCCCAATTGCTTGGTGTATTATTTTTATGGCTGAACATTTTGTTTCATCTACCCAAATTATCCTCTAATTGTCACAATCTGGTTACATATAAACATTTGGTCCAGGTTATCAAAAGTAACATATCAGGTATCTATTCATTCGACAGACCAGTCTTCCAAGTGACAAAAATGCAGTGACCCCCATTGAGAAAGTGTTTAAAAATCACTGATTCTGACATCACCATGGATGTCTCAATCTGCTTCTTCCTTTTTTATTCCGAAAAACATCCATGTTCCTGTCGATACTATCACTGCCTCTCCGTAATAACCATTATGTTCACTCATGTCAGTTATCCAGAGCACCTGCTAAGTTGACCCATCATACAGTAACTATGAGTCACCTACATCCTTTTTTTTGGCTGGTGACCAAGATGTGATGCTCCAATTGATTTTCTTTTTTTTTTTTTTTACTAATTCCCGGCAAGATCAATGCACAGCTGAAATTCAGTGCCACATGGTTCTTCATCACAAATCAGATAGATGGCTGCAGCAACAGGAGACAGAAGGACAGACAACAAAGAACAGGTGGAATTGAAGATAAGGTACATATTATGCTGATATCCATCAGCCAAATGGGTTGAGTTTACTGCATACCACTGTCTCCTCCAAACCAATGCTCTGACTTTCTATAGGTATGTCATCACTGTTCAGGTACCAGTTTATTTTCTGTGTTGGTCTGTACCTCTCTAAGGGCTTATCTCAGTTATCTGGGGACATAATTTGACTATATAAAAGTATAAACTTGCAGATACATAATAAAGCACAACAAGGTACCTTACCCCTTATCTTGATCTCTTGGTAATAGCTCCCTGGTTCTCATCTCTTCAGTGGCTTCACTTTATCTGTTGTTCTTTGAATCTGCCTAAGGTACTGCAGGGAACAGAATCAATCCTTTACTGCCTGATGTAAGTAAGTGACAAAACTGCAAAGAGAAGACGATAAACTTGATTATTCCTCTGTAAAAAAAAAAAAAAATAAACAGGATGAGCATACAATACAGTTTCAAGCATTGGTGCATGATATTATCCTTCCCAACTCACTGCTGGCAGGAGCTTTGGCACTGTCATGACAAAAGTCCACAATCCCAGACCATTCATTGTATGAGTGAGGGTTGGCACAGACCAACCAAATGAAGTTTTCACTCATTGAAAGTATGGAAAAAATCATGTCTCTAGGAGAAACAATTAAGTCGCAGTGGGTGTGTTGCACCATGCTGCTGAGCCAGCTTGACTTATTTCATCTGTTGAACCCAGTGCTCCTATCAGCCCTCCTCAATCAAACAGTCCCTCACTAGCCTGCCAGAAATCTCAAACAGAACTAATCATAACCTCTGAGGGTGGGGTTATTTCAACCTTAAGGCTCAAAGTTCCTTTTTCATTCATAATTTTGTTTACTTCTTCTATTTATTCATTCAAAATCCTAAAGAACAGGAGTAGCTATATAAATAGATTGATAACTTTTGACAATATGGGCATATTTCCAGTGTCTTATTTCAAAATCCACCCTTGCAGGTTAATGGCTTGAAGAGAAAATGCACAATATCTCATGTTGGTTTTTTGAAACAAAGAAGCACCTTGAATATGCTAACTGTCTTATATAGCTTTTCATTTGCTCTTATTTTCTTTTAAAATAAGAGGGCATAAATCATAAAATCACCGACACCCCCTCACTGAATGGTTAGCTCCAGGAAGCATATTCATCTGTGGTTCATTGATTACCAGACAGCTATTAGTTTTGCCTTCAGCAAAATGAGCTATAAGATCAAGGCTTATTTCCAACAATCAGTAAGTCAAGCAGGCTTGTATAAAAACAATTTCCCATTTTCACTAGTATGGAAACTTTTGTCAAGATCTGAGTATCCCATGTATCTGTCTAAAAAACTCTATGCCAAATTATTTGCCATAACATTTCCCACCCTTAGTAGCTGTGTTGCTCCATATCATGGAATAATTTTGGTTGAAAAACTCTTCCAAGATCATTGAGTCCAACCACTAACCCAGCAACTGCCTGGGTTAAGTTACCAGTAAAATATATTGCTAAATACCACATCTATACCTCTTTTAAATATTTTCAGGGATGGTAACTCAACCCACTGTTTCAATGCCCAACAACTTTTTGTGTGAAGACATTTTTCCCATTACCTAATCTAAACCTCCCCTGGCACAACCTGTGACCATTTCCTCTTGTTGTATCACTTGTTCCCTGGGAGAAGAGGCTGACCCCCACCTGGGCGTACCCTCCTTCCAGGCAGTTGTAGAGAGCAATAAACTACACCCTGAGCCTCCTTTTCTCCAGGCTGAACATCCTCAGCTCCGTCAGCTGTTCCCCATCAGCTTTGTTCTCCAGACCCTTCCCCAGCTCCATTGCCCCTCTCTGGACACGCTCCAGCCCCTCAATGTCCTTCTTGCAGTGAGGGGCCCAGAACTGAGCACTGGATTTGAGGTGTGGCCTCACCAATCTGAGTACAGGGGGACAGTCCCTGCCCTGCTCCTGCTGGCCACACCATTGCTGATCCAGGCCAGGATGCCATCGGCCTTCTTGGCCACCTGGGCACTGCTGGGTCATGTTCAACCACTGCTGACCAGTACTCTCAACCTTCCCGGACTTTGCCTCTCAGGGCTACCTCCCAAAGAACACTCTCAACCAGTCTCCTAAATAGGCCAAATTTTATCATTTGGAAGTCCAAGGCTGCAGTTTTGCACATCCCCATCCTTCCCTAGGAATCAATAACTCCATCATTTCATGATCACTGCACACAAGACAATTACAGTCATCGCATGACCCACCAGTACTTCTTTGTCCACAAGCAAAAGGTTCAGAGGGTCACCTCCATCTGTGTCAGGAAAATATTATGTATCACTAAAACACTGTTGGGAATTTCCACATTTGCTTTGCTAAAATTTTTCATGTAGATTATACCATAGCCATTCTTTTAAGCCTATCGGTTGTGTTACTAGGAATATAAATCTGATCAGATCTATCTCAGAAATAAATCAAGTACACCAGATAACACTTACAAACCCCTCTGCTTTCATTAAATGGCACCAGGCTGTTCACCGCTTTTGGGGTTTTTATTTAATTTTAAATTTTCTCATAAGTGCTCTATTCTTAATGGCTTCCAGATCCATTACTCTCACAGGTCTTTGATATACAGTTTGTCTCCTCTGCAAAACCATACATGGAGCCCCTAGGTAAGCCTATATCATAATATTCTAATTACTGTCTAATGGCACTTCCTAGGAGAAAAAAAAGAAAACATAAAAAAGTGTAATTAAGCAAAGCAACCTAAGGCCATACCAATTCCAGAGGCTAAGACTTGGATCTTCACATATATACTGAATTTAAATGCCTCTCTTTAAATTCTCACCCAATGAAAATGAAAATGTAGCTTTTCAGATAATCAAAGGTCATTAATTCTTGGTTGCACATTGGTTCCCATCCTGATAAAAGAATATAAATAATTATCCATGGTTTACATTAAATTTCATATTGTGTCAATATAACCAAGATTCCTCTTTTCAAATGGAATTATAAATATGTTCACAAAGCTTTCCCTTTAGCACACCTCAGAGTACAATACATGCCCACTTCTCACAGAAATGATTTCCTGACAGACTGTTTGGGGTGAAAATTATCTCCAAAGTGTGTTAAAGTGTGTCATTAATAGCTGCAGAGGTTTTTCCAGTAATCTAATGACTTCAACATTTTTAAATTCAATTTTCCAAAACCCTATGTTTGCACATTTGCATTGCCTATGTACACAATTTATTACTTTAAAATTATGTTTACATATATCAGATTGTCCATTCATTAAAAGAAAAATGACATTTGCAGCACCAAGTGCTGGAGTTAAGGTGTTTTTCTTTAAATAAGTATTTTTCCCTTGTATATGGAAAGCAGTATTAAGAGCACTAAATCATCTTGTCTCTAGGAACACATATGAACTGTAAATGAATGAGGTAGGCAATTTTGCTTAATTAGAATCAATAGTATCATCCTTTAATTAAAGAATATTGATTGTGTTATGCAGAGGGAAGGCTTGCAGAGGATATGCTTTCTGTTTGACTTGCAAAATTATGTCAAGGGTCAAATTGGACTTGTACATGGAATACCCCATTCAAGAAGAGTAATCACTCTGAATTCACCTAGGACCTTTCCTTAAAGCACACAAGTGGAAATCCAGTGCTAAATCTTTACAAAGAAAACAGAAGATTTGAACTGAGAAAGATGTGAGCTTTTTATATTTCTCCTCCAGGGGATCTTCAGAGAGGTACAGTATCCTATTTTCTTCCTGCTTCCTGTGTCAGGAAGATCAATAGGGAAGTGCATGGGTCAGGAACCTCATTGCTTTTGCAACATCTCCCATACACATACAACACACTATTTCATGACAGTTCAAGGAACGGTATGATGAGAAAATAAAGTTGTCTCATGTGTCATCATTTTGTTTTAAGACCTGAGTGCTGTAGCTTCCAGCTATTATTGATATAAGAATGACATGCAGTCCCCAATATTCCCATTTTCCTCTGCACAGCCAAAGTGAACCTCAGAATTGCATGGTACTGAACCCTAAAAATTGTATTAAGCCACCAATTAAGTGCTGAAACACACACCAATTCATGTCAATAACAGCGACAAAGAGGCATGCTCTTGAAAAAAAAGCCTCTGCAAGTCTGAGACACTTCCTTCACAGTAATCAGCTGAGCTATACATCATAAGCAAAGTAGAAAAAAATAGTTGAAAGGTAACTGTATGCCTATCTACAAAGTCCCTGCAAAATTAAATTTAGCTGAGCTGTCCAAAGGGAGGAAAAAGAGTATAAGTATTAGTAAGTTCCAGGAAATATTCCATGTTTGAACATATGTGATCACTAATCAGTAACTGCAGGTCTTTTCAGCCACTTGTTTGCATACTGTAATTCTTATAATTATTAATCATTACTAGAATTACAAGGCTGTAAACGTCCACTAAAAATTTGACCAATGTTATTAAAAAACAAAACAAAATGAAATAAATGTTTACAAAGAGGTATTCCTGTTTCCCAGAGGTCCTCTGGAAAAGAGCAGGAGGAGGAATGGGAAAAGGGTTGAAAAGACTCCCAGTTTAACAGTGGATTGCTGATGACATTTTACACCATTCCCAGTTTGGTGCTCTTAGACCTGCTCCCCTCCATTCTTTGTGTTAGCAGGGACTAAAACCTCAGATTTTGCTCTGAAATAAATTATGCCATCAGTTAAATGTGTTAAATGTGTACTGGCTTCTGTCATTACAGAGCCTATGTCCTGAAATGGACAGACACACACACATGTGCAGACTTCCCCTCCTGGGCCACAAGGGTGGGAATCATGGACATGCAAACAATGCTGGTACATAGATCCCTTCGCCTATGGATCATGCATGGAGGATTTCCATGTGTCAGTGTGCATGGCATGGCACAGGACAGTCTGCCAGTGCAATGAATGCCCTGCTGCCTTTGCCAGTAGAAATAATAATGCACATGCCTCTGCACAGCTGGTGATGCCTAGAGAGGCTACCTAGAACAGAGGCTAGCCAGAGTTAAAGGAATTAAATAGGTATTTATTAAAAAGGCCTTCAAAGGATACACCTTGGGCAGCACAAGAGCCTGGCCGTGGCTCCACCAGGGATGGACACCGAGTCACAAGTTTTCAAACTTTTATAAGTTTCATTCCATTTACATATTGGAGTTAATGCTCCAATTACAGCTTTAAGCCATCAAGTCCCACCCTCCCAGATTGCTCTCCTCAATTTGTGGTTGTTTACACTTTTTGGGCCTGAAGCTGCAATGGTGTCCTTGGTTCTCAGGCTGGAAAAGGATTGTTTTGTCTGACTAAACTGTGAAGAAAACTTGCTAACACTTTATATGAAGTTCAGAGTCACACACTAAGGCAGTACAGAATCTAAAAAATATGAAAGCTAAAACATAAGGCATTGGGACAGGGCTGTGCACTATGGACATTAAGAATGAGCACCTGCTTGATGGAAAATATAAATGTCAGTAGTTATTCCTGCCAATAAATGGGATAACAGTGGAACATCTCCTCCATCAGGACAACCAAAAGGAGATATAAGCATGAGCATCATTCCATCAGTAAAACTGCAAGGGCAGCAGTTATCTGAGATACCTCCATTCATTTCCATATATTATGTTGATTGGGAGTAACATTCAGGTCAATTTATCCTGCAGTCTTTTAAATGAAGCTATATTTTTATTTGATTGAGCACATCCCAAGCAGTCTCCATTTCAAAACTTCACTTTATGTGTTATTTCCCCTCAGCTATCATTAGTACAATGCCCAGGCTAATGAAGCACTCAGTAGAATGTAAATACTAATGAAGTGTGCTGGACTTCTAGTTAGCAGGCCTGTAGGGGGAAGAGAAACAGGTGAATGAAACCATGTAAATATATAGCTGTTATGCATAGGACAGTCTGGAGGGCATTTAGATTTATTTCTTTTATCCTGTAGTCCTTCTTCTTCCTTGTTCTTCAGCTTCAGTTTGTGCATATGAGCCTTTGGGTTGACACAAACCCAGAGGATTTCTAGATGGAAAAGATGGTGCTGAGTTGGTTGCACAGGAAAGCAAATGTTGCTCTTTTCCCGGTGTGGATAAGCCCTTCCATAATGACATGAATTATTTAAGCAGAGTTCTTTCTTACTGCCAAAAGCTAAGTGTATGGAGAGTTTGGTGACATAATTATGCCTATTAAAGACAATATCTTCAAGGCTCTTACTTTCAATGGACAAAGTATTGCAGAATTTGTGGGAAGGCATCTCTCATGTTCTCATGAGGAATCTCAGCCTGTATTCCTTCTGTAGGGAATGGCCTTGAGGCTCTGCAAATCCCAAACACAAAGAAGGGCCATGGCAGAAGTACAAAGTGGCTTTTAGTTCCCTCTGTTGCAGTGGTCAGAGAAAAATATGAGTCCCCATGTGCACATCTGACTGGCTAGAAAAAAAAAGAGAAACCAACAGCCTAACACAGACTGAAAATTTCCAATTAGGCAAATGAGGTTGCATTATGTCTCTGCAAGGAATGTGGTTTGAGTTATACTACTGCTCTTTGGCTCTTACCTTGCTAGTGTCCTACAAAGGACTGCTAATCTCCTCTCAGCAGGAGAGGCTTTAACAGCTGAGTAGCAGCGCCTTGTAAAGACAAGATCACAGGTAAGGTAATTATGACTGACTGGTGGTACCTCAAACACACCAATTTTCCAATGCATCAATATTACCTAATGAAGAGAAATATATCTTAGTGATTAGACTCAACTATGATGTATCATTTTTCTTCTTTTCTTTGACAAAGATTTATGCCAGGGTCCAAGAAAATTGTTTGTCCATACCACAGTTTCTTAACTGCTTCTGTAATAAACCTGCCTTTTTCTCACTAATTGTTGAGCTGGGTTATAACATACTAAGTTTACCTGTACAAAATCTGGCACAAGGTTTTGGAGGTTTCAGCCTAGAACTGAAGGTAGTACTGTAAAATCTGAGCTCTAAATGACTCTGGAGAGCACACAAGTAAGTGGGTTGGATGATAATCCCCTCTCCTTTGCTGGGCCAGTTCTATTCATGGGAATGAGATTAGACAGGTGTGCAGGGTTCTCATGAGTGGTTTCCTCACATAGAAAGCTCTCAAGCAAAGCATGAATAAGGTGTTTTCCATACTTTCTGCCAGCACTGATGTAATGACCCTATCATGTAAAACAAATCAGTGAATTAATTCCCTTCTTTGCCTGTTAAAAAGATTTGTTCTCTTTTAGGTTCTTTGGCAAGAACCATGAAGTAGTTCCCAAAAAAATCCTAGCTCTCCCCCCACCACAAAAAAAACCCACAACAAAACACCAAAGAACAGAATTTGTCAGTCTTAGTCACCATACCATCTCCTTTTATTAATAGAGCCTTGACATGGAAGAGTTTTCTGGCCAGACATTTTTCACACCCCAATAGGCTCAAATAAAAAATTATTGCCAGCACAATGATTTAAATGTAAGATGTAACACTACAGCACTTGCCTAGCTTGATTTTTTAATGTCAGCTCCAATGTGTCTGACACATGCAAGACATAAATGAATATCCATATTTCCTTGGAATTAAAGGTTCCCTGACAGCACGCGGTATGGAGCATACGGCACTCCCGATGGGTCGTTGTTGTGGACTGGCATTATTTTCACCTCCTTCCTTCTTCCCCAGCCAGCTTTAATAGTGGGAGCCAGGACTCTCCACACTAACCTCAAGGGCAATTTTCTCAAAATATTTGTTATAAAGCAGTCTATGTTATATTTGCTAATTGCATTTGTCAACCTGCTTTGCCAAAATTTTCTTAAGTAACAAAACCATTGGCAGTAAACATGGGGATCTCTGTATTTGGGTAGAGGAAATGTGTTTTACAGTGCATGAACTGAAGGTTATAAATGAGAAACGGTTGCTTGTTTCATAGAGTTGGTCTGTGGGCTTTCTCTGCCCACACTGTCAAAATTGGCACCTTTCTCCTTTTTGAAATAACTTTTTCTGATATATTTCTACTCAGCTTCTTTCTCCGCCTCCTAATCTCTTTGTTCAGTATTTCCTCCCAACGCAGAGTCATCACACCATTCATCTGCATCAATCTGTCTGCCGCTCACAGACTTTGCTGGGTCTGCCTCATCAAGTGCAGTCACTAAATTCATATCTTTTTTCAAGTCGGTAATTGCCTTCAGCTTCACACTGTCATTTCTGCTTGTGTTGATGTCTATTAGATTTTTGTCTACTGTTTCAGAAGTCTGTGTCTTGTTCCTTGAGTTACATAAACTCCAGCTCTGCCAGTAATTTACCAGCCCATCCTGTCTGAAACTGCAGAAATTATGTTGCTGCACACACAATTCTGTTTTCATCATAAAAAAAGGTGAAATATCTAGTACTTCTAACCATGTGCCCAGGTGTCACCCTAAGACATAAGCACAGGATTGATGTCTTCCAACCTCAAGGTGTTGATTCAGCTTGAGATAAAAGTACTACTAATGTAATATGCCTACGTGTTGGTGTCTCCATGTATAGTGGTGTACAAGCTCCTATTATAGCAGCAAAGACTAACTCAATTAATTTGTCCTCAGAGAAGCCTCTAGTGCCATCTGAGATGCCCTTAAGCTTTCTGTCTGGCTTTCAGCCACAGGCTTCAAGTCCCTTGTCGATATGGGAAGTACAATCTAGAGCAATTCAATTTATCCTAAGTCTGGCTAAAGCCAGAGGGTCAGCAGAGTCGCTTTTCAGGCTCCAGTGTAGTGATTAAATTTTCATTGACTAAAGCAGGAAGTTAAGCACTAAACTCATAGGTAAACACCTACATGCAGACATCTGAGTTTAAATGTCTTAATCTGGAGCTGACTTCCACCCTACAGGCTCTGTTCAGTTGCGCAAACATATGGTGCAATTTGCAACACTATGGAGTGTCCAAATCATCCACAAAATGCTGACAGAATGACACAAGCTGCAGGAGCACTGCTCAAAGCCACATGGAATACCCTGGGGCATTTTAGATGGCACTAGAAATCAGAGTCTAGGCTACTGAAAGACTACATATCTGCAGCATAGATGCCTAAACACACTTGGGTTCATCACTAAGGTAGGTGAGATGAGGTTTGAATTCCACCTAGGAAAATTCAGTGTGAGAAAGATATATTGAAAAAAAAAAAACTAGAAGGAGCCTTAGCCAGAAACTCTTGGATATATTCGCCATTTAAATATAACTACCAAGCCTAAGCTAATTACCTAGACCAATGCCACAGTATACAAATATAGGTTCCTTCAGATGAAAATTTATACCACATAAGAAGGATGTCTAAATTAGGCAGGGCAAATTGCCCTCTAGAGCTGTTTATCACTCTCTACAGATTGTGGACAGAACTTTAAAAAATATCTTAACAACCTAATGTTTACCAGTCTAATGCTAAACAACATCACATTCTGCCTTTCCCTGTGTGATTCAATAATAATTACCCAAGTCCCTAAGTGTTAAATATATGAATACTCTTTTCTGTAGGTGCAGATTTTAAATATTTGTGTAAACAATGAATTTCTGTCAACTGCTTCTATAACATCCATCATGGTAAGGTAGGCAGCCAACATCATGACTTCCCCTTATAAATGCACTCTTGAGTATTTATATCTGCAATCAATAATGCTGGTTTTGCAAACATTAAGCCTACTAAGTCACAGAGTTCTTTATCCTGCACTAAACATTTCCTTCTATGGGAATGAGCCATGAGGATTCATGTCTACCTAAGTGGCTAAAAAGCCACAGGTGTACACACGGGACATAGCAGACAGGACAGCCTCCCAGTAAAGAAAATTCTTTGCACCAGAGTGAGGGTCTTTCTCTTTTCTTGTGTACCACAGTCAATTCTGCCCACCTTTCTTTAAACAGAAAAGGGAAAAAATAAAGGGCTTGAGTCACTAGTAAAGCCAGCGTGAGTCACCTGCCATCTGATCAGATATCCTGAATGTTTTACCAGGCCTGAACATAAATGTACTGTCTACATAAAGATAACAAAGAACAACATCTGTTGGAGTGCAAGCTCTGAAGAAAAGAAGTCAAATTCAGTTTCTTTGTGTGTGATGACAAATGTCTTCATTTTTTCTTCCTTATTATTTTTTTCAATTATGTGCATGTGTCAGCATATGCATAAACAATGCCTTAAATAATTTTCTTAAGGTAAACAGCACAGAATTAATAGATTTTTCAGGTTAAAATGGTGTTATTCAAAAGCAGTTAATGTGTATGATTTATCCATCACCTCTGTGTGAAGTCTTTGAAAAGGTTCTTTTGTTCTAAAGTTAGGGGGTGGAATAAGAACCACAGTAATGTGTAGCATTGAGATTTAAGGAGGAGACATTCAAATGGCATTCATCTAGCCCCACTCTGAACAAAGGGACTTCATCACTTGTATTTTCTGAATTGTCTTTTCAGAGGGCTAAGCCTAGAACAGATGTTCAGGCCCAGATCAATTTTACCAAACCATAAAAATTAAATAGAAGTTAGATGTCTAAAGCAGGATTTTTCATACCTGAAATAGTTGTCCAGACCAAGCTGATCATGCACATACTCTTTGCACAAACTGAGAGAATTCAAGGGGCAGTTCACTTTGCGCTAAATTGAACATTTAAGAATAGAAAAGCGGAATAGATCTCTGTTTAGTGCTTTTCTTTGTCACTCCCAAAAGGACTACATTACTATTTTAAATTTGCTGTTCATCTAATGTTCAGATGAGGAAAGTTAAGAGAGAGAAGCTGCACTTGGATTAAGTACTTTCACATCTTGTGGGAACTTTTACCTTACACCATAAATATTTTTATCTATAGATAATAGATGAAAGAAATCTAGCTCCTCATTGATTCTTTTCAAGAAAAAACTAATTTAAAGTAATTAAAATAGTGTCAAAATCAAAATTTTATTTGATTACCTGCACTATTAATTTGAAAGTTTAATCATGGAATTCATTGATTCATTCTTGGTTGTGACCTCAATTTGATTATTGTTTTGTGCCACTTTTGATTAGCTCAGTGAAACTGCAATACATTTGGCACAGCAACATGTGCACATGCATTTTTTTTTGTTCCTACAGTTTTAAAAAATCTTTTAAAATATTCACAATAGGTTTATACATCTAAAATACCACATGGCACACAAATGCTGAGGAAATTGCAAGTTGCTTTGCCATGATTATAAATTAATAAATTATTTTGTTCAAAAGCTTAAAACTTTATGGATTACAGCTGATACACGTCAAAGAACAGCAATGGTTTATGGTCACTTTAACATCCAAGCCTTCTGGGAAATAATCAGCTGAGAGAGGAATCAAGAGAAGAACTGGTCAAAAAGAAAACAAAAAACCCCATCACCTTAAAAAAACATAAAGAAGTCCTACAAAGAAAAAAAATTACAAAAAAACTCCCCACACACCACAACTTCAAAATGGACCTGAGGAATAAAATTATTTTAAAAACCTTTTCAACAAGAAGTCTCAATAAATTTTATCTAGGTTCTTCTTCAGTTCTTAAGTTGTTATTGTTATTTGTTTCATGTTAATTGTGTATTACAGAGCCAGTTGCAACTCTAGTACAAATTGGAGATGGGTTACCTGCTCCCATGACAGTCATATGAGAGTGTGGATTATACTGGTGCTCTTCAGCATGTTAAGGCAGAGGACAGGAGTCAGGTACAGCAAAGACTAACTTTGCTGAGGCTCACTGAGCTGTTAAAACAGCAGGAAAGAAATCAGCCCTCACTCTCTGCTGCGCAAGTTTTATTTCTCTGGAAAGCTGAAGGGACATTGTTATAGTCATAATATCTAAAGAGGTGATGGAGGAAAGAAATTAGTGGTTTTGAGTCAACCAGTATTCTGGATGAAACAAATCAGTTTGGAGGAATAGAGGAAAAAAAATAGAAGACAAGACAGAGTAGTCAGAATTTAGGTCAGAGGATTTCCTAAGACTTTGCCTGTTTGGGGAAGATCAGCTATTTAGTTCTCAATATTTCAAAGTTTCCTTCTATTTTCCTTAAATATTTTTTCTCCATTTTCTTTTTTTCCTGTTTTTGCCTTTGGCAACCTACTGGTGTTCTATCCAGTGACAATGAAATTCACTCTTTTATAAAGTGCTTCAGTCCTTGTCTAGCTAAAAATTATGAGTACTACGAGCATCCTGCTCAGATTTATTCCTCTTCTCTCTTGCCTGTCTGCAATCAGGAACTCTGCCTATTCCCTCAGCTAAGACTTTCCCTTCCCTGCTATCAAGCATGCCTGTTCCCTGGCTGTCTTTGTTCTCTCACTTTTTCACTAACCCATAGGAAAAAACAGTGACACTCTACAACTGGAAAATCTATGATTACTGCGCACACAGAATTTTTCTCAGCTCTGTCAGGTGACTCAATTATATCACCTGAAATCATTGATGTCTGGGCCTGTTAGTCACTACTTTTCAATCATTTGGTTTTAAAAGGAAAATTTCTGTTACTAATGCACATTTATTTGGAGAACGAGGAAAAGTAAGAATCACTGGAACTCTGCTAATGGCATGTCACATTTTGTTATTGTGCTGCACTTGTTTCTTCTGCCTCGCATTAAGAACATTCAATTCCAGCTCCCGAGGATATTGGTTCCATACCAATGAAGCTAAAAATATTTCAGAATGCCCAGGGGGTGAATATTTCTATGTCCTTTTACTTAGATGAGGCTGTTTTAGGATGATGCTGTCTAGCACACAATATCTCTTGCATACTAATCAACGCAACAATAATTCAGGTCATTTGATTTCAAAGCATGTTCCCTAATGCGTTAACCTTTCACTGTTAACCTCCACTGTCCTCCTTCATGTGGCACAAAGGGATCGAACCAAGCAACTGGATGATGGGTAAAGACAACCGTAAATGGAAACTAAAGAATGAGGTTTAGATTTTTTGTATTACAATACATTTAGATGAAGGAATTGAACTCTGATATCCTGAGTCACAGTCCACTAGTTTAATCACAAGGTTATCCTTCGGCTCCTTTTCTGCAGACAATGAAATGCTTGATGACAGTGTCTACAGCGCTTTGAATACTTACACCACAGCCAACCCAATTAAGCCTTTGTCCTGCTTGTAAGCTTTTCATAGAAGCATATCAGGAGGAGAAACACCAACACAACCCTTTAAAAACCAACATTTGTTCAAAAAACACAATCAAAATCAGCAGCACAAAAAAAAGAGCTGCTGGAGACTGAATCAACTGAAAGCCGTCTGCGTGGAACATTTGGAGAATCACTTCAGTTATATATATATTGCCAACTGTATTCACAGATTAGTTGCACTCAAAAAATACAGAAAATAGTTTAATGAGTTGTGCATTAAAGTTAAGCCCCTCTGCTCTATTTGTATGTGTTTATGGTCACTGCCTTTAAAGCTTGCAAAGGTAAATGCAAATGCTCTTACTGTTCATAATTAAGATCTGGACAGTAGTTATTATCTATTTTTTCATGGGTCAAAAGTATTCATTGCAAAATCAGATGGGAGTGAAAATTATTTAATTACCATAGCAGGTAACATTACAACTCAGTGTAGGCAAGGTGACATCATGTAGAATTTTTGACATATTTTTCAATCATCTGTGTTAAGCAGAGAAGCTGAAGTTATGGGACAGGGTTTTCATCAAGAATGTTTGTACTCTTCCAACAGGACTGTACAGCATATAGGGCTCATAAAATTATAGAAGGTTTGGGTTTGAAAAGACTTTAAAAGTCTTCTCGTTCCAACCCCTGCTATGCACCTGAACACATTCCGCTAGACCAGGATGCTCAATATCTAATCTGTATCTACCCCCACTCATTTTATGACCATTTCCCTGTGTTCCGTCAGTACCTGCCCCTGTTAAATGCCCCTCTTCAGTTCTCATGTGGCCTCTTTAGTACTGGAAGGCTTCAACAGAATCTCCAGAGATCCTTCTCTTCTTCAGGCTGAACATCCCCAACTTTCTCAGCCTGTCCTCATGGAAGAGGGCCCCGGCCCTCCCATTATCTTCATGGCCTCCTCTTCACTCACCCCAACAGATCAACATTTTTTCCTTTGCTAAGGACCCCAGAGCTGGACACAGCACTCCAGGTGGAGTCTCACAAGAGAGGAGTGGAGAGGTAGAATCATCTCCCTTGACCTGCTGCTCACTCAGCTTCTGATGCAGCCCAGGATAGGGTTGGCTTTCTGAGATGCAAGAACACGTTGCTGGCTTACACTTAGCTTAGTACCCACAAGAATCCACAAGTCCAGGAGAACCCAGCCCTCCTTCTCAGAGCTGCTCCCAATCCTTTCACTGCCCAGTCTGAATTTATGCTGGTGATTGCCCAGACCCAATGAAGGAAACACCAAAGACTTTCAAGAGCTCTGTCTAATGTTAAAATTTTATGCTTTAGAAAAAATAGTTGCTCACTACCCGTTGCTTTGTTAGGTAAAAAAAAAAATCTCTCATGCTACAGCCATGGAGTTGATGAGAATCTGAACCTTACCTTCTCTCAAGTAACAGCCCTCCAATAAATTTTTTTGTGTTACAAAAGGGAAGCTTTTTGTAAAATTTCCCACCAAATTAAATGCAAGCAAATCTACTCCAGGGTGATGTAAATCTTCCTCGAGAACAGAAATCAAAGTCTCAATTTCAGCTTCACCTCTTACATTATGGGCATATATTACACTTAGATATAATATAGACAGATGGGCACGTCTTCTTGTGTACATACATCCAAAGTGACATTTTAAAATGGAAACAAAGCCATTTGGAGTCAGACAATCAAAATGTCCTTTATTGAGCTAATTTTTATCCTGTTTTCAAAATTGAATGAAATTAAAATGTATTTGTTCCTATGAAGTATTTGCCCTTTCCAAATCCTGACAAGCAAAAGAAATGTTTCCACTCCAAAGATATTTTATAGCACGAATTTGACATGTCTGTGGTCATTGCTGAGTTTACATTTATGACTGTTTCATGAAGCATGTTGTATTGCTTATAGTACCCAGAGCCACTAGTCAGGATATGAGATTCATTGTGCTAGAGACTGTGGAACATGTAAAAGAGTGTAAAGCTGTCTGGGCAGGATTCAGCTGCCTTTTTACAGGTTCGTGGTGCAATGTGGGACACCCAAGAGTGTCCTGAAAACACATGAAGTGGGACATGTCTGGAAGATCTGCAGCCTGCAGGAACAGCAGCTGGAAGCCTGAAAGGATACCCTTCTGTGCTTAAAATGATGCTAACTTCCTATATTCAGGCAACAAAATCTTACCCTCCCTGTTGTGAAACACAGATTCTGAAAAAAACAAGGACTACAAGATTACAAGCTATGTATTTACAAGAAGACAGTGTTAATAAAACAAGTACAGGAACTCTGGGAACATAAAAGATGCAGAACTGCATCAAAGCTGCATCCAATTAGCCCATTAACCTCCCTCTGGCAGTGGTCAACAGTAAAATTATAGAGAAACACAACAAAACCAGGCTAATTCTGCAGAGACCCTTCCCTGCAATATAAGAGCGCAAATTAAGAACTTCTTAATAGAAGCAGATTAAATTGCAATCAAAACCTAAAAATTTTTACGTGGTCCTTTATGGATAGAAACCTTGGATAGATTAACTGCTCATAGTTTATCTTGAAAAGAAACAGAAGGCTGGCTTTGCTAACTAGGCCCAGGCATAAAATCCACTGTTAACCTGACACCTCAGTGCACTGGAGCCAGCACCATGGCACAGTATTCCAGCACTGTGCTCACAGTGACAGCCATTAAAACCTCAGCTGAGAAGGATGCAGCTAAGAAGCTGACTTTAGCATATACCACTAAGTGAATTTAAATGGTGCTGTGCCACCCAGACCAACTTTCACATAAGTATTAGGAAAGACTGTCTTTCAAAGGCATGTGACATTTTTATTAGTAGAAAAATTTATTAATCCCATACATATTTTGTTTTTTATTTAGATTAAATGTTTCACTTTTACCTGAGTTAGTCCTTTGGAAGACCTAGAACATTTTCAAAATGTCTCTATTGAAAATGTTTTGGAGTCTGGTAATCGAAATTTGTGAGGAATTCTGAGTTTTGTTTTCCTTCTTCACTTACTGAAAACTAAATTTTTTGAGGTATCATTGTTTATAATCTCAAAAATTCCCCCTCACAAAAACACCCCTCAGGATTCTAGTTATAATTCCATTGTTCACAATAAATACTTTCTGTGATTCCTTAACTGGCAAGCTTAGGACTGCAAATTTCAAAATAATTCCGGTTTTCAGGATTTATGTCATCTGATTACAATGACATATCAGATTCTAAAGTCATAGAGCTGTTATTCTGCTCATACATTTCAAGAGCAAAATATTGATCCTGCCACAAAACAGTGATTTTTAGAGGAAAGATGATAAAGTGTTCCAGTTTTCAAATGTTGCAAAAAAATCCTGCTAACCTGGTGTCATTGCTGCTAAATGCCATCCCATCAATCCTTTTCTTGCTGACCTGATTCATTGGCACAACATTTCCAGCACCGATGATGTTCTGTCCAAGGTCACAAGGGGATTCATTCTTGCTCTATATCAAATTTAATTCACATCTGGTGACTCCCCCATGCACCTGGATGCCTTAGAAAATAAGTAGCCCTGCACTGAGGACGACAGGGGAGCTAATAGACTTCAAAAATTTAATCCACTGCTGTCCTCACTGAGCAAGCAGCTCCTTGCTGGTGAGCAGCGCACAGCTGAGGATCACCCAGGCTGTCCCTTCGTCAGAAAGGCGACAAACTGGTAACACAATATCAAGGGCTGGTGCCTGTAGGTAATTTCACAGCTTTTGGGCACTTTGTGGGAACATTAGCCCAGGTTCTCCCTTGGAAACAGGTTAGTTATTGATAGACAGGGTTCCCCTGAAATGTGCCATCACCATTATTCAGTCAAAACCCTTTTACATGGTTGCATGCTTGTAGAGTGACTCAGAACAGCAAAGGATTTGATTTCTGGTCATTTGCAGTCTGTTGTATTAGCAAGAAGGTGAGGCTCCTCAGCCTAATTGCAGCAATGCTTTGAGAGTGAATTCCTCATTCTACCTGTCATATTTTTACTAGTAGACCTACTAGTAAATGGGGTGCATGGGGACAAAAGACACATGGAGATCTGATGTTGCTGGGCATTGCACAGTCTTTGCCTGTAAAGAGAGCAAGGTGACCTCCAAGGAGAATTTGGAACAGACAAAGAAATGACCAGTTAAGGAAAGAAGGGTTATACAAGGAGGGAGTAGGGAGAGAAAAGAAGGAAAGCTGGCAGAAGGGCTAACAAAAATAATGGACCGTGCTCTGAGGTAGATGGTGTGGTAACACACAGTCACAGAATGTTCTGACTTGGAAGGGACCCACATGCATCACCAAGTCTGCCTCAAGGGAAAGGCCCAGGCAGGCATTGGACCCACACTTTGGCATTATTAGCAAGTGAGATTCAGCTTGAAGTACAGAGCCTGAGGCAGAGGTAGGTACAAAAAAAGCCCATTGGCACCTCTGTACAGACAGCTCCACATTTACCTGTCTGCTGTCTACTGGTTCAACACCTTCTGGAAATGTTTTCAAGGCTTGAGCCTCCAGCTGGTGGTCTCATGAAGTTTCTCTTCCTCCAAAGTCATAAATTACATGGGGTTATGAGGGTAATATGTGTTGGTTTGCTGCTGTGATGGCAGTGTAATTGTGAGGGCAAAATCATTGCAAGGGGGAGAGGGAGAGGGTTAGTTGTCTTGTCTCTGAAAGCAAAAAATATTTATTGAAAGTAGACAGCATTGCTTGAAAGCGCTGAACTTCACATCAGCAGACACTATAACAACCACGTATTCTCATGTACTGTGTTAACTTAAAATAATTGTTACGCCTTACAAGAATCTGAACATAAAATCTCAGCTAAATTTTTCCCTTGGCTGACCAGCAAAACAAAAAACAAACAAAAAAAATCGCTAAAACAAAACAAAAGAAACAAAAGAAACAAACAAACAAAAAACCCAACAACACAAAAAAAACCAAAACCAAACCAAACAAACAAAAAAAGGCAAACAAGACAAGAGGGGAGGGACAGGAATTAGCCTATGGAAAAACAGAAGTATGGAGACTGTTATTCCCTAATAGTTCCCAAATACTTCTTTTGCTTCTCACAGCTGCATCCAATCCACACTGCTGTTGAAACACCAGCTTTCTTTACAGAAAACTTACAGGTTATATGCATGTAAATTGATGACATAGAAGAAAGCCTGTATTATAAATTGTCATGGCCAGAAGCTTTAAGTCATTGGACACTGGAATAGAAGTAAAATTAACTGTGCTGAGCTTTGTAATATATTTACTTCTTTTGTAAGCTTGTAACACTCCCTGAGGAAAAAAAAAGACAGTTCTATAGTGAAATTCTCGTTTGGAAGTAGACAGGATACATATCATGGGGGAATTCTCACCCTCTTTGCAGCAACCATCATACAGGTTTACAAACAAGGTGATGTTTCCAAAAGTCAGTACCTCACCTTTTATTTCTCAGTACAGATAGGAGTCCCTGGAAGATATTAAATGCACAGTAGAGCAAGAGATACCTGGTGGAGACACCTTTTGATTTTACTGACACTGTGAAAAACAAAAACAGCTATGGAAAACTGAAAAAAAACAAGTATTTGGGGTTTTTCTCCCTACAAATATGTTCTCAAAAAAATAGAACTCTGCAGGTGAAATCAACTGCATTCAAATTAAAGTTATAAGCTATTACATGGATTTTCCTCCAGATAATCAATAAAATATCTTTGCTCTGCTCCTTGTACAACCAAGAACATGTTTCTGTCTTTTTCCCCTGCCTCCTTTTTGAGAACCACAGCCCTGGTGGTTCTTCAAGCCAGGTACCTGCTCTAAATCCTGTCCTACTTCACCTAAAAGTAGTCTGGAGAACAGAGTATGGATTTGACTGAAATTTAAAAAGAAGCTTACCTTCCCATTAATTAGAATAAATGAGGTCTCTTGGTTTTAGAGGGCTATTGACTGAGAGCTTTGTGGAAATTTTGAATAGGAAGCAAGTTTTCAGCAAGCCTAGAGTGCTGTGCCAATGAGTTGGCATGCTGGGAACAGTCTCCACTTGAGAAGTGCTCTGAGAAGAACTATGGGAGACTGACAAGGGGAATTAACTCCAGGTTTGGGACTGCTGTTTGAGTGAGGGATCCAAGAAGCTCATAAAATATGGAACAGGATCAGCACATAAGCTGCTTTGTATATGTGCAACAGTGGAAATTTAGTCATTTAACCCTCTTGAGTTAATCAGCAGCTGAGCAGTGGTTTTTGAAGGCTTTAGGTAGCTTAAGATACATATATGCCTCTCGGTTCATCAAGCTTAAAAAAAACCCCACAGCCTGTACTAAGGAAAATAAAATCCCATGTGCCTCTTATGTCCAGGCTGCCTCTATGGCTTGGAGTTTTATTCAATCTCTTCTGGCAGGACTTATCAAAACAACAGATCGCTTTGGCTAATTAGCCAATATTAGCTAGAGAACTGTGATTTCTGCATTCTTAAAATAAGGAGGTTAGTTGTGACTGCCTGTTAAAGAAAATGGCATTACTCTGAAAAGTTGAAATTCTCTAACACATCAAAAATCAGCAAGCATATATGGTATGTCTCTTTGATTTTTAGAAAGACAAGACAGTCTACTACAACCTGTGACTCCATACGGGTGTGCCAACATTTCTAAAGGTGGGACAGAAAACTTTGTGACCTGTGAAACACATCAAAGGTTCCTCACATCTGAGGTGGTTGTGGCAGGATGTTGTGGAGGCTGCTTCAGGAGCAGGCTCACATATACCTGCTGTCTCACCTCCTTTAAAAGGCAGCACCACCCTGAAGTCTCCATGCCAATGTGGTCCCAGCACCAGACCTGTGACAAAAAGCTGCCATAACACCTGCACTTGATTCACTTGTGTTTCAGGGGCTACAAAATGCTCCCCACAAAACCTGCTGTTTATCTATTTGAAAAGCCCACAGCAGCCAGTTAAGGATTTTAATTGTATTTCCCTTTCAGTTGTAGTTGCATGGAAATATAATTACATCTATTTTGTCCCAGACAAAAGAAAAAAAAAAAGGAAAGAAAAAAAGCATTGAAAGAAAGGGAAGTTTACACAGTAACACAAGATCCATAACTGCAGCAATTACCCCAACATAAGTCTCTAAAGAGTAAAAATGAGACATCACAGAGGAACAGATTATGCCATGTCTGTGGATGCTGGGGTTCATATGTCTTCCTCTGAGGCAGCCTGTCCTGCTTGCTGTTAGAGACAGGATGCTGGGCTGAACAGACCTGGAGCGTGATCTGGTCTGACAATTTCTGTGTTTCTAAGACTTCCAGATAGAGAAAACATACCTTATTAAAACTAGCTTAATTTTTCCCTTTCTTTCATGCAGATTTAATTTCCTTCTGGAAAGCAGTTACCCAGCTGTGGCTATGAAAATGGTAATAAGCACACAGCTTCAGTTCAGAGGTGATCCAACACTGTTCCTATGTTTTAAGTAATAGAAGATGGGAAAGACAGGAATGGGGGTAGGTAATGAAGGCACTTTTTGGTGTTTGGATCAAGCATCCAGGGAATACATCATAGTTGTCAGAGTGAAGCAGCAAGTTCTGGTCTTCCTCAGATCTTTTTTTCTTCTTTTTTTCAAAACAGGCACAGAAAGTGTGTTCTTTCTGCTAAAAGAAAGACAGGAAAAAGGAATATAAGTAGCTACATGCAAAATCATTTCAAAGCTTTTTTTTTTTTTTTTACTCCTGTGTAGCGCTTTTACCTTCCTTAATAACAGGAGGATGGATACACATAAAACTTTACGTTTTTAAAATTATCACTCTTGCCTTTAAGACACGGGGTCAGGTCTTCTGTTAAGGAAAAACAAAAGAGATACATTGATTAAATGCTGTTAATCCAGTTTGCAGTGCCTGAAGTTCTGGCACTGGTTCACTTTTTTACAAAAGAAAATGCATATGGAAAACTTGGAAAAGCTCCATGGTTGAAAACTTTCTCCTTGCAAGCCTTGCCATTGAAATTAGAGGACCAGGAATCTCATGTGCATTCCCTGTCCTTTCATTCCTTCTCCAAAACAAGTTCCAGAAGAACAAAGAAAACATTTAACATCTAGCAGAAGGAAAAAAAGGCAAGCATTAAAGTATTTCAGGCTTTGGAATACATTTCCTGTTTCCTTTCCATCGTCAGCAAACTGTTCTGTAATTGCAACAAAAAATCAGAACCTTATGTCTGGGCATGATGGGTGCAAGGAGGTAGAGATTGTAATCAATCCAAGGTGAGTGTTAGAGGAACAAGGGTGTCCAGAACAACTGCTGGAAAGATTGTGGGGTCTGGGTGTGGACTGACAGACCTGTTTGAGGGGGTGGGCAGACAAATTAACATGGCACAGCACAGCATAAAATACACAGAATATTTCTGTCAGAAGGGAACTATCATGAGCATCTAGTCCAGCTGCCTGACCACTGCAGGGCTGACCAAAAGTTAATGTTGCTGAGGGCCTTGTCCAAATGCCTCTTAAACACTGACAGTCCTGGGGCATCAACCACATCTCTAGGAAGAGTTCCAGTGTTTGACTATCCTCTGGGTGAAATATCCTTCACAATGTGCAGTCTGATCCTCCCCTGGTGCAGCTCTGAACCATTCCCATTGCATTCTGGAACTGGATATCAGGAAAAATAGATCAGCACCTCCCTCTCCTCTTGCCCTCCTCAGGAAGTTGTAGAGAGCAATGAAGTCACCTTCAGCCTCATTCTCTTCAAACTAGACAACTCAGTGTCTTCAGCACTCCACATAAGACATTTTTTCCAGCCCTTTCACCAAATTTGTTGCCCTCCTCCAGAAGTTTTTACAGACCTTCACATTATTCCTGAATTGCGGGGCCCACAACTCCACACAGTACTCAGAGTCACACCAGTGCTGAACGCAGCAGGACAATCACCTCCTCTGGCTGGTGATGCTGTGTCTCACAGATCCCAGGATGGGATGTGCTCTTTGCTGCCAGGGCTCCCTGCTGGCCCACGCTGGGCTGCTCCCAACCAGCACCCCAGAACCCTGGGAGCAGTGTGCAGAACTGCTTTTCCCATTTATCTTTGTGCCCAGCCTTACTCCATCCTAGGTGCAGAATCCACCATTAAATTTCATCCCATTAGTCACAGCCCAGTGCACCAATCAAACCAGATTCCTCTACAAGGCCTCCTCTCCCCTGAGAGAGTCCCCACCACCTCCCAGTTTGGCATTGTCAGCAAACTTGCTAATGGTGCATTCAGCTCCTGCATCCAGACAACTGATAAGTACATTAAACAGGCCTGACTGTAGAATTGTATCCCAGCTCAATTCCCAAACAGCCAGATTTAGCCCCATTCACTGCAACCCTTTGTGCTCAGTTCTTCAGCCAGTTCTTCTCCAGAGCACCATAAAACAGAAGGAGTCTGTGAGGAACAGTCTCCAAAGCCTTCCTGAAATCCAGGACATTGTACACACCTGAATGCAGCTGCTGGAGGGATCCACATTGTACAAATTATGCATATATATATATATATGTAGAAACACAAATATATGCACATATATATAGTTGATGCATTTTTAAATAAATACATCCATTTGTACACACATATGTAACTCCTATCTATCAGCCACAGAAGGAAACAGGAGACCATTTTTCCCTATGTCATTTCATGATTTTCTGGTTTTGTTGAAGTTTTCTGATCTTGGACCCAGCTCACATGGCTGTCTTCTTTGGAACACAAGAACAAGGTAAGAATTTGTACAAGTCATTATGAAGTTTGTCAAATTGAGAACCAATTTTCTAGGTTATGTCTGCACAAGTGCCTCCAAAGCCTTATATAGAGGATCATTACTGTTGCATCAAAAATTCTGAGAAATCTCCTCATATATCTTTTTTTTTTGTTTAGAGTCAACACAGTTTACTTTCAGAAATAAATTTTCTTCTTGAACTACACAGAAAAAAAAATTGAATTTCCCCCCCTTAATTAGTTTCCCTTCATAATGACAAACTGTAAGCTTTTCTATAGCACATCTTAAAATCTTTACTTTCATTCTTACTGAAACCAACAAGTAAACAAAACAGCAAAGATGTATCAGCCTATATGGAATCATTGATTACCCTGTTCTGAACAGTCAGTGACTCAGCTAGAATAAAGGCATAAAACTGCCCATATTAACTACCCTGCTCCCACATAGTATGTGGGCACAATTCAAGGGCAGCACAGAAAAAGAACTATTCCCCACAGTCATTAAGATCAGGGACAGCCTGCTCTATGAACAAGTTTAACCACAGGGACATGTGCTCTCTACCCTGCTGGCAAAAACCAGACTTTGACTCCTTTTATTCCAAGTCTACAGGTAGCCACTGATACTTTCCAACAGAGGGGGAGCAAGAGTTCAATGTATCCTTGCATAAAAAAGCAAACTCAAAACTCTAAGAACTCACAGATTAAGACAACCAAACTAAGGAAATAAGTGCCAATTTCCAATCAATCCAACAGCGATACCACTAATAAAATGTAAATATGCTGTATTTGTGTGTGTTTGTGTGTGTGTGTGTGTGTGTGTGTGTGCATGTGTATATAAGTTGCCTTCCCCAACTTCTTGCCCATCCCAGTCCTTCAAAATAACATTTTTCCTGAATTTCACTTTTTCTGTTGTTGGTGGTTGACAAAACCTTCTTAGGCCAAAACACTCTGCTCAGGCTCTCAAACAACAGCTAACTCAGTCACAATATTTGAGCCCTAGCAATAGCTCTTCCAGATCTACCTTACTAATAAACTTTGAAAGCAAACTTAGGATCTTGAAATATAAGAGAGTGTAGCGGTTTTGGTTTGCTAACTTGAGATTTTTTGCTTAATGGGTGTGGTGGGTTTAGTGTTGGCCAATTCCTAGTGTAATTATTAGAATGTATTTACTTATGCAGAACCATTGCAGAGTGAGAGTAAGATATCAATTTTCAGTATACTATAATATTAGTACATTTCTGTGCATTTAGGATTAACGTGTGGTACAGAAATCTACTGGTTACATCACTACGTTTAAGAACATGCACAGATTAACAAAGGTCCACTGTCCTCAGAATTTGCATGTTATGAATATTACCTTTCTCATCTGTGAGGTTTTAAGCCGTGTGAATTCCATGTATTATGAGATCCATCATAAGCATTTATGTATTGTCAAAGATTCACTCAAGTCTAGGCAACTCTGCCTCATGAATATCCTTAAGAGCATCTCTACTGCAAATGATAGTTACAGACACAAATCAAAATGGCGTCAGTGTCTTGAAGGGTTTACACTCAAATTCTCTTCTAATCAAGTAAAATTTCAGTTGAAAGTGCCTAATACCTCATCTCTGCTTCTCTGCGGCTTCCACCATCAGTATTCATCAAGGCAGCAGCTGAGAATTATGTATCTGATTTTGTCCGATTAAGTGTGACTTCAGAATCACTGAGAAGGAATGCATTTTCTGCTCAGCACTCCAAAAGATTTATCAGTGAGTGCATCATGTCCCAAAGCACAATGCTATTGGGCTATAAAATATTTCAATGTCTTATTAATAAGTTAATTGAATCCATTGTAATTTTCCTAGTATTCATGCATCTCACTTTGTCATTGATTGACAGAGATGAATTTTAAGATATTTAAGAGCTTTGCAAGCACATGAACAGCTATATCTGAATTATCACAAATGAGGAATATTTTAAAAGGGACTGTAATAATCTTTCATTAGAAAATTTGCTGTAGTAACCACTGCAATCCTTAGTCTGTTCCCACTGACAGCTAAAGGAATTCTACATAGAGATTCAATGCCATTTTGAGTTCAAAATTACTGCATTTTTCCCCAGAAGTCAAGAAATTTGCAATCAAATGAGAAAAAAAGCAGAAAAAAGTCTGTCAATGCCAGCTATGACTGAATCATGAGATTGTTGAGTGGCTTATGCATTTAATTCCAACATAGATGATTTATAATCCAGAATTTTTTTGTTCAGGGCTTGACTGAAGCTTGAAACATCAAAGCTTCTAAACTTGCTTAAGAATCTGTCCTACTCATCATCTCTCCAGTTATCATCCAGCACCCATGGGTGCAACGACCTGATGCTGAGTTATACGTTTGCTTCTCTCCTGGAGAAGAGAGGACCCATCACATTCTGCAAAACATGAGAAAAGTCCTATTTTAATGCGCTAAAAATTTCCTTTTTGACTCAAAATTATATGACCACTCCTTATCAGAATGAGGACTATTTTGTTCTTACAAGAAATTCCCTATCTGGCCACCTGAACCTGGTTTCCAAAACTTAGTTAATTTTTTGAAACATTTTTGTTTGCATGAAGAATGTGGAACCAAGAAGCTGCCAGATGCATCCAGGGGAGCTAATTAACAGAAGGCATTGCACATATGGTGCATAAATGCCCCTGGATGGAAGATCCAAATGTCCTTATCAAGACATACCCTGAATTCAGAGGTCCCTAGCCTACAAAACATGTTGGGTTTGGCTCAAACACAGTCAATATGTCAGTGATCTCCATACAGGAGTTAAGGATATTTTAAATCTGTACATAAAACAGGTCTAGATAACTAACCAACACTAGCTGATCTTTTGAGCACTGCCAGAGAGCAGTGAAGGCACTAGCTTTATCCTGCATTTTGCCTGCTTCCTGCAGCATCTGGTGGGATCCCTTGCAAGCACAGCCCTCATCTATACATCTGATCTGTCACCATTACTGAAAGGGTGGTGTATCTCCAAGAAAGATTAGGTTGCAGATTTGTCAGCTCAGAGTCCAAGCAAGGTCAAAGGGAGAGAAAATGTCTCAAAACCCAAAATGTTCTCAAAGTGTGTAGAAAGTGTTGGGCCAGCAGGTAATATATAGGCCAAAGTCTAGGTCACGGCCTGAGGTTGAGTAAATTCAGCAGCATGTAAAAAACAAGATACAATGAGATATAAAGAGAAATTTTCAGATGTGAATCACAGGCAGTGATCACTGGTATGTGAGGGAGGCTTAAGTGAGGAGGGACAGCAAATGACATCAATGCTGGAGGGGAGCCCGAGGGACCTTCAGAGAGTGAAGCTGGCAAGGCATGGGGAACCACCTCAGCAACACCAGGCTACACTGAGATGACATCAATAACAGTGCTAGAAATACCCCATTAAAGTACAGATGTATCAAAACTGGGACCAGTGTAGAAAGTGATTAATTTTTGAGCAACTTATTTGGGAAGAGGCCTGGAGAGCACCAAAAGTAATTGTCAAGAGACAGTAAATGGGATAATAAGAGGGGCAAGCTGTAGAGGTACCTTTCTGGAAGGTCTTCACCCAGCTCCCACAGCCTGAATCAGGGAAATAACAGCTACTGTTCTAACCATACTGTGTTTGCAAAACCCACCTGTACCACCAGGAGGGCTGCTGGGAACCGGGTATTTCCACTGTTTTGTTGGTACACATTGAGCTTTAGTCTTTGTCTTACATTCACAGAGCAGAGAATCACTTAAACCATTCCTCTGCCTCAGCATTCCTAAAACTCAGCTTTGCCTTTTGCCATCAAGGCATGACAGAGGTGAGGTAAACCTCATTACGTGGCAGTTCCAGCTTAACGCTGCACCATTCCTCAAATGTTCCAGAAACAGTTTTAGGGACTAAGTGACATGTGAAGAGTACTGTGGAGAAGCTGGAAAGAAAGAGATGAGCAGCAGAGCAGAAAGGCATTAAGCTGCTCAGGGCATCCTTAGTGAGATCCTTTTCCTGGGGTGTAGGGTATGGATTCAGGACTCATGCCTGGCAGAACAGGAGTTCAAAATATACTGTGTGGTTTTTCAAGCAAAAAGAAAAGAATATTCCCCAAATACTCTCACAACTCCCTGAGACGGATTGGTTGTTTCAGCAATTCTGATTCAACCAGCTAAAACAAAGCATCAGATTTCTGTATATTATCCAGCCTGTTTTGCAAACAGCATTAAAGAACAGCTAATGAAACAATCTTCCTGATTCCCTGCTTTCCCTTAACTTCCGCATTGGTTATGGATTCTCTCGTAATAACAGTTGTGAGCCAAATTCATCTTCCTTTCCAAGAAAATACCATCCTATTCAATACAGAATTTGCTGTAAAATTGATTTAAATCTGCCTTTATTTCAGTTTGGCTAAGCATAAGAGAGGATTGGTGAATTCCTAGTGTAATGATCTTTTATCTGTAGGTTTGGGACTCAAACTACACCTGCAGTGAAGAAAATGTTTACAAATTAAAACTGATGCCTAAAGTACTGTAAAGACTGATTCAGCTCAGAAGAGTTACTTATTTAGCCTGGAGAAAAGGAGACTCAGGGGAGACCTTGCTCTCCACAGCTCCCTGAAAGGAGGCTGTAGCAAGGAGAGTGTGAAAGCCTCTTCTCCCAAGCAGCAAGCAACGGGATAAGAGGAAATGGCCTCAGGTTGTGCCAGTGGAAGTTTAGATTGGGTATTAAGAAAGGTTTCTTTATCAAAAGAATTTCCAAGCATTGGAATGGGCTGTCCAGGGAAGTGGAGTCACCATTCCTCAAGGTGTTTAAAAGACATGTAGATGTGCCACACTCATGCACATGGTTTAGTGGTGGAATTAGCAGTGCTCATTAAAGGCTGGACTTGATCTTAGGGATCTTTTCCAACCTAAATGAGTCTATGACTTTTTAAAGCATCTGTAGAGGCTGGCAATCATTCCATTAGAGAATAATGAAAAAACAAAAAAAAAAACCTCAAACCACTCACCCTATTTGCATCATCAGAATGTCCATTTCCTGCTTACCATATATTACACTGTAGCTCATTAATTTCAAATTATAGAAAGCAAGTTACCAGTTCCCTGCTGTGTAGTTAATGAACTTAGTAAAAAACCCTACAGTTCTCATCAGAAAATATAAATAACCTAAACAGCTAACTTGTGATTGAGTAGGATTCGTTTATCTTTTGGGAGCAGTTTATCAGAAGTTATGTTATAAGCTTAAGCCATTAGAACTATTTCAAGGTACCAAACTTCTAGTTCTATAAAATTAAGGAACTGCTTCTCCATTTCCACAGGTAATGGTAAGTAGTTTTGACAGATATTAAGGTCTGTAATTCTAGAGCAATTGTGTGGAACTTCTGGATACACAAACACAAATTCCCTGGTTTGGTAAGAAGCATCGCTTGGGTGTTTCTCTTCTCAAATGCTTAAAAATATTATTCTGTAATAATTTAAACCCTCTTCAAGAAATATCAATTTCATAAAAAATGGAACCATTTGAAAATGGCTAAATAATACCTGGTCTGCCCAGGTTCTATTATTTTTACTACATTTTCTTTCAATTTTCTTCTCAAATTTGCCCTGGGACTTTTTTTCCCCTAACCTCAAAGGCTAGCGGTCAAACATGAATTATGTTTGTGGAAACTATTAAGTGATTTATGTCCTTGCACAAAAATACCCTAGGCGGGTTCCCTGCATGATGCAAAGCAATGCTGATTTAATTCCTGGGAACTACTCCTCTCATGAGTAAATCTTGTGAGGAAACTTGCATTCCACAGTGCCCTCAAAAGAGTAAGATTTTTTTTTTAAGAGAAACAACTTCTCTCTGACATCAAACTTATTGTTCCATAAAGAATTCAAATTTAATTCGAATTACAATAGCATACTATCTATGGGAATATGTCTCAGTGCATATTTTAAGGTGCTTAACAGGACATACCTGTAAAAAAACTTTTTAATTTCATGCAGATATGCATATCTTTCCCTGCTAGTTTAGGTGGAGGGTAAAGGGCTTTTTTATTCTTTACAAAGGGAAAGTTTCCCTTCTTTAGAATTTGAATTCTTGGTCCTAACTCATAGTCTCCAAACTGTATCCTTCTCCACACTTACAGCAGTTCTCCACACTTCTGTTAAGAAGGTAAACATAACTGATAGATGCTGTGTTGGGAAATGGCTCTAAGGACTGACTTTTCAGGAGCTACATCTACAGCAATAAATGAAACAAGCCCAGAGGAAACCAAGAGCCCTGTCCCATGACATCCTTTTTTCCCACATCAGCATGCTCCTGAATCAGTTTTCTCCAGCTTGCAGTCCTCCAGGCAATGCCCAGCCATGGCTCAGGATATCACCAAGGCACTAAACTCTTTCCCGGAAGCTCCATGGCAGAGTCCAACATCCTTTGGGGTGAGGAGGAAGCTCAGCTGTCCGGGTGCACGCTGAGTCTTGCCCCTTGCTCTCCATGCTAGACAAGGGGACCAATCCTACCTGAATTAGGTCCAGATAGGAGCAGTGACACCACAGATTGCGGCTGAGACGCAGCTCACACAATTTAGGTCTGTTAGAGTCTGTGAGAGCCATAATTCAGTGGTCTGACAAAACACTGCAGACAAAGGTGTCTTCAAAGGACAATTCAGAGAATTTCCATTAAAAGATTGAGGGTAGATCACATGAGTGTTGTGTCACCTCATGTACATGAAGGGACATGAGCTTTGATTGCATTGGAAGTCCTGGCAAAGCAAGAACTATGGCAGCAGCCATTTGTAACTAGTTGAGAGGCATTTCTCTGTCCGTGGTCACAAAGTTACTGACAAGGACATGCGTTCTGCTCACTGCCTACACACTCCAGAAGATTTATCAGAGTATGGATCATATCCCAAAGCACAGCACTAACAGGCTCTAAAACATTCTGATGTCTTATTAATAAGTTAATTGAATTCCACTGTAGCTCTCTCAGTATTAACGCATTTATGCTTGTCATGGACTGATAGAAAGAGATGAATATGGAGATATTTTAATAGCTTCTTACACAAACAGATTAACATCTATATATACATTATCATAAAAAAAGAAAAATTATTTTGGGAGTGCAACTCAAATTAAGAGGAAGTTGATATGGTAACCACTGCAATCAAAGTTTGTTTTTCTTTATGTCAGGGGAAAAATATGGGTTGACTTCAAGAGGACTGGAATCATAAGCTACAATTTACTGCAGCAATTACCCTGAAAACTTGTCTTACTAGGAGACTGTATCACTGTCTTTGGCAGCTGAACATCTCTAAAAAGAGAAGGGAGTTCTGAGTGGTAGAGAAATGTAATAACCTGATGACAGTAGGCTTTTTCCATCCCGCTATTTTTGTGGTGAGTTTGTTGCTGCTCATGGCAATTTTAAGCATCTAGTTGGATGTCCTCCACTATACAAGCTGTCGTATATTTCTGTGGGATTTCTGCTTGGATGCCATAAAACTGTGTCTGAGCCAAACTGAAACTTTGATTGCTCCAGGAATGCAATGTGAAATGCCAAAGCAGAACCAAGATGGCATGACAGACCACTAGAAAACTATCTATTGTGTTGGTGGTGAGCAATGGACTACAGCCAAAATGTAGTGGGGACTCGTGTGCATCCCCCAGCCAAATAATAACCAATTATATCTCTTCCCTGCAAGAATTGCATCAAAATAGCTTTCTCAGACAACTTCCCAGGTAACTGCAGAGAACTCTAAACCAAGTAACCAATGACTTTATTGTCCAAGTGATTCAAGACACTTGAGAAACCCTCTACCTGCACAAAGTGTGTCTACACAGTGTAATGCAGGAAATAGCTCAAGCTCCTGAGCCAGAAGCAATATCAGCATGAGAGAACAGGTCACAGAAGGATCCACTTAGCAGCAGGTAATTTCCTACAGAGCTTTTTTAAACCTGCACATTACCTCAAGATGACCCCTGTCTCCCCCCTGACATCCTCATGTAATGGATGCAGGAGTATTACATGAGAATAAAGCCTGAGTTTGTAAAACACTTTCAGAGACACTTTGCCATCCATGAGGAGAGGTAACAGGTCCCTGGAACTGGACACTTTTCCTCCTCTTTCTTCCTCTTTCTCTACAAAGCTCATGAACAAACGGTGAGCCCTCCAGTGGCCAAAATAATGTATTTCCTGCCCTGTGTGTGATTCCAGTCCACCCTTCAGATGCTCTAACCAGTTTTTCCCTGCATACTATAGCTAAGGCTATGATCAGATCTAGCAGCTTGATATCCAGAGAATGCTAGAGAAATGTAGGAAGGACCCTATTATTTGGAAAACACATGGAGAGATCAATACTACTGGAGAGTGTAGCAAATATTCTCCATTGTATTTTCAAAGTGGATAAGAAGCAACCTCTGGGACTGTGTTCCAGGATGAGAAAAAGGGACATTCATCATAACACCAGCAGGACAACAGAAAGATCCTGGATGAAAGGCCTTTCAGTAAAGCCCTTCCATGTTTTCCCATCAAAGGCATTGATTATCCAGTATCTTAAATGTGCTCAGTAACTCACAGAATGTGTGATAGGCTTTGACATTATCCAAAAGCATTTCCATTGAAATAGGACATTCACAGAAAAAGGCTAGAGAAGAGTGATGATAAATTAACAAGCAACCAAACATAGTCACTCTGTGGGCTTTACAATCCCGTTCCTCTGCGTTTCTCCCTTTAAAATCCCCCTTCCTTAAACTCACTCCTAGCACCTGTTCTGTAAGGGCAGGGAGGATCAATGAAAAGGTTTTTTTGCACCCTTTTTCCTCCTGCCCCTCAAAGCTTTGGGTTTCTGTTCCCTGTGTAAAGGCACCATTATTCCAGTGCCAGGCCACAGCAGGGCCTGAGCGATATAGGTGAGGTTTCACAAGGCAGATGTGGCACCTCACTGCTGCAGGGGAGGCATTTCAGTTTGTGGCTGTGTCACTTGGACAGAAGGTGGCTTTGCTACGAGTGACCTACTGACCACAGAGCACAGAGGCAGTCACAGCCCCTCGTGAGGAAGCTGCAGGGTTCATTTACAGCTGCACCTCCACCACACACTCAAAAGAATTTAGACATAGGTATATTAGAATAAAAACACAGGGTACTTTTTAACACCACTTCTCAAGTTAATGGCTGTAAGGTAAAGACTGTGAAGGCTACAGGTTGAAAGACTTGCCTTTGATTCAGAAGTATTAACTTTCAATCCTTTTAAGGTTGTACTTTAATTACAGTTTCCACAGTCTTCACTACTTTTTTCCATTAGTGCAATTATGGAGTAATTCAGACTATTCTTCTAAAGCAAAAACCAATTATTCCTGATTTGAAAAATCTGTGGGTTTTTTTAAGTGAAAAATTAAAAATACAATGAATAGGTACTATATCTAAAGGCATAATACCTAATTCTTAAGCCTCATGACAAATTGAGCTAGCCATTTAATATAGCAGCTCACATTTAGAAATAATTTAAGCTGACAGCATTTCTGGCACTACATTAGAGTATCTATGGACTTACAAACAATTCTGGCTTATACCAGGTGAAAACAGTGTCAAAATTACCTCTACCATTTTTTTTTTTTTTTTGTGTTAAAGAGCTTGCACACTAAAATGTCTCCATAGTAAAGGAAAGAATCTAGAAGTCAGTTTTTGGGGTTCCTTTTCTCCATCAGTGATTTACCATGTCAGGTAAGACCAATGCCAGACCCTGGGCCAGGAAATTTATTATCCTGCCTTGCCCTGAAAGGGGGCAAGGATGTCACTTTCAACTGTGCTCCAATGGGCTCCAAAAATGAGGTCCATCAAGCCCAGCAAATTAATTGCATTCATCTCATGGAGCAAAACAAAGATGCAAACATTCAGTAATGTGGTTCCATTGCCTCTTCTTTCTATAACCACAATAGAGATGGAGCCTTGTGTCTTTTGTGGTAACAGGCATTTGCTTCCTCTTGAACCAGGGACCCCTTCCAGCACTTGCACAGCGCAGTTCATGTGAGCTGTACACACCAAGTACATCTACACTGCAGGCTGAGCCTGGGGCTCTCAAGCCCCCACACCTGAGAGACCTGCACCACCACACCAGATTTGTGAAACCAACGCCCTTCCTGCCAAGGCTGTGCTGGTGTAGGTATGCCCTGAGTCACAAACCAGGGCCAGTTGTGCCCAGCTCTGTGAGCTAAAGCAGATTGTAGCACAGACCCTGCCTCAGGTTGCTTGCAGACAACACAGAAGGCAGGGGAACAAAAGGACCCAGATGTTCTCAACTGCTGTGAAGTGGGCAAAGAAATGAACCTCAGCAAAAGGTTCAGTAAGAGAGTGTCATACAATGTTCTGTTTTTCAGATACAGCCTTAACTTAAAAATCTTGATGATGTTTAATAGATCTTCCATATATCCTGTTAGTAGGTATAATAGAGACCTAAAATACCAGTATACTCCTAATAGTATTTTAAATTTAATTTCTTCCTACTCAGCTACTCAAGCTACTCTGACCAATTTTGACAGAGCTCTCAAGTTGTGTGTGAAAAAGGAGAATGTCAGAGCATGGAAATTTCATTTTTGTGAACAACTTACCAGTATTATCCCTGCAGATTTTCTTATCTCTGGCATTATATTTTGTTTCACTGGAAATGCTTTGCCCAGATCAAAGCATTTCAAGACTTTTCATCCTTTTAGATTACATCATGTGTACAAAGTGTTTACAAATACATAATATAGCATTTTATTAATCTACTACAGTAACATAAAAGGATACATAGTCAAACACGGAAGGAAAAAATTAAAACTCAATGTGACTTCTAAAATAAACACAGCAGAATTTTCTCAAATAGCGAAAGGGAATACTTCAAGACTGTGGGAATTTTTTTAACTTTTTCCCAAAATAATCTACCTTTGAAATCAACATTTTGTTACAAAGCATTTTCACTCTCATGAAACAAAAGGAAGATTGTTTAATCAGTTTCTCTTTCCAGTTAATTCTACTCTCTAGCACTATCCTCAGAGCTGTTCCTCATAAGTTTGGATTTTAAGAGAGAAAATAGTAATAAAAAGTGGGAATTTCTAGTTTCCATGGGGCCTTAAGCCATACACATATCCAATGCAGTGGGCAGTCACACCACAGGCACAGGAGTAACAAAAGATATTTGCCATGACCGGGGCTTTTGGGGGAAAAGAGAAGAATGAGGGACATGTACGCGGAAGGGAAAGCAGATTTACACCTTTCCCATCAACCTTTGCCTTGAACTTCATGAGGTTTGGCATTACACTTACTTGTTCTATTAGTCTTTATGTTTTCAGGTGTTCCTTTTTTTCATTTTTTTTCTGAGCTCTTCTCCCTGAATAAGGTGAATAAAACCTTTTCTTTAAGTTACATTATTACAAAACATGGTCCTAATGAGTGTTAATAAATCTTCAGCATCTAGGGACAGACGGAAAGGCAGGGCTGTGTTACTGTTCTTCTAAAAGCACAAAAATATTTAAATTAAAAAGCTGTATAATACTAAGGTATAATATCAAATTTACTAATTTAAGGATTACTAAGTCAGGATTCCTGATTTAACAGTGATAAATACATGTTGTTTAACACAATAAAAATATGTTACACTTTTCTTAATGTATATTAATTGCTTTATTCAGTTCAACCACATAGTAATGTGATTCCATAACTGGTCCCTGTAATATGCTCACCATCAAACACTTCCTAATTGCCAGAAAGGACTACATGGATTGAAGCCAGCTCAAGGCCATTGCTCTCTTCAGAATTGCTTTGCTGTTAGCTCAATTTTTATATTAACTCTGTCTGTGCTGGTCTGGCTAACTCAGAGAGATGCAACCATTCTAATGACCACAGAGAGAAATATTCACACCCTCAATTGATCTACTCAGCTGTTGATAGTTGTTTATCTACAACCAAGGCTGCCTTTCCCTCCCCTTTTCTTAGTGAGATAAAACTCACATTCTTTGTGACAGCTATGGTCAGTCACACTCTGTGTTGTTCCCTGGGCTCCATGGGCATATTGCCCTCACCCATCTCCCACTTTAGAGGTTTATTGGCTGGTCATAAGCATCAGCATGGATATTTTCAAAAATACAACCCATTTTGGGAAGCCTGTATGCAGTAATGTTCTTCACACCCTGAAGACAATGATAAGATTTTATGTTCATGAGCTGCGCTGTTGAACAGCACCAAAAAGGGAAAAGAAAAATATCAAAGGAGGGAAGAGGTTACAGAAGAACCCTTAATGTATTTAATATGGAATTATATTAAATCCAAACCGAATTATTTCATTATTACCAGTTTTTATTGTAGTATTCTCTTGGTAACAGACTAATTTTAATGCAACTGCATATTAGATTTCAGACTAGAAAGAAAATGCAGATTAATAGAATATATATATTCTCCAATAATTGCCACCTCGTGAAGAAAAGGAAAAAATGGATATAATTAAACTAGAATGTAATGAGTTTTATAACTTCAGTGACTTTTGACTGAATATGAAACACTTAATGTCCCTATAGGGACTGAATGAGAAATGACTTTGTGTTACTCTATCTCTTAGCCCTTGAAGATTTAAGCCAAATGAAAATTGTCAATCACTTTGTATACAGTGCCCTGAAAGGTCAGCTGTGAGTACTGTGTCTTCCTCTTGACCTGTCTGGATTCTCAAAGTTGGGGGAAGTGCTATGTTTATAGAACCTACAGCTCAAACTACTTCTTAAAGCAGCAATTTAACTGAGGGTTGGGACAGCTGTCTTGAGTGGAGTCCATAAGTGTGTGCTCCTCTGTCTTCTGTCTTTCTTTCTGCCCCTTGTAAGCGCCCTAAAGTCCTGATATACTTTCCTTTCACTCTACTAACTCCAAGTTTCATTTTTTACAGGGTGTTTAAATGATTTTTTTGGTTGGTTTTCCTGGATCAAAGAAGCATGGCGTGATAAAAACTATCCAGAAAGACAGAAGGGGATGAATTTCCAGCAAGGTTTGTCCTGCTGTTCTGGGTAGTGCCCTTTTCCCAGCTACTCAGCAAGGACACGGGATTCTCACCTTGGCATGTTTCAGTGCAGATGTTACCATCCTGGGTAACGTGTATTTCATAGCAGATTACACCAATTTAAAGGGTTACTGGGTATCCTCCAGAGGCTGCTAGAAGCATCCAGAGCCAGAAGACACAATGCATGTGGCATTGCAGCTGTGAAGAATGACAGACAGTTCCATGTCTTGAAAGTATGCAGGGTTTGATGGATCTGGGATCACCTTTGCTGTGTCCCAGCTGCTACATGTAATGGCAGTAGCTGCCCTCAGTCTTAATGCTTCAGCAAGAAACCCATGGGGGTTTTTTTATTCTTTGTGAGGCCTGTTTGACTAGTCCTTAGGATTTTAGAAAGCCCTAAAACGCAGCATGAACCAGAAACACTTCTGAGTATACTGATATGGTTTTAAGGGAAAGAAGACAAATTTAAAATTCCAATTACTGTCACCTTCCCTCTCCTCTTCTAAAGAAACAGAACTTAAGGGGGAAAAAATTTAAGGATGTATTTAGATGCTTAGTCTCAGAATCTTCTTTGTGCTTTACATAGAAGAGATTAAAGTTATTAAAAAGAATACAGAAAAATAAAACACACAAGCCACTCAACCTCATCAAACACAGGAAAAGGAGAGACAGGTGTCTATCTATTCCATTAATGCACATTGCAACATGACTAAATACAGGAGCGATGCTTGCAAAATGGAATCTAGGCAAATTGCCCAACAGATGGTACAACCTATTAGTGAAGAAACTTTCTAAAGGATGATAAGCTACAGCAGGAAATACAGGCTCTCTCATATTGCAAGGAAGGTAGTCTGTAGGGAGGCAGGACTCCCTGAAATATGAGTCCAATTTTAATCCTCAAATGTACATCAAATTATAAGAAATGCCAAGCTCTGGGCTGCAGAAGTGCAAAGGGCTCTCCAAGGTGTGGTGCCTAGGGTTTTAGGCATATTTGAAGTGAAAAAGATGTAAGACAGGATACCTCTGATCTAGGTGATTAAAGAAAAGACTGGTAAGATTTTTTTGTTCTTGTGTTTTTGTTGTTTTCACAGAAGGGACAAAAAGGGGCAAATATGCTTTTCCTTCTTATGAAAAGAAGACAATAGACACAAGTTCTGGAGAGGTTTCTCAGTTGTAAGCCTGCTATCCAGGGAAATTCCATGGACATTAATAAATCTGGGCTAGTTTCTGCCAGCTGAAACCATTTTCCACTCAGAAATGAATTTTAAAAAAAGAAAAAATTTGCTTATTCAGTATTGTTTTTCTTTCCATATAAGTGTCTGGCATGTGCTTACAACAGACATCAGGATGTCGGTCTCTAATTAGCTTCATTCATTTCATACAGTAACTATAGGTACAAACAAAAAATCTTAGCAGAAGTCTCCTCCCTTCTTTCTCTCCTCTAACCATTGTGTATAAGGCATAGCTTAGATTTTGAATTCATTACACCCAAAAAAAAAGCATAATTTCTTTGTGAAAATTAATATTTTCACTTTAAAATGAGTGAAAGGAACTGCCAGCCCTGAGTACACTAGTACTGTTGCCAGCCAAACCTAACAATGCACAAACAAAAGTACCAAATACAAGAAATACAGCTCCAGTCACAATGTAATACTATAATATCAGCAATAGCAGTCTGGCACAAAGACTTTTATTGCTGTTGGCAAGGAGTTCTTTAAGTATGTGTGCTTGTTCATCCAAATGAAAAACAAAAATGCAGTGCATGAGAAATCATTGTTGCTTCATCTTTTTTCTCTAGTTATATACTGAGAGATCTAAAGATTGCCCATTTACTGATTCAAACATTCTATTGTCAAATCTTTTCCTTAGGAATGCAGCCCTTAGTCACCCGACTATTCTCACTGAAGCAAACTCTGTTCCAAGAACCATCCAAGTAGGTTAAAGCAGAAATAAGTTTTAAAAGTCTCTTTAAAAGTATCCCAGTTTTCTTCCGCTGATTCCAGTGTAGCCTCTTACGAGCTTGACCTATGATTTGTACGTGTTTAATTTAAAGTGTGATCTATGTATATAAAAATCATGCATATATATAAAAATCTAATTTTATATGTGTTTATGTAATATACGTGTAAAAATGTCTGGCAGCAACTTGTATTAACCATCACGAAGGGCTCTGGTTCTCCTGTCACTCACTGCAGTTTACAGCAGTTGTTCCAACAGGCCTGATGCTCCTCTAAATTACCTCATCTGAGAGCTATTAAATATCTCCAGATGAAACTCTAGCCCTTTGCTCTCAGTGAGCATGAGTATTAGCAGAGGTGAGGAAAGGGAGGAAAAAATCTCCAAATTGTTACACATGGACTGAATGAAATGTTCCTCCAGTGTTCCTTTGCCATCTCAGGCTATATTGGTATTTAGTTTCTTGTCTGAGATGCACCTGGATCTCCCCCAAGAGCAAATGTATTTTGTCCTGCAGGTAAATTCCAGCAGTAATTTATATACACATGTATATCCTGCTTTAACAATCAGGGCATCAGAAAGAGGCTGAGAAACATACTAATTTACATTGGATTTTTGCTACCATTTAACTGACAATAATTCCTTTTAAAATATCAGAACGTTATGCCATTTAGCACAGTAAATATCACATTCTTAATCCAAAAGCCATAGAAATCTGTGAAGAAACTTCCACTAAACTCACAAGTTGTGAATGTGTCGTTCTATCCAACTAAAAAGAAACAACTTTGCAATCATTCTCAGATATGACTTGTTATCAAGAATGGAGTCCCTGACCGTTCTGTGTATAGATTTAAGGATACAGTTATCACCTCATTAGACTGAGTTGGTAGCTTGAAGTTATCATGAGAAAAACAAAACCAAGCCTTTTTTAACCCCACAATCAAGTTGGTAATTCTGGCAACATTTAACCTGTGGGAACATATGTTGTGCCACGCTGTCTGCATCCCAGGGACTGCACCACCTTTCCCTACCTGCTCTCATATTTAGATTTCCAGTTTCCAAGGGCCAGCTACAGATGGAACAGAAGGGGGATGCGTATTGGGTCTCAACTCAGCAAGAGGTGCAGATTAATTTGCTACATGTTGCTGAAGCACATTTAGGCATTATTTGTTTTAAGGGCAAGATTAGCAAATAAAGTAAGATTTGCTGTCTTTGGTCACATTCAGTGATTCTTTTGGTGCAGTTAAATCTTTCAAGGAGCCATGTCCCATGCAGGATGTGGGTGTTCATTACAGGTCATCTGCAGGATGTCAGGGCTAAGAATCATCCCTGCCCTTGTCTGAGTACAGACAAAGTAATGTATAAGACTATCAGTGAAGAGTTCACTATAAATTCAGGCAGTAAAGAAGGCTGGCATTAATGCTTGCCTGAGCAAAGCAGAAATTCTGCTTCCATTCCTTCCTCCTTTTCACAGCATCTCAGCATTGGTCTCTGCAAAAGATTTAGCAGAGCCACATACTTACCAGAGCCACAGCTTTTCTCTTCCCATTTTGCAAGGCTTAAAAGGGAATTTACAGATGCTATGCAGTCTAAATGCTAGAGAGAAAGGCAAATACAATGCCATAAATAAAGAAAAAAATGTAATAAAAAACCCACCCAAAAAAATCCTCTAAAAGTCTTTTTAAAAAAATCAAGAACTAAGTCTGTGGAATTAAGAAAGAGACTGGATCGCTGCTTGTAAAAGCAGTTTGAGAGACATCCAAAGGGAAGTTAATTCAGGATTGTGGCTGATGTTTCATGTCAGTTCTGACAGTAACAATTGTTCCTGTACATGTTGACAGCTGAAGAAGAGTGGCTAAAAAGGAGACATTTTCTAGTCTCAGCTCAGAAAGCACTGTTACTTAAGTCAGTTGAAACAAATGTCTAGGAATTAATAAAATAATTTCAAATGTCAGCTATATCAAGCATTCAACAAATTTATTCCCATTTGTTTTAAATTCCTAAAGCTTCTATTATTCAAATATTATCTTCACAAACCATTTGACCAGATCATAACCCACTTTTGCTTGATTTCACATATTGATGAGTGAATGTTACAGAAAAATAGTTATACAAACAAATGAACACGTTTGAAAGAGTACTTTTTAATTGACTGGGACAAAGCACAGAAATTTATAAGTCATTCTGCAGCAATTTACTCTCACAGACTTCTACATAGCAAGTTATTAAGCACTTTTTATTATGATTCCTGATTTGTTTTACACTAATCTTCAAACACGTGAAAGACAAATCCAGACAAAGGAGCAAACAACATCAAAGGAAAATGCAATATCTGTTCCAAAATCTTAGTCAGACTCATTCATTCTTCTGTGCTCTTCAGATTTTTTTTTTTTTTTTTTGACAAATATCCTCCTACTTCTATGGCTAAAGTACTGTTAATAAAACACATTAATCATGTATAGAAAATGGACATCAGCCTTGAGACATAAAACCACAGTTCTGCCTTTTATGGTCCTTAAAGAGACACAGCAGCTTCTTTAAGATATGACATAAGCCCAAGGCCTCTCTGCTTGCTGTCAGTAAAGAACAGCTTGGTGATGAAGGAACAACTGTGGCTGATAACTCGTTAATTCTGAGTTGAATAATTGCATTCTGCTTCCATAAAATATATTGTCCTTCTAGTTATATTCCCCTTCATACATTGTTCTCTTCTGTGACAATGCCGCCAAATACCATGAACAGGTTGCCCAACTGCCCTGTCATTAGCTGTGCTAGACTTTCTGGGCTCAGTTTTGACAGGGCTATTTGGAGTAGAGGTGGGAAAAAAAAGATATTTTTCAGCACACTGGATCACATAGGTAAGCAAGCAGAGCAAGTCTAAACAGCGCTAACACTATGCATGGTCTTCTAAACTTAGCCCCAAAAATAAATGTTTTGCCTCTGAGGACACACCACTTCTTAAAAATTTTCTCTTATATCAAGAGAATGGTGATTAAGATTAAGATCTGTGACCACGCTTTACTTCATGAATTTTTGGTTCATTGTTTATGGCCTACCGCAATGCAATGTGTAGGACGATTCAAATACCTGCTTGCCATTACTGTGTCTAAATTTACACGTTTGTCACACTGTAACTCACCTCTGGCTATAATTTTACAATTTTTATGCAGAAATGTGGGGGTGAGATAATGATTATGATAAATCTGAGCTAGCTTAAACTCATTTTACCTGAGATGTTTAAGGCAGGTCTGAGTTTCAGCCTCGCAGAAGTCAGAAGGTGGATGGTGCCCGTGCTCTGCCCCAGGGAGTGGCAAGCTCTCTGTGCTCTGATGGCAAAGATATTTCCCAGGCACTCAGAAGTGATGGTTCCTTTAATCTCTCACTCCCAGGGACTGCGGCAGGGAATTTAGACCCACTTAATCACCTCTGTTTGCCAAAATATTTCTGAGACTGCCAGGAGTGGAGGAAAACATTTTGGGGTGCTTCATCCTCTGTTGGCAGCATGTGACTTGTATCTCATTCTCTACACTCCTTAACAGCCAGGCAATGTGGGGTTTTCTAGGGTTTGGAGGCAATGTGGTTCTGAGCAACAAAGAATCACTGAAAGTTTAACACGGATGAAGACACTGTGATATGGGTTAAAGAAAGCAACCCAAAAGATGAGTGAATACCACTGCAGAGAGAAGCCTGGCAGCTCTAAGGAAGACATGTAGGTGATGTGCTCCAATTTTTCCCTGAGTTTTTAAAATATTTTCCACTAATAAAGTAAAATAATCCAAATATGGAGCAAAATTAACTCACATCTAGCTGGAGACCTTTCCAAGTTTATTTGTAGTTGAACTTGTTATGACAGGTATCTATTTTCTTCTTCTACTTAGAGGAGTAAGAGATTAATGAATTTTTACAACTTTAGAAATTCATAAAAATGTCAAATATAGGAATTATTTGTTAAGTTCTGTCAAAAATATTTGTTCTTGTAGCTGCATTGTTGCAGAGCCATTGTCTCACACCCATGAGGTGGAGAGTTCAAGTGTCTCTAGAAGTTATTAATAAGTTTGTAACAGATGTATGATGGGAGAGATATATGAATGTACAAACACAAGAACAGTTTTGTATTGAAGGATTGTTGGAACAAAGGTGTCAAAGATAAATGATAAATCATGTATCCACACAGACATGTGCTGGCACAGACACATATACAAACTTGAATGCTCTCTAGCTGGTTCCACTAGGCCAATCCAGCCCTTCCTGTGCAAGGTTACAGAGAAGTTTGGGGTGTTTCAGCCTGGAGGGATTTCACAGGAAAGGGGCTTGTGAAGAAAATACAGTAAAAATGTAAGGATTATCCAACAGTGCAAAGAGTTTGAAAAAAATCCCTAAGTTTAACTTTGGACCTGCTACCAAGCTTTGTGAGACATCGAATATGATTGCTACAATATATATGTCTTTTAAATAAATTGGAAAATTAACAGCTCATTTAATGTACAGCAACACTAAAAGAAATGGTTGCTCATCTCTGGGAAAGCATCAATGACCACACTTGCGGCCTTGTACAGACAATGCAACTTAGTATTATTAGGGGCTGTCCTCTGCCTGGTGTTTTATGGTTGGAGAACAGCCCTGCAGGGAATTACAACAAAGAATTGCTCAGCCTGGGCACACAGAAAGATGTTTCCTTAAAAACTCTGAAATGTAGGGGTAGATAAACTTCTGTTATCATTGCAGCCACTATTAAGTGTGAATTACTGGTTTCCCTATAACCTGGGTATCTAAAGGTCTACAGGAGGATTAACTAAGTACTATAGCACAGAGAGTGAGTTGAGCCTTGTAGGAAATAAAAGCAAATTTATAAAATTACATTTAATCACTATCAGCTATTCTTCAATGCATGAATGAATAAATGCTCCTGGGTTAGATCTAGTCAGGATATCACACCATCATGTTATTCACAAGACTTTGAAAACATGAATAACTCTCATCAGTGATCCTAATTATTTCTACAGGAGCTAAAGTTCAGTTACTAAGTAGAAAGTGTTGATAAGAGAAGAATTATTTCCTGGCAGAATGCATTTTAGCATCCGGCAGATAATGGACAACTGCTTACATTACACTCTAATGTTTTGGTATTAATTAAATTTATTTCTTGAGATTAATAATGGGAATCTTTAATTTCTATGATGGGTTTAATTCTGAAACTTACCAAAGTGTTTTACATATTGTATTATTTACATTACATTATTAAAAAATTAGATCAAGTTCAATGACCTCAAGGGGGAGTTTTTGTTTTGGTTTTATTGGTTTGGTTTGGTTTGGTTTGGTTTGGTTTGGTTTGGTTTGGTTTGGTTTGGTTTGGTTTGGTTTGGTTTGGTTTGGTTCGGTTTGGTTTTGCGGGGGTTTTGGGGTTTTGTGTTTATCTGTTTGGTTGGTTGGTTGGTTTTTTGCTGTAGTCACCAGACAAGTCCTTATCTTAAGGACATAATAAATAAACCCATGGCATATCTGTAATCTCCTCAGAAAGTCTCTGTCAGCAACATTATACATTAGCAGACGAAAAGAAATTTTAAAAATTGTCTTGCATTGAATTTCTATGCAGCATATATTTAAATCTGGAAGGTACCTGTGTCTTTATATGGAATAAACCAAAGGATTTTTTCCACTCAAAAAGAATTTTGGGTGTTAAAACACCATTATCCATGTGACGAAACACTACATCTTCTTAATACCATATCTTGGCTTCAGCTTTCTATTAGCTTGGGTTCTGGGATCAGTTCTTATCTCAGTTAAGTAAGCAAATATTATTTATTCCTTGGCTATTTCTCATAAGAAGATTAGGTGGTAGAGGCACTGAAATCCATGCCTGTTCTGCAATGCTAGTTTTTGAAATGAAGCCTGAAGTGTTTTCATTATTGAGGGTTTTGTCCCGTGGAAATGGTTAGGATGACTGTTGAACATTGAAGACAGAAATTAATATGGTAATACCTTACACTGGTTTTTTTTTTTTTGGTGTATGTATAGATGGTCCTTCTAAAATCTTCTGCATCACTGAAGATCACAGAACAGGTTCTAAAAAACGTGTAGAAACCTCAGGCAAAATTCCCACTGATTCAGGAAGAAATGTAGGAAAGCTCCAACTAAGGTGCTAGAGCACCTCAGAAGGAAAGCTTTCTGAAGGCTCATAAAATCAAATCCTTAGGTGCCCCTAGAAGTTTTCTAAGTTTCATGAACTGACCACCACCAGCACACAAATCTAGAAATTTTTGGTTCAAAGTTCATTTGTCAGGCAAATTTATTGGTCATGATCTGAGCATATCCAATCTCTTGGGCTGTTTGCCAGTTTAAAATGATGATGAAGTCACTGGTTTTAGAAATGAGGCTATCAGCATGAAACAGTTTGGAAATACCAACCTGATCATCAAGGGGAAAAGCCCAGTCACAGTGGTTTGAGGTTGCTGAGTAAATATCTTTGTCTTGTGTGAGTCCATCCTGCAGGCAGCAAGGGAAGATTTGGGGATCCATCAAGTTAACACAAGAGATACCTGATCTTAAATCTAGTTGCTGGGTTTCTCAGCTGAGAAAGAGGTCCTCCTGATCCTTTGTCTCATTTGGCTTTGCATCAATACTGTAATCAACACGTGGAAAATTTGAAAATCAAAGTCTTCTAAGGGAAAGCAGCTGGATTATGCAAACTATAAGAAGGACACACAAGGGCATTAGATTTTTCATAAATATGACACCTATCTTCTCACATGGACATTTTCCTGCTCTTATTTTTAAAGAAATTACATTCCTTTTAAAATCTAGGCTCTCTTTTCAGTTGGCTGTGTGTTTCTCTCACAGGGTCCTCCAGTTAAAACAGTCAGCTGAAGTATAGCTGACTTTAGGTTTTGTCACTACTGCCAAGATGAGTAGTCTGAAGCACCAATGCTGATCAGTTCAGCTCAACAGAATATTTTCATACCATTCCTAGGTAGCCATCATATTAAAACAGAATATTTTCATTAAAATGGATATATGACTCATTAAAAAAATAACATCTTTTTAATTGCCTTTCTTCCATGGCTAGCATCAAGGAAACAGTCATCCTGTTCTACACTTAAATATCACAAAATTCACTTCTATTTCAGAAAAGCATATGTTATTCATGGTCACATATGCATGCATACAAATCTCATGGAAAATATTACATCTGAGGAGCATAAATGTTGATTAGCCCTCCAAGGGGATGCATGACCTGGATCCCTTCAGGCCAACTTTTTATTTCCTCACTGTGAGAAGAGATAACCTGCAGCTTGAAGAAATTTTTACATGAATAAGGAAAAAAGAAGCAGAACCCAAGAAGAATTCATGGTAAATTCACTGAGATTAATTTATGACCAGTCCCTGAGTAACCTTACTCTCATCTACTTTTAATTTTCACCTCTTTGCTGATAGCCCTGTAAGCACTCTGCATTTCAGACTGTCTTTCCTTCTCATGCCTCTTTCATGTTGCACAGCATTGTCCCATGTTTAACACAGAGAAGTAGTTTATAGTTTTCTCCTATAATTCTTTATTTTAGCTCCTAGCTTTTATCTACACTAGTAAACCAGCAAATGCAGCTCTCTTCACAAATCCAAACAATTAACCAGATTTCTTACCTTTTTCTAACATGGTTTGTGGCTCCTTTCCTTGCTGATAATGCAATTGCTTTTCCAAGCTGTGAGCTGTACCATGTCCCTCAGCAACCATTACGTGTACTTGGTCCTCTAAAGAATAAAACTGATTCTCCATCTCTAACCATAATTCCTTGTTGCAGGCAATTCCCTGGCTATGCAGTGTAGCTCACAGTCTTTAATGTGGCATAGGCCAGAGCTTTACATAAATAAAATGAAATAAATCTTTCCTATTAAATGTCCAGTCAGGGAAAATTATTTGAGAGCACTGGCCATTAAAATAAGGATAAGCTTTAGTGCAGTTTGGAGATTTTTTTCATACAGATGTGTTTTTATCCCTCATTTGAAAAATTTTAGCCTTTTTATATGAGGATCTATTGTTCATTTTTTTAGAAAGAAGAGGAAGTGCATTAGATATTGGAGAAAGTTTAAAATGAAACGAAAACTCTGGTTTCAGAAAGATCTTATAATCGAATTTACTGTAACCTTGTACAGCAACTGCAGAAGAGCTATTGACAGACTCAGTTCAGTGTTCTGCTCATCTCCCAAGGTTAGCACATAAAAGCCAAGGCACTCTGGAGGAGAGAGTGTTAGTGGGTATTAATCAGTGTCACACCTCAGGCCAGTGGCACACATGGCCATGTTTCCTCAGCATTACCCCTGAAGATGTGGTCTTTGGGTCTGTGACTGTCCTGAACTGGCAGGCAAAGCAAGTACTGTGAGGACTGAGTTGTGTGATGAGTTTAGGATTCTCTGTAGAGAATGGGAGCATTTTCTTCTTTTTTCAAGCTGAGAAACATTACTGCATATTTTCTAATTTTTTTTCCATCTGTCACCATACTGAAAGAAGTTTGCCAGGGACTGGTTCTGATTCTATGCAGCCCTGTGCATTCAAAATAATTTAATAGATATTTGAGCTGGAGATGGAGTGTCTATACAAGTCTGTGCCAAAATGCCACTTTCTACACTAAACAGCACCAATACTCCTGCATAAAAATGCCATACTTCTGATGGCTGTGGCAGCTCACACAAGCCCCTGATGAGGCAGTTTCTGCTTGCTCTGGAAAGCAGGCTTGCCCAGGAGACCTGTGAGAGCCAAGCTACAAGTGACCGCTTGGACCGCTGCTGGCATGGACATTACTGAATTGCCGTGACAGATGACAGCCTGCATCTGCTTTCCCTGTGAAACATCAGCTCTGAGTGAGATAGGAACTCATCTAGAGGTAAAATTTCTATCCACTATATGCCTTTTGGTATTCCCATGGAGGCAGAATTTCAGAACTGCTACTGAATCTGAATTCATGCAAACTTACTCCTGAGGAGCTGAAGGAATTAGCAGTGAAGGACACCATGCTCCCCAAGCATGTTCTATCTCTCATCACAGCTCTTGTTTAGTACTGGATGACTAGCACACTCGAAACCATATTTAGGAGAGGAAAGCCATAATTCTCCTCAAAAGAGAATTTCCTATAAGTCAGTATGGACCTTTGATCCCCAAGAAGCGGCATCGCCTGGATCCCAATCTCTTTACTGGAAAATCTGGATGACAAAGCTGATGACACAGCAGAAAGATCAAGAGTGGTGCTCCAAAGGAAAATAAATGCAAATAAAGACAATCTGGGACACTAGATTGTCTAGAGGAAAGAAACTAGCTTGCTTGTCATGAGGACTGCAAGCCAAAGAAAGCCAAAGAAAGAACTAGGGGTGAAGTTTTGTACATGTCTTTATAACAGCATTCAGAGTAATGATTAACACAATCTAGAGTATAATCTCCTTCACTGCTCCAGCAAGAGGCTGATATTGGTGTGTACGTGCTGAACATACATGGAAACAGGCAGGAAAAATAAACATAAATTAATAACTCCATGATGCAATATACATGACAATGTACTAGGGGGCTCATTAATAATGGAACATGTGCAAAAATAAACTACAGCAGGATCCAAATAAAATGAACCTGGAGTGGTCTTGCAATGTAATATTAATTGATATGATTAAACAAACATGTGACAAAGTGATAGTAAACACATGCATTCAACTACTGTGGAATTCAGGACTGGCCTCTCAGACTAAGAAATCATAATTTTATATAATTACCTAAAAATGTTTAGGTAATTATATAATGCTTAGTTACTGGTAAAATGTTTTCTTTAGTATCTAAATACTGCCCTGGAATAGCAGTGTTTGCAAATCACTATGAAGAAAAAGCTTCTTTTCCTTTGTCAATGATGCAGATCAAAAATTTGTTTCTTGTTATAGAAACATTTTTCACTGTCAGAAAGATGGAACCTCTTGATATAAATGCCTCTAAAATGTACATGGTGCTTATGTATAAACGGTAAGATTGAAAAGAACAAGAGAAAACATCTAACCTAGACTTTAAAAGATAACTTTACTATTTTACAACAAATGAGCAAACTTACCAGAATCTGCCCAAATATACTATCGTCTGAAAATTCATACATACACCCTCTGGAATACCTGCATAATAAATCCATGGCCCAGCCTCTGTCACATGGGATTCACCTCCCCCTAACTGCCTCCAGAAGTTGCAGTTTCATACTGGGCACACATGCACCTCCGGAAATTCTCACCTCTCCCATCTCCCAACCATCAAAGGCAACTAAACAGAAATATTTATGTTTTGCAAGGCATTATGCACTGAGGAGGATATTTAGAAAGTCCTCACAATCCCAGTGCATCAGTGTTCCTGTCACAGAGCTGCTCCTCTGCTGTGTCAACCCAAATCTCCCACTCAGTTTGTGCTGTGGGAGGTGACACACTTATTTGCAAAGACTGCTGTCATCACACATCCTGCATTGCCACTCACTGCAGCAAGGCCTGTCGTGGGGTCAAATATGGGGCACGCGCTTTCCTTTTTGTGCTGCTGCTGTCTTTTATCAGAATCTGGAGAAATAATAATATTAATCTCAAAAAAATAAATACTGTATTTCTACACACCCCTCTACTCATGACAGCCGGGGTCTTCATGCCCTCTGCTGAGCTCCCAGGTATGGATGCACGCCTCAACCACATCTCTCTTTCATGTCATCGTGAAATCAGGTGCATGCTGGTCCCTTCACCCCCTCAACCACATGCTTTACTGGTGTGTCAACAAAGCCTCCTGTTGTTTCAGGAATTTACAGCCTGTCAGCAAAGTTTTTGAGGGTAAAAGTTCATAGATCTGGGATAGAAGTTGGCAGCTGAGAGAACCATGGATTTCCGTGCACGAATGTTGATGCATACAGTTCAGTAAAAACAATAGTGCATGATACTGCTCACACAGAATTGACTGTAAAACAATCAACCATTCCACTGTGATAAAGTTCATCTCCAGGTATAAATTAATATCTACATAAGTGTTTGAAAGTCTTTTCTTAATTTCATTGCCAACATCTGCACAGGAAATACAAGCTGTATCTGGCTTACAATTCAAGGGACATGCTGTTGTTAAGCAATGCAATCAAGATGAATTTAAGATTCTTATGTTTTATTAAATCAAGAACATTTAGGTAGGCTGTAAAGTTTACAAATAGGCTTCTAACCCAGACAACAAGATTTTTTTTACAATTGTTTTTTTTAATTTTAGTCACATCTTTTAGGAAGTTTTCTTAGTGTGAACACATCTCACACATAAATATAAGTATGATATACAAGTACAAGGAAAAACTAACAGGGAAAGTTTACTGTGCAGCTGAATTACTTTATTGGCTGCCAGAGAGAAAAAGAGATTGGTATGATCTGTTGGATCCATATTGCCTTGCAAACTAAGCACATGCTGACTACTAAGTAGTATAAGAAATTAGCATTGGTGTGGCCTGTGACTTTCAGAATAAGATAATTAGATGGATTTTAAAGACAGGGCAGTTTTCACCAAAATCTACCAAATTTCAACCATCTAATCACCATTTAATGTGTACATTAAATTGTGCTCTTAGTTCTGCTTTTAGAAATTGTTACCAGTCCTTTAAAAAAAAGCAAGAAAACAAGAAAGCAAAAATGTTGTATCATATAAATTATTGAAATAACTCCTAAGAGACACTTAATGTAAAAATGCATTACCTAAACAAGATCACCAAATAGCAATAGAGCATTTTGGCAAGAAACATCTGTAAATGTATCGATTTTTCTTTTCTTTTAAATAAACTACTACATACCTAATAAAACTGCTGATACCTTTTTAGTATAAGATTAAACAAAAATGGTATATCCAAACCCTGTGGAGAAGAAACTGGCATAAAATCACGGATGAAAAACCGAGCAAGGAGGTGCTGAATTTCTGATATAAAAGTAAGAAAATACAATATACATTACTCAGAAGCTTATCAATCATTCACATAAGAAAATAACTAAAATGAGCACTGATTTCTTTTCCAAAGAGTGACACTGGCTTCCTAGCATCAAATGACAGACCAGGACACTCAAAGGAGCCCACTATTCACACACTCTGCCCTGTGGGCTAGACAAAGCCACATGGTCACCTGTGCATCAGTTCACAGGCTTGTGTGATGAGCAGAACTTCCTAAATGAGCAAGTTCATATAAGATGAGTATTGACAATTTCATGATCTGGCCCTGTGTGAATCAGTATCACAGAACCATAGAATTATTTGGGTCAGAAGGGATCTTCTTCCAACCTCCTGCCATGGTCAGGGACACCTTCTGCTAGACAAGGTTGCTCAAAGACCTGTCCAACATTTACAGGAATGGGGCATCCACAGCTTCTGGACAATCTGTTTCATTGTTCCACCACCCTCTCAGTAAAGAAATTTTTCCTACTATCTAAATTGAACCTGCTGTCTTTCAGTTTAAAGCCATTACCCCTTGTCCTATCACTACATGCCCTTGTAAAAAGTTCCTCTGTGGACTTCTTGTAGCCCATTTAGGTACTGGAAGGCTGTTAGAAGTTCTCCCTAGAGTCTTCTGTTTTCCACATTGACCAACCCAAGCTCTGTCAGCCTGTTTTCAACAGGAGACATCCTTCAGCCTCCTGGTCATCTTCATGGCCTGCTCTGGCCATCTTACTTGTGCTGAGGCCTGCAGAGCGGGACACAGCCCTGCAGGTGGGGTCTGAGCAGAGCAGAGCAGAGGGGCAGAATCCCCTCCCTGGCCCTGCTGCCCACGGGGCTTTGGGTGCAGCCCAGGATGTGGGCTGTGAGTGCACATTGCTGGCAAGTGTTGAGCTTCTCATCAGTATTCTCTGGAAGCCCATAAAGAGTCTGTCCTATGCTAAGTGATAGTATTGGCAGGTCTGGAAGCCATCCCTTCTTTCTGTTGTGCCCAGCATATTACACAGCTTGGTGTCATTGCCAAACTTGACAAGGATATATTCAATCCTACTGTCCGTGTCAACAAAGATGTCAAACATAAGATGTCAAACATTACATCTTTGGAGACAAGATATTACCAATGCAGATAAATGCAAACCTCTCAGTGTCTGATTATATGAAGTGATAAATGCACCCACAATTCCTGCAATGCCTATAGGACTGTGAATATTGTAGGATTTACTCAGAAAACACAGAAATTAACGACCAGAACTTATCAGTATGAAAGTCTTACATATATAAACATTACTAACATTATGTTGCCAGAAGAGTGTCTGACATGAATGCTTATAAACAAAATACGAAAGAAAAAAACCAGCTTTTTTTCTTTTGCTTCTGAATTTCCTGTCTTCCTCCCTTCCTTCCCTCCTTGTAATAGGTCTTGAGAGATTGCCCTTTTGCACGTGAACCAGACAAATTCTTGGCAATTTTTTATACAGGAGAGCTACTATAATTTCATGCCTCTTCAAACACACAGTAAAAGCAATCAAGGGAAAAAGAAATTAAAAACTAATTCTGCTATTTATTCTCCTCATTTATTTTATCAGTCGTCCCACTGTCACACTGAATAATAATCAACAAGACTTGATACACACACTTAGCAGAGGGCAGACATCTTTGTGGCTTTCCAGAGAAAACTGCAAGCCCCAGGCAAATACTGATTCTCAAGGAAAGATTGGATTAATCACAGCAAATGTGATGCCAGGGTTAACATTTGTGTTCACTCAGCTATCCGGGCAAGCTAACCATGGTGCAAGTTTACCTAACTAATCATGTCAATAAGGAGGGGGAAAAAGGCTTCAGAGCAGTTTGCTATCACAGAAAACTGCTGGTATGTGGAAGGTGAAGTAGACAGAGTGTCTACAAAGAGGTATAAAATTACAACAGAAGTATTGTGACAGACTACAGATAATTATTACTTATAATGTCTGGCTGCAATTATTCAATTTTGTACCATTTCACATTTAGTAGCTTAGTGTTGGAATTAGGAGGCCAAAGATGTTTGGAGGAATTCCAGTTCAGTCTCAGTCACTTTATGGTATTGGTTCAGAATACCTCCGACAAAACACAAGACCAAAATAAAACCAATATTTAGTTTTCTTTTGAGATCTAGTCTTGCTGGGGAAAACTGCCCAAGCAATTTTAGTCTTAGAGAATTTTAAAAGCCTGAGGGCTTTTGTTGTGCTTTCTGTTTGCTTGTTTTGATTTGTTTGTATGATTATTTGTTTTGTCTTTTTATCAAATCAGTTGTGAAAATAATGAATTCAGCAAGGTTAGATATGACTGTACAGAAATGTGTGTTTTGAGTGGTGCCTGGATGCACATTTAAGCGTCAACTGTCATTTGTGTGAAGCATGTCTCTAAGAAAATGGCACTCCTGCATCTCCTGATAGACTAGCGCACAGTCAGCTCCAGAAGAATCATTTTGTTCAGTGTAACAGCAGAATAACTTCAAGTGGACAAACCAGAATGAAATGAAATATCCCTAGCCCTATGGGACTAGAATTACAAAGATCTCTTAAGGTATTTGTTGTGATTTCTGTAAGTGCACATAATGTTCTCTAACTCCTTAGAAAATTAAAATGACACAACTAGAAGCTCTTTAAAACATCTCTGTATATTCATTTGCCTTTGCATCACTGTCTAACCACCTTCACAAACCTGCCCTTTGAAATTTTGTTCCTACAAAGGGAGATTTTGAGTACCCATTTTTATATCATTTTCTCTACAGAGTTCTGAGGCACCATTTAGGATACTGACTTAGGCCAGGGACTGTCTGAAGCCAACTTGTTCCCCTTTACAGTGAAAGGGAACAGGTTATCATTTACTGTGCCTCTCAGTGCAGTATTTCCTTGAACCATTCCCCTAAAGCACACCTGTCTGTGACATTTAGAAGCTTGGTTTTCATTAGATGCCAAGGCTCGCTGGAAATGAAACACCAAGAAGAAACACACCGACCTAGTGAAGCTCTGGACATCAGAGAGCTACTTCCTGACAACTTGGCCACCACCTCTTTGCATCCCTCTTGAAAAGCTGGCAAGGGACAAAGACCACCAAGAACAGTAGCTCCTCATTTGTCAGCACTTCTAGACATAGAGTTGAGACCAGAGGCATTCTGCATTTCACAGCATGCCCCATGTACCCCAGCACAACAATCCCTGCCTTACAGTTAATTTGAGCATTGTATATAACGTTTCCAATGTGGTCAATTTTAACATTGCCTCTACTTCTCCTACTCTACTTCAGACAGATCCAAGGAAGAGCCAAGGTAGATCTACCTACCACTGCACAAGTGCTACACATGTCAGTGTACGCAAAACACTTTTAGGAACTTCTAGGAGCCAGTGCACGCAAATGCAGAAAATTCCAAAACAGCTAAATTTCACCACTGTTCATCCTTTCTCTTTCCTCCTGGGAATCAGGCTCTGTGCTCTCAAACTTTGAAAAGAAATGTCTGGTTCCAGACGTTTTTTGTCCCTATGCCTCCCCATGCTTTTTCTCCTCCAAAACAGCACAGTCATTCAGGCTGTCTGCATCCCTCATGAGATGCAACATTCGACCCCTGACTTTGGAGTACTCCAAAAAGGCTCCAGGAAGTGCTCCAGAAGACATGTAGCTGCCTAACAACTCTGAGAAGCTGACAGCACTCATTTAAAAGCACCCAGAGCACCCTGGTTTTACTGCTGCTTCTTTCAAACCATTCATTGTTTTTGTAACCTCACTAGATGCCTATCTTACATGAGTCCCGTAAATACTTTTCCAAATATAGACCCAAGTATCCTTATGCAAAATACCCACTGCAGACAAAGTTTTTATGTAGTTGTAGAAATAATATTATTATCACAATTAGTGATGTCCTTAAATATACATGAAACATTTCACAGAACAACTGCTTGGTCTTTAAAGGAAATTTGCTTTTTCCCCTGGATATAGTTTTCTCCTAGCAGAGGAAAAGAATTATGCCGTCCAAAAGGAGCATTATAAATTTTACTACTGGGCTAAATACAATGATGCATAAATCTGGCAACTGTGAAGTCTTGTTAAATAGATAAATGTTTAGGGCTTTAGCCCTGCCATTTATCAAAAGGACCTTCCCCTACACTCTTCATCCTGACGGCTGCAAGCATTTTTAATGTTGGAATAAAACTCCTTTGATTGTTTGAAAAATACCTGCAGAAAACTAGGCTCTCGCAGTTAAAAATACTTGCCTTCATAGTTTAATGCAAGTCAGCAGCAGCCTGCTGGGTTCCCAGACTCAGAGAGGTTCATGGCCATGTCTGAATCTCTTCCAAAGCACTCATTTGGTTGTCTAACACGAAAATAAAATTTAAAAAATTAAGCAAAAACTTTATCTCTGTCTGTACTACTATTGGGAAAATCTGCTGGCCACTCTCATTCTTGAGCTGTTGGCCCAAAAACTTCCTCAATTTTTGCAGAATTTTTCCTGCTGATACAGTCATCCTTTGTATCCCTTGAATACAAGCACACATGTTGTTAGCTAATGGTATCCTTGGATTTCCCAGTATTTGGAACTCCAAGTCCAGAGGTGGAATGGAGCCCTACCCCATGAGCTCAAGGTCTACCTGGAATGCATCATAATGCACATTCATGCCCACTGCCATGAGCTACAGCCTAGAGCCCAGCTCAGAGACTTTCCTCTAATCACTTCTCAACGATGAAGACTTTCCTGGGCATCAGTTCACACTCATGTTTCCCCATATTTTATTTGATAAATTATATGCAGGAGTGAATGGGGAGTCAATATGATCCATATGTTAGTGAATATACAGCATCACTTCTTCACCACTGTAGCCATACAAAGTTCTTTAGTTTATTGTCTTTACCAAGTTAAATCAAATTTAATATTGCAGGAACATGTCATGTCACTTATCCAGAAACCACCATTCACAATTTAGAGCACCATAAAAATGATAATAATAAGAAGAATTATATTTCTCATTGACTGCCACAGTAGAAATGAAGCTTATTCCTTTTTATTAAGCACTTATAAGGTCCTCATACCCTCTTATCTATTGCCTGAGGCACTCATTCTCTCCAAGAAAAATCACTATTAATCCTTGTTTGTGCCAAGTCCTCACAGTACAATAGTGTGTCCAGAAAAAGATGCCATTTAATAAAAAATTTAAGGTTATTACAGTTAGAATCAGTGTGGGCAAGCATAGATCACTTGTGGCCTTTGCTTTAGAATGCCTGGAAATTTGTTCACAAAAAATATCCCCAAATATTATGATTATTATATCAGAGATGGTACAAAAGCAGAGAAATCTAGCCAAAAATTTGATTATATGTTTTGGAGATTTTGGTTATAGACCTATGAACCTTTACAGGTTGTTCGTTGGTACATGTTAAACAGATCTTAAATTAATCTGACTTTATGGTATATTGCAAATTCCATCTTGAGAAGGATATTTATCTAACGTGGGAGATGCTTCTGTGGTTTATGCAGACTGCAACTCCCCCGTGTAGGGAATCTCTCCTCTGTGTCAGAAATTTGCAATACCCTGAAGCACTGAATCCCATAACCACAGCAAGCAGGGAAGAAGATTGCACAAACACATTTAAAATCCCTCTTCCTCTGTATGGAAAGAGTTTGTGTAGAATAGGTACTCATTTATAGGAAAAAAAGTGAGAAGAGGTGGTCATGGCAAAGACCTCCCCCAGACATCACTGACACAAACTGTAGGCAAACAAAAAACTGCAGTGCTAAAGCAACAGGAACATCTCTGCAAGAATGTGGTGTTAATGGAGCTTGCTCCATTTCTTCTTTTTTTTTCTTTCTTTCTTTCTTTCTTTCTTTCTTTCTTTCTTTCTTTCTTTCTTTCTTTCTTTCTTTCTTTCTTTCTTTCTTTCTTTCTTTCTTTCTTTCTTTCTTTCTTTCTTTCTTTCTTTTTCTTTTTCTTTCTTTCTTTCTTTCTTTCTTTCTTTCTTTCTTTCTTTCTTTCTTTCTTTCTTTCTTTCTTTCTTTCTTTTTCTTCCTTCCTTCCTTCCTTCCTTCCTTCCTTCCTTCCTTCCTTCCTTCCTTCCTTCCTTCCTTCCTTCCTTCCTTCCTTCCTTCCTTCCTTCCTTCCTTCCTTCCTTCCTTCCTTCCTTCCTTCCTTCCTTCCTTCCTTCCTTCCTTCCTTCCTTCCTTTTTCTCTCTTTTTTATCTTGCTTTCATCCCTTCCCAATATATGTGTGTTTGCATACTTATATTCTTAGAAGAAAAAAGCCCAGAATAATTTGAAATTTCAGACTGAATTACCTCAAATCTTCTGGCTTAAAAGTAGAATAAAATAAAGTAAGTGGTGAGACTCTTAGAGAACATCATCCCTGGAGTGTTTCTTAACAGCATTTCTTTAGAAATGGGGGAAATAGTTTGGATTGCTCCTATTTTCAGGCAACATGAACACACCAACAGCTTAGGAAATGATTTAATCTACATAAACAGGAAATTCTGTGTGGGATACTCACTTCTCTCGAAGCTGAATAATTCTATACAAAATTTTTAGCTGTAGAGGGGAGACCAACAAAAAGACTGATTGTAGGAAATCTTGGTTTTTTATGGAATGTATGGAGAATATCAAGTTTTCAAATCATATGTCACAGAGGAATTAAAGGTTTTCCTATAGGTGCAGCAACATATGACATTCCTATTCCTGAATACCTAAAGCTAGCACTTCCTGAAAGGAACACAATTGCATTTCAGGCTGGTGCTCTGAATCACACAGTCAGTTTGCACTTGGATCTTTCATACACCTCATAATGAGTCATACTATTTATTTCCTTTTATTCTTACATATTTTATACAAAACAGAAAATAGCAGAAAAACCAGCAGCAATTTGATCTTCAAATACCCTGTGTTATAATCAGCTCACAAAGAGAAACAGACCCTCGAGACAGCCAACATGCAAGCTGTTAACTAGCAAAGGATAAAAAAATGAGCCCAGATAAATAGGCATGGATGAAGTTTTACCCTTTTCTGGAGCCTGGAAATCTCAGCATAGGTCCACACCAGCACTTGGAGTCAACCTTAGCACTAGTAATTTCTGGCCAAGTGCACAAAACCTTTCACCAAACCTCTTGCACAAGAAGTTTCTCTCCTCAGGACCAAGAAACCCTGATGAACGATGATGCATATTATCATAAATGTCCTGCTGAAGAGTGCCAAGCACAACATAAAATATGGGCTATCACACCCTCCTCCTCAGTAGTGCACAAGAGACATAGAGGACCAGATTTTTGCACACCTTTTCTTGTCCCATATCTGCCCATTACAGGCCATATTCATGAGAACTCATCTATTCCCCCGTGGCTGTGACAATCCCAGGCAAAGTGAGCCACTGATTAAGACATCTGTCATCCAGGGTAACACAGGAGGGATATCTCTGAGCTCATGAAACAAAGGGGAGGGCAAAGCTAGCCTTTGTATCATCATGTCTGCCCCACCCCCAAATCTCCTGAAGCACACATCCAGTGTACTCTAACAGACCAAGCTCTCAGAAAGCCACCCATTAAATTATGCCAAAGTCCCTACTTCTTTTGGTTTAGGGCACCTTCCCTGTTCTTATGCATCCTGTAGTTAGAGATCTTAGAAAGGGGTTGATTCCTGGGAGTCCCCTGAAGGAGTCACACATCATGGGGACAGCTGTTCTGAATGAAGTACGTGAAGGCTCATACACCGCAGTGGAAATGGCTTTCATAATGCTCCCCAATATTAACAGAGATCAATCCTAAATATCAGACTGTGTAGATCGTGGTTTTAATAGGAGATTTAACCTCCTTTATGACCAGCCTTTCTATGTAATCCTTGAAACACAGCAAGTGTGGATGTCAGTCACTCCTGCACCGTGAAGTGGAGCTTAAGCTCCAGCTGTAATTGTGTGAGTTAAAAGAATTTTACTAATGACCACGGGTACTTTCTGAAGAGTGGACACAAGGGAGGATTTTCCAGTGAAGTGCAAAAAATATGTTTGTGGCAGGAGAACACATCAATATACTCAGGACTGTGTTGACTACAACCTCAAAGCAAAATCCCTATGCCCTAGGACAGGATGAACAAACCCTAAAGGCAGATTTATAAAGGGAGTAGGGAGAGATGTTAAAATCTTTTCATTTTCTTTTCTAGTCCCTCAGGCTCTTTTTGTGACAGAGAGAAATTCACATCTGAATTACCTAAATACAGGAATTTTCAAGGCAAAGGAGAGAGACCAGCTCTGGTAAATTAGTTAATTCCTCTGGCTCATTATGTCAGCAGCAGGTTCAGACAAGCCGAGACTGGCTGTTATTGCAAATGTACAGCGTAGGAGGAAAAAAATACCAGTGTGAAGGTTTGGACCTTTTCTTCTTAGAGTTGCTTTAATTAGAAAACCAGACTCTGGGAGGCTTTATACTGTGAAAATCCAATTGTTAAAAAGGATTGGGGGTGGAATACCCACATCTGCCCATCAAGTTACTGAGCTGTCCATCCCGTATATCACAGTTTGTGTCCTTTGTCCAAAGCGGCTCTTATCACCTGGACATTTATTCCACAAGCACAAAAAGCCACTTTGAAGACATAGCTCTTTGTTCACCTTCAAACACTCTTTCTGGTGTCAGTTTAGGAGTATTGAAATTTGTCTACATTGCTTGTTTCAAAAAAAAGTTGCACAGGTGGCTGGGAGACAGAAAAAGCCCTTGTCTGATATTTCTCCATTGCTTTATGTTGCAAGACGGCAGTGGTAAGCAGTGGGAACCCACCCCAAGAGGAAGAGGATGGGTGGCAAAAGGGTCATGGTGCCAGCCCGGATAGGAGGAGAGCTGTGGCTCCTTGTATTGCTAGGGGTACACGTGTTGTTGCACAGGCCAGAGATGCCCAAGCTTTAAAATTCATATCCCTCACCTGGTCAGTGATGAAATGGCCTTATTAGCATTTTCCAGATTTATTCAGTATAAATAAGTAAAGATCTCAAAGAACATTTGGGTCCTTGAAACAGCACAGTATGTATTTTGCTCAAGACAGAGATGCAAATCTCTGCACATCATCAGCTGCCTAAACGCCAAACTTGCACCATGACAGCAGTGCTAAAGCTGGTGCTTCCAGAAAATATCAAATCTCAGGCAAGTGGTCAGTGCTTGTGCAATCACTGTTAATGGCTTTGAAGCCTCTTGGAGTCTGCATGTGCACAGACCAAAGAACAAGCGACGGCTCAGTGCTTCACAGAGACAGCAAACTCACACTAACAAACACAACACACACGAGCACAAGCAGCCTGACCAGCTCAAGTTATGGGCAAGAGAGAGCACAGATGGGCATTTACTCATGAAATATGTGAATAATCCCCTTATGTATCATTTTTTGATTCCACTACCACAGGTCATGCATGAAAATAGAAATAATTGCTTTTCCTTGGCTTGCTGTTAAAACTGCAATGACTTAAGCCCTTGGAAGCACTGATAAGAGATGTCTCTGCTTCAAAACTGTTAAAATGTTGTTTTAACAACATTTTTAACATTTGGGTGTTAAAAATTTATTGTTATTTTTCACAATCTTATATAAGCAACCTATGCTGAAAGGTTCTGGGGAGAGGGAGAGAATAATCCAGAGAAAATTATAATCACAAAAAAAATTAAAATTGTATGAGGCAAAAGAAGCAATAGCATTGCCAACATAAACACCACATTTCTCTTGAAATTCCAACAGAAGTTAGAACTCTTAGTAGAAAATACAAGTTTAGATATTAAGTAGGAGAAAATGCACATACATACTTATGTTTACATGGGTTTTGTTTTGTTCAAATCATCAAAGGACTTAGGTGGCAGACATAAAGGATGAGGAGGGCATGATGGAGGAAAAACATCCATATAGTTTGGCATCCCTCCAAGACTAGTTAGAGATTTTCACAAATCCTCAGGGACCCTAAGATCTCCCCAGTTTTAATGATAACACAGTCACAGTACTTCATTAGCCTTATTATAACAAATTATTTCTCTGCTATGGGATTTTAGTCATGAGCCAGTGACTTTGGCTGTGCTAGGGAATGGGAACATCCCTCCAAACTGTGTTTAAAATGTTAGTGTCACCCAGAGGTGATGCATCACCAACCTACATAGCTATGAATATTTTTACAAGGGCTGCCCAAAAATAAAACTTCTCTCAGACACTAAAACAACTCATACAGAGGGTGTGATTGAGCTGTAAGGGAAGGTGAAAAGCAAAAACAGTATGAAGGAAGGAATATGTTTGAATCTCCATGGAAGATAAAGCAGGATGAAAACAGGAATTAAAAGCAGTGAGTAAACCAAACTGAGCTCTGATTCTCCAGGAACATATTTAATCAAATTTATTGCTTGAGTGTAGCTTCAGCACTGTGTTTTGGGAGTCGTGCTAAGGCTCTTCTCAGGACCATGGCTGATGGGACTTTTTGTGTCCAAACAAGTTTAAAACCTGTATCTTTAATAAGTGGTTCTGCCTGTGAGCACATAAGAGTACACTGGGTATCTGCATGATAGCTGATGTAGGAATAGGGAGTAGATCAGGCTGATGAGCATAAAGACATGCATGGCGTCCATGAACAGATATGGGCAATCTTTGAATCAAGATTTTTCTTATCAGTGGCAGGAGAGTGGGTGTCAGGGCTCTCTTGTAGCAGTACTTGGATGGAAATCTTTACTGCTTAAAAGAAAAATTCAGTTAGAAGCTAAACTCCTCTGTGACAGTGCAAGAGATGGACTTGAAGTGCACTGATGTCCCTAGGAATATTCCATTCAATATCAGTTTATTTTAGATCATTCTTAAAAGCACTTAATAATATTTTCAGAAGTCTTTAGTAGCTCACCTCCAGTTCAGATGTTTTACTAATATGCATTTATGCCTACAGTTCCTTATTTGGTGAAAAACTGTGTGAAGAAAAGGTCTCAGTATTAACTGAAATATGCCATGGCTTTTCCCTCTTGACACTCCTGGATCATGGATTGATAGGCAGCCAGAAATTTTGCCAAATCAAATTAGCATACCCTGAACAGGCTGAGCTCAAGCTTTTGGTCTTCTTGCTCCCAGCCCAGCAGGTATCTGCTCAGTGCCCTGGTTTAAATATAGTGAAGCTGATCCTTGCATGAATGGTGAATCAAAGTTTGGTCTAACCTCCCCAGAGGCATCCTCTAGGGCGGAGTGCCAAGCCCAAGGCTACAAACACAGGACAGGTCTGTATCGGTTTTGAAGAAAGCTCAACTCACATATTGAATAACTGCCAATGAAGACCAAGGATTTATGGCACCCAGTTTGGGAGGACTTGAATATGTTAGTAACACCAAGAGATCCAGCTGGAGCTGCCCAAAACTTTGCTGAGGATCAGCAGTTTTAGAACAGGGTGAAACAACGCATTTTACTGAACTTCCAGGTGATGAGATATGGTCATTGCATGTGAACAGACTCTGCATAGGGTCTGCTTCATTTTAGATGTTCACCTTCATTCAAAACTGCTTACAGACATACAGAGAAGACTGAGACTTCTCCACAGATAGTTATTTGCTCTTTGTCTCAATTTATCCATGGGAATGAAAACTTGTGTTGCTGCTAGCCTTCAGAAGCTACAAATGACAGCTTTTCAAAAGGGGAAGGAATAATCTTGCTTTCCTTACATACCAGTATTTGAATTAGATTTCAGAGCATTTACAGCTCAAACAGAGGGATATCAGATCAGTCTCTCGGTTCCAAGTCAGTTCCAAGTTTGTGGCAGTGACATTGACAATGACAATTTATAGGTTACCAGAAAAAATTTACACAGAAATATCTGACATTGAGTAAACAGGGAGATCCCAACAATTAAGTTTAATGTATTCAATTTTGCAACTGCAACCACATTTGATGGAAAATATTCCTAGTCATTTTCTGCAAATATCTATAATAAGAATCAGAAATGTGATGTAGCTTAAGCAGCTTGAGAACTTACTGATTCCTGAGTTTTCATAACAACTTTCATTTCACAGATAGAGCAATTGCCTTTAAGATGGACAAATACATATGTGTTTATATACACATTTAAAGTTTTAAAGAACAGTTCTGGGATCAGATTTCTCCATTTTATGGGTTACTGTGGAAACAGATTAGGCCTTTGGAAATAAAAAACCATGTTTGACTATAATGCAAAGAACAATCCATAGCATGAAAGGAAAGAACAGCTGGGAGTGGAATAGTGTAAGCTGACATGTCAGACAGTAGCCAGACAAAGTGAGCCAGGGACTGTCTGAAAAACAGAGGGGGGAGAAGAAAAAGTAGGAACTAAGCGCTGTCAACAAAGTCTACAAAATGGTCCAGCTGTTCACTCTCATCATAACTAAAAAAATAAGGCGAGAATTCCAGGCTGAGGATTAAATTTATGAAGAGAAGAAAACCTGAATGGAAAAAGTGAATAGTGTTTCAGACAAAGCAGACCCTGCGCGGAAGTCTTTGTTCGGAAATAACTTGGAAAGCACAACACTGGGTTCCGGGCAAAACACACATCCCTCCACAACCTTTCTTATAAAAGGCCAAAAGGAATCTTAATACACTGAATTAAGCAGTCTTTTACAGAAAACATGGCTTGTATAATTTCATTGTTTCGGGCTAAGCATTAATGTCCTAGATAGATAAATAGATTTAGAGAATTTGAGAGAAGGCATATCCAGCACTGCAGAAAGGGCTAAAAGGTGAACAAATTTCACCACAAATCTCTGCTAAAACCTGAAATGAAAGCCCAAAGGACTTCTGATATACTGTAAATAGTCAGCCAGTTCCTAGAGTCTTAAGCGATGTCTGGTCTTTTGTTCAGACAATGGACAATTGAATCCAAGATGAACGGTTCCCAGGATTACGTGCGCACTCTGAGCAGCACAGAGGAAAAGAGAAGTGTTAGAGAGGTTAATTCAGAGACATGCTTACCTCCCAAACAAAGGCATTCAGCAGCACAGAACCTGATTAGGGACTCTTCAAGAAATACACATAATGTCATTCACATTGCATAAGCAGCTGGGACTATGTATGTGCGCATATTTAGGAAATAATAATGAATGCACTTTCTTCTCTTTGGTTTTTTTCTTTTTCCTTTGAATAACGTCTCCTGTCCAATGATCTCTTAGGAGCAAAGCCAGCTAAATAGCTAGCAAAATGATTGATTTAGAAGTTGCTTTGTTTCCATTGTCTATGAGATCACTCCAGGCATTCAGCAACCTAATCTGTTAACTCCTGTATCAGTAAGTATATTACAAATCTGGAATAAAACCCATAAATGATTACTGAGGGAACTTCATATTCTTTAGATTAAACTAATTATGAGTGTGGATTTCATTAGTGATAGGACAGCTCTGAAATATCATTCATAGTTATTCATCCATGCTCTGGTACCCAAAGATAACACTTGCAAATGTCAGGGTAATAATAGGATAAACAGGTTGAACTAATATCCAAAACAGCATGTCATCTGGGTTTTCAATATTTACACTTGGTGCCACTTAAATGAGTAGGATGCGATGAAGAGGAGCGCCAGATATCCAAAGCTTTCATAAATCTCACTTTTATCACAGTCATGGTGCATTTGTGTTTGTCATCCAGCAGTTCTTGCTTTTGTTTATGTCCAGCAGCTTCATCACCTTTGCCAAACATGCCTTGAAGTATGCTAATCCATTTGAGTTTTTTTTCTTTTTTAATTTATTTTGCTAGATAAATATCCACCCCATCCATCTCTCCTGACTTGCCCAGTCTTTCTGTATATTTCCTTTGCCACTCTCCTTACCTGCAAGATTACAGCTATAATCATGGATAGGGCCAGGTTCCCAGGGAAACTGTGTGGACTGTGGTTCAGCAGGCAAGGAGGCACGTCCAAACAGCATTCTAGGCCCCACGTAAAGGCCTCCCAGAATGATGTCCATGTACACAAAGGCCAGGCCTGCATCAGGCAAAACTTTCATGGTTTAAATTATGAGTGGGAGTGTAACAGTGTGAAGATAACACACAATAGTGCAAGAGGTGTGAGCCTGTGAGGACACTGAATTTCCCTGGAGAACCATGATTACAGTAGCAATCCTATGAAATTTCAAGGTAAAAATGCTCAGTAGCCTTCAAAGTGTCTCAGTGATATTTCAAGCTGCTCATGTAGCAGGTGTAATCTTGGCACTGACATGGCTCACTTAAAATGAACCCAAACCTGGACGGACATTTTAGGGACATTTAGTTGATCAAGGACGTTAGAAAAATAACTCTCTTGCTAAACTTAAGTCTGTGGTATTCCAAAACATCCCTGCTGCTCTTCAAGAGAAGAAATCAGTACTTTGACTTACATCTTCTTATGATCAAGAACATACATCATACACACCCTTATTCTGATTGGCTGCTTGAGACTTCTCATGTTGTCATTTATACCTGTGTTTTAACCCATTTTGTGGGTTTGAAGGCCACTCAGTTAGCCCTGCATGGTGACTTTGGTACCCGAAGGTTGTCAAAAGCAGCAGCCAGTGTCATGAAAACACTTGCAGGTTCAGCATCTCAGTTGAAAATTGTGCTACAGATCCAGGAGAGACCATAATGGCATGTAGGATTCATCTATAACCTCACTGACATAAGAAATACCTTCACCATGGGAATCCTTTTCCAGTTCCAGGTGGACAAGAGGTGTAGTTCCTCTTTGATACACATGACAGTGTGGCCATACAACCACCTGTGTGTAACCCAGGTATGGACCCCCAGACCAAGCCTAGATGAGCAAGAAGGAGCAGGAAGGGCTGTGTAGGATGGAGGAGATGGTGCCTAGGACCTGGCATTGACACTGTGCATATCTAAGGGGTTGCTTGCAGAGGACGTCCAGTATGGTCCTCTTGAGCCCAGCAGATGGACTGTGCTAGTTGTGCACATTTTCTGGGTTGGTGTCAGTCAAGAAAAATTCAGATCAGGATCTGCAAACCTTCTATGGGATGTGAACCAAAGCATAAACAGGGAGACTCAGTTCAAAACCAGGCTCCTGATCTATATATATATAATACTCTTAGATTAGCTCAGAAAGCTGATATTAGCTCAGTTGGTTAGAACATGGAGGTAATAATGCCATGGTCATGGGTTGATCCTGTTGTATGGGCCATCCACTTAAGAGTTGAACTTGATCATGCTTGTGGATCCCTTCCAACTAGGAATATTCTGTAATTCTATATGAAAATGTTAACACCAACAAAATAATAACCGAATCTTTGTGTGGGAGGTCACTGTGCAGAGCACTGTGTATTTCCACAACATTTTATCCTTTTGCCCTTCAGAATATATTGGCAGCATGCACACTGTCTCCTGGGAGAGTGCTTTGCCTGTGTTTGCACCTGAATAATAGCTAGGAGTTACTTAGGAGAACGGTATTTTTAACATGAGCCAAAAGCATGCCAAGAGCCATTCCAAAAATTGAACATTTAAACAATGTAGATGACAGAGCCCAAGTACCTCAAATCTGCTGCTTGGCAGGATTTAGTGCTGGTGCAGATGAAGTCCTGGTTTCACAGTGTCCCTCTCAGAGTGCTCCCAAAACCAGGTCGCAGGATCGATGCACTGATCCAAGTATCATAGCAAAGCCATGAACAGACTCAAAGCTTTGGAGGGATGAATGTTACTTTCCTCATTTTGTTGAGCTATGCAGCACCAAGAAGAGCATTTGGCCTTTAGTAACAAAGAAATAACTAAAGTAACATTTTAACTGTGATCACTACTGAACTGCTTTGAGTTAAAAATGCCAGAAGTCTGCATTGTTATTTTAGAGAGTGTCAGATGCAATAGCCTGGTCACCTTTAACCAAAAGCAATTAGTTCTCAGAGTGAATTGACAAAGTCTTTAGAAAAGTGGGTGGAATTGATTAGCTGCTGATGCATCCTTTTTACTTTCTTTATCTACCCAAACAGCAGTGATTTCATCAGAATAACTGATGTTAAGAAATACTAGAAAGAACATCAATAGGGAAAACACCACTTTTTCATAGTAGAAAGGACTGAAACACTCCTCTAGCTGCCCTTATGGTGACAACAGACATTTGTCCAGTGTGTAGGATCACATCTCATCTCCTCCCAAACTTTTGTCAACTTCTGTCTGCCTGCGCACGGGACAGCATGGCTAATTCAGTTAATTCCTGCTGCCCTTCCATCCTCAGGCCTCAGATCTACAAAAGCAGAAGGAACAAAACACAGCCTGCACCTGCAGTACCAGAAAATGACCTTGAGGTCCTACCTCCAGTATGCTTAAAAGTGGGGGCTTTGAGGGCAAAAGATAAAAAGTCTGGATCCAGCTGAATGTGAATGTTTTATGATATCTTTGCAATCTGGCATGCTGGCACCACTACGGCACCTCCGATCTTTGCCATTATCTCAGCTGTCCATGTGAAATAAATGAAAGATGCATCTTTGCAGAGCAGACCGCCTGAGTGGCATATTCTTGCTAGACACTGCTGTGCTTGGAGAGGAAAAAATAATTTCCACACAAAAGTCACACATCCATAGAATGTGAAGTGAAAGAGTGTGGCACAAAAGTTGCTTCAGTGTTTTAATTTTCAGGTTCTGTAAATAACATACAGGAAGAAATTCCACATACTGCTTTGAACTGATAGATAAAGTTGGAGCTCTTTCAGAAGATGATGGATGGACTCTATTCCTAGGCACACGAGGCTAGGACAGAAGAGATATGAGTTCTGACAGCACTGCCAAAGATTTCTGTCATGATGTCAGACGTCCTTGTTAATCTCTTGCTACCTCAGCTCCCCATCTCCAGTCCTGCTGATGGATTATTTTCTTCCTTTATGCTGTGAGCAGCGTATCGTGTACTTGTACAGCAGCTGGTGCAGCGGACCAAGCCTGGAATGGGAGACCTGGGACTGAGGTGCATTAGGGGAAACCAGCACAGAACACAGTCAAAATGAAAATATCTTCCTAAATTGCATTTATGCAGTCCGAAGTACTGTTTTAACCTAAGTTAGACAGGTTTTTAACCAGAATCCTGCAGTATTTAACCATCTTAGCTGCCCACCTAGCTGTCCTCTTAATCCAGGACACATATTCCTATCCAGTTACTAAATCTTTTTGGAAAGAAGAGCATCTGGTGTTTCATTTGTACTGACACTGCACTGGAACCTCACCTTTTCCTCATGCCAGAAGGGATTTCAAGGCAGATGCTACCAGAACACATTGATTTCCTCTAAATAAAACATTTAGTACCCCTACAGAGCAAGTGGCTTTTTAAGCCACTGGGATATGGTGAAGTCTTTAGCAGCTCCATGCTCAATGAGCCTCCAGGGATATACTGTCAGAAGGGGCAGATGAAACAGGTGTGTGATGAGGTCGTATATTTTCCCATTTCTTTTGGATTCCTTTATTTTCACAAAAGACTAGGTCAGGCCCTGTGTGGCTCTTCCCTCTTTGCTATTAATTTCCACAATTTCTATCACCAGGAAACCCTTAGTTCTCAGTTCCCAAAATTGGCAAAGAGCACATAAATTACTTGTACCACCCACCCTGGTGTTTTCCAGATTAACATGACTGTTGCTGCAACTGTTGTCATCAAGCATAGCCAGACCAGCTGTTAGAGCCAGCAACACAAAGGCACAGACAGAAAAAAAGCCAAAGCTAGACCAGAACAAAAAGACCAGGCCAAACGACAGACAAAGTTGAGCGCCCACACTCAGGCTGAAGCTCTGCCCCAACAGAAGCAAAAGTTGATGGTCCCTGTCCTCAGCAGGCACTCCTGTCTCTCCAGCAGGCTCTGCAGCCACTGGGCACCAGGAACTCCCCACTCTTCCCTGAGCATGATAATTATCATATTTACAGTCTTTTAGAGAAAAAGCATAAAAAAAGCATTGTGAGGTCTGCAAAAGGTACTAAGGCTGAAGATTCCTGGCAATTGGATCCTGGGAAGGTGACAAATATCATCAGGTATTACAGCACCAGTTAAACCTCCTGGAGATGAGGTCCATGCTCCATGTGCTGATGAACAGCAGATGGGTCATCACGTTAGGGCTATGGATGCATCGCTGCTGTGTTCATTTAGCATTCCAGTAGAGCTACAGCATTGAAGCATTGCCAATTGCTAGTTTCTTCGTCTGCTCTTTCATTTCCATCCTCAGAAGAACCCTGGCATTTCCCTCCCACTCCCCATTTCCTTGTTAGAGCCCAGGGACTCCTGTTACCAGCCAATTTCTGAACCTTGTTTTCTAGTTGTCTTGAACCAATTTTTGCCTATTTCAGGTTGAAAAATCTCCAGTCCTTCTCTAATCCCTAATTTTATAGCAATATACACCTTGGTCCCGACTCATTCTCCCAGTTATTGCTGGAATAGGCATAGTAATTAATGAAAAGTTTATAACTGAAAACAAAATAGCTTTTCTCGCTGCATAAATTCCATAGAATTCCATAGAAGGCAAGGGCTAAAAATGCCAGGATATGGAGCCACTGTTACGGCTTTTTATCTGTATGTGTGAGTACTAGTCTGGGCTTTTCTTATTTTTCTAATCTACATAGCATGGGCATTTTTATACTGTCTGTAAATTATGGATTTTCTTTCCAGATATCAGCACATCCTGCCAGGGTCTGAGGCAGTTAGCAATTACAGTAATTTACCTTCAGATTTAGCAAGGCTTTATGTTTGTGGGAATAAATGAATTTTTGATAGAGTAGCTAAACAAAAATAATAAAAAAAAAGGTAAAGAAAAAATCAATAAGGTAGACTTAAGAGATTCCTTTCTTTTGTCTTCCTCTTTCCATTACCTAAAGAATGATATAATGTATATTGGATCAAATAAGTGTCTCAGTTAAATCCAAAGAAAGTTTTTTGTTCATTCTCAAGTATTTATTTCTAAAGTTGGATTAGTTTTCTCCAGGTTTTTTTGGCAGCTTAAACTTATAAAGACATAATTCAAAACAGGAACTCAGCCTAATTTCAAAAATACTTTTTAAATCCACTTTTTTCCTCCATTTTCATTAGTTTAACTATGCTGTTTAATTCAACCGGAATTAGCATATCTTGATGCTTCTTTGGGGAAAAAATAACTGTTAATCACAAAAATGCTGTCATACTGCACCCATGACTGGAAGGGGTGTAGAGAGAGACAGCTCTGGGGTGCATCTCAAGGGCGTCTGTCATAGCCCTGCCCTGGCTGTGCCTGAGCTCGGCCATGACCAGGGACAGGCCAGCAGCTGCAGTGACAGAGCTGCACCTCTGAGCACAGGGGCTCCCTTATGTCCCCAGATGTGACATTCTGCCATAGAGCACAAAAGGAAAGGGGAGTGAGTAAGGGATTTTAAAAGGAATTTGACATTTCTAATCACAACGCATCTCGTAGCCTGCTCCTTTCACATCCAGCGAGGCTCAAGGAGGGGAGAAAAACTGAAGCACACTGGAAGGTTTGCCCCAGCCAAGAGGTAAGGCCAAGCTATTTAATCTTTAAAGCTTCGGAGCTGACTGCCCTCAAAGTGAGCTCCTGGCCTTCTCTGCTGGCCTTTTCCATGTAGAGTTATTCCCTCTAAATCTCTGCACCTCATACTAGGACCTTTACAATTGTCATAGTCCTCTCAAATCCCTTCTCTTCTGGCATTGCTGTGAGCTATATTTCTCCCTAAAAACAATAATAAACAATAGAAACAGGCACAAGAAGAAATCAAGAAAAAAGCAGAAGAAGGGTATGAATTTTCTATCTGCTGAAGGAATACATCCCAGTGGAAAAATAATAACAACTGCACAATTAAAAGAGAAGAGATTCCTGGTTTGAAAGCTCACAATGCATTTGTTACAGTCTTAATGATTACATTTATCACACCACAGTCATTGAAGAAGGTAAGTCCAGAAAATAAAACAAGATATTTTGAAGGCAGCTAATCACATTAATTAATTATTAAACAATGTTCATGGACTATCTAAAACCAGCATGGTTTCTGGCAATGTCACATTCATTAGAAAGCTCTTCCCATTGCTGAACAGTAGGAGTGGGGCACTGTGACATTAACCAGTAACTGTGGTGAGCAACAACCTCTTTCATGGAGCTGTGGGTGTGCATGATTAAAAAATAAATAGGGGATCCATTTTCCAACTCCTTCTAGGACAAAGAGAAGAGGGGAAATATTGGCGAATGTAGGGAAAAATTATTTCTTTTTCTTCTAGCCCAGCTAATTTTAATTTAGGTCTTTGTAAACCACAAGCATAGAAAGATATATCCATTAGATAATGTACCAAGAGGGAGAAATAAAGACGGAAAAAGATTTTAAAATGACAAAGGATGTACTGTGTCCTCAATACAGGTATGAGAGAATTATTAGGAGAGGGAAAGTAAGTGTTCATGGGACCAGACTGAATGTCTTCACTGGGACTGATCAGGTTATTTCAGCAGAGCAGATTTTCCATTAGTAAATGTGATTACTTCTGTATTGATATACTCTGTGGAAATATACAGGATTTGATTATGGTTTAGTGGGGAAAAACAAGAAAATGTTTCTATTGTCCTTAAAAGTTTGTTTCGTTATAGTGAAAATACATCAGATCTTGCTTCAACTTTCATACTGTATTAATCTCGTTCTTGCATATATTGATATTATAATTCATATTGTACACCATGTTTACCTTCTTGCATGAGAATGTTGTAAAAAATTAAACATGTAATTAGTTGAATTTATGTATTCTGGCAACTTTATTCTATGAGACAGTCCAATACTTCATATCATGATTTTGCTGGACAGCAAAAAACCAAGCATGGTCTAAAGATCCCTGTTGAAGGCAAGTCTGTAATTGAAGTGCATGCAGGTGTGGGGAAATATATGCTATATTAATCCATATTCCTGGAAAAAAATTGCCTAAATCAATAATAACTTAGTATTAATAAATATTAATTAGTTTACTAAATGACTTAGCAAACTCCTTAGGTATTCTTAGTCACTAAAATCCTGGATAAGGGAGACTGCTGCCTGAAGTCATGCAGTACCATCTTTGTTCTCCCCAGGGAAAGGCTGTATCTGCATCTGCTGATGGCTGTACCTGATGGGCAGAAGAGGCTGGGTGCACTGGGTGTCCCCCCAGCACCCAGCAGAGACAGCTCTGCCCTCCTGCCTGGACTCCCAGTCCTGCCTGCCCTGGAGGCACAAAACAACCCCCCTCCCATGTCCCTGCTGCCCATTTCCTCCTGCACATGCAGGGAATATCCATATACACCACCAGGAGATAAAACATCTGACTCACTTTCTGTGCTGGTGTCCTTCAGACATGGACGGTGTGGTCAGGCTTCTGCTTCACATCCACATTAACACAGAATTGGAGGCATGGAAATGGGAACCTGCAGGAGCTGTGCTTGAAACCCTGAGATTCAGAGCCAGACTTTGAAAGGATTAAATGGCTAATTCTCACTGAAAACAGTGGAAATTTGGAATATGAACGCTTTTAAAAATATCAGCTTTTTTTTAGCAGACATCAAAATAAAATCCTCATATATTCAGACCAAAAAAAAAATTACTAGCTTAGTGAAGTAAGCTTCTGCTGGAATTTTCTCAGACTTCTGCTTGCACTTTTGTACTTTTGAAGACAGCTGTAACGTAAACAACCTCCTGGAAATTCACCCAGAGTGTTAGCTGCAATTTTTGCTGAGAATGATACAGGGTTGCTGACAATCACCCGCAGTTGTGTGTCTTTAATGGCAGCTTGCCTCTCAGCAGAGTGAAGGTGCCCTGACAGATCTCTTTACCCCCCAGTCCAAAGGTGAGACAGCAATATTTACAGGTGTTCCAAAGCCTGGCATCTCAAGGTTCAGTCCAAGCATGCTTGTGGCCTTTAGGGACTGTCTGGGCTGCTGGAGGGGAGCACAGTGCACAGAGCACAGGAATCACACGCCCATGTTCAGGCAGCAGAATCTCATCTCACCTCACATCTACGTTAACAGTAGTGCGCTCTCTGCACCCAGCTCATCTGGATCCTACCATCAAAACAAGTCATCATTTTTTCTGAATTGAGCCAGCTGAGATTCTTGGTGCTTAGTGGATTAGGAAGGTCCTAAAAATAATTGATGAGACTGTGGCTATTAAAAGGTGTAACTTTGACCACTGGTCAGTGGGAAAATGCTTCTGTTCTTGGTCTTCTCTGAACTGCAGGCCCAAGCATGATTTTTGCTAAGAAAACTTGGGTTGAAGGGCAAACATAAAACAGTTCTGGCAGCAGGGACAGCAGCTGCAGCTAACGCTGAGTACTCTACTACTAGTAATACTCACAGCAACTAGTGTTAGCTGCCAACACACCTGTACACACCTATGTGTAGACATCTAAATGCAGGTGTCTGCATCTGGACTGAAAACTGTTCTTACATGGTAGACACCTCTCAGGGAATCTGATTGCCTAAAGTATGCTTCTTGCAGCATTTGATACGTGGCAGGATACCTCGCTTGGCCTCCAGCTGCCATTCCAGAAAAGATAACTGTTTACCTAAAGTAAGCTGCCACATCCAACAGTCCCATGAGGATTTCTTGGTAATCCTTATCATCCAAAACCTGTGTTTAAACAGCCAAAGCCCTTCCCAAAGCTACATGAACTGAACCCCAAATGGAGTAACTGTACCAGGACAGAGAATATTTGTTCAATCACTCTCCTATTGGAGTCAACAACAAACAGGCTTTAATTTTTTCAAACATCCATTTGTTTTTGCATGTTTCATTTGTTTGCTTAAAATAAATGCAGATAAATACAGAATAACATCTTCTATATAAAATATAAAACATAATACCACCATCAGAGACTAGAATTTTAATTTCAAAATACTTTCACTTTCTGTATTTGTCACTTCTTTTAAGGTCCGGTTTGATTTTAGTTTAAGTGACGTTAAATCATTGTATTATTGAATCAAATTCATCTGTACTAACTCAAAAGCACTACCTGTCTTTTCCAATAGAAATCTACCTACTTTATTTTCTCTTACATTATTTAATTTAACTCAATGTAGATACCTGCCTGTTATTTCCTAAAAAATGTACTGCAGTATGTTTACACCAAAAAAAGGATTCAAGAAAAACCTAAACTCATAATACGGGAGAGAGATGTTTCCTTTTTGTTTCCTAATTTTTTTCTTTTATTAAAAAAAATCATAAAATAATCCCAACAAGCCTGCTGAGGATAAGGAATTAGACGAATGGACTGAGTTCAGCAAAAGCAACTTTGAAATGTAGTAGGACTGTTGTTACACAGTGCTCCTGTTTACAGCATATTTTGTCTTTATTGTAAGGCAGAGTTCAGGCTGCATATATATCCTATTGAGCCAGACACTTCTTCTCTTCCACTTAACTCTTCTTTATATGACAGCTTTTTATGTGCCAGTAGGATTATTATTGAGACATCTTCTCTGTGATTTGAAGGATTTGTTTATGCGAGGCTTTTAAAGACTGCTCCAATTTTAATCTTCTCTCCTTGCCATGACAGAGATCAAATCTAAGTGTTTTGTATAGAGTTACATCTCCTCTTGTGATTCTGTAGATGCAGATGCAGATGTGCCTTCCATACCTATCAGCACAGTGTCTGCAACAGGATGGATTTGCAAGGCACTCATGTCTCAGAGATCCAGTCCTCATCCACAGGGGAGGGGGAGTCCTAATCTGCCAAAAACTAAAAGTACGTGGGAAAAACCACACCATTTCAGGGTTTTACACCAGGTGGTCCATGAAGAATGCAAGAGGGCATAGTGAGAGCATTAAACAAAACAGCACACGGGTGCAGCTGTGAGTCCAGGCTCACAGCAATCATCAGCATCACCCTGGTGCAGCTCTGAGCCTGGAGCAGCTCTGGGCCAGCATTCCCACTCTCACCCTGGGCTGTACCCAGTAGTTTCTGGGGAGAAACAAGCTGAGTCACAGGCATATGAGCTGCAAGTTGTGCCGTGTCGTTCTTCAGAAAGACAAGAAAACAGTCCCTCGGCCATTTTACCTACTGATATGAACATACCTTAGCAACGAATCAATTTTCTGCAAAGACTCAGAAAAGCCTCTAAGCAATTTCTTCATCCCAATGAATTCCTGGTCGTAGCTTCTGGAGGGATTTTTTTTCACATTGCTTCACAATTGGCCTAAAGGCTTTGTTAGATTGAGATCTAAACAAATATTGAGACCAAAAATGGCATTGACCTTTCTATGCAGAAATAACCACCATGGTTTCTTCAGAAAAATGGGTTTTTATTCCCTAACCTAACACACAAAAAAATATTTCTTATATCCTTTTCCCCCTGTTCCTGATATTGTCTTAGATGTTTTAACAAAGCAGGCTTCTCCTCTGCTCAGAGAAGCTTTTTAGAAACTTGGATTCTTCATGTTTTCTGTTCAGATGAAAGTTGTAGCTTTATCCAAACTTAAAGGGTCTAGTCAAGATGTACTAACCTCAGATGTGAACCAGCCTGTACAGTTCCGTGTTCCCTGGAATTTTTTTTTTATTGTATGGCATGTAAAAAGCTTAAATATGATCATTCACAGTACTAGCAATTAAAACAGAAAAGAGATGTCTGTGTTATGAGATAAACACAAGTGAAGATAAGGAAATAGCTAGCTGATTTATATTAGTTTATTGGTTTGGGACTCCTGTACCTTGACAGTGCCCAGGTTTTAGCACATCCCTGAGCCTGTCTTCTAAACTGGGCATTTATTTCCTGTTCCTCAAGCCCAACTAAAGAACCTCAGACAGGACAAGCCAAAATTGCCATTAGCGTTTTAGCAAGTCTATTTTTGTAAGGGATAAATGTTAATTTGAAAGTGCATATTAACGGCGTTAAGAAAATACTTACTTAGCTTAACTTTGCATAACAGGTCTTACCCTGACCTATGGCTTTATCCTGTGACATTTTACATGAATCACTCCGCCTGGCGTCAGACCCATCATTCTTGACCCTGCTGTTGTGTTTCACCCCCTCCCTCTACCAGTTCTGGGAGGCTCCACCCCTTGGAGTTTGTTTCCCAATGCTGGTGCTCTACCCTCTGGGAAAACTTTCTTCTCTCTAACCTCCTCCATTGCACTGATTCCTCTTTAAAGTGTTCCTTTAAAGCTTTCCTGTGCAATTTGCCTTCTGATTAATATTAAGCACCATTTCTGTTCTTTGTATTTCCCCATCATTTGCAGGTAGTCTGTGATAATACATTCCTGGCACTTCTGTTTCTTTTGAAATCCAACTTTTTGTTCCTTCATCTCCATCTCTGTCTTTGTATATTATTTTCTTTGTCTACCAGCAAAAGTGCCTTCGTTGCCCACTCATTTCTCATCTCTGTCCTATTAAGTTCTGTATTTTCACATCACTCATAGAGTGATCTGAAGTAAAAAAGAAATTATTTTTCTAGATGGACATTTTTTCTAAGTGCTGCACTGGTTGCTTCCTGTGCTTGTTTTTTTCTAGCCTTGGGAAACTACATGAGCAGGAAAAAATCACTCAAAGTGGGAAAAACTAGGCTTTTTGACCAGAATTGATGGTGCACAGTAAAGAGGAAGGCAGTAACCTCATTGCTTGCTATTCTGGACACCTTTTGCATGGGGCGAGAATCTTCTGGGAGGCTTCAATCCAAGCTCTGTTCTTGTTGCTATGTGTTCCTATAGCAGCAGCAGCCATAACTGGATATCACTGTGCTACTGCAATGGCACAAAGCAAAAGATTCAGAAAGCAGACAAGTATTCCCTTGTAAATTCTCTGTATTCAAAATTATAGTTGTTGTAAAAACCCTAATAAAAGATAAGCACCTAATAAGCCTTCCAAGATCCCCAGAAGGGGTTTCTGGAGAGGCAGTGGCAAGCTGTGCAGCCAGTGGCCACCCCCAGTCCTGCTTACCTGCCTGCAGAAATGACCAGATGTGCTGGCAATCACACAGTTACAGCAGGAGCGTTACCAACACACTTCTTTCCATGTAGCTTTCAACTAGATGCCCTCTGGACCAAAAAGAGAAAACACCAATGTTGTGATGATGGTATATCTTTTTATGGCATATATTAGGGTGAGATCCCAGTGACTTTTGACCAATCATTAATTCATTGGCATAGATTGCCTAGTATTTGGAATTAGTATAAACAAATGTGTCAGAGAAGCAATGGCTTGTATTTGGGGTCTGTGTGAGATTAATGAAATTGAGAAACAGAGAGCTAGACAGCATGAGGCTGTCTTTTACATTGGGAAAAAAGCATATCCTGTGGCTTGGCCTCTGTGTTAATCCTCCAAAAATCACGTCCCATAAGTTTGCAAAGGTTTTTGAATTAGTTCAAGTCATTTCATTAGACAAATGAGCAACTTCAGGAACTCTAATCATTGTTAGTCCACATCATGATATGAAACAGGAAATTGGAGCACCCTATGCCTTCAGAAGTTGAAGTGAAAAGTTATACACAGATCATACATTATTCATAGAATATAAAATACACATTGCTAGAACAAGAGAAAGCTATTTTCTTTGGAACAGTAAAATAAGGCTGCCTGAAAAATATGCAGTGGTATGTCACTTGGGTAGAGCCCCGAGTTAAACAGCATTCCCCACCTGTCAAGATCCATGTTTCACTCACCTGCTGCTGGAATGAGCAGGGATTTGTTTTCAGTAAAGACTTCTGGGTCATCCATCGTAGCACAGTTTGCTTAATTTTGTATTCATGTCCTGTAATTACTGAAGTAAAAAGAGATGGCAAAATAAAAATTAAAATTAAACCTCAAAAAATAAAATATTATATGAGGACAAAGCCTTCAGAGAACAGAATTGAGGTGCATTTTAAATCAGATCTATTAGTTTGACATTCACATTAGGGTAGAAAAGTTTAAATTAAGATGTTCTTGAGTATATCTTGGATTTTTGACTAATATGTCTCTGAAGATCCCAATGCTGTACATCTAGGGTCTTGAAATTCATACATGAGCCATTAAAATAAGGTGAGATTCATCTGAATTAACTTCATTAAATTAGGCACCTAGCTGAAATCAAACCTTTAGTTTCTTTCTGTAGTCAAGGGGAAAAGAGGGGCATTGCCAAAGAAAAGTTCATCTCCCCATATTGTATTTGCTGTCCCAGGAAGGGATGAGCAGCTCTTCAAATATGCCTCTGGCATATAGACTATGTCTGGATTTAAATGTCTAGCTCATATTTAGTGGTAAGTTTGCACAGACTGAAGCAAAATAAGCTGAATCCATCCCAAAGGCATGACAGAAATAAAAGGTTAGGTAAAGTCCAGTCCAGTTCTTCTACTGTTTTGCTCAGCAAAGGTAGGCAAGTCATTTCTTATAATTATGTTTCTTTTCCTGCTTCCTTCTTTCATTTAACTAAACTAATAGCTAATACAACAGGGTTCCTGGCTTCTGTCTGTGTTGTCTAGACACTGTTAATAATAATAGTGCTATAATAATGGTGTTTTATAAAGTCCTGATAAGGCAGGACATCAGGAATACTGTGTTGCTCAGCCATTTGCACACATAGTATTTTACTTGGTGGTGCAAAATGCAATTGCCACACCAGCTTTTTCTTCTTCATTATTGTGCAGGTTTTTATGACCAAATGCAATATTTAAATATATCTGTACAATGCATGAGGAAAGTCAGACAGAGTTGCACATGTCTCAGTGAGACAGAAACTAAATATTAAAACCTTGATATTTTGTCATAGGTCACAAATACTAAACCAAATACTGAAACTAAACAATGAAAAACCCATAAAAATCATGACAATGGGTTTGCACAGCCTCATACCATTATTTTCAGCAATACATTTATCCTGAGTCCTGCTCTTGAGCAACAACAGTTAATGGAAGTCCTGTGTCTCTGTTAGTGGAATTATATGAATAATGCAACATGATGTTCATTTGCTTTTTTTCATCCCGCCATTCTTCCACTAAGCCAGCTGCCAGCTTTAACTGTCATTTCCAAGGACCTGAGGATCAGGTGGGATTATATACTCAGGCTTTCCTGATTAATAACTGTGTGAATCAATAAGGGTTAAGCCATTTAGCATAATGCACCTATGAAATACTAAGTTCCCAAGCTCAATTTTTTAGATCCTATTTCTTATGCATCTTGATAGAGATGTGTCTGTTAAAGCAGAATAAACTATCATGGTTGGGGAGTAGATAGGTTTCTTGTGTTATGTTGAGTACTTCCTTCTTGCTCTGACAAAATACATATACCCTTCAGGAATTAGACACTTTTAAAAGTGTTATTTACAGGACTTTACTGTTCAATAATACCATTAGGGTTTTAAACGTTGTTATGAAGAGTGTGATTTATTAACAAAGAATCAGGTGCTACACTTTTCATTTTTTCCATCAGTGAAATTTTCTTTGGATCTTTTCAGCACCAAGTTGAGCTGCATATTTTAAGATTAAAAATAAATCAGAAAGAAGCAACTTTGAAACAGGAAGGAGTTCTCCACTCTACAGGTATCTGGAGAATGGAAATCTGTCTTCTCCTACTTGTCTGATGCTGATGCTGGTCCTAGCTCTGTTCTTACATCTAAACAGCTAAAAAATGGGGAACTGTTTCAGACTAAAACAAATCCACAGAGAGGCTTGAAACAGTTATCCTGGATCAGTCCCACAACGACTTGGTTTGGAAGGGACCTTAAAGACCACCTAGTTCCAGCCCCCCACCATGAGGAGGGGTGGCACAGTGATGGCTGATGTACCAGATTCCCCCTTCCTACAGCTGAGCTCCCTGGTGTCGGGGTGGCAGTGACACCTCTCCACCCTGCACAGCAAACACAGAAATTACGGCTGCACAGGCAGACAGAGTAAGCAAAGATCCCTGCTGCCATGGCCCTCATCAAAGCCTGAGATTGATATCACTTCTTCCCAGAGTTTATGTGGTGCCTAAAGGCAAGAGAGCAGCAAGAAAAAGCAAGTGCATTTGACAAGACCAAGGACTGGTCAGGTCTGCTGTGATTTTCTCTCTTTCCATCTCTTGCTTCCTTTTCTTGTGACTTTACCATTTAGCACCTTTGTACTCTGGGGCTCAATGATTTAATGTACCGTCACTAATGGCAATTCAGACCTCATATTTCAGAAGTTTCACTACAATTCTATAACTACACTTATGAAATGGGCAGAAGGGAGGGGAAAAAAAGCAAAGGTTAATAATCAGACATCTCTTTAGAAATATTGTTCCTAATTGTACACCAGCACTAATGAACTAAATGGGACAATGAAAAAAAGAAAAGGCAGTATTTGGAAGAGCCAGTGCAGTAATGAACTGTCACGGCCTACTATCTTCTCACCTAATTGAAATGCTGCTTCTGCTGCCTTTTTTATTGAGTTGCCTTTGGCTTTCAAAATACTTCCCACACACAGATTGACATGTGGATTTTATATTAACATCTGCATTTGCTGCACATCACTTTTAAAGCGTTGTTTAGGTATTGAGGTGGCGCTCTTTTTTTGCATATTTTTTTTTCCTAAATAAAAGAAAGAAAATTTTGGCCTTATTTATTGCAGTGAAAACACAAATTTTCAGGCCCACATAGCTTGGCCTACATAAATGGATTTGCATACAAGCGCAGACTAGATATCATCAGGAAACTGGTTGTTTTTTTCCATTATGGTGGTTAAACAAGATGATGACATTAAGAGACAGATTATTTTGTTTTGCATCCCATTTTCAAGTATTTTCTGTGTTTATATCTTCATATGTTTTTAAGATTCTAAGTGGCAATTTAAGGATTGCTGTTCTATGCCAATAAAAATAGTTTTGTACAAAGGAAGAAGTCACCCAAACTCCTTATGCTAAATGATGCTACTTACCAGCATTTCTGTTTCATCAACAAAAATAATGATAGCTTCTCTCATGAGTAATAAAAAAGAAATTTGCTTACCCTCCCACTGTTGTGACCTTAGGATTATTTCTGATGAGAGAAAACACTCTATTTTTGGTTTTCTTCTGTCACCAGAGCTACCCTGAAAAGCATTTGTGCAAAGATAACATAAACCATGTTCTCATCTCCTAAGGTAACCACATTACCTAAGATCTACAGGACAGTGTGAGAGGGAAGAGAAGATCCCTTTGTGTGGGGCTGCAGCCTCTGCTGCAAGTGCCCCCTCACCCTTTGCTGCCCTGTGGGGCCCAGGGAGGAGTTTTCTCCAAAGAGGGAAGACTTAGAGCTTCCTTGGAGTTTGTAACAAGCACACTGCATGTCTGTGAAAGATGTCACTTCCAGCAGAGCCAGCTGAGGTTTTACCACAGACTTGAGCAAGGTTTCCTAACTTGCTTTCTCCCTAGCTGTTTTCTACATGTACCTGCTGAGTCTTAGCTCCCATAGCCTGGGATTGGGATTTATCCTCCATCAGCTTAGAAAACTTCGATGGTGTGACAATGGGTTGATGTTTCCTCCCTGCACAAAAGCTGGCATGATGAAGAGAAGTGTCACTGCCCCAAATCTTAACCCAGGGTGGAATCCAGAACAAGGACATGAACTCTCCTGAGTTTAATTTTTCTGTTGTGTTCTATTCTAACTCAATATTTCTGAAACTAAAGACCTTTCTACAAATATGGATGTCACACTTCCATTAGAAGGAAACAATCAAATTGATTCAATGGTGAAATAATTTACCCAAAATAATAAAATAAAATAGGCAATAATAATAATTATAGTAAAAGAAAAATAAAAGTCTGCCACACACAAAGTAAATGATACCAGTATAAGAGCAGCCCAAGAGTCCTTCCTGGAACTGCCTAAATGAAGCTGGCTAAATTAATCTAGGATAGAATCCACCCTGAATTAATTACCATTATAACTGATCCTCCTTCTTGAACTTTCATTTTCATTATGTTTCACAACATGATTTGCTGTGTATTTTTTATTTACTTATTGCCACTTAAATACAAGTCTGAGAGTTCTTCCCCAGGTTTAGCATAGTTTAGTGCTGTTTCTGTCTGTATCGTAATTATTTTTTATATTTCATTAAGTTTTTATGTGATTTTAGATGTTCTCACAAATCATTTACTTCATATATGCTAATGTTTTCTTTGTGGTCCCTTTACAGCTAACTGCCAGTTATTATAGAACCAGATAATAATTTTATCATAAACCATGATATTTATTGCATGTAGTTTAGAATAAAGAATAGATTATGCACAAATAAATGAATAATTTCTCATTCTATACTATTTTCCATGGACACATAGAAAAATGCTCTAAGCATCCCAATGTAAGTAATTTTTAGCTGTCCCCATGTGACCACATAACAAAAGAAGCTCAGAGAGATAAAGTGACTTGCTTATAGATTCTAATTTTAATGACCTAGTTCAAAACCCTATTGAGTCTACCCACTGCCTCCAGTAGGATTTGAATCAGTCCCCAGAAGTCAGCAGGAAGCGGAAAGCAGACTTTGGGAACTCTGTTAGGGCCAGCCTTCTAATTAACAATCCGGAAAATGATTCATCATAACGAGAAGTATTTAATTTTATTTGTTGTAGCTAGAAGTAGGCTATTAACTTCCAGTGTCACTTTGGATCCCAAAGGATCCTGAACTGTCAAAGCTGTGAAAAGAGATCATGCTTGTAAATTCTGACTGATCAGTTTTGCTGCTGAGATTTTATGTCATTTGCTGTCCAATTGCTCATAATTTCTTTCTCCCAGCAGTTGTTGTCAATGAGTACTTTCTTCTAGCCAGAAACTGTCTCTTGGAGACTGAAAAACAGTTTTGCATCCTGTCATCTCCCTCATTTTGGTAGTTTCACATCTGCAGTAGAAGATGTACTGCCTGGATATAGCAAATGAATACAGATGTGGCATATAACATCCCTCATTTATCTTTACTTGCTAATGACCATTATTAGCCGAAAACTGATGGGTTTGAAACCAAAGCTCAAACCCTCAGGTCACCAGTAATGATATAACTAATGATGTTTGGTGACCCTTTAATATTTTTAAATTAACTACATCAGACTGTACCCATGTCAAAGTGATCCTTTGGTAGCAAAAGGGCACCAAGGGGCAATATTTTCTTGCTGAGGGGAAAAAAGTCTGGGGACTCAAGCAATGCTTTAGCTTCTGCTTTCTGCTCCCAAAGCAGAAAGGAGAATCTCCCTTTTTTAAAATGTTTATCACACAGCAGCTGAAAAGGACCTTCACCATAGCAGAGCCTGTTACTGACTAGGAGTGCTCTGTCAGACCTGAGACAGCCAAGCAGCTTCCTTCAAGACCCACAGGAAATCCTTGGGAATACTGAACCTTTCTGCCAGCCAGCAGTTCCCTGCACACAGAGCCAAGTTTTTGGTGAATATACTGTCAAGACTCGATAATATTAGCATTTACTCTGTTTGGGATGTGCAGATCATTCTCAGCTCTTTTTTTAGCATGGAAGCAGTGTCAAAGATAGATATATCTCTTTCCTATATGCCAACCCAAGGATTATGATGCAAATTTTTTAGCGAGATTTAGCTGAAACTGTCATATCCAGTTTATTTTTTCAGAAGCAAGTGTGCAGCTGCATTTCCATCCAAACACAGTAAATACTATTTCACGAATAAGATGATCTCTACTCTCTTTACAGTGTGTAACTAGTGAATAGCAAACCTAAATCCATCAATAAGTATGTGCTGCCTTCTCCAAATAGGCTTTCTGCAAAATCCTAGGAATGTAATAAGCCCTCAGCAACCAAATTACTTTATTGCATACTACTTCACACGTTGTTGAAAATTATTTAAGACAGATAAAAACACCAAAACAGAACAGAATTCATTAATAGAATAGAGCTTCTGAGGCAACAGGGACTGCTACAGACCTGCTTTAGATCTGTTGTATCACCATGGAGAAGCTCCTTCTCTTTTTCTCTTTATCACCCATCTCTGATTTACCTGACAGGCCGTGTCCACCTTCAAAGAATGACTCCTTCCACATAAACAGGCAGGCAGGTGTCCAGCACAACAGGCTTCTGCTTTACACTAAAGAAATATACTTTAATAACTGTGCCTGTGTCCAAATTTGATAGACAGGTTGCAGATAACTTCACAACATGTCAACATTTTGAGGAGTGAAGTCCAAGAGATCAATAATGGACTTAATTTGGCAGTTTAATAACTTAATAAGTACTTGTTGTCAGCCCTCAGCCTCTCTGTCATAGCAGAGGTACTGAAGGAAGAGCGTAGATATGCATTTCAGCTCAAAGTATGTCAAGACTGAGAGTAAGCCCACTTCATCCTGCAGTTATTTTAAGCTGCAGGAGTTTGCACTGAAGCAGCAGAGATTCAAGCATCCATCCTGTTCATCTGTATATGTCTCTTGCTCTGACATGTGCTGGCTACACTGCAGCACATTGCAGTCTTAAAGAGATGAGCCAAGGGATGCTGAGGTAATAGGAGCAAACAGGGAAACTCCAGTGAAATACCTCAAAGGAATTAAGCAGTGTTTCTCTAAGAAGGTGACACAACTGACAGTCCATCTGAGGAGCCTCTACACCAGTGCACTCAGCATGGGCAACAAACAGGAGTTAGAAGCCACAGGCTGCTAGAAAGATAGGGCCTAGTTGCCATTACAGAAAATTGCTGGGATGAATCCATGATTGGAATCCAGCTATCAACAGCCACAGATGTTTTAGAAGAACTGGAGAGGACAGAGCAGTGGAGAGCTTGCCTCCACATTGTAAAGAGCTGAGATTGTAAAGAGCTGAGAAAAATTAGCCATGAGCAGGTGAAAGTTTGTTAAGAGTTAGAAACTGAAGAAACAAAGGAAGCTTTGTCGTTGATGTCTACTACAGGCCACCTGATCAAAGTGAGTCTACAGACGAAGCTTTCTTGTTCCAGCCAGAGGAGGTATCACATATGCAGGCTGTAGTCCTGCTGGGGCACTTCAACCACCCCAAAATCTGCTGGAAAAGTAACACAGAGAGCTGTAGGCAATCAGGAAACTCCTGGAGTGCACTGAGCGTAACTTCTTAAGCTAAGTAATAGACAGATATTACCTTAAGTCACATAATAGAAATATCTCTGCAGGCACCGAGGTCCATGCAGAAGGAGGGCCAGGTGGGGCTCCAGGCTCCAGAGCTGATTCCCCTGGAGCCCCTGGTGCAGACCATGGAGGCAGCTGTGTTGCTGCAGCCCATGGAGGTCTACAATGGAACAGAGATCCACCTGCAGCCCCTATGCTGAAGCAGGGGAATGCCTGAAGGAAGCTGAAAATGACCCCATGGAAAACATGCACTGGAGCAGGCTCCTGGCAGGACCTGTGGCCCTGTGGAGAGAGGAAGCCCACGCTGCTTCAGGTTTGCTGGCAGGACTTGTGATCCCACTGGAGAGCCACGCTGGAGCAGCCTGTTCCTGAAGGACTGCATTCCCTGGAGAGACCCACACTGGAGCACTCTGTGAAGAGCCACAGCCTATGCAAAGGAATCACATTGGAGAAGTTCTTGGCAGACTGTCTCCTGCACAAGGGAAACCTTGGGAGCAGAAGAATATGAAAAGTGTGAGGAGTCCTCCCCTTGAGGAGGAAGGAGAGGCAGAGACAGTGTGTGATGAAGTGACTGGAGCCCCCATTCCCCATTCCCAGTCCTTCTGTTCCACTGAGATGAGGAAGTGGAGAAAGTGGCAAGTAAAGCTGAACCCAGGAAGAAGGGAGTGATGGGTGGAAGGTGTTTTAGATTTTGGATTTATTTCATATAACCCCAAATTTATTTAATGTCTCCAAGTTTTGACCATCACAGTAATTGGTGATACAATTGATCCCTGTCCTCATCTTGGCCCATAGGCCTTTCATTATGTTTACTCTCCTTTGTCCAGCTGAGGAGAGCAGTCATAGAGCAGCTTTAGTGGGAAACTGTTGTCCAGCCAGGGTCAACCTACCACACAAACATTTTTTACAGGAAATGTTTGGTGATTTACAGTGGCTAGTAACTACTTGGGAAGGGTTTCAATGCTAGAAAGGATTACAGCAATGTTAATTATGGTGGCAGTTATCCTCCTCTGGTCAGCAACAATAACTATATATCAGCATTTTTACATGACATGTCATCCCTACACTCCTTCCACTGACAGGCAGACACATACAGATGGACAGTAGCATAAGTAACTCATATGTAATAACTCATTCTTCAATCTTTCCATGAATGGCACAACGAAAAGGGGGAAATAAGTAAAAAAATAGTTTTACAGAGCTACATAAACAAACCTACGTCACAGCATAGGTATAATTAAAGTGATATTTGAAAAGTTTCAGTCGTGCACTTTCTCTGTCTCTCTCTCTCTTGGTTCTCTTCAACTCTTATTTGTGTTATTGATTGCATGAACCTGTGATATGAAAAATAGAATGGATATCTACTTTTTTACTCCTATCTCTACATGTCCTCTATGTGTTCTTTGGCTGCTTGGTGGGCCTACAGAATCTTGTTTTCAGTATTTTGATTGTTTGAGAATAATGTCAAGAGTGACCTTCACAGCAATTTTCTTTCTGCCAAATCTCTTTTATGCTTAATTAAATGTTGCACTATAATGTGTTTCAACATATTCACTGCCTTGTAGAAAGAGGAAAAAAAAGTGTATTCAAGGAATGACCTGCCCGGAATAGATGCCATAAGTGATAAAGTATTCTTATTTCCTGTAATTTATTGCTACATATGACTGTAGCCATAGCATCAAGTGGTGAGACCTCATCAGGTCCCTTAAGGTCAGTCTAAATTTATGCTCACACAGAGATATCCACTAAAGACCGAAATATCCAGGAAGAGCTTACAGCATTTGGTTCATTTTTCAAAATCTAAGTCACAGCACACATCACATGATCCCCCTTAATACTGGCACTGGTAAAGGTTCCCAACTTACCTTCCCCATACCTTCAGTATGCTCTTTTGATGGCCTTAGTCACTTTGATTGTGGTCCATGGCAGTCAAGCTAGTTTAATTAACCCCTTCCATGCAAAGTGGAGGGATCTCCCCTTCACAACCACCCTCCACAAGTTAGTCTTCTCTTCCTTGCTTGCTGTTGCCCTGTCTTCCTCCTCTCCGTCTTTTGTACAAGAAACATCTTCACCTCAACTCATGAAAGTAATTTTGGCTCCATACTAATGAAGTAAATGAATGCACCTATTGTGCACCAGAATTGGCACAGTGCAAGTGGTGGGGGCCCGCAGTCAGAAGCCAAGAGGAAAGGTGGAGATAGCAGGATGGAGTGGAAACTCTCCCATTAAGCAGTATCCAGGCCCACCAAAATTTATACCAATGCACCAGGATTCATCTCACTTGAATGAAGTTAGGTGGAAACAGGATCAATTTTTGGCTGTCTCCTTCCTCCTGTAGTCAGAAGAAAAAGGACGGCACCCCTGCAGAATGCTTCTCATCCGTCTCTGCTGACTACAGAGAAGACATTGAACATTGGGTTAAACTGAACTTCTATTGAGTAATTTAAGTGCCTAAACAGGTGTGTCTAAGTGCCAGAGGAGACACCCTAGGGTACCGTATCCATCAACCTCAGATGGACATTTTTGGTGTCCCAGAGCGTCCATAATGGTACTGGTTCCTAAATGTAGGCACCTACATCACTCTCCCAACACCTCCCTTTTGGAAGTGCAGTTACTTTAAAAATAAAGAGAATGACTCTTTGGTTCCCCTTCTTTCACACAGCGTTAATCTGTGAACCCAGGCAGTTGAAAATAAGAAGAGAAGCTTTCTATCTTTGTTCCAGGATCTTAGTCTACCAGGATTAGTCAAAGTGATTATCTGATAAGGACCCTGCACATTCCTCTCTTGTGTCTGCAGAAAAAAACACTGGAGGGAGTTTTGTTCTTGCTCTGAATCCCCATTGAAAGCCATCCATCTCCACTGAATTCCGCTTATGCCAGAAAATCTGCCAATGGAAGTTGCCATCATCATGCTGCTAATTCTGCTTGAAGATATAAAAAACGTCATTTTTGTGTTTGCCCCAATGGCTCTCTTTGCTGTGGTATCTAAATATCTCACCCCACATTCAACTCCCTCATCTCAGTTTTCAAAATGTCCCACGGTCTACTGTGGTCATGCACTCATACTTTATTTTGTAGCCAGTCACCTGAACATACTTTAGAGTGTCTCCCTACTTCTGCCAGACTTTCTGACCAGGATATTTTTACATAACTTTGCAGTTGTACATCCTGGAACCAGGAAAAACCTCCAGTGCTTTAAACCCACATCAATACAACTCAAAAAATAAAAAAAGGCAGGGATATTTTTAGCAAATATGCTCCTGGCCAAACAGCCCAGTCCCTTCATGCCATAACCATAGATAGCTCTGGACAAAACCATCAAATAGGCTTGAGTGGGGGAAAAAAAAAAAAACAGCAAAGGAGAAAAGCAAATGTAATTGAGATGCTTTTACTCTAATGCACATGAGATTTGTTCCAAGCACTGAAGTCCAAGTTTACTTTTTTGGCCAGAAAATTTTTGAACAATTTTCCCAGGTTACCTAAAAGATTCAGAAACACTGAATTCAAGAATACTGCTGGGAGGCTTCTTTCAGTATTTCCAGATATATAATGCTACCTGAGTTTAAACAATGTACTCAACTGAGGTAGGAATTGTTTTTAACACAAAATATCTCCTAAAAAAATAGAGCTCCCTTATGTGTATCATTCAGGCAAAATCTTTAAACAACTTCCACCACTTAGAGGATTGTCTTAACACCCAGGCTAGTGAGTCATTCCATCCCTGGTCTTATTATTTTATATTGTTTTAGCAGTGTGTTATTGTAGCACTCAGAATACCTCCTGCCAAACAGGGTAACTCCTGAATATTTTTATCTCTGCAGTATCTCTTGCCTGTAGACACAGCCTGTATAAATATTTCCCTTTTGTCCTCTGAAGTGTCCCAAGAGCTTCAGCTAGATTAAATTGGATAGAAACCAGCACAAACCAAGATTATACCTGGCAATTGGGAAATCTAGAAAGAATTCCTTCACTTTACAAATACATAGGAGCAAGTAGGAACTGGTATCCTAGTGGCAACATTCTTTCATATATACATATATTTTCTGGGGGACTGAGATGTTGGGTGTCTGTTCAGTGTGAGTATTTGTGTAACTTTTCAACTATCTCTGCAGGATCAGCAAACTTATAATTTAACTCCCAGGCAGATGTCTGTGAGGAAGCTCAGCACTGCAAAAAGCAGAATGTCCATGAGGTCATGGCATGTATAAGAAGAATTAGCATAGAACTACAGGGCAGTTTAGATTAAAAAATTTTAGGTTGTGTAGTCCAGCCCCTTGCTTTGAGCTAGATCCAGTCTGCTCAAGTTTCTCAGAAACTCATCCAGTTGTATTCTGAGAATCTCCAGTAATGGAGATGTGACAATCCCTCTGGGCAACAGCTTTAAACCTATTTCCTAACATAAAATCATAATTTCATATATTCTAATTTTTGGCTGCTAACCCTTGTCCTTTGCACCTTGTTCTTGTCTGTATCTATGCATCTCTGAGAAGAGTTCAGCTCCATCTTCTACCTACATTTTACTTGTGCTGAGGAGCCAAAATATGGGCACAGCACTCCCAATGTAGCCTCACTCATACTGAGAGGAACAGGAGGTTTACTGCCTTTGAGTTCTTGCTAATTTTTCTCAAGCTTATAATACAAAAGTACAACTTTGAATATGTGATCCAGAGGGCATCCAGAGTAATCTTGATGTAACATTAAATGTGAAAGCAGAGCAGGAATGTTCTTGGGTTATCAAGATGGAAGATCTCTCTTAATCAGAAATAACTTTCCTCTCCTCCAAGAGATTCCATTTGGGGAATAGGATCTAGATAGATGATTTTTCTCCACATATCCTGATTTTTTAACTATGAATGATGAACTTCATACAGGATGCTGCCAAACAAATTTGCAGTCTATTCTACGTATGAAATCAGTTAGTTTTAAGGAACCCTTTTGACCCTAAATACACTTTAATTTTTTGGCTTCCAGCTGCTACTGCCTGCTGCAGGAATAATCTGTGCTTGATTCCTGTGCATAACAGGACTCACTTGCAACATTCAGACAAATAACTACATGAGCAAATATGGCTAGTTTAAGCAATATTTGCAACAGAAAACAATTTAGGTGCCATGAAATTACAGATTGATATGTCTGTGAGTAGGGCAGTGTAGGGGACTCTTCAAAGCAGTTGACGAACACAAAGCAGTTCCCAGCAGGCTCCACAAGGACAACAAATTTTGTTCTTTTGGACAAGCTATTCATTGATCATTGGTGTAACTTCAGACAAGGAAATACAGTTTCTCTCTCTCCTTCACCACAAAGACATTAAGTGAGACAAGGTAGGAAAGGCTCTGCTCCACTAACAGACCTGCATAACTAAAGGAGCACAGTAAAGAGTTTAGTACCAGGTGAGCTCTTGTGCTAAATGAGGAGTCAACAAGACATATGATCTTACTCCAGGCACATTCTCTTTGGAGGTTTTCTTGGGAAAATCTCCATGCAGTCCCATGTTCACCCACCCAGAATGAACTGGTTCTGTTTGATTTGGGTTAAATACCTGAAAATACCCACAGTGAGCCAAGGATATGTTTCTAAGGATTTGCATTCACTGAGACATGTACTGCTCTCTGTTATTTTTCTTTCTGCTAACCCCTTTTGCAGATACTTAATTGCTTCCTGGTAGTTTTGTAAGCATTTGTTTTATTTTATCATATTGTTACACTCTCTGTAAAAGATAAGACAATTCTCTAGACATCTCTAGCAGTCATCTCAGAAAAGTCTGTCCTCTCTCTGTCTGTTGACTTTAGACAGGACTCGTTCCAAGACAGACCACGGCTGCACAATGAACAAGGAATTCAAGTGGAGAGAACAAGCCATGGGTAAGACTGGAACAGTCTACAGACTTGTTATTTTAAAAAGGAACTCCAGTAAGTTTTCTGTGGCATTTCCAGGATGTGATTTAGTGAATTGGGTGAATAACTTGCTCAGGGTAGCAGGTTGCACTTTTACCTTTGAGCTCTGCTCTGTAAGAGCTTGACCTCCGTGGATGTCGTTCATTTATCTTTTCCAGTTGGTGTCCTCATTTCTGCAAATTAATAACTGCAAATGTTTTCGAGCATGTGCTCACATGGCTCTATTTTCAGGGATTTTCAAAACTAAATTTGCTGTAAAAATCTTCCTTTATCTTCTGTTGAAAATCCAGGGGTCTGTTAGTTGGTATCTTTACACTGTTTTTAATAGTATTAATATGTCTATGGTAAGGAAGAAATGGACAGAAGGATATTCATCAGGCAGAAAAGTAAGTTGTGAATGAAAGGCTGTCTGCCTTCCCACAGCCCCTCCAGGACAATAAACATGAATCTCCATCAATATAGGGTATTAAACGCAGTGATATGAATTGGAAATGCAATCATATTTTATTATTATATAGGGAGTCACAACAATGACAGCTACCAAGGGTATCTGGCAAAGCACAAGAGCAGAGGACAGAAAGGGCACAAGGCATGTCATCCACTACACAGCTCAAAAGGTTTTGCTGTAGTCAACACCTTCCCCATCTCCCACCCGTCACTCTTGCTCTTGGGCTGAGTGCAGACAGGAGGTCATTCATGATCCTCTGCACGTCTCTGTGCAGCCCTGGGTGTGAACACTCAAACCCATTGATATCCTGTTGTGTGGCAAAACAGCAGATGCATTGGGTCACACTGAGGTCCCAACTAGCTCCACGTCCTGTCTCCAGCAGCAACATAGCAGATGCCTGTGAAATAGCTAAAAGTCAGAGCAATGATCATCACAGCTTCCCAGAATATTCTTCTATTGCTCCACAATCTGTAACAAAGGAAGCCCCTGAGCCCAAGCTAGCGTCTTTATAATAGCTTTGAATATGTTTTTTCTTCCCTGAACTTATCCATGCAACCAATTGAAACATTTAGCATTTATGTAAATGTTTAGCATCTGCAACAGCCTTTGGCAATGCATTATACACCCTAACTTCATGTTGTGCAGCTCTAACCACCTCCTTGTATCTGTTTTCAAGGTGTTAAAGTTAAGTGTCATTTGATAATCTCAAATCACGTGCAGGAAAAAGGCAGCAGCACCACCTCTAAGGCTGCTGACACTCACTAACCAGCCATCAGAGGAAAGGAATACTTTCAGCCCTCACTGGTGGGTTCTTAAAGCAGATGGGCCAGGAAGTCTCTACAGTGAGGGTAGATAGCTTTTCTGGCTTACCCTAGCACTTCAAAGAGCAAATGGAATTACATGCAGTCACTTTAGGTGGAATTTTATTGTCAAAAATTGCAAGAGCTATCAAATCAGCTTTGTAACTGCACCACATATGTATCTAGATTGAATGTCATTTGCCATTTCTTTACCTGTTCAATCAGAAAGATAAGGACATTCTTCAGTATTTCAGTGAACTCTCAGCATTGAATAACAGTAGTGTCAGCAAGCTCTGTCACCTCATTGCTCCAGCCTCTTACCAGACCATTTGCAAATGTGGGATATCATAGCCTGTGGGTTTGTTTTGGTAATTTTCCTTCCCTGTGAGAAATGAACACTTATTCCTACTTTGTTTCATGTCTTTTAGGGAGTTATTTATCCAATTACTTTATACATTCCCATCTTCATGTCCTTACCAATCTCCAATTAGATGTTTTCCTGACTGCATTTTGCAAATGTTAGTACACTATAATACTTAGACTTGTCCATGGTAAGTTTCTGTTTTCCCTTATCACACAGGTATCACAGCAGATAAGTGATCTGTAATCTGTTTTCTTGGTCAGCTATAGCCATTACTAGCCAAATGGTTCACATAAAAGTTCAAGTGCTGTTTATTCGGAAAAAAATACTCCCTGCCAAAAGCTTGAATGGTATCTTTTCTATTAGCCACATGTCAATTGTAAGTTCTTTCTGAATTCTAGGCTTAATGTTGAGCTTTCTTGGTGATATCCAGTCTCGCCAGGCAGGATGTCATGTTAGACAATCCCATTAGCCCTTACTATAATGATCACAAGAGCCCTAAAAGCTACTGACAAAGCTCAAGTATGATATGAAATAAAAAAAATCACTCTTGATCACTCTGTGATGATAGTAAAAAAGAAGACTTTTGCAAGATTCCACTCTAGGAGCGCTTGAAAGCAGTAATCCATGCACACAAGGGAGAGCAAGGACTAAAAACATGCTTGAACTGGCACCAAAATCATAAAAAAGAAGCATTACTCCCCTGCACCCTGCCTCCTGCTGGCTGACTTTTGACAGAAGAGGTCAGAGTATAATGCAAGATTGACTAAACAATATAATGGAAAACAGTAGCAACGAGAGGCACTATGCAAAGGTGTTTGTAAGGTTGGAGAAGGAACCTAATCAAAGTCTCTGTGTAACACACAGAGGGTAATTTGGCACCTGAACTGAACAGCAAAGTGCTAAAAGTTGAATGCAGAATAAGATGTCTAAAAACTGTGTATAACTAAGATGCACAATTATTTTTTTCCTTCTGTGAATGGAAGAGAACACAATGAAAATAATGAGTCTGAAAAGAATAGAAGGGGGAGAAAAAAGCATGACAATTTATTGTTGGGAATAAAAAACCTGAGCATAGAAATATGGGTCTAATACATGCCTTGCGATTAGCTAATTGCCACAAGAATCACAGAGTCACAGAATGGTTTGGATGGGAAGGGACCTTGAAGATTGATGAGGCCCAACCCCCCTGCCTTGGAAAGGGACACCTTCCACTAGCCCAGGTTGCTCAAAGCCCCTGTCAGCCTGGCCTTGAACACTTCAGAGACAGGCCATGTTAGAAGCTCTGATTATTAGCATTAATATGAACCAAAACTTTACACATATTCTTTCTTGTGTTGCCGAACAAAGAAAAAATTTTGCATGATTCTATGATTGTACAAAAATTGACATTTAAAAATCAGGTAGGTAAACTGACATACCTCTCTGCTGCACAGTTTTTTCTTCTATGTTTCTAGTTGCAGGCATGCTCAGAGACATTGTAGAATTTCAAAATGTACCACTGGAGAGCACTTGCACTCAATTTGCAGCCTAAACTTATCTTTGTTTATTTGTTCATGTTCCAGGAAATCTGATACATCCATAAAACTTCCAGTGCTTGTATATTCTTGCAGGTCAGAGAGACAATGTGAAAATGCTTCTACGTTGAATAGTTCCACCTTATTCCCAAAAATGCTATGCCAAATCCATGTTTTAAATTGACACCAATGAATGGAATAGATCCTTTGTGAATATGAATCAATGTAGTTTCATTGATTTCATTTTATTTGAGTAATTCGTGACACTTGGGAATCTGGCTCAAGACTTTAATTGGCTCTAAAAAGTGAGGGAAAATTAAATACCAAAATAAATCAAACAAACATAGATACTTTCAGTCAATATTAGGTACATTATACCTCGTAGTCTTTCACAAGGAGGTCTCTGCACCACCCAGCTCAATGTCTTTTTGATGTTGTGTTTCAGTCAATTATGGAATGCAAATGTGCAGTACCCAGAGAAACTGAGGGAACAGAAAGGAAAAGAGGGAATTTTCTGTCCTATAAATGTTGCTTCTGTGAGTAATTGACTTGAATTTCCTAATTGTCTCTAACTCTCATTCAGAGAAGTCAAACACTGACTTTTAATAAAATTCCTTATGACATCACTCTTCGTGGCCATGAAATGAGCATTGAGCAATGAGTACTTTGTTTGTGCTCTCAATGGAGAGTGGGATAGAGTCCCAGTTACTCAGGTGAGGTGCTTTGCAGATTAAAGTCCAGCTAAGCCAGGCATTGAACAAAACACAAAGAGAGACTTTAAAGACAGCAAAGAAAACACAGAAGAAAAGAAAGAGCAGTGCTCATCTTTGCAAACTCCATGAGCACTCAGAGGTTGCAAGCCAAGCTCAAAGCCCTCTTTGAGCTCTGAACTGTGATTTGTCTAGTGTGACCAGGAAAGGCTCTGGTGGAACTAAGAGCAGCACTCCAAGTCAAAAACCTTCTCTCCAGCTAGACTTTAAAAAGAGAAGTAGAGTGGGGGGATTCAGGCATGAAGGTAGCAGTTGGAGACTCCAGGTTTTCATTTTATGGGTATGGATTAAAGAGGACGACTGAGGACTGCAATTCCTGATGCATATACAGTCCTGCAGCTAGTAAAGAATACAGTTATGCCCAATACTTGACACATTTTGGCCATGCGACAGCTCTTGTTCTCCATTTACGCTGGGGCCATGTAAGGATTTTTGTATGCTCTTTTCAAAACATCTATTTTGCAATTCTGATCTTTCCAAATGCAGCGTATGGCATCTTTCCAGGAGCTCAGGGCCCTATCAGATATTTATTTTAGGGATTTCACTAGAAAAACACAGATGTGGGAGAGTCATCCAGGCAAAACATTTATTTTTTTTCCAAGAAAACTGGCTTCCCCTGTAAGCCAATCAAAGCTAATAAAATTTGAAAGTATGTTGAAGTCAGGTGTTATCACCAACAGGTTCATCTTTTGATTAATACAGTCTCCAAACCCCTCTCTGCATAAGATGAAAACTCATTCAAAAAGAGTCACAAGCCTCACAATTAATCATAACATTTATTCAAAACATAACATTTATTCCAGACAATTCAGACAGAGAATTGTTTTATAGAGAGTAAAAATAACAAACTTCTCCAATCTATCAAATTTCTGGAATTTACTCCACATTAACAGGACTCTGAGCAAAGAAGTGAAATTTCATGGTAAACACAGGAAAGCAGAAGTTTTCAATACAGACATTTATTTCCCACCCCAGTGGGCCAAATTTTATATCACTGTAAATTGACTTTAATGTATTTAACTAATTCTTTTCAATTACTTTATGTGAGGGGTTTTTTTTCCCAGCTGATTTTGGTAAGTGAGCTAAACCTGGTTCAAAACTGAGACAGAGCAACTGGCAGCTTCTGCTGCTTTTTCCCCCTCTCCCCAGCTTCTTTCCAAGAACATCATTCTCGTGTTGCTGACTGGTAGCTGTACTACTCGGTCCATAAAGCCAGCCATGCATGAGCTGATGGCTGATCTGGCCCTCTGTGCTCAGGACTTGGCAATAGCAGGATTTTTCAAAGCCTATGCCAAAGGCCAGGCATGACGTGACCATGAATAAAAAACCAATCTTTATCCTCTCCAACAAACTTCTCTTCAAGAGGCAACAATGCAAGAAATGCATTAGGTGATGTACTGATACCTAAATATTTATTCAAGCACTTCATTCTGTGTTATATTCAGGTCACTGCTTCCTTCACAACTGTAGACCAGTCTTGCATACTAATGCTGAAATTTCCTAAATTTTATCATAAAGAACACCAGATATGCCTGACTGTTTTCAGAATAGGTGAGGAATTTGTTTACTTGATTTATTTCAGTGGATTCTCTTTGCCTGCGTTGTCTGGAGGGTACGAAGAATTGCTACCTCATAGAGAGCTTTTTAATGAAATGGGGGGGAAACTTCTGGTCCTCAGTTATAAAATACTGTTGAATAACAAGAAGTACATGATATGTATGTATGCTTTAATCATTTAAAGAAGAAGTCTTTCAAGTAAGTATCACTCTCTTTGGAAGGAAGCAAAGATGGCACTTGCTCAGATGTCAGGACCTGATGTCACCTTGCTGATATAATGGACCATATTGACTTTATGCTCCCCCACTGAAGTGTGAAAGCATGAACTGGAAGGGAACTTCTAAATTATTATGCCCTTTAACTGCAGGTAGCATAGGCAACACCAGGACCAACATCAAAGAGACCTTAAAGATATTCTTGGAGTCTTTAAAATATCAGAGGTGTTCTTATTCACATGACACTATACTTTAATTAAAATTTGACTTGGACATGGTTTATAATGGGTTAATAAATGATGCTTGGAGCTTTAAAGAAATGACTAAAGAATGGATGTACATTTTATGCAGTCTAATGGCTTGATTGATTAACTCTTATTACATTCAGTATTGTCATTTATTGATGTCCTTATAACTAAGACACAGCCCAAATCTATAAAGGATTTAATGTCACTATCATTCCTTTATTAACCCTTTACATATGTTTTGTTAATAGAATCTTAATATCAAACTGAGTTAACACCCTCTAACATTTTGAGGAGAGATTTATATCAATCAAATGTTACGAAATAAATGGGAAATAGTCCTCTCTTATATAGCTTAGAACTATTTCTATGAAAATACTGAAATTCCATTTTTATCTCTAACTTCTTAAAATATTGGGGGACTAAGGAACATACTGATCTCCATAATAGTATGCAATAAAAATCCATTATGATGTTGTCTGTGTTATTTTCAGGAAAGTTAAAACCCTAATTTTTTTTTAATCTTTGGTTTACATCAATGAAACTCTTAGAGACAATCTACATGATTTAAGGACTTAAATACTGAAATGAAAGGAAAGTGAGGATCTATAGACCCTCTCTGGATCATATTTAAGGGTCTTCATTCTAAACAGATGAGTCCACAAACCACTTTTGAAAATTAAATACTGTTGAAAATAGCAACACACACAAAAGGACTAGCACTTGTAGTTGGTGAATAAAATCCATATTTCTGTCAGGTATTCCCCTTACCACAGAATTACCAAGCCTGGTGGATGTGGGAGGGGATCTCTGGAGATCTAGTCCAAGCCCCTGCCCAAAGCAAGACCAACAGGGGCAATTGTCAAGTCAGGTAGTAGATGTCTCCAGGGGTGGACACGACCAAATCTCTTTAGGCTAATTGCTTCAGTGCTCACTATGGTAAAACACCTTTTTTCTCACATTTGAATAGAATTTCTGTATTTCAGATTGTGCCCATTGCCTCTTGTCCTCCCAGTCAGCACCTCTGAAAAGGGCCTGGCTCTGTCCACTTTGCACCTTGTCTTCAGGTATTTATAGCCACAAAATTGATAAGGCCTCCCTGAGTCTTCTCCAGGCTAAAACCACCCAGCTCTTTTAGGCATTTCTTGTATGGCAGATGCTCCAAATCCTTGATTACTCGAGTTGCGCTTTGCTGGACATGCATGTTCAAGTCTGTCTTCAGTGGGGAGCCCAGCACTGGGCACAGAACTCCAGATGTGTCTCACCAGAACTGAGCAGAGGGGAAGGATTACCTCCCTCATCTCTCTGGCAATGCTTTTCTTTCTTCGCAGTCGATCACAGCTGTAATCACAGCTTTTGTCACTGCCTTTATGCTAAAGATGAGCAGGAAAGCTCTATTCACTTAATTCCCTTCTACCCTCTCTGCTTTCCCCTGCTTCCTTCTGTGTATTTCAGGATCCATGTATGCAGAGGGCCAAAGCTAAAACCTCCTTCCTAATGCCAGATCTCCCTGAGCAGCTCTCTCAGTCAGATGTGCCATGCTTCCCTCTTCATCTTACCCTCATTTCATGCTCCCTCAGTGACAATCCATGGTGTTCACATTTCAATCCTAGCATCACTGACCCTCGAGCCAGACCAGGTGCTTCCTCCCACAGCTGAGCTGAGCAGCTGGGTTTGGTAGCTTTGCCTTTGGAAAAGGAGAAAACCATCCCAGCTCCCAGGTAGGAAATTTTCTGTGTAAATAAATGATATGGAGGCAGTTTCTCTCTCTATGGCATGGGCCTTTCTTTGATACAAGAATATATTTCCACAGAAATCAATAACTATAATACCACTGTCTTCCATTTCAAAGAATTGCACAAATGTAACTATAGATGATCTAAATTTCCCATTCCTTTTTTCCCTTGAGTCTAGCTATGAACTAAGAGAGAATTGGAACTCAGGAGTTACTGATTTATCTTTTTTACCTGAGTGTTTACTAGGCTGAATGCATTTGACAGGAGACTGCTAAATAATGTTTTTAATGATGTTACCAAAATACATTCTAAAACCTACTGGTTCAGTAATTACTGAGTAAGAAGTCTGGGAGAATGATTTTTTAATTTACCTTAGAACTGCTGCTATGGCCACCAAGTATTAACACAATTGATTCTGATTGCCATGGCATTCAGCTCAAATCAAACCTAGGCAAATCAGGTCTTCTTGTACTGCACCCCTTGATAAGCAACCGTGCCAGTGTAGAGGCTGAGTGTCAGAGACTGAAAGAGCACAGGTGATCTTGAAGATGATATTGCTCACTAGCGAGCACAGAAAAGAAAAGAGCAGTCATTGGCTAAGCAAGGATAAATTATCACAAATTTATTTCACACTGTTAAATTTTTTCCCCTCATAACTTATCATGAAGATGGAGCTGAGCAGTAAGACCCAAGTCAACATGTTGGCTCCCAGCACCATACATTGCTTTGTATCAATGGCAATACAAACCAGTAAGAGGTCATTCTGGTCAGTGTGAGGACCCAGCTGAGCTGAACAGAAGCCTGCAGTCTTCTGAGAACTATCTTAGTTTTGTGATGATTTCACAATCTGAACTAAACTTTTTGAACTTGAGCCACCATTCATCATGCTGGTCTGGCCAGATGCCACATCTGAAAAGGACCCAAGCAAGACACAGAGAGGTGGGTACAATATTTCTGTACATTTAAATCATCAAGGAGGCAGACAAAATGAAGTGGGCAACAAAAGTAATGTCATCCACTGCATCTGCCTAGAGTTTTCTCTTGACTGGTTCCCCACTTGAGGACAGAATTTTAGCCAGTACCAAATGAGTTCTGAAAATCTAAAATCTAATTTTTAGCTGTCTTTTTATCCAGAATTACTTGTCACCCTTTCCTGAAGTGTGTTTTTAATTCATCACCAATACATTCCACCATTTAATTAGTTCTGATGAAAAACATGCAAAACCAAACTGCAAGGCTGAGAGGTGGTTACCCACAGAACAATCTAGGCGATGAACTCTGCATAGGTCCAAGCACAGCCTGTCTCTTTTTTTTCCCCCACACAAACATGCTTGCACACATGTGAGTCACTAAAGTAGCAAACCACTCCATGGGTCTTCAAGCTTCAGCCTGCCAGGTCAGTGCTATAGAATGGGAACTGTTAATTTATCATGACTTTCTGAATATGTCCAAAATTAGTGGACCTGGTGGTATTGTATTTGCCAAAAAAATACAGTGTACAATTTGCCCAATGGTGGCTCTGCAATAGTTTTTCATGCAGCATGCAGCAGAAAACACTGATCTGAGCTTCAAATACACACTGGATTCTGTGTGTTAAAATACTAAACACAGAGAAAACATAAGCACTAAATTCTGCCTGCATCTAGCCTGTATTATGTGGTGTGATTACCTATCATTCTTTCTCTGTGTCCAGCTAACTTCCTACTGGACTGTTACTGAGGATACAGGGTAAGGATCTTCCTCTTTCGTGCATATTGAATTAAAATTGGCTTAAAAGCAGCAATCCTAAGCCAGTGTGCAGGTTCCTCTTCTTTTCCCTCATGTGCCTGTGCCAACAGTAATGCCAAGTGAGAGCAACCATAACCCTGGTAAAACATCAGTGAGCTGTTAGCACCATGCTGACAATTTTAATAATAGCCAAACAGTTTGTAGATTGTCACAGCAAGAAAAGGGCAGACCGTTTTTCAGATTTTTCTTTGTCCCAGTGCTGCCAGCTAGATGCAACATGACAGCAGTTCAGACACATGCACACAGGTCCGGGTAGCTGCAAGTACATATAAAGCAGATATTCTGCAGGAGACAGTATGCAAATGTATGTTGGGAATGGAAAGGATTTAGCTGTTAGAAACTCAAAACTGTATGTCTCTGTCAGCAAATCAATTTCCTCTTGGGGTTCTTCCTCTCTCTTCTGCTGGGTTTTGTGTCTGTTAGTCAAACAAATTACTAGGAAAAAAATAAGCTGTCAGGAAAACAAAGAGCAGGACAACACCTTACATCCAAGTCACATTTTATTACTTGCTACATCTTCCCATGCAACCAGCCCCCTCCTCACCCTGAGATCACCACTGTCACCAGCTCCTGTGTCCAATGAGACTGTCTGATGGGAAGTGTTGCCAATTCAGTGTGGGATATATAAACTGCAGAGAGGATACTGTTTGAGCCAGCTATGCCAGATTATCTTTTAATAATGAGAATCAGTGTGATTTATCAGGCCAGGGCAGCCCTTGTACTGCAGAAGGTTTCCCCACTCTGGTTATTCCCACTCGATCCCTACCCAAGCAGCGGCAATAAACACTGGAGAGAGAGAATTGTTTGTGGCCCATTGTCACCAGCCACTGAAATTAAAGCAATATCCCCAAGCTACCCTCTGGTATTTATTCAAGGGCCAGAGAGAAATTCTATTTTGAGAGAACATTAAAATGTAAATGGAGGTGAAATTCTCTATTTCTCCCTTTCTCTCTTGCAGAACAAGTCTCAGACATTGTTCAGTGCTTCAAAGTTAACAATAAAAGACCATCGTCTTATTCAAGTTGCAATGTTCAGTGCTTTTGTTCTCCAAATCTATTTTACCACGTGGAAAGGCTTTCTGAGGAGTTAATATACACTGTACAAGAATTGTCTCCGTATAAAAGAATTTCTACATTCTAAAAATAGTGGCAGCTCTGTAATATGTATTTGAGATTTTCTCTGATGTTAGGATCAAAGTTTGGAACTACTGAACTAAAAATCAGTTACCAATATGAATGACACTAGCCTTTAAGCAGGATCATTATATGCTAGATGAATGTGAGCAAGGCCCACAGCGGGTAAATAGGTCATGCCTGGTTTTTCCTAGATATAGTATGGAAAAGTGCAGTGTATTTTAGCATAGTATAGCATAGCACAGTGTAGTGCTGTGTGGTACAGCATGGCATGGAATGGCCTGCTATGGCATGGCACAGATCAATGCAGCCATATCCTCCTAGAAGCTATGCTGTGGCACATGGAGGGCAGGGAGGTGATTCAAGACAATCTTCATGGCTTAACCAAAGGCAAGTCCTGCCTGACCAACCTGGTGGCCTTCTACAGGGGAGTGACTATAGCAGCGAACAAGGGAAGGGCTCCAGATACTGTCTTGTGTAAAACCTTTGAGACAGTCCCCCACACCATCTTTTTGTCTAAATGGGAGAGAGGTGGATTTGATGAGTGAACTGTTCAGTGGATACAGAATTGGCTAGACTGTTGCATCCCTATGGTAGCAGTCAACAGCTCACAGTCCAAGTAGACCTCAGGGATGAGAGGTGTCCCTCAGGGGGTCCGTGTTGGGACCAATGTTATTTAATCTCTTCATTAATGTTATAGATGAAGAGATAAGAGCACTCTGAGAAAATTTGTAGATGACACCAAGCTGAATGGTCCTGTTGACACTCCTGAAGGATGGGATGCCAACCAGATGGACCTGGACTCTCTCAGAAAGTGAGCCCATGAGAATCCCAAGAAGTTAACAAAACCACATGCAAGGTGCTGCACCTGGATTGGGACAACCTCTGGTATCAACACAGGCTGGGAGATGAGCAGATCAGAGCAGTCCTGCCGAGAAGGACTTGGGTGTGCTGGTGGATAAGAAGCTGGACATGACCCAGCAATGTGCACTCAGAGCCCAGGCAGCCAAATGTGTCATGGACTACAATAAAAGCCAGCATGGAGAGGGAGAAGAATTCTGCCCCTCTGCTCTGCTCTGGTGAGACCCTTCCTGGATCCAGTATCCAGCTCTGGTTTATGTCTGGTCAATATCCTTCCAGGAAGGACATCGACCAATAAGGGCAATTCCAGAGAAAGGCTACCAAGATGGTTAGTGGGATGGAGCACCTCTCCTATGAGACAAGATTAAGGAAATTGGGATTGTTCATTCTGGAGAAGAAAAAGCTTTGAGATTACCTAATTGCAGCCTTCCAGTACTTCAAAGGGGCCTACAGGAAAGAGAGAGAGGGACAATTTACTAGGGCATGAGGACTGGTGTGGGGGGGGGCTTCAAGTGGAAAGAGGGTAGGATTAGACTAGACATCAGGAAGAAACTCTTTACCATGAGAGCACTGAGGCAGTTGAATAGGCTGCTGAGAGAAGTTGTAGATGTCCAGTCCCTGGGAGTGTTCAGTGTCAGAATGGATGAAGTTCTGAGCAACCTGGTCTAGTGGAAGGTATCCCTGCCCACAGCAGGGGGTTGGAACCCGGTGATCTTTAAGGTCAATTCCAATCCAAGCCATCGTATGATTCGCTTATAAATTTAAATTATTGTAACATAAGTCCATGTCAATATCCATGCGTCTTGTGGGTTAGATACACTGTCATGTCCCCAGAAATCTCAAACTGTTAAAAATTGTCCTTCATGGAAAGACAATTCCTTTACCCTAAAATAAAATTGTCAGTTATGCAGCTTCTGTACATGATCATCAGGGATGCCTCATTTCCATCAAATCCAGAGAATTTTTTCCCCCAGGTTTTAAACTGAAAGAAATGCAGAGCTCTTGTAACTGCAAAACCCACCAAACATACTCTGGCAGCATAAGTGACTGCGGATAAGAGGAGCCAGACAAGAGCGTTTCCTAGTCAGAGAAGTTCCCAGAAGGAGGAAGGACATGCACTTAACTCCGAACACTATCAACATCAGTTGTCACTCTCTCAGACACCCCTCATTCATCTGTAAGCTGCCACCCACATCTACAGCTGAGCTGTTTTCTGGAGTATGTGCTCTTCATAATGGTGATCTCCCATGTCACAGCTGAGTTAGCTCAGCTTTCTGCTTCCAAAGCCCTACAGCCAACATGCATCTTGATTTAAAGCCTGGGATTTCCCAGTGCTGCTTAGCCTTGCCCTGTGTACTTCACTGAGAGATAGGGACTTTGTTTACTTCCTGCAGGCTGATTAGGCTCTGCATCAATTCAATGTCAAGCAGCTTATTCTCCTCATAAATTGCAACGCATAACCAAACTGTCCTGGACATAAACCCCACATCAGCCCTGCTGGGATTTCACACAGGCACAGCAGCTTTATTTACATGCTTTTTTAAAGTCAGATCAAGTCCTTAGCCTAAGCAATAGGTTTTGAATCGCATTCTTGATGGTAGTAAGAGTATTTGATATGCTTTCTGTGGACATATGCTTAGACTGACAGATTGGTCTAATTTGGATCAGATGAAGGTCCTTTATGTATTTGGAAATCTTACAGAACTCCTTCCTTGCCAAGTAGTTTTCAATAGACCTTTCATGATAAAGGAGCATGTTATAAAAATATTTCTATGCTCTCAATTCTGGGCATGTTCAAAAGCTGGCACAAGAATGGTGGTGGCTCAGTAGTTGTATGAATCAGTGATTTATATGGAGAAAAAGATCAATTATTTAAATCTTTTCAGGAATGTATGAAAATGTTACTGTGAAAGCAAGGATGACCATTTAGATAGCTTTCCTGTAGGGGAAAAATAAAAGCAGAAGCAATAATAATGAAAGCAGTGAAGAGACATGAAATAAAATTTTTAGGAAAATTGTCTGCCATCCAGAGGGATTTGGACCAGTTCAAGAGCTGGACTCACAAGAATTTCATGGGGTTCAACAAGGCCAAGTGCCAGGTCCTGCTCATGGGCACTGGCAGCCCCCTGTACCAACACAGGAGGGGGAATGAACAGATCAGAGCAGCCCTGCCCAGAAGGACTTGGGGGTGCTGCTGGATGAGAGGCTGGACATGACCCAGCAATGTCCAACCTTGCAGCCCAAAAAATGCCAATCCTGGGCTGCGTCCCGCAGAGTGAGGGAAGGGATTCTGCCCCTCTGCTCTGCCCTTGTAGGATGCCACTTGGAGCACTGCATCTAACTCTGGGTCCCCAACATAAAAAGGACATGGGTCTGTCAGAAAGTGTCTGGAGGAGGCCACCCAAATGATCTGTCCTGTGAAGACAGGCTGATATAGGGCAAGCAGTAATGGTTTAAAAATATTTTTTTAAGTATTTTTACGATGTTGTGGGGGTTTTAACAGTTTTAAAAGAGGATTTACCTAGATTAAATTGAATATAAAAAAATAAGTGTTTCACAATGAAGGCTATAAAACACCGAAACAAATTACCCACAAAAGTGGTAGATATCCCATGCCTGGAAGTGTTCAAAGTCAGGTTGGATGGGGCTCTGAGCAACCTGGTCTAGTTGAAGGTGCTCCTTCCAATCCATAACATTTTATGATTCTATGAAAATATCATTCTATATTCTGTGTGATAAAGGCAAGAATGAGGGGCCTGTACATAAAATGATGAAAGTTAGAATGAAGCAAGAAAAATAGGCAAAAAACTAAGAGATTCTCTTGCATACAAATCACCATTTACTAATAAGCCAGAAACCAAAATGCAAAGAACAAAATAAAGATGTGGTAGCCAACATGTCCTAAGGCAGAAGACTTAGAGACATGTGGTATCTCCTTCTAAATCAAAATACAAATGAAAAAAAATGTGCAGACTTCACAAAGTCAGTTAGTTAGGGAACCAAAGGAGAATTTTTAAGCAGAAAATAACATTCATTTTTCCTCAGCTCTGTCAGCTGGTCTGGAAAAATATATCCCTCTCCCTCAAAAGCTTTCATTTAAAAATAAAAACAGATGTGATTCTCAAACAAATTACATTTCTTTCATGTCCATCCAAGATGCAGGTTTCAGGAATGTCTGAAACAGCAAATCATCTAAAAAACACCTTCCTGAAACTACAGAAAAAAACCCCAGATCTCTGCTAACCCAGCCCTCCTTGTGGCACAGAAAGGGGTTATTATGCATAAATCTACTCATGCAAAACACTACCCCTTCTTCTATTACTTGGTAGAAACAGTTTAACATTGGATACAAGATAGGACGTGCATAAAAAGGTAGTACTCCTGACTTATTCAAACCACCTGTCTAAGCATTTAAATGAATAAAAGGAGGAAAAGAATCAGAATGAACATAAAAGGAAGAACATCCCTTTATATCACCACATGATGTTGGGCTCTTAAGATGAGAGGATATTACAATTCACTTAATAAAACATCTGTAGTGTCACATTGAAGTAGAAAAAGGCAGACAGCTATTGCAAGTGTGGATGCTGTTCTGCAATTATAAAAAGTACAATCTCGTTTTGGCTTCTTTAGTTGCCAGCTAAATATAAGAAAACAAACACCCACTTCCTTATGTATATTGCTGCCTTGTTCTCAAATATACAGACAAGCACTGTAATCTTATGTCTCTTTTTTGTTTTTTTCCTGAAAGAGCTGCTAATTTGCAGTCTGAGTTTTGGTTGGTTTTTTTTTTTTTTTTTTCAGTTTCTTCATGTCACATAGATCATTGTTTGTGTGTAAGATCTGTGTTCTTCCAAGCTAGTATTTACCACTTACTCTTCCAGGGAACCAAGCCAGTAGGACCTGCATGTAAGCTAGGATTTGTACATACTTAATATATAATTCTCAGGAAAACTAGCAGAAACTACACATTTTCTCAATATACCAAGGATTAGGTTTGTAATAAAACTTTCTTCCCAAAACTGATGAGCAGAAAATTAAACATGTAGAAATATCCATTTGCCACTTCACTGGTGTCCCGTTGAGTCAATTTTCTTAGGGATTGCTTGGAAAAATCTTGTCCGTCTGTTACGTTTTTATCCAGCATAGAAAGTGTTCTTTTTAAGTATTATTTTATATTTTCTTTAATAAAGCATGAAGTGTCAAGCAAATTGTAGCAAGTCTTCAAACTGCAGTAGGATCACCTGGATAGTAATGAAGAACTGAAAAGTATCAGGGTCACTGCTCTATTTTCTGTTTCTTGTCTTGACAATCTCGGCTGATTTCAAGTTTTATATAGTCTGGTTATGAAAACATGCAAGGCATGTACCCACACGTATATTTTTGTGTTTGTGTTCTTGTCTGTACTTTTATTTACCCATTCAATCAAAGAACAGTGGTGCTGTATCATCCCGAACAAACTCTGAAACCGAGGAGCCCTGCAAAAAGATGACCAGAAAAATTAAATTGTATGTTTGCAAGAGTATGTACTGCAGCAGCAAGTTTGTCAACAACTGAGTAAAAATAAAAATAAAACTAGCTACTACTTCCCTTGCACAAGCACATCTGTGATGGAGATTATAGGAAGAGTTTTAAAGACAGAGGAAGATGATAACAGCAAATCACAATTTGCTTTCCCATCTCCAGTAGATGATGCACCCATTTAATTAGTTCCAAGTCTCTGCCAATTACTTATTTTGGTGTATTCTGAACAGAGAATAGCATCCTTCTGGAATAATCACAGCTGGGTGAAGTTTCAGGAACGAAATAGCACAAAAAGGGATTTAGAAATACACAGTAAGTCCAAACACAGAACAGGAAACTCCAGATCATAGCTGGAGGGTTCCTGGCAATAGGGGAAGTATATGAAGTCTTATTAGAAAAAGTAATGTGAAGGAAGCTTTCCTAGGGACCCTGTGGAGTTTGCTTATGTCCACAAAGGATTATAAGAAAGGAAAAAAACTGCCCTGAAAGGATAAAATGTGTAGGCGAAGGGGACAGATTTCTTTTAAGCATTTAATTCTATCTGTCTCAGTCCAAGTATCCTCTACGTAAAGAGTTATGTCATGGTAGCTTGTTATTTTGTGTTCCAATAACAGAAAGAGCTTGAGAGATTAGCAATATTTGGCGCTTCTTGGCACACATGTCTCAGAAGTTAGAAGTCATTTCATCTCAAAGGCTTTAGGCAGCCCAACATCAAACACACTGTGTGCCCTCCTTTCCATGAGCCGTTTAGAGAAGAGATTGGCTGGACCGGGCATTCAAAGAAACGCTTCTTTATAAATGGGTATTAAAAGAATATTAAAAGAATTCACACAGCATGAGATTATGGGGCTTGAAAATGAGAACATTTATTCTGGGAAAAAATCTTAGGAGCTTATCCACTAATGCAAAGACATATAAATGACCATTTCAGATAATACAAGCAGGGTTTGGTTAAAAATACTGCCATGCCACCTACAGTCTATCAAAAGTAGACTTCAAACTTCAGAGAAATAATGTCCTTTGAAGGCATCTAAGTTGACTAACTTGGGTTTAGACAGCTTCATTTGGCCAGGTGAATCTCACCCCACCTCATCTAGCTTGCTCATGGGTACAAAAATTGCTGTTCCAAATGCTGCAAATGGAAAGTTGTTTACCAGAAAAGTTGTTGGTTTTTTTTTCCTCCAGTGCCAAATACTTAAACTGATTAATTCTCTGAAGGCTGAACTGAAAAAACAGCAGATGAAGGTAGTTTATTCCTGATTCTGAGAAGTTTACCTGTTTTATAATGTGTTTTGTAGTGAGAGCTAAGAGAGGGTTTTTGGTCAAACCACTTTCCTCTGAAAATCCTGTTGCCCTAAATCAAAACATTTTTTCTTTAGGTTTCTTGGCACAAATAAAATCTCCATAAAGAATGAGTCTATATCAAAATACAAGACCAAAAACTGAAAAAAGCAGCAGCAATATTCCAAGTGACTGTAATTCAAAATAAAGAGTAAAGATTTGTTCCATGCATGTACTAAATAGCCCAAATGGATATCATTGAGTACTATGACACCCTACTTCTTCTTTGGTAGGAAATTTCCAAATGTTTGGGGGCATTTTTAAACCTTAATAAAACATAATTTTTAAAAAGGTGAAAGAAATTTTTATTGCCTAGCTCTACATATAACACAGAAAACATTGGCTGTGATAAAACTTAATGAACATCAATTAAATTTTGATTGAGGAGTACTTGCAATTAATTGTTTATAAACAATCCAGAAAGAAAAAAGTGTTTATCAAAAATATTGAGAAAATTAATTTATTTAGAAGTTCAAATAAAATCACAAGCTGCTCATTAACAATTCATGAACATCAAAAAGACTGAATTAATTCTATGAAGGACTTGATATTAGTTGTTATTATCGCCTTACTTCCAAAAGAATGTGATTGTTCTAGAACAATCCTGGTCAAGCAGTTCATTCTAACACCCTCAGCTGCAAGCAATCTAAAATTAGTTTTGGACCCAGCCCAAAATCCCAACCCAATGTAATAAAAAATGCTACCAATCCTTCTGACTTTACCCAGCCTCTCAAAATTTCACAGAATTCAGAGGACCCATAAGAGTGTTATTACAAAATTGAATAAAATGTAATTCAAAAACATGTTTCCTAGCCACTTTCATTTACATTGCAGCAAAAAAATTAGTTATTTTATAATTCTTAGAAATTAATTCAACCCAACTTAGTCTCTCTTCACTAGTAGTCAATAGGAGTTTACTGTGGCTTGTTTCAAAAATTATCTCTCATATGTTCTAATGTTTCTTGGCTTTTTAGTAAAACCCACTTGATGGTATAGGAGGAGTAGGACAATATGAAGTGCTCACAACCGTGAATTCATAGAAGTTTGAATCCAGCACCATGTTTAGATATCACATGCATTCTTTCAAGCCTACACTTTTATCTAGACTTATGAAGATACATTGTTCTACTGTATTCTTTCAGAACCTTGTAGAGAGATCATTTAAATCTATCTAGAACTAAATATTGCTTCACTGGGGAGAAGCCCCATTCTTTGAAGTGTTCACAGCCAGGACAGAGGAGGCCCTGAGCAACTTGATCCAGTGGGTGGCATCCCTTCCATGGCAGAGAAGGTGGTACAAGATTATCTTCAAGGTCCCTCCCAATCCAAACCATTCCACGATTCTATGATTCTAGGATCCAAGGGGAGCTTATTACCTCTGTTAATTAACTTTTCTAAGATGGTCTTGGATGTCCAGTCCATGATGAACACACCTTGAAACCCTCTCTCCAAAATTTCAGGTGCTCCACAACACAGTTCTGTGCAGACTCATGCATCACATCCCTCACCCAGCCCCCATATCCATTGACCAGGATCTGATGCTTGAGAGAAAAATCTCAGAGCCCTCACTGAAACTTGCTATGTGTCTTCTCCGGAGCTAAAGCCCAGCATTTCATTCTGATTCCAAAGAGACCAACAACTAATTATAAAATCTTTGCTTCTAGCCCAGTTTTGTTTCAGAATCATTCTTTTCTCCAGAATTTAAATTGACTGGCAGTTGTTCCATCTGTTCTAACTTTGAGCTATGGGACCTATTATTACAAATTAGAGTTTTCAACCAAAACCCTGTCCCTGAAAGATTTATATTCAGCACCAGCATGTTTCTGATTTGATCATTCTGTCTTTTCCCCTTCCATTCTCCCTTTTATTTCCTGTAAACAATCTATGGGTTCACACTGATTATAATAAAAACACGTTTTTACAATGACCTTGCAGTGCCTCTACAGAGAGGAGCTGTTAACAGCTACTACTTCCCCAGAGTTATAAAGAAGTAAAGAAGCTGTTTCTAGTCCAGACTTCATTGCCACTGCTCAGCCGATCCATGGACTTGCAACACAGGCTGGCTTCCTTTCCCAGGAGATCCCATATAACATCCAAACTCGTTGCTTCTGATCTGTAGCAAGAATTATGACTAATCAGCTGCATTAAAATGACAGAGAGGTTGTGTGGCTGTATCTCAACACAGTAATAGTTCCTGTTTATATGCACTGATAACCATTGCTATTTTTATTCCTTTTACTCAGGGAAAGACAAAAAAAAAAACTGAACACAAAATCCCAAAAGCCTCTAAGCTTTTTGCACAACACAGTTTCACAAAAGTATTGGCCCCAAAAGTCAGCATGTGAGCATAAAATATCATTTGAATGGCTAGGGAAAATAATCAGACCTGCCAAGGTAAACTAAAAAAAAAGTAGAGTGACTGTGTCCAACCCCACAAAATATCCTTTGAACCGATATTGTCTGCATTAAATAAAAAATTAATCAATGAATCATTGAGCTACTCCTATCTTACTCTGGATAAGGGTTTGAGGACTAAGACAAACTGACGGATCAGTTGACTCTTGCTTGTTATATACCATGGTAAGATGATCCTGCCAGTAGATTCCTTCCTATATCACTTTCAAAGGAGCGTGTTCATTCAGAATATGAGCAGAAGTAATTTAATAGGATCTGACAAATCCTACATGCATTCCACCTCTAGTGAATGTTTAGGATTACATGCAAAGATCGCATGCATTAAATCTGGGTGTCAAAGCAAAATATAACATTTTTTTCATGTGCTGTAAATGCCTAATTTTCCTTGATTTTTTTGAATTGAAGAACAATGATAATCAATCCATTTATTACAGGTGTTAAATATTAATGTGGGGCATTTAATATTAGCAGTCATTATTAAAAGAAGGAACTTTAATGTCTGTCAGACCCTCTGGCTAAAGAATCTCTAAAGTACCTACCAAAGTAATAGAAAGTTTCCAGTCTTCCAGCAGGCATTTATCATTCTCATTACATGAGTCTTCCTGAAGCCAGATGGTCCTTTCCAGAATGAAAAACACTAAAGGAACAATCAAAGTAAGTGGCTGTACCCAGCAAACAACCAAGCTACATTTCATAGCTCATGTGTGTGCAAATTTCTTCTGTCAGCAGGAAGGATGGTTCCTCCTGCAACCACGTGGGATTTAAACTACATAGAGCATCCTTGATCACATTTCTCAGCAATGAATGTGGTGCATTGCAACTGTGCCTCCTGCAGAGACACACATACACAGAGAAGAGTCCAGAACTGAGACTGGTTTTAGTTATCTGTTTCTAAAACAAAAAAAATCGTGGCCCTGCTTTACCTCAGAGAAACCAATGATGAGCACTTTGCCGCTGCAAAGAGCCACCAGGGTCAGTTCAGCAGGAGCCTGTCAACTAAAGAAGAGGTGGGAGATAGCATCAGCTCTTGCAACTGAATTCCTCTAGAGTTTTCACTAAAGATGGACTGTCCTGTGCTAGTTAGTTTATAGGAAATACCTTAATTTTGATGTCTCTGTCTCATTACATCTATCTATTGATGATTACAGAGAAACTTACAGTATTAAAAACAAATCAAATGGCTTCCAGACGATAGTACAGGAACACATACAGAAGACCTTGTTTTCTCCTGAAGACCCAAGTGGAAGCCACCACTCTGTGCTAAGCTTTCTAGCTCTACATATGGCATTCCTTGTTTTTAAAAAATGTTTTCTTACTCCACTAGTCCCTTCTTCATTTCAGTTACCTTAAAGTCCTTTTTGCACCATCTGAAGTTAAATGACACTTCCTCAGAGAAAGAATAACATCATAAACTTCTAATATCTAACCTATAATATCTATTATCTTCTAATTTATACACAGACACTAGTAATGTCCTATTAGAGAAAAGCCTATTAGTTTCACCTCTGTTCCATGTTAGGGATGAAATATGTGTAGCTCTCTGTGAACTGGCTCTTTTAAATACACAGAAATTAATAAATTTAATTGGTTAAAGAACAGGGTATAATAGCCATTTATAACATGAAATACTTTCTTTTCTTTGTTTTATAGTCAGGTATTTCTAGTTTTGGAAATGTCAACAGTGCAATCCAAAGGTACTGCACTTGCTATCAACGAGATAGAATTTAACAATGTTGTATCAAAGAAAAATGAAACAAGAGCAAGAAAAAAGCCAACTTTTAAGACATAAAAATACTGCTAAATGAAAGTGGGAAAAAAAAATCAATGCAGATTTGCTCAAGAAATTGAAAGTTATTGCTGAAATGTTGTTTCACTGGATATGCCTCTTCACACCCATTTTCTCAATTTATTATTTAGTAAATATAATAAATGTTGCCTATCCTACTCAGGGTACATGAAGGTCCATCCTTTTTTTCATTTCATTTTTTTTCCTGTTGATGCTCAAAAATTTTCACAAGCAAAGAGCTAAGGATTTTGGACTGGAAGAGGTTTTGATAAAGGAAAAATGCATGAGGAGAAAAAGATAAGTTCAGAGTAATGGGTTAGATATGCTTCATATCATTTCATTAACCAACACTGAAAAGTCAGAAAACCAGAACAATCAACAATAAAAAACATCAAAATGTCAAGGAATATATAAATTTTCAGCTTTTTTATTAAAGAGCCTTAATTTTCCAAGAGTTCTAGTGGAAAAAGCATGCCAAGAAATATTGCCATGTAAAACCAAAAGATTTATATATATCTAAAGAATAAAATCTGTGTGGGGAGCATCTAAATGAACAGCAGATACAACGTGACACTGGAGGAAAGGAGAATATTAAAGAAAAAAAACAAACAGGTTTGGGTTATTCAAAAAACAATAAAAAGGAGACGAATAGTAACAATAACTGCTATGCTGTTGTAAGGAACTCAAAGCCCTTGGCTGTTCAGATCCATCCACTCAGACCTCCAGCAAAGACCTTATAGTCTCTTTTAACTTTTCAGGAGAATTTGTTCCTCATAAATAAAATACAAAAGAAAAGAAACTGCAGAAAAATTAGGTAATTGATTCAGAGGAAACAAATAAAAACATAGCCTAAAAGGAGTAGTCCAAACCCAAGAAATCTATAAGAATCATGAAGGTTTTGGAAGAAATATTGTATTAGAATCCCAGATAAAATATGTGCAATAATTCAAAAGGAAAACAAAGCAATCTAATAACATTCTGCATGGCTCAATGGGAAAGTTAAGGAGGCTGTCACAAGGAAAAGGTCAACAGTTAAAAAATTGAAAGCTTGCTCAAATAAGGGAAACAGGTCAAAAGGAAAACAGGTCATTTGGAAGGTTAGGACTGCAGAGCATGCACAGGGTAACTTTTTTATGAGGGTCACATATTCATTGGATACTTCAAGAGGGGCATGTAGGTGAGTTAATCAGTGGAACTGCTTGATGAACAAAGTATGAAAAAGAGGTTCAGGGAGCATAATTCCACAGTGAAAAATCTCAGTGAATTCTTACCATCAGCCTTTCCCATCCCACACAGAGGAAATACCTTCTTATCTAATTTTTTTCTGTATTCTATAAGTCACAGAGGGTTTACATGATACAGACAAATACATGGAGTGTTTTAAACCCCACAGGCAACTAAGACATCACCAGGACTGGATGGCATTCACCTGAGAGAACTGAAGAAACTGTGAAATTGCAGAGCCACAGCTGGTATGTGTCAAATACAGCACAGCTAGAATTCCTCTAGAGTGCAAGAGGAATGGTGGGGTGCCAAGGTCATTTGTCCACAGAAAAGGGTCAGGCAGGGTCTCGTAAGCACAGACTGCCAAGTCTGACCTCCAGCCTCAGCGTGACAGGAGAGTCTGTAACACAGTGAAAGGTCACAGACCCAAGGCAGCCTGCTGGGAATGTCTCAGCACAGCACCCGTGAAGGGAATTCCTGACTTGGTTCAATGGCTGTGTCTCTAAGCTGATCCAATCAACATCCTAGGTTTGGTTGCCTGGGAAGGTTTTGGGAAGGTTCTTTCTGGAAAGACCGTCAAAGAAGCAATGATAAGAGATTAAAGAAAAAGCCCTTTTATGAATGTGAAATGGTTTAAAGGATGGGAACCAATAGGCAGGGGGTCAATGGTCATTTTGCAGAGTGGAGAAAAAGAAGCCGCTATATGGGACCAAAAAGCAACAGATATCATCAGAAAGGCCTCTGAGAACAAAGCACAAAAACTTTATGTTGCCACTTGTGGCATTCACATTTTCTGAAAAAATCCCTTCACCGAGGATTTTTCTCCTAGGAAGCTGAGAAGCCTCATAGAAAAGGAAAACAATAACTATCTGATTTGCTTCTCCTGTGTTTTGCTCCTTCAGAATGTGTTTGGAGATTGTTTACCGCAGGTGATTGTTTCATTAGCTTTCTGTGAATTGTTTTGACGCAATGGCCAATAAGGGTCCAGCTGTGTCGGGACTCTGGAGAGACAGTCACGAGTTTTCATTATTATCTTTTTAGCCTTCTGTAAGTATCCTTTCTGTATTCTTTAGTATAGTATAGTTTAGTAATTTTTTATATAATATAGTATCATAAAACAATAAATTAGCCTTCTGAGAACATGTAGTCAGATTCATCATTCCTTCCTTCGTCTGGGGGCACCCAAATACAATAGCCACAGTATAAAAACTTGGCACATCCAGATCTTGATTATTGTTCATGGTTCTTATCTCAACACCTCCAGAAGGTCACTGCACAGATAGAGAAGATACAGAGAAGAAAATTATGATAAGGACGGAGCTGTAGTGTCTGGAAAGATTAAAAATATCTCTGTTTTACAGTTTTGAGAGGAGACTCAGTAAAAGTCAGATTGAATTAAAAAAAAAAAATTAAGTTGGTAGATTACCAAGATGCAGAATTATTTTTCAACAGATCCCACAATGATAGAACTATCTGGAACACTTCAGAAATAGCTTTAGAGCACTGAAGTTTGAAGGAGCTAAGAACAGTTGAAAGGATTTCGCTTTTCACAGCCGGGGAAGTTGTCCCCATGGGAAGCTATGGAAAGAGACAAGACCAACAGATTCAGACTGAGATTAGCCATAGGTAACACATCCACAGCCAGCTACTGACTGCAGCTGGGCACACTGGGGAATACAGGGGGAGAGAAAGCCCACTGCAGGCGGCAGATTGGCTCACGCTCAGAGTCTCACTTTCTGCAATGTCAGAAGCCTGTCCTGTGTGGGCCACTGGCCTAACCCAGCAAGATATTTCATTTTTTCTCAAGAGATGAAATAAAGGGACACCAGCCCTGCCCTGAGGGTGTCTCTACAGCAAGGCTTTATTTATTCTTTTCTTCCTCTGATACCATTCATCAGTTTAGTCCACAGCGTCAGTAAAACCAATGTGTCAAAGTGGCAGTCTAGACCTAGAGAGATGCTTTATCAGGTTGGAATCTTCCTTGCCATTTCCTAACTCTCCCAGTTTTAATCCCCTATCTCTTATTCTGAGTAGACAGGGTGTTTCTGGGAGAAATGAAAATATACATAAGATCATAGAATAAAGACACTTTTTATTCCAGTTTTGTTTTTATATTTTCATTCTTGAGTGTTCCATAGGCTGCCTCTGGGGTTGCTATAAAAAGACTGAAATGAGGAAAGAAATTTTCCAGGGTTTTATTGGTTGGTTGTTGTGTCTTGGGTTTTTATCCAGCTTGTCTTAGCTACAATACAGAAGAAAATAGCAGACTACCTTCAGGGTAATGAGAAATTCTTGTCACTCAAATTTCCTTCTAGTGTCTGCAATGCCTACTGATGCTCACCTTCAATTTTCAGAGGGTCCAGGGTTCCCTACCACCTTGGCTTTATTTGATGTATAGGCAACATGGGACAGAAAGTGTCTGATTTTCTGTGTGAAAGGCATACTAATGTTTATGACTTTTTATGTCTCAGCTAGGGAAGATGAAAAAATTCCCAGACAGTGAGGACCTAGACATGCACCCAGACACATGCACACTCTGATCAAAATGGAAATTAAAAACTTCTGCTTTGAAAAACTAGGAAATATGGGTGCATTTATTTGCCTTGCAATCTCTGTTTGAAAAATGCTTGCATGAATGTATGAAGTGTTGGCAGAGCACACCATCACGTGTTGGCCTATTTCAAACACTATCAATTTGAACTAGCTGTTACACACAGTGGCCTTATTTCTGTTGGTCTATAGTAGAATATTGGTTTTACTGTAGAATTTGCCTAATTTTCAATAACTTCATTTCCCTCCTGTTTTATACCTAGCCAGTGGAAGCAAGATAAAACGTGACAACTCAGATGCTTCAATTTAGCAAGATACATTTTGCTAAATCATCCCTATGCATCAGAACCACCGTCTATTTGTGTCTAGCAACATCTGGCAAACAAGCACTGATATATTATAATGTTTATCATGCCAGATGGCAATATGTCTTCAATGTCACCTGCGGGATGAAATAAAACCTTTGTTATCACTCACTTCCTCCTTCCTCTCTCTCCAGCAAGAGAGCTCAATTCTCTGCTGACAGAGCATCTGTGGTTAAATATTAAAATAAATGTAGTAAATGGCAACAGGTTACTGCACAAACCTAATTACTTAAAAGTATAAAGCATTTAATTAACTAGAAATTTTATAGTAATTCAGCGACCTACCATTTTCACTATACTACCATTTTCACTATAAATACAACAATTTCTGCACAATTAAAAATTACTCATAAACTATCATTCTGGACAATGCTAATTGTGTACTGCAAGGGAAAAATATATCCAAGGTCATTCCTATTTGAATGCATGCTCATGAAGTCAAAAGGATGCATTTCCAGCTGCATCCATGGAATATCAAGTGCTTTCTTCTTCCACTTGGGATTCTCCATATGCTACCTCCTTGAACAAGGGCAGTTTGAGGTCATTATAATCTTCTATTAATGGGGTTTACCTGTCAGTCTCTTTTCTGGGAGCACTCCTGTGTTGGATTTAACCTGAGGCTGCAAAATAGTAGGGTGGGGAAAAAAATTGAGTCATTCTCTTGGCTTGTTCATCAGAAAGGGGTTTTATTTTTTTCTCTGAATATTCTGTTATTCTTTTTCAACAAACTCTTAGTTATCTTCAGGAAGAGTGTGATTCATTTTCTACATTTTAGACCAGTTAGAATGAAATCTTCTATGGATCAAACATGTATTTGAGCATAAAGGATATTTATTTTCAACAACCAGTATCGGAAACCATCAAACTTTGTCTCATGGATTTTCATATATTATGTGTTCACTTTCCAGGAAAAAATTAATTCACTGTGTTTCACTAGAAGTTTCCTGTTAGCAATCAAATCAAGGTACCTACCATTTATCAAAGGATTCAGCCTCATATAAAAAATGCAAAAAAAAACCACCACCCTTTTAAAAGTGTATTGTTGTTAGCATTCATAGATTGGGAGGAATGTTAGCAACCAAGTTGTCTTTGAATACTTTTCTAAAGGCGTGAAAAAACAGGACAAAAATGATGAAGTGCCCATGCTTCCTTTGCCATTTCTATTTAAGGCCTGTGGTCATTGGCCTGCACAGCGGAGGACCAAAGAATTGCTCAGTTGTGTATTTGGTTCCCTAATTACTGTTTAATTTCTCCTCCATTCCCACAAATAGAGTGTTAAAAATTAAAATGAAGTAGCAATTTGGGGGCCAAATGCCCAATTGTGCAATTCTTGACAGTGCAGCTACTCACTAGTGGTGGCAAATTAACCATGACATCAAAGCAAATGAACCCTCCTTTAGATCATCTGGAGAAGGCCTTATGGTCACCAGCCATTTGGAAATTAGTACAAGTCTGGCCTTTGATTTGAGAGGGACAGGGTTAGACTTTACTTCACAAAAGAAAAGCTGGAGTAATTTTGAAAAGATGTGTTTCCTACTTAGTTAAGTACCTGAACTGACGCACATTATCCTTAAACCAAAAATTAAAAAAAAATAAAGTAAAATGTCTTGGGATCTTTGTACCTACCACTGTCCCGTTCTCGGCTGATTTTGATGGCCTGGAAAGGCTCGGGATGGCCTTGAGGCAGACCGCGCTCCAAAGGACGAAAAGAGTCTTCAGGTTTTTTCTCGGTCTTCAGTGTTTATTAGTTTTTATCTACAAAATTTTCTCTCGGCCCGACAGAGGTCTGCACAGCACGCCAGCCATGAGCACACTGAGAGCCCTCGGGGCGGTCTCTTATCTTTATACCCAAAACTACGTATAAGATATTTACCTATTTTCCCCAATACCTTTCACCCTTATTGACAAATGCACTTTTAGTAAGAACCAATCCCAAAGTGCCACCACCACCACAGAAGATGGAGGCCAAGAAGAAGAAGAAGAAGGACAGGACACACCCCAATTCCTCCATCTTACTTCTCTAGACCCCCCTGCACCGAAATTCTAAAACCTGTGTTTGACACTATAATTAACCTATCCCTTCACCATTCATCCTCGTGAGATCCTCCCATCTTCATACAGGTGTTGTTTCCCGTGCAGGATCAAAGTCCAGCCACCAGACACTTCTGGCAACATTCCAGGACCGCCGAGCCCCCCAAGGGTTATCTCGGTGTCTCTGCACATCAGGACTGATGTGCTGAGATCCCACATACCACTAAAAATAAAACAAGGTCTCAGGAAACAAGCTAATTGGTTCCTATTTATAAAGTTGTCTACCTTCAATTGTGTATTGTCCAGCTTTGAATATCTAAGCTTGACAGTATGACTTGCTTTCCCAAGTTTAGAGCTACACCAAATTTAGCTTCAGATGATGGAAGAAATTAGCTACTTCTGGTAACCCCAAAAGTGTGCAGGTGAGAAAAAGGTCAACTTTACCTTTCTAAGAATCCATTTAAAATAAGTACATATTGTTGTCTTTTAACATGACAAGAAGACGCATATATTAAACTGAAGCAGTAAAAGATTTAATGAGAGTTCTATTTCTACAGTATGATCCTTCTGAGTCTGTCTGTGCCCTGAAGACAGACTAAAGGACCATGACCTTCTGTGAAAACACAGAAAATAGATTTGTTCCCCACTGGAAAGTCTCAAAAGACTATTAGGATCAGATTTCTAGAGCACAAGAAAGAAAAGAAAAGAAAAGAAAAGTTATTTTGGCCCAAATACTTCTGACTCAAAGCAGGTAAAATGGAAGAAGGAAGGCTCTGAGGGCAGTTTCCTTTTCTATACAGAAATGCTGAGGATTTATATCAGATTCATTTCCTCTCACTTTAACTGGTCACACACTGAGCATCTCAATCTAATGATATTTTATTCTTGAATGTGTTGGCTGGTAGAGGCATCACGCCATAGTGCCATAGTGCTGTGGTGTTTGCCTGGATCCCTCACTTTCCATCAGTGACTGCCCAGAGAGAGGTCTTCTTCCCAAGGTCACAGACTCTGCTTTAATGCTGCAGGGATCTGAACTTGCCTCCCACAAGCAAAGGGGAGATGCGTGCAGAGGATGCAGAGACACTCCCTTTAAACCTCCTGGACGGTGACGGACAAGCTCCAGCAGCCCGAGCTCTGCTCAGCAGGGCTTAGGCTGCTGTCCTCTCCCAGGATATGGTGTCTGTTCCAGGTGAGCTGCTCTGAGGGCAATGCAGGTATACCCTGAGCCCAGTAAGCCTCTGTGGGATCATTCTTTGCCTTACACAGCATGTCAAAGCTCACGGAAAGCAATTTCTCTTTCAGTGCCTCCTTTTCAACTGGGAAGCATTTGAAGGGAAGCACTTGCCCCTTGAGTGCTCAAGTGTGTACTTTGCATTGCCAAGAAAGGGCACTCCAATAGCTCTTCTGGGAAAGCAGACCATATTTCACATCACCCCATGCACTTTCAAGGGGCTTTGATGAAATGGCTTGTTCTGGGACATCTATGAAATATAATTAGGAAGAAAAATAAAGAAGCTTTCTTCTCTTTCAGCCTGAGATAACCCACAGTGAAAAAAATAAGACTCTTTTGCCTTTTCCTTGCCTGAAATGCTTCAACCTCTGAGACAGAAGTGTTTCAATTTCCTAACTTATAAAGCAAGCAATTATGATATTCAGAGAGACAGTGAGGATTGTGTGCAGTTAATTTCTAAGCAAGGAAAACAGCAGTGGTCTGTATCCACAGACCAGCAGCCATAATCCTCTATGGGACCATCAGGTCTGATATCTGCAGAAAAAGTGGTGGCTACAGCTGGTAGCATGGTGCTACTGTTCAGTGCAAGGGGTGGGGGTAATGTACTAAGGCCAGAAATGTCTCTTGTCTCCAGCTTATCTCTAGTGCAAACCGCATGTAGAGTGAAATGAAGATAAATATTTATAGGGACACAATTGGCTTTTACTTTTAATTGTAGTACAGCTCACTCGGGCAATGTTGAAAGAAATGAGGTCTTTTCATGGTGTTTTGCTTTGTTTTTTTCCACCAGTGTGATTTGTAGAATGAAAACCAGGCATGTTCTGAACCACTGTAAAAAAAAATCAATTGCAAATATGTTGCTTTAGGACATGAAATAAAATGACACGGATACTGGAATTTCTAAGGTAAAAAAGAGGGTAACAATTTTGACTGTAACATTTATAGATTTCTAAAAGTGACAGCAGATTGGAGGATGACAGTGCCACTTATCCAGTGACACTGGGCGAACTAACAGTCTATTAAATTTCTCCTTCTCTAGAAAAGAATGCAAAACAATAAGTATTTACAGAAAAGCGTGTGAGAAAGTTTGTTACAAGAATGTAAACATCAGAAGGCTTAGAAGAAGTTTTTAAAAAAGACTGACACAAGTAATGACATTAAATACTCTCTATTACTTTTTCCCCTGGTTATGTGTTTATAAACACATTAGGGTCCATGGGCGAAAAATTCTGAGCACTTTGGCTGTTGCCAGGCTGTCTTCTATATTTGTGCAGATCACACATAAGGGACATATTAGGTCTCTGCTGGCTGACACCCTGCAGAAGGCTGGCCCCAGCCATAAGGAGAAACAGCAATACCAAGTGCAGTGCGAGGGCAAAACACCAAGCCTTGTATGATTTTTTTCTGTGTTTATGGCTGGCTACTCTGTCTCCCCTCAGACTTTTTTCCTTGTGTGCAAAGGCCTCTTGCTCTTGAACTGCTTTGGAAAACCCGGAGAAGTTTTCTTTGACAAAATTTATATTTGTTACTTTTCTTCTGAACTCTCCCTAACTTTTCTGTGCTGTCTTTGTAACACGACATTTGTAACAGATTGCTGCATTCCAATTATAATTCCAGCAGTGCTACATATTTGTTTGCCTTATATGCACATAACCATCTTCCTTGTTCCTCTTGTCACTGGTCTGAATGCAAAATCTCAAATCTATTGTGACATTTCTTCAACTCAAATAAAAATGTAATTACTTTTCATAAGGAGTTTTAACCCTGCAACATTGAAACATCTGGATTTCCTGAAATTGAGAAGTTGTGACCCAACATGTGCCAGCATGGATCAGACTGACAGCTCTCACCATTCTGCATCACAGAGCTATCTCTCCCCTCTGCACACACAGCTAGCACAGCTCAGGGGGAATCCTGGTTGGGAAAGGATTTCTAGCAGAGGAAAATGTTCCTCAGGCAGACTGGAGGGTGGGATGGACAGGAGAGCACATGTGAGAGGCTCAGTACAGATATCAGAAATAATCTTTTCCAACATGCAGTATGGCATATATCCCTCAAAACAAAGCAGGCAGTGCACCTAAGGAGGAAGGAGAGGAGGGACTATGTAACTACTGAGCTGGTCTCAAAGAGTCTGGGTTGCTCTGTTCCTAGGAGAGACACAGGTGGTGTAAGATGAACAAGGAAGCCACTTTTGCAGATGCCTGTCTTGGCCTGGAGTGATATTTCTCCTCTCATTTGCAGTGTATATGTAGTCAACTAGCCAAACTTTAAACTGCTAAATGGAAGTCACAATGACTCCATCCCATCAGTCTGAAGCATCCACCTGCAGGAATAGCTATGCTCTAATCAACCGAAGATCATGGAAATGCAGGGCTTCCATTACAGCCCAGTATAAAGTCAATGTGTCCCACTAAAGCTAGGAATGGTGTTACAAAAAGCCCATCCAGGCCAGCGTGTGTTGGTATTACTGAGCCCCTTGCTGTGGACATCAGCAAGAATGGGCCCTGCAAATAAAAGTCAGACAAGTCAAATGTAGTGCTTACACCTTGCTTTCACAGGGCTTGGTTCTAATCTCATTAGTATAAATCAGTCCCAAGCTTATTTATGTCATTACAGTTAGATCAAGCAAATCAAGGTGCTCAGGCCCTGTTTCACCTTCTCTTACTAATATTCTGCCAGGATTATTGATAACGCTGGTGCACGACCAAGGAAACTATGAAAAATATTCATTTCAAGCTTCACTGCAAGCAGAGTAAAATAATCAATATACACTTACAAACAAGAAAGAAAAGAACTTTGCTTTGGAATAAAACTGGACTTACAAATAAACTGTAGTTGAAATAATTGGAAGAAAATAGTAAGCATACAATTAAAACAACCTGTTTAAAAGAACATTCTCCATACCTAGTTTGCTTCTACTTTTTTTTTGTTTGCCTGCTTCCTTTTTCATTTAGCTTTATTTTTCTTTTTCTTTTTCTTTTTTTAACTTTTTCCCTCCATTACGTGCAATTTTTGTCAGTTTGGTTCTGTTTGAAGTCAGTTTCATTTCCATGCTCTTTGCTATTGGAACACTGTTCACTGGCTTTGCCTCAGATATCTTTAGATGAACAAGAGTCTGAATTGAATGATTAAGCATTTTGTGCTTTTCCATCCTTTCAGCTTGCATGAATGTATATTTTGCCTTTTTTTTTTTTCTCTAGGTATGACCAAAATTAGCTTTAATTCCAATAAAAAGGGAAAGTTCTACCAGAAAAACAATAACAAAACTAACTCCTCTGGAAAAAAACCCAGACATACTATTTAGTCCCCAGTTTGGTTTATTTAATTGCTTAACACTGTTTACAAAAATTTCTTTAGAAAATACCCTTCTGTAATCTAAAATAGCATAAATTGTTGGTTTCTCTTAGATAGACCATAAAATGCAGATTAATTTTGTGATAGGATGCTCAGCTGGAGTTATCCTTTACTTACCGCAGAAAAGCAGATGTTTCATATCCTCTGGCTAACTGTAGACCATAAAAAGTCATAGAATTTTTTCTCCTTTATTAAAAAAAAAAAAAAAAACAACAAACAACTTACTAATGGTTCTATGGTGTTTCCATACTAAATACTGGCTCATTCACCCTGAACACTGAAAAACGACAACCCTATATGAATTTGAAGCACATAATTAGAGCAAGCCTCAATAGCAGAATCTTATTCCTTAATGCTTTCTTTACCCCTATGAGTTCTAAGTATTTGTTTCTGTACAATTCAAACATATGAGAATTTGAATGTACAATTCAGTCACTAATGAGAATGCAATATTGACTGTCAGCTAGAGAAAAAGGGAATGTCCCAAAGATTAACTCAAATTCAGGGAATTCGGTTTTTATTTGGAATCCCAGTCTTTACTGGGAATGTCCCAAAGGTTAACTGAAATTCAGGGAGCTGCATAGCAATATTTTCTTTGAGCAGGGATATATGGAAAGATTCCTTTGTACAAGTTTGGCTGTGAACTTGTTGGGAAGAGTGTAGGTTGACCTGTGTCCATGCTTACAGACGTGATATCAAACAGTAGTGGTTTAAACAAGGGGTAATGGCTTCAAGCTGAAAGAAGATAGGTTTATATTCGACATTAGGAAGAAATTATGTACTCTGAGGGTGGTGAGGCTCAGGAACAAGTTGCCCAGAAAAGCTCTGGCTTCCCCATCCTTGGAAGATCAGATTGGATGGGGCTTTGAGTAACCTGGTCTAGCAGAAGGTATCTCTTCCCATGGCAAAGGCAGTGGAAATTGATCTTTAAGGTCCCTTCCAACACAAACCTTGCCATGATTCTGTGATTTTATCTGTCATCATATACCAGTTACTTAAACCACGAATGGAAGAGAAGCCAGGTGACTCTCGTTTCTTATCACAGAAACATTTGTCTGGTAGAAAGAACAAATCATTGGGGACATTTATGGCAGACGACTCAATATGCAGCAAGCTCACAGCCCATAGCCCAGGCTTTTCTCTTGATCTCCCTCCTGAATTACCACTCCTCATTCCCGCTGCAGGAGGCATTAACAGCCAGAGGCAAGAAGCAGGGTCCCATTGGGCTGCACAACAGCCACTGCAAGAGGAAGCCCCTTCCCACAGAGAAACAGCTGAATGGCCAGATTCAGCAGGGAAATGAGGCAGCAGGTGGGAAGACGAGATAGGAGAGGAAATTAATGGGGAGAACAATCTTGTTTCACGTGCTGGACCATTGCCTCTGTGCATTGCCTGGCACAATCCCACTCTGCTCCAGGCGTCTCTTGCACTCTCTGTTACTGATAGAGTTTCCTGGTGCTCTGAGCTCTTGGACAGCCCTAAATAAATTCACAGGGCTGCACCCTCTCTCTTCCAGTATTGCTGCATGGCTGGGAGTTTTCCTGACACAGACACCAATCGTTTCATCATTATGTATGGGAGGAGAGATGACCAGACACAGACAGCTTGGGCAGGGTGGACAAAATGCTGTGTTAGAAGTTAAGGAAATAGAAGCTTTTGCTTATCAATTTTTTTCTCATTATCTGAATGAAAACTGGATTTGAATATCATTAGTCATGAAGAGCCTAAACTACCCCACCAAACCAAAGTCCATTTAAATCTACTTTACACCAATTAGATATTGATATGAGCAGAGCTTTCTTCTTCCCTTAGCCAGAGATCTCAAAGCACTCAACAAAGCTGGTTATGCATCATTTCCCATGAGCTGCACGTATTGCTGCACTTTGATTCTTGGGGCTCTCCTAAGCATCTACAAGGCCACACACTCAAAACACTGTAGGTTCAGACCTACATCTCTTTGACACCTTTTCAGAAGAAACAAACATCAGGATGACAGCTCTGACTCAAAATCTTTCAAGTTCAAGCTAAAGCCTGGTGACTGGCAGCATGCCACTCCCTAAGCAGGCTCTCCATCGATTATCAGAGGGGCTCTGTGCAGAGACAGCAGTTTTCTCCTCCACAAGTGCAAAAATCAGAGCCAATCTGAGCAGAGGCTGATGGTGAAATAGGAATCAGAGTGGAAGTGAAGGAAGACTAAAGTCACAGCAATAAGGCTGTGTAGATGAGATGAGCACAGAAACCAAGGCCTGGGCAGACATTTCATGCCAGTGGAGTGGTTAAGTGACATGCCTTACTCCATATAGCCCTAGTAAGGTCAAAGGCAGCCGCCAGGTCTTTTATTCTTTTCCACTAACACCCTTAACACTGGGTATCACTGAGTAACTACTACAGCATTAGCAGTGTGGTGAAGCAGTGCATTTTTATCATTTGTGCTGATATATTTACTCTCTTACAACTTGCCAGGGTTTGTAACTAACGGCATCAGATACAAATCAGCAAGTATTGCATTTCATAACCTGTTTTTCTAGAAGCTTGCAACAATGCCAAACAGATTCTCTAAGCCATAGCACATTTCTCTTTTCTTCAATTTCTTTTATTTCCTTCAGCAAAGGCCCTTTTTAAACAGTGAAGAATTCCACACAAGGCAGTGAAGATTCAATACACATTGCTTAAAGAGAATTATTTCCCTATAAATTGATTTCAAAAAAAGATTTTGGCATTTTGACCAAAACCACATCTCTTAAATTATCTTGTATCCCTCCAAACACACAGTCCTAAGCCCTTTTTTGTCCATACTAGAAAGACAGTCATACTTTGGCACAATTTAAAAGGTTTTGAGAATGATGATGATTTAAAACAAAGTATTCCCCGAGCAGGCTGTGGACTTGAGCAGAAACAGCCGCAGAGTCCTGCAGGGACTTCAGAGCATAGAATTGATTTAGCAGGGAAGTGTGTAGATTGAGCAGTGATGGATGCTATAGAAAACTGGGTGATATAGAAGATAGATGGTCATTTGAAAAAGATCAAGGAAAAACACACTGAAAACCAGAGAGCCTCCAGCTTTGTTCAAATTATGATCAGTATCTGGCCCAGTAAGGCCTCAGAGACAAAGTGCATGGATAAAGCCATGCTCTGCAGTGTCCTTTCTCTTCAGACGGGCTGTGCCAGTGCAAAAAGCTGTTGCTGTATTAGATGTCATTAGACATCAACACAGCTGTATGAAAATTCCTCTTACACAACATAGGGACACGCACATGGGGTGTTCACCCATTAAAATACTGACATTGGTGGTGCCAGATAGAGGGAAAATAAGCAAATAATATCCCCTGGTTTGTCCTGGACAGGGGCTCAGCCCCCAGAAGTGCTTCCAGCTGCCCCTCCTGCCTGGACTGGAGCAGGTGCTGCGGGCAGGGTGCTGCATGGATGGTCACCATGGGGCAGGGATCTGATCCTGAAAAGGATGGCCAGCATGGGAGAGGAGAAACAGTGTGTGCTCTGCACTGCTTGTCACCTGGAGCTCATTAAACACATCTCTTATTGTTTCTCTCTTTTTGCAGGAGAATTGCTTGTTTGTGGGGACTAAAGATGAAGGCTATCCATCAGTCTTACTCTTAGAGAGCACTTCAGGCCTTTTATGTTCTGCAAGCAGAAGACAGAGTGATGGAAATATGTCTGCAAATATTCCCTGTCCTCTCAAGAAAACATATCCCAAGACAAAATGTTGTAAAAAATCAACCATGCTATTTTGATAAATTTCTATCTAAAGCTATATAAAGCTATATAAACCTCATCCCATTGTAAACAGCAGAGAATGCAATTTTTAGAAAAACACTAACAGAAAATATGTACATTTGTCCTTGCAAGTGTAAGTTAAATTCCAAGGGCTTCTTTTGAGACTACTTTCAATTCTTAATTTTGCAAATTCTGTTAATACCTTCAGTGCCTCATTAGCATACCTTGTATGCTCTTTAAATTATACAGAAGCTGCTATCAAAAACCTGCTAAGGGAGATTCCAGAGAACCCTGACACACAGAAAGATATCCTTAATATCTATATTTTAACATTAGTCAGGGCCTACATAGATCAAAGATATACTCTGGAAGAGTATGATTATAAGCCTGCACAAGTGAAAAATAGGAACCAAAAGAAAGGGCAGCACCCTGAGCATCTGCATATCTGTAGAGTAAATACACTCATAAAGGAAAACGTTTTGGGAGACACTAATAATCTGTATGCTACAGGACTATGAGAAGACCTGGGACAAAAGACTGGCACTGGAATCCTAAAATTATAGCAATAAAATTGTCAGTTTTTTTCCTCAAAGTTTCTACCGCTTTTCATCTTGTTCCTCATAAGAGCAAAATTCTCTATTCATTATAATATTTAAATGAAGAAGCCTTAAACATAGATAATCAAATACTTCATTCATGAAAAAATTCTTAAAAGTGCAAAATTTGTAACATGAAACTTGGAAATTCAATACATTTCTGTAAAACCTTTAGAAAACATCGTGTGTACAAACAGGCTTCTTTCAGAACATCTGAGCAAAAATAGAGCTGATATTGATAGCATTGAAAGCATTTACTTGCTGTTTCTCTTGCATTTTCAAAATGCAGGAGAGGCTAATTTTCAAACCACAGGAGGGGTTGAAAATAATGTCAAAGTAAAAAACTCATGAAAGGAGGTGAATTCTTTTTTGCAACAGATTCATAAAGTAAGCTTTCAGTCTTGGAGCAATGCATCTTCAGGAGTTTAATTCAATGACCATGTTACTTGGCTCATTTGCTGATTACCAATTTTGCTGATTATTTCTTGCTCTGAATAACTCCCTTCAGGAAAGAAAAAAAAAAGGTAGCAGATTCATTTATCTGCCCTGAATCTACTAAACAATTGACTGATTTCAATCCCCTCATTTGAATTTCCAAATACAGAAAAGCCTCTAAATGCCAATATATTCCTTTCCACACTCATATGTCAGAATATGCCAGAAAAGTTCGCTAACATTTTTCATTCCCATGAAGTGCAGAGTTTTACAGGTTGTGAACAAAGATCATTTTGTCAGCTCATAAAATAGTTTTATGTGAGGAAATACAGCAGCAATTCTCTTCTATTTCAGAATTAAGGAGTGGGAATCTTAATTAGACATAGGGATAATATCAGCTAGTTACACAGAACAGAATAAAATGCATAAAGGGTATAAAATCTCATGCTTCAGGACATTAGTCAAGCAGTAATGGATGGGTTAGCACAGAAATACCCCTGGGGAGTAGGCAATTTTTTCATTTCCCCCTTCATTTATCGCCTTTGAAAGCTAACTCATCTGAACAGGTGTAAATGAGTCCAGTGGGTCTAATGAGACATATGAAAAAGAGAATGGGAGTTACAGTGAAGATCACTAGTTTGGAAATGAAGCTTCGTGAGAAGAAATAGCTGAATAATGCATTAGCTTGCCTGATAGCCACCCCTGCTACTCTTAGCCCTGCTCCTCGGCCCACGTTTCGTCACTGATTACCGAGGTGAAGCAATTAGGCATGTCGAGTCTCAACTACCCATAACCTATTGCTGGCTCCCCAGCAGGGATGAGCCCATTATGTACGTATGAATGCAGCAGCTTTCCCATTTGTACGGACCAGTACGTTTTTAGGATCAATTTAGCTCACCATTATAATGTGCAAAGGAGATGTAATGCGTCTTCTTACTAAACCAAACAATATCTTCTGGTGAATTTTTTTGTCTTCATCCCAGCATGTGCTCCTTCACTGGAGGAAACACGATGTATTCTGTGAGTTTGGGCATCAGCTACGGCTCGTCTTCAGTGATGGTTGTTTCGATGCAGAGATGACTCTTGCTGCAACATCCTAATGACAAGGCACAGATTGCAACCTCAGTAAAACTAAATGAACTGAGCCCTACAATCCCCCACAGCAATTGATTTTGGCTACTAATTTGTGGCAAAAACTACCAGCATCCAGCCTCTCCTAGCGTTTTATAGGAAAATAGCTGTAAATCCTACAGAAAACCCCCTCTCTGCACTCAAGACAAAGCTTATGTGCATAAACCGAGCTGCCAATAAATTCAATGCAAGTTGTCCATAAGCCAGATTCTCAGCTGGTGTGGACTGGCACAGTTCCATGCATGTCAATTACCAGCAATATGATGTCTGTCTCTGCTGCTGGTCAGCCATGTGCTAATTTGCAGGAGGAGAGGACACATCACACTGGATGGCTCTTGCTGGGCTGCAGCAGAGCACGGGGAATTAACTGTTTGCATGGTTTGATGGTCGCCCTGTTTCACCCAGGACTGCAGTGACTGGGGCTTTGACCCAGACTTGGTTCCATGCTCTGCAGGAGGGGATTGAAACATCTCCCTGGTTGCAGTTATTGACCCCTCAAAGTGGATGATGTGATGAGTAGCTGCCAGCCTCTCTCGTGCCTGTTTCAGTGTCATATTTAGAGTCAGGAAAAGCAGGCCTGTGGGTAGCCCTGTGGCCTGCCTGGTGCACAGACACTGCAGGCAGGAATACAAACATTCTGTGAGCTCGCAACAATTATTAATCAGTTAATGCACACAGCAGGCAGTGAAGGATAACAGGCTACTAGGCCCAGCAGGAGCACACTTGCTGCCCATGACAGAGGCACCCCGTGAGTGTCTGTTGTCCAGGCAGCCGTCAGTCAGATGGGGAAGTGTCAACTTCCTTGTTGGAAATGACTGAACTTCGACCTTCCCAAATTGCTCTCATTTCTTGGAGTTTTGTGCCATCACATGTCAGTAGTTTTCTCCTGAGGACTTAATTCTCCTTCTGCCTGTGTTTTGAATTTTCCTCTTTTGCATGGCTTTGGCTTATGTTCCCTCAGAGCTCGACAGCTGCTCTTTTCATTCCAGCTAAGCTGAAATCAGGGAGCTTGGTTTCAAAATTCAAGCTGTGGGTCACAGGCAGCTAAAACCCTGGGCTGCATGCTCCATTGCCATCTCCAGCAGTGCAGTCTCACTCCTCCTTTCACACCTTTACAGTTGTGCAGCAAACCTGGAGGCAGAATCAGATCCAGGAACAAGGAATTATTTTTTTCTTCCACACAGATGTAGCTTGCAGATAGGCCATATGCCTGGCTTCACAAGGGCTAGCAGCAGCACTTAGGAAGGGAAACAGAACAGCTATCCAAGGAAAAGGTGTGAGGATAGCAATCTTGTAGCTTTAATCAGAAAGGGGGTCTGACTCTACCAATTATGATACTACAATTTGAGAACAAGCCACTCAAAAAGCCTTGTAGCAATTTAAGCAACTATCCATAGGAGATGTGAGTCTTCCTTCCCCTGGGCAAAGTAGGGAAATGAACTCTAGTCTTCCAGTCCTGAAACAGCTCACTTGTTATTGAAGGACTGATTAAAAGGGACACATTTCACTTCCTTCCTGTATTTTGTAAAAAGACTTTAAACAAAGTCCTCTAGAACCATTGGTATCATTTTTCCTAAAGATTTCCAAAATTACAATAATTTTTAATTTACAAATCAAATTTAATGTTTCCAGTGTTTTTGGTTTTTTTATTTAGACAAGTTAAAAAATAGAAAAAATTGCATGTTGGAAAAAAACTTTCTTTTCCATTTAGCATCCAAATCAAGAAAACAATTATTCATGGAGTCCTATCCTGCTGTGCTGCTCCAATATGTATTTTATAGAAACCGTTTCCTTCAGTTCACGCTGTTCTCTGTTTTCATGGTGATGTGTCCCAAAGGATAATCTTAAGGAATTACTTGACCTTTAGCGTCCCTGAGATTTTCAGAAAGAATCTGCTGGAGATGCCTACTGAAACAGAAGGTGGAAAACTGACTGAAGACAGCTTCTACGGGTTTTTATTTCAGAGACTGAGTTCAGGACCACCTCTCTGTAAAAAACAGTGGGACAGCCTGATTTTCCATATCAGTGTTTGCTCCTGGGGGTAACAGTGGGGAAAAAGAACTTTCTGATCCTTCTTTCGTCTGTACTGGTGCTCTGAAGAAAGATTGCATAAAGACTTCATTGCCGTTTAACAGTACTAGTTTTTAAAACTTTTGCTTTTAGTTCTTCTGAAACTTTTTACTAGAAAAAAAGATTACAGTATCCAAACCAACTCTTGCAAAAAGATTGAACTGATAGAGCGATTTATTTATTTGTGCATGTTGTCACTGAAATTTCTGTGTTGGTTAGACTGTAGTTAAAAATTCTGTCTGACTGATGCACAAGGGAATTTTTTCAAAATTTTTCTTTGCCCTTTGAAAGAACCAGGTCCAGAGCATACAGCACAGCAGGTGTGGACACATGATCTAACACAGCTGAGATACAACAGGTGAACAAATTACCACCATGCAGCTGAGCTCCCACATCTGGACAGTTGTGCCCCCGGCTTATTCCAATAATGAAACAGAATATATTAGAGGAAGCAAATATGTTTCCCCAATGGTGGGGGAAAGCATGAAGAGTCAATTATTATCACCCAGCTGCTGGGCATTGATTTCTTATGCCATAATGATTCGATCATTCTTGATTTTATGTCAAAAAGGTACACACAGTCAGTGCTACATGGTACCAGATGATGGGTGGTAACTTTCTGACTTTCTTGTCTTGATTACACTTCATCATGTGTAACTCTAGATTCATTCTCAGGAATGGTACTGTAATTTGTGCTCACATTGCCTAAAAGGGCTGTGTGGGCTTTTCCAAAGCAGTTTGGAGTATTAGAAACCTAAATTCTATTGAAAAAAGGGAAGTATTTACATGTGATACAGTACTCCAAATGTATACCTGCCAAATTGCATTCATCTTGCAGCTTGTCACATCAACATGTTTCAAGATGCATGACAAGATGTTTTACAACCTTAAGGTGTTTCTGTTTGTGAATTATTTTACACTGAAAGAATTTGCAATGAGTGTTTGCTCAGTCTGGTTATTTTTATGTGCAGAAACTTGTAAAGTTTTGTATTTCTGCACTCTTTTGGACAAAAATTTTGCCGTATAATTGACAATAACAATATTAAAATTGTTTCCACTGTATATGCTTTTAATGTCTTTCTTTTCCTTCTACCATATTTTGTGACAAAATCTCTCATTGAAGTAGGAAACACAAATAGGATTGTGTAGTAGCCATTTCCATTAGAAGATCAATGTTTTGCTTCTTACGTTTTGTTGTAAGATGTTTTTTGACTCCCCAGCAATATTTTATTACAGTTACAAGGAGCTTTTGGGTAGCATTTTGGCCCTTTCTATGAATTGGATTTCACCTGAATAAACATCTTTAGTGTAGACTTCAGCAGCTAAGGAGATTCCTAGCTTTGCCTTACAATTTTTTGGAAAGAAATAGGCATTGAAACAGAATGGATTATTTCACCCTCAACTGATCATCTAAGATGGGACACCTAAAAGAAGGCATCCAGTTTGTGCTCTTGAATGTCTGAATCTTTCCACTGACTGAGGGAGGCTGATGATGACAGAGATTTATTCAGAGCAGGCATCCAAAAGTGAAACAAAGTGATCCGATGCTCTTGCAGTCTTTTCCCGGGGTCTTGTTGTTGAAAGGAAGTGGAAACTGTGCACAGTTTGTCACTGCTGCCAGATCTCTACCACTACAAGCTTCATTCCACCTGCCTTTAGCAAACAAACATTGCTGATCATCATGATGACAAGGAATTAAACATATGTGCAGTGCCACCATCCCAGCCTCCACAGCTATAAAAATATCCTGTCTGAGAGTATCAGTTGTAAGTATTCAGTTATTCATTCAGTTAAAATGAATTACCCACTAGAATGTTAAACAAAGGTTATCTAATACTTTATTTTGGAGGTGGGGGAGGGATTTCTAACCTCAATCACATAATAATATTGAACGAGCTGGATTTCAATCTTGTTGGCCAATAAAACATTGATTACGCAGCTGATGCCACAGTAGAAAAATTATATCTCTCTGAGAAAGCTTGTGAATATTTCACACAACAAAGGAAGTGTACTGTGCATAGAAACATTATGCAATGTGTTACACAAAACCAACCTAGTATGGAGTGTATTATTTCCTAATATTCATTTTTATGGTACTTCTAAGAGGTCTGTAAGTCATCTGTTTAGCCTGAAGAAATACCTCCTGATTGTTACAAAGCCAGCAAAAATCTGCAGCTGAGAATTCATAGGCTTTCACTAGCACTCCTCAAAATTTTAGAGGCCAGCTAAATCTCAGCCCTGGTGGAGCTTGTGGCAAGTTCCACAGATCCAAATTCTGGCTTCTTCTGCACATGTGTTCTTTTGACCCTGGTCTCTTAACCCTTGCTAAGTCATAATTAATAGCGTTTCTGACAAACTCATGCATTACCACTTCAGAAATTTGTCTCTGGAAAAATGAAAGTAATTCTGCATGTTCTTTACAGTTCTCTCATTTAGTTCATATTTGGAAAAACTTACAAATTTTTTTCCTTTTCTGGAATAGGAAGATTTTTAGAAAGTTGAACAGGCCCAGTCCCCTATAGCTCTGCTCCTAAGTGCTCCTGTGGTAATCCTCTCTCTATGCCCTAGCTGGCCATGTCCAAGGAAATAGTTTTCTTTTTTTTCTAAGGAGCCACATTTCAAAAACATACAAGATGTTTCTCCTTGAGGCCTTTAGTTGCTTTTGGAAAGAAACATAATGAATTTTCTTTTTGGCTAATGCCTTCAACACACATCCCACCTTCCTTCCCTTTCTTGGCATTTGAATGCTGTTTAATCAGTAACAAGCACTAAACAAAATGAAAGAACCAGGAGAGGAAATGTGGGATCAAATTATCTAGTTCTTTTCATGCTTTATTCCAGAAATCATCAGTGAGAGATTGCGTGATTGGTTCCAATCTCATTTAATAGCCAGCTAAAAACATTCCTTAAAGAAGCCAGTAACATTCAGCGACTCTGAGCACAAAAGAGCATTCAGGGATTTTGTTTCTCATTCCAAGGAAAGTGTTCAGAACCCTTTCCGATAAGACCATTCCACAGCTTTAATTTCTCATTAGAGCAGTTTTCAAGTCTAAAGTCAGATTTCCATTCAGATGCATCTTTTGAATACAAGTTACTGTGCTGGTAAAGTGTTTGTTAATTAAAAGAACATGTGGTATAGATGTGTGTGTTCTCTTGATCCACTTTAGATAAGTGTGCCTGCCCTCTTTGGAGCACTGTGGAATGTGTTCTACTGTGTTCTTTCTCAGAAAGGCACCTAATAACTTGTGTGGCTATTGGATGAACTGGTACTGAACACTCCTCAGGCACTATAGACACGTTTCTGACTTGATAACAAAATGTGGAAAATTCATATACCTTTAAAGAAAGGGACAAATCCGCTTGGAGTAATTAAAATCTGAGGTAGCATTAGATCCCAACTCATATGTACAATGGCATGTACAAACACCAAGCATTGTTTACTGCTCTTATGCAAAATTTGTTCTTGCATTACATTGTGGGTTTAGAAGAAACAAGCCAGAGAGTTTTCCCACTCCAGCTCTGAGGCTCTGCTTCAGGAGAGAGGGGGTGGGGAAGGAGTGCAATCTTCACTTTTATCTCCCTCACCCTGGGCAAGATGAGCAGATGTTTCTGGTATGAGGTTTGACTTCAGCCTAAGAAGAGAGAATAGAGAATATGGGCTTCCCAAATAAATGCTCCTGAATGTCAGCTTGCTCCCTTTGCTATAGATTCACAGTGTTTCCCCAATCTTTGCCTTGAGAGAAAATAATAAAAACAAAAAGAAAAGAGAACTTTCTTTGAAAGCCACTGCCTTGCAGGTCCATCACACCCTTGTTCAGCCACAGCCAAGGTAAGGAACTGCCCGTGCCACACCATCTTGGGAGCCCAGAGCCGACAGCTTTCCCTGAAAAGGCTCTGCTTCCACTGCCAGCCCACAAGTAAAAGGCCCTCAGTGAAGTGTGAGACAACAAATAGCAGGGCCCACACCAAACACCAGAAGCCCATAACTGTGTTTGAAAAGGAGGAGGAGACAAGGGAGTGAGATGCCTGACAGTTTCTTGTGCAGTGTGGGAAATCTCACTTGTAACATATCAAAATAAATTCTTGTGCTTTTCTGCTTACATGCAGCTTTTGTGCTAAGCTCCCCATATTAATGATTTAATCCTGAACAAGTTCTTCCTCTTGGGTATCACATGGACTGAAGCAAGGTCCTTCACAAACATGGGGGATGTTTAGACCGATAGGTAGCCGAGAACCCTGAAGTACCCAGGTGGATTTCGTTTTCTAAAAATTACCTTCCTGGAAAGCAAAGTTTCTCAACAGAGTAAAAACCACAGGATTACCCCAATGTACTACCTTATTCTTGACTCCCCTTAGAGGTGTAAGCAAAAGTTTGACGCAAAACACTTGACTAATAATAATAAATCAAAATATGTCCATGAATGTTCAATAATAAATCAAAATATGTCCATGAATGTTCTTGCACCCTGAAACAAAGTCCTCTTTGCTACTAAACCATTAGATATACACATGGGCTTTTCACCCCATCTCTTTTACTGAAGTCCCAAGTACATCCATGATGTTTAACTGCCCAGGAACCATTCCCAAAAGATAGCTGGTTTCACCCCCTCTTGGTGGCTTGAGCACTTAGCTTCTGTAAATGGGACAGAGCAATATTCCTCCACATCCAGCACCTTTCACTACCATGCCTAACCTGGTGAGATACACACAGATCAAATAGGTTAAGGTGCTAGCAGACAACTAAAAGTATTTTCATTTTCACAGTCCTGGAGCATCCAAGCACTGCTAAGGTCAAGAGCAGTGACAGGGTTCTAAAGTACCTATAAATTAATTTAGTTCTATTTGTGCAGAGTTTGTGAAGTCTGATTATTATTAGAAGTCTACTTTTGGACATTTTGACCAAACTCTGTGTGACAGTCTTTAATGTTGGCTGTATTGTTCCCACAGTCACTTTAGAAAACACAAATACCCATTTGCTAACAAAAGACAAGGCTGACATGTTTGTACTACTAGAACTTGAAGGTGGCTGAAAATTTAGTCTTGTGTGGCATAGGAAGTGTATTATTTGAATCTAACTGCAAAAGTCTCAGCCAGTGGGATAATGAATTCTGAAACAAAATAGAGCAAAGCCTTTGCAATCCGTGCTTTGCATCTGTTTCTTGAAATAAAAAGCAGGTCTTGGCTATTCTTTGTCACACCCAGTAGTATATAAAATGTGAAAAGGATTTTTGGCTTCTAGTCCATGGCTGTTAATAATTATTTTTAAAATCCTCTGCTTATGCCTCATTTCCAGGTTGAATGTAGTTATATAGGACTTGCACATGGAATTGCAGAATGAATTCAGTCTTGAAAATAACCTGTGATTAACCAAAATGAAACCCCTGCTCATTTTTAATTTGGTCTCCCATGTCTTTCTAATTATTTGGTGCAAACTATATAGTGATTCACTAGCATGATTGGATTCACACATGATAGTGTGCTTGTCACATATAGGTCCAGCAGGGCTTACAGAATTGTCAATATTTTAAAAAAATTATTTTCATTTTAGACCTCTCCCTTTAAAAGGTAAGTTATATGGTTGTTGTCAGGAAATGAAATCCTACTTTGTCCATGAATTTCTTTCTGAAATATCCTTATTAATCCTTGTTGTCACAGTAAAGTGACTGGAGGCAAAACAGAAAGTCAGCAGTGATTAAAATAAATGCGGAGGGAAATGGAGCAATTGCATGGGCACAGTACTTTTAATCTGCAATGAAGACTGATGCTTGTACCAGAAACAAAACTATCCACCACTATGGTGGTCTTCAACTCCTCTTCAATCGATATCCCATCTGCATCCCAAAAAGCAAGGTTGGCTCTGTCTCACCCTTCACAGAGGGAGACGGTCGCTTATGATGGAGGCTGTCAGCTGGCTCTAAGTGGTGTCATTTGTTTTCATGTAGTTACACTGCTGTAGCCTGGCTTAAGCCCTCAATACACATAGCAGGGGTGTCAAGGGGCAGGGGAAAGGCATGTGAAACACCTGTCTGAATACAGCAGGACACTCACCTCCTCTGACCAGCTGGTTTTGCTGTGTTTGATGCACCCCAGGATGTGGTTTGCCCTCTAGGCAGCCGGGGCTCACTGTTGGCTCACATTGGGCTGCTGCTGACCTGCGCTCCCACACTGCTCCCTACAGAGCTGCTCTCCAGGCACTCCTCTGCCAGTCTACACTTATACCCAGCACTACATGCTTGTTCTGGCACTTTTTCTCCCCCCTTTTCAACACTGCTGCTCTTCAGCCCTCTGTCAGGGAAAAGAGGTATCACAGGGCTGGTGTTTTACAAATGCTTAATTCAACACTACTTTTCTTCTGAAGCATAACTCAAGTGAGTTTTCCCCTCCTTTTAGGACTGCCTGAATCAGCTGAAACTGCTATTATGTCAGATTTTACCGCTTGTAAAACAAGGATAGTGTTACCTGTTACCTTTGCTCGGCACATTGGAGCCCCCATAGGCAAAGTGTTACACATTTACCATTTCAAATAGTAAATCAAGGGCAGGACAAGTACAACAAGCCGGAACAGGTCTTAAATCTGCAGCCATAAGCAGAGTTGTGTGTGCAAAATGTTTCAAAAGTAATATGAAAATGTGGGAATAATTCTCTGTAGTGAAAGAATAAGAGTAATTGCAGAAGCATAGGGGTGAGATGGGAATTGTGGGAATTACCACTCACACAAAATTACTGCAGCAGTGTTTTGCAAGCACACAGGACATGAATATGAAAGATTAGCCAAAAGGACTGGAAAAGTGGTCCAGCAGAGCTGTAGCAAAAGTCAGAGTCTTGGTGACCACTGTTAGAAATTGAGGTCTTTATGGTTCTGCTTCGCATGGACTAAATTAATATTACTGACAGGATTCTGCGTATATTGGAGCAATTAATTTCCCCAGAAAAAAAATACCGCAGCAGCTAAATCCACAGGACAATTTCTATGAAATAAAGAATTAGGTCATTGTATATGATTTCAGACAGCCATCAGACAAGTGATCTATGAGAGTACAGTGGTTCTTGGAAGTTGGGCAGTATGATATCCTTAATTTGGCTGAAAAGGTACAACTCCATTTCCAGATGCTGGTCAGGTAAATGTTCTTCACTTCAAAACATACAGAGGAAGATTGGTAAATGTTAAGTCGGACAGATTGTATTTCCATAAAAAGTATACTGAGGTATATAAGAAAATATGACGTGGCCTATCTTCCTGGCTTTGAGTACGCCTTGAGTGAAAGGGGAGATCAGTCTTGGACACAGCAGAACCACTACAGCTGTATTCTGGATTTGAAAAGCATATGCAAAAGATATTCAACTCCTGAGTACTGCTCAGTACAGCTCTATCAAGAACTCTCTGATTACAGGTTAAGAATATCTGTCAATGAAAAAGCAACTCTTCTCCAAAAAGGAAGGTTTGCAGGAAAGGTTGTTTTTCTTTAGACAAGCTCCATAGGATTTCCCTGTGGTATAAGAGAAGAGGCCTCAAATACTTCGGTAATTAATGTGAAAAGTGATAAAATAAGTTACCTATTAAACCGAATAAAGGCAGGTTATGTCTCATTTCCTTAAAGGCATAGTTGTGATTGCAACCCCTCTATCAAATATCCCCTCCGTGCTTTCCTAATGGCAGAGGAGAAGGCCGCATGCCAAGGCCGTGGGCAGGGACACGGGACAGCGTTGTGCAGGAGCAGTACATAGCACCACAAAAAGCAGCTCCTCCTGGGCCCACGCCTGGCACAGAAATCCCAGTGGTGGCCAGCACTGCTGCAGGCACTCCTGGAACTTGCTGAGGCTCCTTAATGTCCAGTAAAGTACAAGTAAATCCAGGCTGTGCACATCTGTTGAAAGACACGTTCAGCATTGTGAAGAGACTCACAGAGTCTGAAATGTGAGAACTCGGTGCCTGGAACTGGTATTTGAAGGTCAAGAGCTTGAAGATAATTTCCCTCTACATATGAAATCGGCAAGACAACAACCTTACACAAAAATCATGCTGTTTCTCTCGCAGACATCAACTACAGCTCAGATAGGGAAGAAAAACAGAATTTTAAAATCATAATTTATGCAATCATAGCAAGATTTTTGTTCATAGAGCCCTAAAAGATCATCTAATTCCAGCCTACCTACCACAGACAGGTGTACCACCCACTACTCAGCCAGGAACAGATTCACTTCTATCTGTTGGAATCTAAAATATGCCCAGGATGAATACTTAGGGAGAAGTTTTCTTTTCTTGTAAAATTACTCAGAATCATCAGGACCTATAATTCTTCAAAGCCTGCAGTTATTTGCAGTTATTAACAGTATTTTCTGCAACTCCTACATCTTGGACCTCTGAAAAACAGGAGATAACAGAAATAACCAATATATATACATTATTTACCCAAACAACTGTAATTCTGCTGACCCTGACTGAAATGATAGAAAGGAAGAAGCACCTGCCAGTAGTTTAGCTGCACCCAGTTTATGAGCTATAAGTGTCCTGAAGGGCTGAAGGTATGAAATGGAGCAATCAGGAGAGCTGTGATTGTGATGTGAAGTGCTTCAGTCATCCTCTGTGTGTTTGGAGAAAGGAAGAGCTGCAAATGTACCTCAGCAGGGCTGTGGTGCCTCATTTCAGCAGTGTGCTGAATAGATTATGCCAGGAGTTTAGCATAATTTCTCTTTTTGTCTTGGGGATTATAATCCATTAAATGTGACATGAGTGAAATCTGTGGATTTTTATCCTTGGAAAATGAAAGAGGGGTGTATGATGATATTGTATATGAAAGGTGAGGGGATTACCAAGTGAAAGTGAAGAACCCTACATATTAGCAGATGTGTGGCTTTTTCAGAGCACAGAAAGTATGTTACATCAGGCATTTCCCACTCTATTCATTTCCAAGGCAGGGAGCACACGTGTGGTAAAGGCACAGCACACCACTTAGAGATGACAGAATTATGGATGTGCTGCTCACCTGCATTTGCTTTTAGAGACTCAAGATGATTGAAGTCAACATTACCGAAGCATGGGGGGCGTTGTGGAAAGCCTTGTGTCTCATTAACAAGTTCTGCCGCTCTATTTCCAAGGCACTGCTTTGCTTTGTCTGGTAGATTGGTTTTTAGCTGATCTTCCTGCTGTTGATGGAAGAAGGCTGGAAGGGCAGCAGGAAATTGGGATCTGTTTCAGAAAGAAAAATTGCTTTTCAGACAAAATAGTAATCATGCTCGAAATAGTTTAGCATGGACATACTACTGTGTTTAGATAGGAGACAAAACTTTCTTCTGGAACATTACTTTACCTGCTGTATGCATTGTAAGCAAGGTATAAAGGATATGAATATGCCTGGAAGTGTTTCCAAAGGGTTCATTAGCTTCCTGAAATAATCCCAAGTGTAGTCTGTGTCCTCGTATGTTCTCATTTCTATTCCAAGGTGGGAACAATGAGTGGTAATTACAGGTGTGAAAATCGCCTCTCTAAATACAGATCTCTCAGCAGAATGAGAATACCCACAGTATAAATACAGATGGAGGAAGGAAGCTCGAAAAGCTTTGAACCGCTTTCTTGCTATCACTGCTGCACGGCAGCACTAGCACCTGAGAGTCTGTGATGTGCATCAGGGGCACCTGTTCTCAGCTACTCGATCCAACCAGACTCTTTTAAGTATATTTCAAGTACCTTTTTTCCCCTCTATTCCATTTCCAGAGAGACGAGACAAAACCTACAAAAGAACAGAAGTCCTAGGATTCATAGGCGTTCACAAAAGACAGAAAAGGGGAATGCAAAAGCCTCTGTTAGATTGACAGCTGCAGGCAATTCACACATTTCCAAAACCAGAGCACGCTAAACCATGCAGGAAGGTAACCTCAGGCATCCCTCTCATACTAATTGTTGGATCCCATGAGAAAGCAAAGTCCCCACATCCCACCTATGCTCTCTCATCTTACTGTGGGCATGGTCCCTTAGCTTAGGACCAATAAACTCTTTCTTCTATACTTTTAGATGCTTTCTCCATCAGTTCTTGCTTCTCTCTTTGAAAGCATTTCTATTTGTAGCTCACTTTATTTTGCAAGTGCATCCTTAATTTCCTGCTGAGTTCAGATGAGCTTATTCCCCACTCTCACTATCCCTAAAAGAATATTCAAGGTTGACGGATACACAGATGATGACAATATGAATAACTTATAGCAACAGAATGATTTAATATTTCTTTTGGTTCAACACAATGAAAATGCATTAAAAAAGAGAAAAAAGTCATCCACTGTGTTTTCAAAAAAGAGTGGGCTCATTTTCAGACATTTTACATAGAAGAGAAATTAGCTGTCTTTCATGGTAAAGGGAATATTCAGTTCTTAAAAATATAGCCCAATGTCATCAACAAATTAATCTGCAGAAATACAGAGGCTACCAATGCAGTTCTTCACTTTAAAACTTTGATTTAAAGTGTGATTTAAAGGCCATTAATGTCAGCAGAAGACTTTCCACTGACTTCTAAAGGATTTTTCATCAGACCATTACAGATGTAACATTTCAGGGTCCATGGAAGAAAGAGAAGTCAGACATGAAAATTAAATCACTTAACTGTGGATTGTGGACAGAAGGAAAACACATACAGCATATTAAGATGAAACACACTTTTTCCTCTAATGCCTGGAGAAACAAGAAGTGCAATACACTAATGTTCTAATAAATTACCTATTCAAGCACTTGTGTATGCTTAAATGGCAGACATTAAGATATTTTCAGACAGATGACTCGATCCTGTCATTTGGCACTTTGTTGCCACAGTCTTCTGCTTAATTCTAGTCACACCTCTCCTTCTTTGATAGAGTTCTTGTTGTAAAGTCACCTTGTGGTTCTCACACAGCCTGATCCATTTTTCACTTTACAGCTAGCCTGATCCGCCTTCCGTGTCCCTACACAACAACTCCACCAGAAATACATGTTTGGAGGCAGTGGATAAACCATGGGGTATTTGTAAGGCAGTCTTTGTAAGATGAGAAACAACAGGGCAAGAATAACTGCTAGAGGATTCAATGTAATGGCCACCCAGCTACAGTTTTTCAATGCATCATCAGCTCAGCTTGCTGATAGGGTGACAATATTAAGAGGAATGAAAACTAGTACATCTGCCTCTGGTTTTTATTAAAATTGAAATCATGCAGATGAAAAATACTATACCCCAGCCATCAGATTTTCCTCCATTCTCAGAAAGATACCACAGTTTTCCTGGAGGTAATGGGGTTCTCAAAGACACTGCAGCTGGTCAAGTAGTACAGTTGTCATTTCCGACCTGACCATAGGTTCTGGGAAGGTTTTACACCTCTTGTGTGGTCTGCTAGTCAACACAATGCTAGCTAATGTTCTTTCATGTAAATTGCTAAAATAGCAAAATAACAGCTCTTGCTGATCTGTAATTCTAAAGAGAGAGGAAAAAAGTCATCCAGAGAGATAAGGAGGGAGAAGAAGAACTGACCCAGAAAAAAATTCCCCATCTTCTCCCACCCTGCTATAATTCCCTGAAAAGTTTGTCTAATAGAAACTGAAAGTTTCAAATGATGCCATGACTGCTGGATCTCTACCTTTTATGAAAACAAAAGAAACACCAAGATTTTGTTGAAAAGATCAGAATAGAAGGAAATGCTCATCATTGCAATTACACTGAAAAGTTGTGGGAGACAGATGGCATCTACGTAACTGAAAATTTCTACACATGGGTATTCAGTTCATGGGAATTGAATACCTCTCTCCATTCCCTACTAGAAAAAAAATAATCCTGTTCAGTGTACAGAAGACTGAAAGGAGATATATGAGCCTTCAAAAACGTACAAAGAAAGCAATAAATTGTTTTTCATGTTTTCTGGGAGTAGACACAAAAATGATAGGATTATGTCAATACAATACAGCATCATTCTTAACTCACAGAATTTCACAAATATTATTCACGAAAACAGACTGCCTAGAGAGTGATGAACTTTCTGACTGAGGGAAGAGAAGAGGAAGGTTATAATAAGTAAAGAAGGATAACAATTGAGGCAGTTGACTGATGTCCCGTAGAATTCTGCAGTTTTGTGATTCACCAGCCACCCTTATTCATCAGTTGTGAACTATTCTAGGTTCAAATCTTTTTGAATGCCTATTACCTCCTTAAGACTTACCAAGATACACAAGGCATTATCATGAGATAGAAGATCTTTACTCCCACCAGTGGCATCCCAATTAGCTCACTGCCATCTCTAATGAGAAAGGGCTCCTGGTGATGGGCCTGGTCCTGAATAAATGACCAAACATAGCATTTATGGTCATAGTAGACTGTCCCTTCACCAGAAGGCTTTAAAACAGGAAGGACCATCAAGCTTAAACAGATTTATTAACATGGAAAAACACAGTTATTGTCCTGTCTGTGATGGAGGTCAGGCTAAAGTAATATTACTTTTGGTTTCCAGTGAGTAATGTCAGCACCAACACTTGATGGCTTGGGGATGGGCAGAAATGGAAACTCCTGAAGGGCAGAAAGCTATATCTGCCTGTTGCAGCATTCAAAAATAGTGTAGATGGACTTGTCTTGTTCTTTTCTCTTCTCTTGACCAATAAATAAGCAAGCTTGAGCAATTAAACTATGAGGGGGAAAACTTGCTGACTAATGAACTGAATTTTTTCTCATTCCTGACCTTGCTGGGCCATTCCACCAGTTTAGAGGATCATTAATCAACAAATCTCTTTCATTGTATCTTTGCCTGGAAAATGAAAAGGTTCACACTTTGTATTAGTGTCATGCACATACAGTTTATAAAGTCATATTCAATGAATAAATGTACACTTTTAAAAGTGGTTTACCGGTTGTTGTTGACCTTGGTCAACAGATTGCCTGTATACCATGGCTTCTCAGTTCTCACTACCACTCCTCTTTTGGTATTCTGCTCTGTTACTTTTACACAGTATTTAATATTAACAATAAATTTAACATTTTAAAATATTCCTTCATATATAATGTGACTGCTAAGACTGAAAATATTTTACTTTGAGACTCCTTCTGTTATTAGGAGATGAATACCTTATTTTTTTCCTCATTTCTCCTTCTGAACAGGAACAATAGAAACCAATGTAACCACTAGCAAGGATATATTAGTCTCTTGGCTTTATTTCTGAAGCTTCTCTATTAGAGCCCACTTAATTAGATGCATAAATCCTGTAAATGATGTCAATGTTCATAATTAAATGAGACAATTGTGAAATCAGTTGCAGCACAAAATGTAGATAAATGTGGGAAGGAACAATAAGGGATTGCTTTATTATAAATCTGCATGACTAACACTACCATAGTGATGTAGCAGAGAACCTATAACATCTGCTTCATACATATGAAAATTCAATTAAATTATCAGCCATGAATTACTGTAGCACAAATACCAACAATAAAAACTTTGACCTAATTATTTTAAGATTTTTCAGAAGGAAAAGGTCACATTTCAGTACAGTGAAGTTGGTAGATTCATTTTTGTGATACCTAAAAGCTTAATCCTGTAAAGTCTTTTAAAAATATGTCTTTCACCAATGGAAAGAATACAAAAAGAATAAAGGGACAGATTTAAAATTTAATGATGCTCAAAATAAAGTCAAATAATATAAAAATGAAAATACAACATAACTGTAAATTGTTGTAGCAATTGAAGCTCTATTTATTAGGATATTTTTATATCAAATCAGAGTCCATATCTGAACTCAAGGTGCATATTATTGTTTCTTTAAAATAAATATCTATTTTCCTGAAATCAGCTGGATGGTACTGTCATTCCAATAGTTTGGTGGAAGAGGAGTTTAGGGGGGAAAAAATGGACAGGGAAGAAGAATTTCAAATGTTTTCATCCTCCACATGTTAAAACTTAAAGGACTGACAGCAATCTTGACTTTGCCTGCAGTATACATAAATGCACTTTCATTAGTATATTCACACATATGTTAATATACAGAGATATATATGTACTTATACTTGTATGCATATATATACAAAATTATATGACTCTCCTTTTTCTCCCTTTTGGCCAAGTTTAGACTACACTGACTTCTAGTCAGCCTGTCATCCTTAGAGAATATACACCAGACAGATACTATCCCATCAAATCAGAAGAAAATTTTAATATTTATTCCCAAATAAATCTTGGTGACAGATGGACTGTTCTTTACAGGAATAATAATTAGGAGTTAGGTCCTCCAGCTGGATTTGGCAGCCCTGTTCCAAAAGCAATCCTCAAAGTCTTTGGGCAGATGCTCAAGTCCACCACCACCAAGTCCCAGCTGAAGGACTGGCTCCTTCAGAGGACTTGGAGTGCTCTGCAGTTCAGTGCTTCAGAGAGACCCTGCTGCTGATGCCACATCCACTTTTGTGACAAACACGAGAGCTGAGCCCAGGGCACAGCCAGTGCTCCATGCCCACATTCTCGACCTTGGCAGTACCAGATAGCAGCATCTTCTGCTGGTTTTGATAGGCTGCCAAAGACACTGTCAGCACTTAACACAGAACAATACCAATGGGGCATATCCACAGCATCTACTTAGCATTATTGAATGGCCAACAGGTAGGTTGAAAGGTCACAATAAAAGGATCTATCCCTGAAGGTCTTCAACTAAAGCACCTAAGCAGAGACCTTCCTTCTGCACCAAATTAACAGTTCGCCATGGCTTTAATCCTTGCATGGGCACACAGAAGAGTATAAAATCATTCTTCTCCTCCTCCTATTCCAAATACCAGTTAAAAGCCTAGGGACAAGGGCTATCACAGGCCTAATAGACAGCAGGTAGTACACTTGCTTGGACTTGGAAGTTGTTGCACAACTGAAAGCAAGCCTGACTAGAGCACAGCTGCTGAACCATACTGCTATTTGGCCTTGGAGAAGGCAGCTCACTGCCCTGACTTATTCCCAAAGTGGTTTTCTGAAAAAGGTCTGCTCACCCAAACTCATAAATGCTGCAGAATTTCTATTGACCCAGACTTATACACCCAAAACTCTAAAGAGAAAGCCCTTTAGATACAGAGAGTTCAGCCCTGAGGAAATCTTTGGGTCTGAAGGCAGTGGAGCTTTAACAAAGCCGATGCAAATCTCTGCAACAAATTTGCTTAAAGAAACCCACAGATAACTCCAATGCTTGCATTCAGCAAGAAGAGCTGAGTAGAAGAGCATTTGGAATGTACGAGAAGGTGACGGCACTCATTTGTAACTCAGAGCTAGCCGGCCACAAGCCAGCTCTGGCTCAGGTGCTCTCTAATCAACTGTGAGTGCATGGCTTCCACATCAGAAATGGATGGGCTCCAGATGGCTCAAGGCACAGGTGGAAAGGCACAGAAACATCCTTGACAGATGTGCCCTCAAACCTGATCAATCTTCCGTCAAGTTGTAGTCCAGCATTTGCTCCTACACAATTCCCTCTGAGACTCTGCATCAAGGCTGGTAGCTCACAGGTTTCACAGCCTGTTTAGAGCCAGCTCTATTGGATGCATAAAGCACTAGGAGACAAACCATGGTGTTGTAAAACAGCAGGAGCCATATTCCCCTTACCTGAAAAAGGCATTTTTTGCTTCTGAAACTTGATTTCGGGCCTTGTCATTGCATATAATGCACAGCAGCCATTTTTTGTCTCACATGATTTAGAGCACGACGTGTTGGTGTTGTGATGCTCAGTCACTGAGAATACACCTATGCTGCCTGGGCATTCCTTTACCATAGAAAAACAGACTACCTAATATTAAAAAATAAAAAGAGAGAAAAAGAAAGGAAAAAAAATGTAATGAGCCAGTCATCGTGTAATTCTGCCCTGAGGCTGGGATGGGAGAGAATGAGCTATTCCTGACAGACATCACATAAAGCACCACCTGCAGATGGTGGTGACCCTCTGGAGGGTTCAGGACACCTGCACAAGGCACCTGCATGAACCAAACTGAGTTTTGCCTTATCCACACACACACACACCTGCTGGGCTGTGAGGCTCATATCCTAATGGATAGGTCTTCCATGGCACAGTGCCAACACATTAGCAATGTTTGGTTTAATTATCTAAGTTGCAGAGAAAAAAAGATCAAACCTGTTTCATAGATTTGCTTCCAATCAGAAGGCAGACAGAGTGCCATTATCTACAGAAAGGCTATATTATCAACTGAGATATAGGTCCTATCCTGATGGATGCCTAATATACTTGCATTATTAACTTAGATCTATGCAGAGTAAATGGAGTCAATATGGTGAGTAGAGTTTATAGTGACAGACAAAAGTAGTCATTTACTCTGTGATGAGTGCTGCTCCCTGTGCTGAGCCCATTGCTATTTAAGCTGTACTGAGGGCATTAAAAGTTTGGTGAGACAAATCCACACCCTGCACTTCACAAGTTGCCATGGCCTGTGCACATCCATTTCTTTACCTGCATTGATATTTTATGTGTGCATACTAGTAGCTGATTTCAGCAGAAATTTGCAGATCTTTTTTTTTTTTTTTTAACAGCATACTTAATAGCACAGAATCATAGAATGGTTTGAGTTGGAGGAGGGACATTAAAGACAATCTAGTTCCAATCCCTCTGACATGGACATGGACACCTTCTACTAAAAAACCTTGCTCAAAGCGGCATCCAACATGGCTTTAAACAGTTCCATGAATGGGGCACTCATGGATTCTCTGCACAACTTGTGCCAGTGTGTCACCAGCCACACAGTAAAGAATTTCTTCCTAATACCTAATATAAACTTAATCTCTTAACATTGAAAGCCACTCTCCCTTGTCCTATCTCAACAGAGCCTTGTGAAATGTGCCTCTCCAGCTTTCTTGTAGCTCCCTTCAGGTACTGGAAGGTATTCTAAGGTCTCCCTGGAGCCTTCTCTTCTCCAGACTAAACCACCCCAATCCTTCCAAGTTCCAGGGTGAGACCAGTTGGGTCTGTTTTCATAACAGAGGTGCCCCAGATCTCTCATGATATTTGTGGTTTCTTCTGGACTTCCTCCAACAAGTCCATGTCTTTCTTATTTTGGGGGCCACAGAGCCTGCAGTATTTCAGGCAGAGTCTCACGAGAGTTCTCTCAGGGGCAAAATCCCCTCCCTGGTCCTGCAGTCCATGCTACTTTGGATGCAGCCCAGGACATGGTTTGTTTTCTGGGTTGCCAGTGCAAATTGTGGGTCATGCTGAATTTCTTACCAACCAGCAACCCCAAGTCTTTCTCTCCATGCTAGTCTTGATGAATTCTCTGCCCAGCCTGTATTTGTACTTGGGATTGTCCCAACTCGGGTGCAGGACCTTGCACTTCACTTTGGTGAATTTTGATGAGATTTGCATAGGCCTGCCTCTCAGGCCTATCCAGGTTTTTCTGGATGGCATCCCTTCCCTCCAGAGTGTTGACTGCATCAGACATGCCAGATTAGAAAAATTCCTTTCTGAGGAATATAAGTGGACCTGGGATCAGTATTGATTTTTAGCAGCCTTTGCTTGTTCGCATTTTCTTTTACCTGATATTACACGTGATGGTAATTGTTAGCACATGTAGCAATGCACTCCTGTCACTCTCCCATCACTCCATCCCACAGCTCTGCTGAGACTTGTTTTCACGTTTTTCATTTTTAATTCACTGAAACCAGGAAATCCCTAAACCCTCTACCGTGACTAGGAGCAAGTGCCCCAGATCTGACTGACGTGCTGGTGAGATTCCTCTGACTGAGAGCAAGCCTCCACCTGCAGCATCTGCAGCTGAACCTGTCACCTCCCTCTGGGCAGGGAATGAAAAAATACAATTCAGTGAGTTCTCATCATATTGTTTTCCCCTCCAGTTTTGAATGCTTCAGCGTGGCTTGAATTTTAACAGGCCTTAGAAAAATATTTCATTTAAATAAAAAAGAGAAAAATATTTCAAATTTAAAAACCAAAAAAAAACCCAAAACCAAAACAACAACAACAATGAAAAAAAAAAAAAAAAACCACAAAAAAACCCAACAACAAAACAAAAGCACAAAACAAACCCGAAAAAACCCAACCTAGATCCTCCTTGTATTCAATGTTTTTAACTTCAGTAGTAGGTTAACTAGACCAGACAGGAGAATTAAGACACACAACCCAAGGACATTAATTTTTGTTCCAGGTGGACTTTCGATTGACATAAATTTTAATCAAAAATTAAGGTTTTAATTAGCGTTTTCCCTTTGCCAATAATTATTCAAATAATCCTAACAGTAAAGTATTAGATATTCTGAGATTCAGAGCTAGCCAGAGTCCTTTGTGTTTTTGCTTTGCTTAGTCTGGTTTCCCAATTTGATTACACTGCTGTAAATCATGAATGATGACCTGGTCAATAATGTTACACAGAAGCAGAGCAGTCAAGAAAAATGTTGGAACCTCTACAGGAGCTGTATGAGCCTCCAGTCTCAAAGCTACAAGGTCCCATGTGCCCTGAACATCCCGAATTTCACTGGGTGTTGCAAGTATTTTTATGGTCTCAGAGTGTTTGACTTTAATGGGTGCATTTTTTGGCTACTGAATAATCCTAGATTATTACAGAAGAGTGTAAAGCAGCATGGCAGTTTTAGAATTAGCATCCAGTCAGATAGCAGAAGTTGAAATATACATAAAACCCAAGATACGGTGTTGTCACTGTATTCTAGGGATGTATCTCAGGATTAATTTGACACTTTTCAGCTTGTTGGGTTTTTTTTAATAGTCATTCTTTGGCAACAGGGTTGATTTAGGAAAGAGACATTTAATTACTTAGGATTCCAAAGCTACCTCTCTCTGCCTCACTAATATCTTCTGCTGCCAGGCCTTACCTGTCTTATTATTTATTGTCCATCTGGCAGCAGTCTCAAGGGAACCACCCCAGTTCTTGGATGGTCTTTGAACAGCAATGGGCATGGTGGCAGCACAGCTGAATAGGTCCCTCAACTCATGCCCTTTGGCTATAGTTTCAGCTTTTCTGTCTCCCTGAAACTTCAGATGACCCTTTTTTTACAAAGTATTTTAAAATATCTGCGAGGTCAAGAGTAAAAATTAAGTTCAGTAGCCAAGGATTGCAAAGCCTTCCTGGGCTTGGGGTATACTGCAGCTCTCAATCCCTCTAAAAGCACTTCATACCACACTCTCCAGACTCTTCTCTGGCTGGTTTTTCCCTTAAGAATCTGATTTGCCTGGAAAAAATGACTTGTTGGCCAGTGTATTGATAATGTGTCAAACTATGCTGAAGAGTAACTACTCTGCATCTTTAGAAATATCCACATGCATTTCTATACTGGCATTCAAAAAACCTCATCTAATGTAGTGGGAAAGTGAAGAAAATGAGCCTTACCTTTAGAGTTTGTCATCCCAGAACAAAACAAGGCACAAGTGGATCCAGTCAGGAAAGCACAAAGAGACCATGAGCTTCTGTTTCTTTGCATCCAGTTCCATTTCAACTAGCTAGCTGAACAATGAAACAGTTAAATAGTCTGGATTAAGCATTTATCTTAGAGTGTTTGCCTTTTTACACATAAATTAAATTTTCTCATTTAATCTCTGCTTTTCTTCTAATTATCTCTCTCCACACACACTGTTGGCTCACAACTAGCATATCTCTTAAAGCAAGATGATTAAGAAGTATCTGTTGTTGTTGAGCTTTCCTTTTTTTCTTTAATTTCTTTCTCCTGGAGATGATAATACTATTTGTTTGCTATGCAGAAGTGGTTATAACAATATATAAAAGGCTAGAAAAGAACAGTAATTTAGGTGCCTTCTACCAGAACAGGAAACAGCTTACAATTTTGGCATCACATTTTCACAGATTTTTTAAAACAAAAATTCCTGTACTAGTTCTACCTTGACACATATGATTCATTTTTCAGCTTAAACACTGATCTTTGCACTGTCTGTATGGGTAATGCTTTAGCACTAACTGCTAGGATTTTATTGCAAAGAAGCCCAAGTTTATTTCCTTGGCATTTTAGAAGTATGGCTGGAAGAATGGGTAAAAAATGAGAAAATTCTGGCCTATGATGTAGTAACATGCTTCTAAAAGCTACATGGCTAACAACGAAAAAAAAAGAACCACAGGGGTGGACACTAAAATTTCTTCATTTCAATTGCATAAAAGGTAAATACAAATCTTTTCGCCTCTAATGAAAGACTGTCTCCAGCCCTAGACTGAGCTTTGGAAAGCCTTCCTGAAGCATTTATTTTTATATATGGAAGCACGTGTACAGGTGTAAACATATATTTATTTATTAGCAATATATAGAAATAGCAGTACAAAAGGTTTGTCTCACTGCCTTGCGCTAGGAAGGATTAGATCTACCCACACGTTGCAGATGTACTGCTGTGCATGGATTAAGCATTCCCTTTGCTGTTGGTGTTAAGTTTTATGTGGTCATGTCCTCTAGGAAAGAGACAGCCTTTAAATCCTCCAGTGGACAAGGCTGCAGTTTGATAGACAGCTACATCCACCCATGCATGCTCTTAAAAGCATAACACTTTTCTGCAAGATTCTGTACCTCTAAGATATGTTATTAGGGACATTGTCCAAATGTCACTGAAATCCCACTAGGCTTGGGGTATTGACCACCTCCCCAGGAAGCCTGTTCCAAAATATAATAATAAAATTGTGTCAAATCATGCTAATAAGATTTAATTTTTGGTCAGGCTTCTTGGACTAGATGTCCAGTTTAGGTCCCTCCAAACTGAAATATTCTATTCTATTCTATTCTATTCTATTCTATTCTATTCTATTCTATTCTATTCTATTCTGTTTTGTTCTGTTCCATTCTATATACTCAGTGAATTTTCCCCTCAGTTCTGAATACACAGCAGAAACTCCAGGAGACACTGAAGAAAACTAAATTATCTACTGTCTATATCACTGTGAAATTTCATCCTGATTTGTTTTTTCTTTTAAAAAATGTAGCTTTCAGTTGACTTTCCTTCATATACATCCCAAACTAGTGCTTCTCACTTGCATTTGTGCTCCAATCTTACAGCTCATCAGAGCATTTTGCTATCATTTGGCTTAAAGCATCTCCAGCCTTGCCAATTAATTGAAGAAGAACCATTATGAGACAAATATATCATCTGCATTTTAACTGCGTGAATGGAAGGTTATTGAAGTAATCACTGGCAACATCTAAGCCATTAATAAAATATGGTCTGGGAATACCAAATTACAAATTTCTGTACCTACTTCCCAAAATAAATTTGCTCTTGAAGGTAGTTCTAGCACTCATGATGACATAGATGAATGACGCTGATTAAAAAGAAGTGAAGAAAAGATTATCACTTCAGCATAGAAACCACTGGTGTCATTATCAGTGTCATCCATATAAAAAGTGTTAAATTTTTCAGTGGCTTCATTGCCTTGCTGTGAAATTGCAGGTGTCACTGTATACTGGCAGTTGAGCACAAGACAAAAATTTAGCTAACGTGGGTTACACCATAAACAAAAGTCCACAAATCAGAAAAAGATATTATAGTCCTGTGGCTTTAAATTGGGCTCTTTGTGGGCTTCCTCTTGTGAATGAAATATTTTATTGCTTTTGCTGGTGATGAGATGTTCCTTACAACAGGAACAGACATCACTTTGAAGGAGCCAATATCTCATTAATGAGTAAAGATGTAAATTATCAAGTGCACTTAATGTTGTTATCACAACCCAAGGGCATTAATAAGCTTCCCAGAGAGGGAATGAGTAGGACACAAGGATCAGAAGTATTGTGTGTGTCTCTCTCTCCACTACATATTTTCAGGGAAACAGTAGATGTGCCTCTTTCCTTCTGTCTATTCGTCTTTCCTCTTACACTCTCTCAGTCTTCTTGTCAATTTAAAATTTAAACTCATTGCAGAAAGACTGGCTCTCACTATGTGGTTTGTACAGTCCCTCGCACAATTGCACCAGTGTAATGCAAATTGTGGTATTAAATATTCATACAAAAGCTTCACAGTGTGGCTGCATGAAATCAGAACAATCAGGGAACAGGCACAAGCTGAGCACCTAGGTAAGATGAAGCACTGAGATTTCTATCACAATTGCTGCTTCATTACAGAGACTGTGCTGACATAAGCTGTGTTTTCATTGTCGTGAGCCCAATTTCATAACCATGCTTTAGAGTTATGAGTTCTCCTAGCAAGCCATAATGTTTTCACTTTTGGCTGTGCAATCACATACTGTTAGCTTAAGACATTTAAACTTTACAAATGGCTCTGTAATATGTGGTCTTTTCAGCTATAAAATTGTTCCTTAAAAAATAATCTGAGCCATTGGTCAATGCAGTCAATGTCACCTAACAGCAAATAAATTTTGGCAATGAATTAGAAGTTAACTACATAACTGTGAGCAATTCCTTCAACTAAGAGTTAGACATATATTTTCTTTCTGCCCAATAAAAACATCACTAAAATGCTATGCAATGTTCCTTTTCCTATCTGTTGCTCTGCTTCAGAAATTATAAAGGATGTCTAATAATGAATTATTTCCAGCAGTTTGCAGGACTTTGCACTGAGAATTTTAGCTGGAATGCCTGGATTGATGCAGTCTGTTTAGGAAAACTTGCCTTACTCAATAACTCAGATAAGAAGATTGAATACCCACACTTGAATGGTTTCCAGATACAAAAATACACTGAGTAAAATCAAATCCACACTCAATAAAAAACCATTTTTTTGGTCCTTTATTGAATGATTGAGCCTGTCTCTAGCTATGCTATCTTTCTGTTTAGGTTGTAAGCTGTTCAAGGCAGCTTTTATCTCCTGTTCATCCTGAAGCATGCTTTTCCTGTAAATTATAGCTTAAGAAGCTCATTCTTACTCAATACTTCCTTAATTAAACTCAATTTTTAGAGGAAGAAAACAAGGCTCTATGTCTGTCACAATGAATTTGTATGCATTACAGTCTATATAAATATATTTCTATCACAGTGGACATGAATTGAAATCTCAGAAATTTGACTTAGGGTTAATATTTTGCACTTTAAAGCTTTAGACTGCAGCTCTCCAGTGCACTCTCTAAAGACAGATTTGGGGCAGTATTTCAGAAATAACCAAGAATTCTTGGACCTGAAAGACAAGCAGACAGCAGACTTAACCATATAATAACCAAATAATTCATCATTTACAAATTATCATAATTTTAAGAGATCACAGCAAGCTGTCACATTTTTGTGCATCTTACCTGCTCCTGGAGCTTGATGGGAAAAGAGATCCACGTGTGGCACACTGCCTGTAGAACCTCGTGGGTGCCACTTGAGATGACAAAGAAAGAACAGCAGGGCCAGTGGCATTATGTTGCCACCAACATCAGACAAGGAAGGGAAAAAACCACCGAAATCCCACCTTTGATGTCAGAATTATGCGCTGAATTTTAGAGTGTTCAGAAACCTCCATTGTCGACATGAAAATCAAGCTGCACTCAGAAAAATCCTCACAACTCACCTTTCTGAGAGCTCATGAGATCTTTATTTTTCCCACTCTAATCCAGAGGAATGGAAAAAAGTGCTGGTCTCAATTTGCATGCTGTGGCTTCCCCAGAGCTTCCTGGTCTGACCTTTGAACAAAGCTCTATGATACCAAAATCTTCACCAGCTCCAGACTACAGCTGTGTCACACCAAAATCCAAATTACATGCAAAATATATTTTTCTCCAAGCTATAAATGCACAGATACATCTTTATTAGAGAGCTCCTGGACAGTGATAGAAGATATCATTCAGGTAGAAGAGATCATTCATTACTTCCACATCCAAAAAATAAAGGGAAGGGCTGAGCAGGTCAGGGATGTCACAGTGACAGAGAGAAGAGAAAACAGAAGTTGGGTGTGGTTTCAGGCAAATTCCAGTTTAGCTGCTGGGCTGCATGCTGGCACAATACCTTGTGGTATGTCTCGTTTCCCTGCTACCTACAGAAGGAAAATCTGGGCATATGGTTTGGCCAGGAAAACCCTGAACTGGATCCAGAGAAGTCAACAAATCTTGACACAAGAGAGATCTGAGCTGCCTGATATTCTGATGCTATGGGCTTGGACAAAATGCTGGCAGCATACAGAGCTAGGATATTTCTGCATTGATGTCTTTAGGACTTTGAACTGATGGTGTAAAAAAAATTGTTGTTTTTGTTTTTTTTTTTAATTTATTTTACTGTCAGCAGCTGTTGTTGTGACTGCTGACTTCTGATTCAATAGCAACATGGACATATTTCTTTAATAGGAAACGTTGTTCTTTTTACCTTGAGAACTTTTTGTTCTGACTGAGTTTATTCATGAACCATGGAAACATCATTAACATTCACTCAGAGCAAAAGAACAGCTTTTACTGCATCCAGAATCATGGGATGTCTCACTTGATCCCATTTCTGCCCATCACATTGAGCGCTCATTCCCCTCGACAGTTTACTCCCAGTAAACAAATGAGCATGTTCTGGGAAGTACAAAAATGTACCTTGGGAAAACAAACAGTTTTTAGCTGCAAGAGAAACAAAATGCAGAGTTTTTAGTGACGAAATGGAGACAAGACATTTTCAATGTGCTTCAGAGGTGTTCCTGCAAAACTGTCACTGACCTATTAAGATTTGCAGCAGTGTTTAACCGTGTGGAGAAGTGTCTGTGGCATAGCTCAGCCTTGTAAACCCCAGAGTCTGTTCTTTCACTGGAACTGTGTAATCCTTCCTTTAGATTCAAATGTGAATTTCCCAACCTAAACACTGAAGGAAGGAAAAAAAACCCAAAAAAACAGCAGTGACAATAACAGCACAAACCAACAAACCACAACACCCTAAGGTTTTTAAGCTTTTTTTTCCCCCCAGATTAACCTGTGCTTGAAAGCAATTCTTGAGGACTGCTGCTACATTTATATTTTTTTATGTCTTGTACAAGACATATTTCCTTCCATTGCATCTGTACAATAAATGTTCATTGAACACACACTGGAGCAATTAGATATTATTGCAACTATCACATTTGTTAATAGTTATTGCCACCAATCCATTCCACTACCTGTCACAAGCTTCTTTAACTGAGCTGGCAGTCAAAGAGGAATAGCAAATTTAAGGGAAGAATTTTCCTTCAGAGTCAGAGCCATAGGGATTATTTTCTCTCTCTCTTCCCTCTATTTCCAAGTCTTAAAATTTGCATATTTATGACATTTAGCCAAAACCAACTCTCTGGATTTCCAGGTTTTCATTCCTTGTTCTGATTAAGTGAATACATTTTTATTTGGTCTATCTTTGCTCTGAAAACTGTGTTAGTTAACACCCTTTAAGATATTTCCAGCTTTATAGCAGTCTTAAATGAACCATGTCTGTAGAGAAGCATTGTGACTGAAGAGCAACCTACAAGGTATTCAGATATATCAATATCACTCTTTCTGACTATGGTGTTGCCCAAATTAGGCAGTTTCATCCTACGTATCCATAGTAACTATGAAAACAAAATACCCAAACCTGGCACATAAAATAAAAAGCCCTACAAATTGTGCTCAGTTAAGTCATGATGGGCCAGATCTTTAAAAATAAAGAAAATTAGCAGTCTATGTGTTCTCATTGAAGCACCACCATAAGTGTTCACAGATCTTCACATCTTCAATTCACTGTGAAAGCTTCCAGGCATAGTTTAATCATCACATGAAGGTCACAAAAACTAAATAAGTTGGACAAGAAATAAGAATGATGTATGTCAGGTGTCTGGACAATATTAACTGTAAACGTTTTTGAATGAGTATCTAAAGTAAGTGTGGTTCTTAAGATTCTACTCTCAAATTAATAATGAGTCTGCTCTGGGTTATGGTTTTTAATTGGGAAGGGGGCATTTAAAATAAGAAAAAAACAACTTGAGCTATGATGCATTATCTATTATTTTGTCATAAGCCAGCTGCAGTAATGAAAGGGATCAGATAAAGACACAGAAAAGCATGAAGAGTTCAATCTGATAAGCACCCTCAAAGCCTGTGGGCATTAGCCAAACTGCAGCTGAGGAGTACATCAGTTGACAATTATTTCCAGTAAAAGAAGCTTCCCAGTGATATTCCCTGTTTTCCACCGTTTTATATCCTGTTCCTATGGCCTATGGAGAATCACCTGTGTTTGGAGCCAGCCACTAGCATTGTGTTGGCTTCCAGCATAAGAGGCAGAGAACCCAGCGCAGTGTGGATCCTTCTTACCAGCAGCTCACGCTCAAAAAGCTGGCTTACCAAAAGGGAATTTCCTACTGAGTCCCAAACATATTCTTAACATCAGCATCCCATTTATAACTTCCCTCCTTTCCCCAGAATGATGTAAGGTTGTGCTGTAAAAAACGTGTCTTTTTTTTTTCTTTTTTTCTGCTAGCTGCCTGACAGTGGGTTTTGCTCACTGCCAGTAGATAGCAGCTCTCCCAAGGAGACAGTGCTTGCTCACCAGTCAGCTCTGTGTCAAGCATGAAGATCAGCCACCTTAACAAAAGTATTTGCAACTTGTGCTTTTTCCAGCTGGAAAATTTGTTATTTCCGACGTTTCCATAGCGCCTGAAGGCCACGGCTTCCACAGCTCCATCGACCCTTCAGGACAGGCCTGGAATAACTATGTTTTTAGAAGCACTCTATCTTCTGAGTCACCAATCTAAGATAAGGAACAAAAGCGTGAGGAAGTGGGAGCACTGGGTGGAGAGATCACTTATGGAGTAAGGAAGAGAACTTGACCTTCCCAGAGCTCAGTACCCTGTTCCAACAGGCACCATGCACTTGGGCAGCTAAAAACCCTCCAGCAATTCAGCAATTTGAGGAGAGGACTGTTGGCATTGAGCACAGGAAGGCAACTGTGGAAGTGAATCAAGAAGGGAGAAAAGACAGGGGCCCTTGTCCAACAGTCTGTCTCTCTTCAGGGGGCAAAGAGATGCTGGTGGGAAGGGAGTCAGGTGGAGGATTTTGATGCATGTGGACAGTGAGAAACTGACACCCCCCAGGAGATCACCCGGAGGAGATGGATGTTTGCCTTGTCCTTTAGATGTGCTGTCCACTTGCCTGGGTGTCAAGCTCCCTGATAGACTGGGTTTTGAGGTATTGCTGCCAGCCCTTTGCATGAAATTTCTGTCTGTTTTATAACTCTATTTAGCACCAACTTACTTGATATATCTTTCATATCCATAATGACAAAATAAACTGCTGTAAATTTACCCAAAAGGTGACACTTGTTAGACATTGCCACTCATGCAAAGAATCTGCTTTTCATTGTAGCTATTGGTGCAGAAGGCATTCCTAACTGCAGCTGATCCACTTTTACACACAGAAACACTTGGTTTGTTTACTCCCACGGGGGAAAAATATGAAGAACATAGAAATGGTACAACTAAAACATGCACATTACAGAGAGGCTTCACCACCATTCCAGCAGGACACATGGCATCAGCTGCAGCCACAATGGGACCAGGTTTAGCCCTTCAGCTACTGCTGCTCCCCAGGACCAGGGGAACATCCAGCTCCTTACAGAGGTGGCCTGCAGCCACTTTAACTCCTCTGCCACTTAACCTCTCCTTCCCTGGTTAAAGTAGTGGCATTAGTGGGTTTATACCCCAGTATTGGATTTATTGCAGATTGACACCCCCAAAAGGTCACCATTTTCAAATCCTACACCTGAAGGTCAGCCTGGAGACCTTAAATGAAACTAAGTGTTTTTAAATGTGTCTTTACACCTTAAAGCTGACTGCCAAAAAATATACCCACAAATTCCCCCCCACTTTCTTCACAGCATGCTTAGCAACATGAACCCTATGCATTTTTCCAGCCTACAAATTCCTGTCAGCTCCACTTTTCCTTTCCAGTGGGTACCAAGCCTGGAAGCAATGCTGCTGGCAGCAGTGCTGAGGAGCAGAGACACCAAGTCCATCCCCAGGACAGCAGCCAGTGCAGGCTTGGCCATTTGGGGGAGCTGCACAAGGCAGACAGCTGGAGCCTGAGTCCCCAGAGCAACTCACATTTGTCATGTCAAAAAATGACAGGAAAACATTTCGGAAGAGAGATATGAAGAGTCAGAGATAAGCTGACACCTTCCAATGTCAACACTGGGAAAACAAACCTGTGCACAAATAACTCGCCAAAGTAAACACATTTATACTGCTTGCTCTGCTTTTAGTGAACAGACTCATGCAGAAGGTCTCCCCTACATCTGCCTCAGGACCTTTTCTAAACCTCAATCTCTAAACAGCATTACTTTTTCACCTATTAGGTGAAAATTCTAAGGAGGAATTTTGAATCCTCTGTATATTAAATGTTTGTTTTTCTCTTTCTTGCTGTCAGTAGGTTGAATATTTCATTCATGGATAAACCACCTTATCTCTCATATTACTTTATTTTGGAGCTACTTAGCATACTGATATTTGCAGTTTCAGGTAAAGTCCTGTTTAACCTTTCCTTTGACGATTTGGCTTTCTCTGTGGTAAGCAATATGAATATTTACTCTCCCAACCCACATCTGTGGTGAGCTGTGACACTAATGTATGAATTGTGAAGAAACCAGGAGAACTTGTCCAGCTAGTGGGAGGCCAGCAGTGCCCAAATTCTTGCCATATCTTAGCCTAAATTTCCTGCCATGAGGAATAATACGATGGCATGTGTTTAGAGTGAGCAGTTGATCTCAGCAGGCACAGGAGCTCATTTTCTTCCTGAAAGGCTTTGAATAAAATTTCTTGACCTGTCCAGTTTTGGGAGACCTTAAATGGAATTCAGTAGCAGACCAGAGTCCAGATGAACCTTCTTGGTGTGTCAGACACCCACCAGAGGTAATAGATTAGGTATTCAATGCATATAATGGTTACATGGTACTTACTTGCATGACCATGTGCAAAACTGAGTGACGCTATGACAGAATTATGTAGATGTAAGACACAGAGGTTTACAATAAGACAAGAAGGGCAACAAGGTCAATAAACCAGCTCACTATATTCTCACAGCCAGTTCCTATACAAGCATAGATTTCAACCCTTCATTGCCAGCGCTGCAGAGTTGTTACACCCTGCTTTCCATTCAGACAACACTGCGGAGTGTCAGCTGGCAAAGAAATATTCTCTGCTCCTACTCAACGAAACATGTCATTGCACCGCCAGCTAATAAAGTGTAACCACCTACAGAAAGCTGCAACAGTCAAAGCAAAGACTGATCAAGCTGCTTACAACACAGTTCTCTAAGCCACTGACAAAAATATTCCCCAATATTGGGCATCATGGTCAAAATCCACAGTAGTGTCTGTCTGTGTATTTTCAAAGTTTCAGGTCCTTTCTCACTCTCCAGTTAAGATGCTTTCATGAAACTGTAGAATCTACAGACTGATTTCTTTGGGTTTGAAGGCAATAAAGAAGTATTGCAAAGATATCCACAGATTAGTTCAGCCTCCTTCTCAGCCTGGCATATAACCAGATATTGTATATAAAACACTCAGCTGAAAGATTCTGAAATGCTAAGTCATATAATTCTACTTCTGTCTAATTTCAGTAATTGTGACAAATTGTATAACTACATAGTAGTTGATATTCTAAACTAAGTTGGCAGCCATCAGTGAAAGAAGAGTTCAGAAGCTGAAACTAAAACAACTGCTTCCTTTATTTAAGGCAAAAGATGGATAATACTGAAAATACTGTTTTAGTGATCAACTTCTCTCTTGTCCTTTAGATTATCCATGAATATAAAGGGAAGTTTAGAATCAGAATTTTTCTACACCTTTTTCCTTCTTCCTATTTTTAAAGATGCTTACAATAGGAATACATAAAACTGGAAAATAGATCCACTGTGACTCTATTTTATTGTCTGACTACTACTCTCTTCTCCAAGGATTCTTACTGGGACCATTGGGATCACTCCTGGAGTAAAGAGATAGTGGTGAAAGGAAAATATCAAACTCTGGCTCATTAAAATGGAAACAAAACATGAATATAAGTTTTATGACTTCCTGTTGTTTGAGTTTTATTATTATACTCTTAGCATAAAATTTTGGGAAGGTACTTAGGTTTTAAGATAGCTGTGGAGACTAGCAAAATGACAAATGCTAACAAAAGGTAAGAAAGGGAGCTATTAAAATATAAGAGTATTGAAATCCATATCGATCAACAGGCTACTCAAAGCATAGAATTCATGGATCATTACATATTTCAATTCAAAATCCAAGGTTGTGATGCTTAATTTTTTTTAATAGGCTCCAAGTAATAACATATCTTTAGTCAAAGAAGCTCAGTATTGCACATTATAGTGTAATAATATTTGGCTTTAAAAACTTACTTCCAAATAAATTAACAAAATGTAGACACATTAAACAAGTTTAGGAAGAAATCCTTTAGAGAATCTTTTTATTTCCAATTCTGCAACAAAAGCCTTTGGAAATGAACAGATACACCTCACAAAGAGCTACATACTCTCTTTCCCTGTAATAGAACTGATAGAATGATGCAGAATGTTGGAGTTTTGACTTCCTCTCCAGCACAATGACAATTAGCATTTTACATGTTGGATTGGATAGCATTTTATGTAAGATCAGATAGACTATTGTCTTGGAAAACATTGAACATTGTCTTTTTATGAACAGACTATATTAATATTTTGGCAAAATCTGATAATCACAGTTATTACATAGTTATTCTTGGCCATTGAGCCAATGGACCTTCAAAAGAATCTACAAGGTATAAGTACTATTGGCCATGAAGTCAATGGATAAGACTTCCAAAAGTATCTACAAGATGTAGGACTGTAAGTTCTTGTGTTTTAATATCAAGTTTTGCCCTGATGGTAAGTGGCCCTGTTGCCTATTTAGGAATGCAGCTACAGAATCCTAAATCCACCTAAATCTACTTTTAGCCTTATCATTTGGCTACAATGGTGTCTTCTGCTGTACCTCAAAATGTGCCTTTTCAAATGAAAGGAAGCTTTTGTGTTCATGGAAAATGATCTGACCTTTTGGGGACACTTTGTGTAAGAGGTACCCAAACAAGATTTCCTACTGGATGCATGACATGGGTACACTCCCCTGTAGAATCTCAACACATGCCCTGAGCTTTTCCAAATTCCTCTTTTCCAAAATACCATTACTGGGTCTTGAAAAAAAGCAAGAATCAACACAGAATCCCAGCATACAGACAGTGATGTCATAAACACAGAAAGGTTAAAAAAAACAAAACTAAAGAAGTATTTAGGTGGCAAAGTTTTCCAGAATATACTGCGTAGACCTAGTGTTCTTGGAACTGTCCAAGCTGAGACAAAGCAGAAAATTAAATGTCTTCACTACTCTCCACCAGACTTCTTGCAGAGCAGAAATGAACTCTTCAGTCAGCTAAAATATGAATTTAATCAAGTATGATCTATAAACAAAATTTACTTAACACCCTGGCTCCCGGCTATCTTTCTTAACACTAGCTCCAAAGCAATTGTCTTTCATAAGAAAGCTGTGAAAGAAACAAATCAAAACAAAAATTGTTCTGTAATTTATAGCTATTTGCAAAAAGATAGAACTTTTTTTTCAAACTCCAGAACCTTCTTTGTTTTTAATTAAGATGATACTGAGACTTTCCATGTCTACTGAGAAAAAACAGAAAGAATATTTACAATTTACAAAAAAGCCCTCAATACCATCTAAATTTAGACTATCACACTGTTATCTCACTCACATAGTTTATTTCTCACCTGTTAAATTATACTTTCTGGGAATACAGCCAAGGAACAACTGCTGGCATTGTCACTCTTTGTTAGGAACAACATTACAGATATTACTTAGAGAATATGGGTGGATTGCAGGCTGTTTTTAAAATTTGGATTGGAAAAATCTTGTAGAATATAGTAAAGAGCAGGCAAATTAGCTAGGAAATAAATCCTCTGCTTTGTTCTTTGGAAATGGCTAAATCTAATAACTGTGAAGAATTGTTATGGATGTTTGATATCTTGCTTAAGAAAATATCTATCAAAATACATCTCCCAGAACCCCAGAGTGAGTGTTATGAACACTTCTCAAGGAGATGGGGAAGGCAGAAAGGAAAAGGCTGAATATTTTCTAATACAGGATTAATTCTCTGAACATTGTGTAAACAAATAATTCATTTTAAGGTTTTCTAAATATTATATGTCTTTAAATGGACCAGAAAGCACCTGATTCTGCTTGTGATTTAGCCTTTCTGCTGCTGAAATGACACAGACAGGGACGAGCTGTGCCCAGGCTGGAGGAGCTGTAGGGGCAAGGGGACAGACTGCACTTGGGGTTGCAGACACAGCCCACTGCAGATGCTCTGTGAGGCCACAGATCAGCTCACTGCATTAAGCAAGAAAAAAAAATATTGTGAGTAAACTTCCACTGTTTCTAATCTTCACCTTTTATGTGTTTTTATATTTATAAATTCTTATGCCAATTATTCTTAACTATATTGTTACAAATTTTTGGTAATAACTGCCACAAAATTAAAAGATAAGGAAACAACTTAACTTTGCTGTTTTTCAGATAAGGATCCTCTCTGTAGCTTTATCTAGCAAATGTTTGACAATTTTCAGTGTAGAGTACAACTGGGTTATGCGTGGGTTATTGTATTTCCAGGACAACTTTTCAGCTTTTGGCATGAATTAGGCACCCCATTTTAAGGCCCTGAAGACCCTGAAATCCAAAGGGTGCTCCCAATTAAGACAGGATTGTACACTGCATTTAACTGTTTGTGATGAGTGCAAATGTGGTGTATTGCTGCACCTGCAATGGCCACACGAATGCAAATCCTGCATCACTACACTTCCAGTTTGAAAACACAGCTAATCTCACCAGTAACAACAGAATGATACATCCCATAGTATTTTTCTGAGAAATACATAGTGCAGGAACCTAGTATAATAATGCTGGGCATGAAATTAGAGAAAACAAAGATAAACTTTTCAAGGCAATAATTTTCAATATATCTACTCCGCCCTTGTCTACTAAGATGTAATATTAAGTAGCTAATAATATTGCCTGTATAAAAATAAAACTATTAATCCAGCTTTTAGGATTATATTGGAGTTTTCTTTCAGATTTCCCAAGCTGTTTATGTAAGTCTCTGAGTTGTTCAAAAATGAAAAAATTTGTAATTTTTTAATGTCTGGTGCATTTCCTATAGCTATAAACACAGTCCCACTGCGAATGGCATTGTTTCATTTTTAAATACAATCCTCAGTAATCAGTGGCAAATGACTCTGCTTCAAGGCAGTTAGACACTCTAGTTAGATGTTCTGCAAAGATTGTTTGCCAAAGATAAATACTCCAGAAGGCTGTAAACAAGATTCACACATAACATAGATGCATTACTGTTACAAGTACGTTGACTTTGGTGGATTCTCAGACCCATTAAAATTTCTGGGAATTTTGCCACTGATCTGTCTGGGGCCAGTATTTCAACAATTTGTTCTCTTTTAGCGTAGAACCATTGAGGATTTAAGAACACTCCCCAGTGAAAAGGAGATCTAATGTTTAAGGCACAGAGTCCCACTACAAAACTCTCATGAAAGCAGTGGTAGTGCATCATCTGCATCATGCTGGAATGGCTATGAAGGGTGAACATCAGCTCCCAGATTAAAAAATTCCCTTCCTGCAGCAACCCCAGCTGGGGATGGCTGAGGAGGGACTAAGATCCCCTGCAGTTACACAGCACCACAGAGTCATGGAAGTGGGAAGTCACCTCTGGAGATCAACGAGTTCATTTCCCTGGTCAAACCAGAGTAAGTGAAAGAAGGCAGCTCAGGGCTGTGTCCAGCTGATTTTTTTTTTTTTTTTTTTTTTTTTTTTTGATATTTCAAATGGTCCAAATAACCTCTCTGGGCAATTTGGGCCAGAGTCCCAGAGTCTGGCCACTCTCCCAGTGAAAAAGCTCTTTTCTCAGGTTTAAAAAGAATTTCCTGTATTTCAGGTAGGCCCATCACCTCTTGTACACATACTGGATGCTGCCAAGGAAAGTCCAACTCTGTCTTTTAATCTCCTTCATCAAATACTTATAGATAAAATTCCTCTGCACTTTTTTCCTCCAGGCTGAGCAGTCCCAGCTCTTTCAGCCTTTCCCTGTGTAGCCCTGATTCAAAAAACTGTTAAGCATGTGCTTATCAGAGCTTTGTGTTGAAAGGTCACCATATTTCACGGGGTTATGCAGACCTGTCGAAATTCTATCCAAATTCAGAAAAAAACAGGTCCCAATATTTTAAAATTGTCTGAAAAACAGAAATCTATCTATTAGATAGCATTCCCTATCTAATCTCTGCAGTTCCTCAGCAGCAAAGCAAGGAAGCCCTAAAATCTCATAGCCTGTGGAGCTATGGAGTGTGCAGCAGCCCATGTGGAGAGCAGCCCTTTGGTCAGGACTGGAGACCCCCTTGTCAGCAGTTCTGCAACACTCCAATTTCCATTTCACATGTTTGAGATAATATTGTTCCATTGCATGGCTTGTTTATTTCAAAGACAAAAATACACAAAATAAATAAATGTCTCCCAAGAGATTTATTTAAATTAAAGCACTGCCTGTAGAACAGAACTTTAAATTAGAAAATAAAATCACATAGAGGCATAAAGTTGACATTTCAGTTTAATTAGGAAGACTCCCATTCAGATTTGTTGTTAATATCAAAACAAGTCAGACTCCAAACTGCTGATAATAATGAAATTAAAATTAGATGCACAGATGAGACACTGAGTTAAAATTTGGATTGCTTTTCACTAATTCTGATAGGCAAAATTCATCCCATTAGGGAAGATCAATAAATGGTTCATATATCACCATGCACCACCTGAGGCCTTGCTTCATGTAGGACACAGGGCCCTTTTATTAAAATTCAGAAATGTGAGCTCTCTACTCTCTGAATGAGTATTACTAAGGTGGTAAGCCTGTGATAGTGCTTTACATTTCTGCATGGAAAAATTATATTCTCACTCACATAAATTATTCTGTGACCTACATATGACAAGCTTTAAAAACACTCACCAGCTACCATAAATGGAAAGTCAGAAGTGAATTTTTTCTGCACTGAGCTCATATAGGGGAATGGATTTCCTTCACTTAAAACAATTTAATTTACACTTACTTCATACAGGAAATCCTCGTGTCATATTAACAAGTTGAAAATGATATGTATAGATGTGCCCAGCAATATGATACTTTATCACAACAAAAGGAGTAATGTTTCATTGAATGGAATTCAATTTAAAAAACAGACTGCATCAGCAAATAGCACACTGGCATTCATCCAGCTATTTCTTTGGTGGTTCCTAGTCCAAAATATTTAGAAGATTGGGGTGTAATTGAAGAGCCCCAGAGAATACTGCTGTCAGGGATGTCCTCAGAATTCAAGCCCCTTTCTAACCAACCCAATCAGATATTAAACCTTTGCCTAGACCGCCTATACTCCTCACACAGATCCTGCAGAGACGCAGGCACTTCTTAGACACAGTTTCATGCTCCCCTTGAACACCGGTCTCAAAATGTTCTTGGTGCTTGTGTTTCCCCAGGGCCAGGAGAGCAGCTGGGACTGGCAGGACTGCAGGTCTAATCTCACCCATCATTACCTGGCCACAGGGCTGCATCACCACACAGAGCAAAACACTCTGTGCTGGTCTAATTACTGATCAAAACCACAAATCAACAACATCAGGGAGTAGGTCATGATTCCTTCACCCAGATTTGCCCAGATCAATGTCCATGGGGCTGTGTTTCTGATTTCCAGTTTACAACCTAACTCTGGACAAGAATATAAATAAAAGAGCAGCAGCAGAGCCACCTGGATGAAAGGGAATTTCTCCAACAGCATTTGTTGGTTTTGTTCATACAGTAAAAAAATATTTCAACTTAAACATAGTGCCCAGGTGTCATTTTTTTGTGCATTTCTGCTGGGTCTCAGTGAAACACTGACTATCAGGACTGATCAAGACTCATGAGCAGCCAGTTTATTATATTTAATTCTTTGAAATATCATTAAAGTGCTTAAAATGGTTTCATAGGAAATATATATGAGGCATATTCAGGACTGACTTCTTTTGCAGTCAGAACAGAATTTAGTGGCAGCTGGAATTTTAAATGCAGATTTGTGGGAAATAAAGCTTCCAATTTACATAAATTCCAATATTTCAACAAGAAACAGAGCAGCAGAACTTCCCGGGGTGCCTTTTCAGAGTGATTTCCTGGTGTGAGATGTACCCCTTTAAAGAATAACTTAGTACAACCCTCAGGAAAGATGAACTTCAAACAAAACACTGACTTATGATGACACTTCTTGTCTGGTTGTAATAATGTTGAGATTTACTGTGTAAAAGCTAAATATGAAGATATGACCTCAAAATTCTATGTACATGTAAATTCATAAAAAAGTACATCCTTCCTGAAAACACTTGCAGTCCTCTGATGATAGGTAGCATACAATATTTTAATTAATACAGGTTGGGCACTGCAGTTTCCTTGCATGACACTTAATAATCTGCAGTTCACCAAGGAAGGCATGGGAGGCTGTCACCCACGCTTGTCTTGGATACAGGCCCTAAGTCTTGAGCTCCCTGCAATAAGACAGTTGGACCATTTTGGCTGAGTCAACAGGAGGAGAAAAGCACGTCCTGAGGGACTAGGCCACAGACCAAATGGAAATGTGCTGGATGTACTTGGATCACCATCCTTCTTAACCACGAAGTGATCCATCCTTTTGACCTATGAAGGAAATCACATTAATTGGGAAAGGGAAAGCATCACACAAAGAAATCCTGTGGAGATTCTCCACCTACATAATTTTTATGCCAAATGACCACAGGCTCCTGTACTTCTGAGAACTACTCATGAGAGAGTTCAGCAGATGGACTGATGAGGGATTTTCCAATGATTGGGTTACTATCCAAAAATACCATTAAGGTGAGTAATCGAAGCACCCAGGTTTGGTCCAACTTATCTACATCATTTCCACTGCAGCTTTACCTATACTGCAGAGAAAAGCAGGTTCTCCTGTGTCACCGACATCTTTTCATAAAAATCCTTTCTTTAGGATTTTTCCCCTTCTGAGAAGCTGTGGCCTCAGCAACAAAATGTAAACAATGGTTATCTGCTGCTGTGGAATGCAACAGGTGGATGCATGATTGGTCTTAGGTGAATGTTTGGATTTACTGACCACTCACGGCAGAGCTGGCTCTCGCTCTCTGCTGAGACACAGACCTTTGTTTATTCATTCCTTTTCTATTCTTAGCTTAGCTAGCTTCTGAGAACTTTTCTCTCTATTCTTTTTAGTATAGTTATAATGTAGGATATATATCATAAAATAATAAATCAAGCCTTCTGTTGACCTAAATGAGGTCAACATTCTCGTCTCTCTCTTCACCCTGGAAAACCCTTTCAAGCCTTGTAACACTCCTGATCTCTGGTCCATCTTCGCTTACCAAAAAACTACAAGTTCAGCAGGAGGCCACCTAATTATCTTTGGGACCTAGATTTAAAAGACTTCAATGTTACCTTTGTCTATATCTAAATGTTACATCGTGATTTTGGGGTGCCTTCCCTTTAAAAATGGAAGAGGACATTCTGACCTTCAATGATATTTTGTTTCCCCATTTAACTTCTGTATTATACATTAGGCAAGCGAAGAAAGTTTAAAAAAATTGAATGCTTTATATTTTGTTATCAAAACAAATCCTTTCCATTTTCTTTATATTAAATGTTTTCCTTGAAGCTTGGAATAGTTGGGGTTTTTTTTAAAAAAAAGGAGTTTTATGGATATTATTTAAACAAACATATAGCTTTCATTCCATTTTGGAATGAAGCAAAATATTTCAGCATTGCATAGTGACTGAGAAAAGAGAAAATGTTGATCATACACAGCTTAACTCAGCAGTCATTCACCTCCAGACCAGAAATAACTGCTTTATTCTAAGCCAAGTTACTGGGACTGTGTGGTGGAAACTGGATGAAGCTTATTAGCTTGAGATAAGTATAGCAGAGGTCAGGTTAGATGATGAACTGGCCAGTTCTGGCCTTAACTCCAGGAAATTTTGCTGCCTGCTTGGGGACTGAGATATTGCAGTTTCCATAGCCTGTGTAAAGCAATTTGTCAAGTCTCAGGAACATGAGTAAAGCCAAGCCTCTAACCGGATTTCTAGTAGGATCATCAATTGTTCAGAGTTAAAATAGGGGAAAGGAAGAAAAGACAAGACTCATGACATATTTCCAGGTCTGCAGGTCCTTGGATTTATGTCTTGCCCCCAACTACTGATGAAGGTCTTTCCCTGGGTATCTGAAGGATCTTTCAATAACTGACTCAGTTGCCAAAGTAATTTCAGAAATACCTCTCTACTTCATTCCAGGACTTCAACATGTTGAATTTTCATTCTCAAGTAGGGTTGAAGCCTCCAGTAGTACCACCACAAAGCTGCCAGAGCCAAACCATCTGCCCAGAGCCCAAGCCAACTGTCTTCTTTCCAATCAACTTCTTTTATGTACTTGAGATTGAGCTGCAAAACACAATTACTTAGTCAGGCACCAGCCTGGGCCTCATCTTTCTGTTTCCTGAGGGCTCTTCAGAGTCTCTTCAACTCCCAGACTGCAGGTTTATCCATTCCTCCAAAGTGTCTGTTGGCACATGTTGCTCAGAGCTCAACACATGGAGTGTGTCCATCCATCCATCCATCCATCCATCCATCCATCCATCCATCCATCCATCCATCCATCCATCCATCCATCCATCCACCCATCCAGGCACACAGCAGTGCTTGTGGACATTGGACCACATGCACAAGAACTGCTGCCCTTCCTCTCACAGGGCCTCACCCAGTCCTGTCCAGAGACACAAGAGAGCAGTTCCAGTTATGTGATGGACGTGCATCTGGGCCACTCATTAAAGGAACGTGCAAGAATTTGGTCAAGATGGACCATTTTGATACATGCACTCATTTCATAGATTTGTTATGCATCACAGGATAAGAAACACCTGCCTTGAGCCCCAGGCATGTGACAGGATCAGCCTCAATTAATACTGAGCTTAAATGGTACTAGAGGAGCTTATATGTGATATCTCCCCTCCAGAGCATTTGGCACCACAAGGCTGAGATCACTTTACCTTGCAGAGAACGCTCTGGCAGATAAAACCATTCACAAATGTGGGCAGGAGTAATGGGGCTTGCCAGAGGTGTACACAGACAACCTTGATACCTACAAAAGGCTTCTGAAATGTAAATTTCCCATGCCATGGTACATACAAGTTTACATGCCAATGTTTTGTTCCTAAATAAAACCTGACAGATGTCCAAGCTGCTTTTCTAACCCAAAACTGCGGGATATTTGAGAATTCTAAGTGAATCTTGGCAGTTGTGGCTGAACAACAGGGGCTACTGATCGGTATCAGCACTAGGCAGAGACAGGAGCACCCTGCAACAAGTGAGGTGATTAATCATAGCACCATAACCTTGGCCATATGACTGATTAGATCCCATATAATGAAATGTACTCACCCATTTTCTGAGCTTGTCATTGAAAATCACTTTTTTCATTTTTTTATACTCAGATGAAATTGCAAGAGGCTCTGATGTGGCTGTGGCCCATTTTTTGAACTCTCTTTTTCCTTATCTGCAGCTGAAAGAAAAAGATTTAGGATCCTATCTCCCTCCTTCTTTTTGGCACCTTTAGATGAATATTCTCCTAATTTCTAAGTCTTAGGCGACAATGGCAATTTAAAGTCTTGAGTGAACTCTCAGCATGGAAGGAACATAAATGATTTTCTATTCCAACAGCGCCATGGAATAGAACAAGGTCATGTACTGTCATCAATTTATTTTTTATTTATTTATTTAAAAACTAATCCAAGGAAAACTCATATTTCTTGTTTTTTTTCAAAAAGGAAGCCAAATTCACTTCTGTCTTCATCATGATTCACTGGATCTGCACCTACCAGAAATAAGATAGAAGATAGTTGCTTCCTTTGAAACTAAGACTTCTTCCCCAAAGAACATAGATGCAATTTATCTCCCTGCTAGTCCTCTGCTGTTCTGATTTCAGCATCTGAGACAGAGCGGGCAGGTCCCTGCTGTAGCCATTGGTCTCACAACTAAACACCCATGAACAGTTCTGACATCTGCCTTAATAGACACCCTACATCAAAATCATAAAGTCATGTGCTGAAGGATGCATGGATGGATGGATGGATGGTTGGATGGATGGATGGATGGATGGATGGATGGATGGATGGATGGATGGATGGATGGATGGATGGATCTTTGGTCACAGACCAAGAGCCCAGTGGAAGTGGGGGAGAAATTGCCTGCTAAGGCAGGTTTCACATCATCTGTTTTAGCCATCCACCTGAGAAAGAGATGAAGCACTCTCTAGAAGTTATTGCTCCTCTTCTTTTAATAAACAAGGATTCAAGACTGACTGCTTCTTCCATTGACAATTCTATTGGAGAGGTCTAAATCCAAACTGGGGAACTTCTACCCACCTTACTTTTCCTCTCCCACAAATACATAGCAAAACTCAATTTATATGCTGTAAAGATTAAGGCCCATTTTTTTATGCACACTAATCTCCCAGCTGTACCTCAGAGCTGAACAATAAAAGATTGTGCCTGCCCTACCTTTTTTTTGGTTGGTTTATTATATTGAAAAAATCAAACAGAAGGTGCCCTAGGTGCGATTTACACTGAATTATGCGTAGCACTTTTCTTTCTTTACTGGGTATGCCAACATTTTTTGTATAAATATAGAAAATGTGAAAACTGTAACGTATGTAGGTGAGTTTAGTGCCTTTATATAGAAAAGTTAACTAGGTTTACATCAGGAAATTAATTTCTTGGCAGCTTCTTAGTTTTGAGGTAGAAAGTAAGTTGCTCATGAAACCATGCACTCTTAAACATCTTTGCATGGATTAATTTCTCACTTCTTTTCTCTCTGCAGCCAGTAATTATTTTTAAATCTAAGAAAGCCATGCTCTTCATTCTCTCTTTTTTTTTAAAGTGATTTTAAGTGGGAATTGTCACAGACATCAGAGCTCAGTCATTAACAAAGATAAAATAGCAATCCAGACAGACATTTTTTTCAATCTCAAACTTCTGTTTTGCATCAGAACTAATCATATCAACTTAGAGCCTGGCACAATTCACCACTATAATGGAAGGGAGGTTTCAATGGAAACTTGCAACTTTATAAAGAAACTTGTCTTTAAGCCACCCCCCAGTGAAACATCAGGAGATCAATACTGCCCAGCACCCCAGTGCACTGGATTGTTGTGAAAATCCTGCTGGCTACAATTCAGCTTTCCATTTAATTGTGCTCTTATTTAAAATTCTGCCGTCCCCATAGAAGAGCAAGAGAAACCCAACAGGCATTTTGTAAGGTTATGAACAATGAAAAGTCTCGATAAATGTCAGAAAAAAGATAGTAGGCCATAAATCATCACTTGATAGTATCAGATGAAATAACTTGCTCTCTGTCCCACCTCCCCAGGGCAAGCAACAATGTGTATGTTAAATGCTGAATTTACCAGTGATGCAACATCCCTACTGACACCAAGATATGAGGCCATTTCAAAAGTGATGGAGAAATTTTTTTTTCACCTTAAAATTCGTTTGATTTTCCAGGGACAAGAAGTCTCAAGCAACAGATAAAAATAGGGCAGAGTGGCTGCAAAACTTAAAAATCCAGCCTCACAACTGATTGCATTGTATTTGCCTTTGAAAATGCTGGGAAATAGATATATTCATATCATAAGACAATTTCTTTTCCACCATCTCTTTGATAATCATGAATGCTAATGGCATGTCTGCAATATTGTCAAATTATGGCATACCTGGCACTTGGACTGCCTGATGTGGTCTCTCCATACCTAAATATATACAAAGCAGTGAAGGAAGAAAATCATTCCAGCCTGAAAACGAAGGGGGAATCATTAACAAATGCTTCCAAAACAAAACAATTTTTCCTTTTGCCTCCACATTTTCTCTTTCATTTCATTCCACAGTGGCAGGGAGGAATGCTGTCATCTGGCATTGGTAGCAATATCCCATAAAATGCAAAACCCAAAGGAAAAAAAGAATATTCTTTTTTTTTTTTTTTGATTGAAAAATAGAGTCAGATTTTCAGAGGAAGGGAGCTAAATCCGGCCTGCCAAGTAGCAAATCCTTGCCGGCACATGCAGCCACAGCCACGCAGAGCACACATGTGAAGTCCTGCCAAAGCTGGGCTGAGGAACTGCCATGCTCCTCCTTATTCCTCCCTTTATTTCTCCCCACAGAGCAGAAATACAACCCTGGGGCCTCTTTCTCACTCTGTGACTTCTGGCATCCTGTGCCACAGAACACAGGATCTAGAAACAGGATGATGGCCACTAACTCCTGTCTGCAAGCTGAGAAGTAAAAGGCTCCCAGAGGAGATATCCATCTGCAAAGGAGGTCTTGCAGAGGGGACAATCTTTGGGTACCCCCTTACCTGCATAGTTAAATTGCTTGATTCACAGGTAAGAACCCACAATTTGGAGATCCACACGCACGTTGGCACACTGTGGATGTTTTGGTGCACCTTTGGATAACATTCGTGTTTGCAGCTTCCTATGAAGATGAGAAAACCCGGCTCCCTCTTGTCAAAATTAAAAGGCCTGTGTGTAATTATTGCTGTTCTGCCTTTCTCCCGAGGAGAGCCCTGCACATGCCCGGGGATGGAAGCGTGACTCAGAGACATCCCTCAGGGAGCTCTGAGCACAGGGCACGCTGGCAGAGATGCAGCAGCTGTCAAACAGCACGGTGCGTCCATCCTCCTCCTCCTCCTCTGCACAGGCAATAGCTGGTGGCAAAAGCCAGCCCAGAAAGCTGGAGGGGTTGCCCATATTGCAATCCTCTGACTTGGGGACAATGGTGACCCACAGGACTGAAATTCTGGGGACAATTTTCAGGGAAGGGAGCGTCCTGCGGGTTGAAAAAGAGCCAATGACTCTGATACTTCAAATTTTATTCAAGACTTTCATTTTTGCAGGTTTTGAAGAGCATCCAAGTAAGTTAAGGCCACAGATGGGATGAAGTGAACTTGATTTAAATTTGGATTTCACACTGCACATATGCACACACATACATGCACACAGCACAGCAGCTTCTCTGCTCTGAGAGACAGGTTTGAGCTGCTCTTGAGACAGAGATCAGCCATGGCACTGCGTCCCTAAGTCAGCACACCCCTATGAATTATAGCCACAGATATTGGGGGGAAGGCATAATAGGAGAAGGAAATATCTTTACCTCTGCAAAAACAAGTTTTAATCGGCCCACAGAAAATGCCTCCTCTTTCCTATCTGTCTGCTCATTACCTATAGAAAATGGAAAGTAACACCTTCTCTCAGCTCCAGGTTTCTTCCACTTATCTTTTGCATGGCACCTTTCATATATGAGCAGACAAGGATCAAGCCATTATTTCTTACCACAGCTCTGAGAGGCTTATGGCTTCTTCCCCTTCCCACAAAAGAAAAATGTCTGAATGCTCAGGAAGTCCTTGAATTTTTCAGGAGCTTAAGTTTCTCCTTTACTCCTTTGCACTTATATCTGCAAAGAGGACCAGCAAATCACATTAAGTTTCTGATTTGCACTTAGACTACCTGTTCACATTTTTGTGGGACTTTGAAGGAGAGTTTCAAACTGGGAGAAGAGTTTCTTCTTTCTTATTTATTTATATTAACTGCCAGGCTACATCAGGTGAAGTTGTTACTTACCTGATCCTTCATGGGTGTTTAGGTACCTGTGTCTCTCAGAAGGAAAGAATAGTACTTTTGCACCTCATCCTGAAGACCAGATATTTGGGTTATTAAAATTGTTTTCTACTTATACCTGTGTGATTTGGGGCAAGAAAAGTTGTACTTTACTCTGCCTTGTGCCTTCTCTATGTCACAACAAAGTGGCTTAGTCAAGAGGGCTTTAAATCAGAACAGCCAGCTTAAGCACTGATCTTACGCTGGGGTAAATGATGCTGTGAGATAGATGGGTTATAAAGCAGGACAACCTTTGTGCTTTTGTTTCATCACCCATGAAGTTTTGTCTGATTTGGTCTTCTTTGCATTTCTAAGGTCAACTTGAGATCACCAGGAGAGGAAAAAGCAAGATAAGATGCATGTATTCCTCAAATATGAAATAAAATAAGAGCTCTGAAAATTTTAACTGAAGATCCCTGAACACTTTATGTAAGAATGCACTTCCATTTTAATGTTGGATTATATTCCTACTTACCAATTGTATTTTTATTTAAAACATCGATCTCTGATGGTATTAAACAGCATTGTCAAATATTTAAAAACCTTCCCCTCAGTGGTGAAAAAAGAGGCTGCATGTGCAATTTAAATACATATGTTAGCATGTGGAGATCACTGGTCACTCAAGATGAAGAATACCATGAAAGTCTTTCATTTATTGCATGTGTGGTAGTTAATAATTTCTTCTTCAACTCTGGTATTCATAAAAAGTGCAGAAATTTTATGTTATTTTTAATATTACTTCTCTTTTTCTGGTTCCTGAATACTAAAAACAAACAAACAAAACAAAACAAAACAAAACAAAATACTTCCAGTAAAAAAACCAAACAATCCACACAAAACTTGTGAATTTCTAACACCAAAACAAATGCAGTACTTTTTATCTTTAACCTCCTTCAGCAGCAGGGTATATTGACTAAATGCAAACAGCACTAAACGAACAAGATAAGGCTGCTCATACAGGGAAAAAAAACAAACCTCCAAATCATAGAAACATTTAAAAAATGCACGCATACATGTACTAAACTTTCTTTTGCAAAGGGCACAAACATAATCTGCTTATCAATTTATCTGTGGTTGTGTATTGGTTCTTCATTTGGAGCAACTGGTTCTCATTGGGATAGATATTTGGACTAGCATTCTGAAAATAAAACCATCAAATCTCCCAATCTCTGCAAATGCAGCAAAGACAGCAACTATGCCCTTAGAACAAGGAAAGAAACCTATTACTCCTCCAAAGTAAACAAGAGAAAATGTTTCCCAACCCTGCTAAATGCTGAAACTTCTCAGCTATGTCAGTGCCCCAGTTAAAAACAAACAAAAGGGTTGCAAAAGCCATTGGAGCCTTTCAGCTTCAAGTACGTACTCAGAAATGTTCTCCTTGTGAAGGTAATGTCTAATGAATATTGCAGGAGAACTTGCTGGTTCTGGTTCTATCAAAATCTGGCTGCATAAAGCAATAAACACACAAAAAGGAGCTACAAGTGGACCTTTTATAGTCAAGTTTGAAAAAAGTTTAACTGAGAAAACACTTCAGACACCAGTTTTGATTCCCAAGCACTTTAATTAATGTTTATGTATGTATTTATTTATTTATATGTTTATCGTGTTATATTTAAAGGAGAGGGAGAAAAAAGCTGAAGTTCTATTTTCCAGGTGTGTGGAAAGTGATATAAGGGATGACAAAAAACTGCAGCTGCATAATGTGGAATATGACAAGGGAAATAATTAATTGAAATGAAGCATTAGAGTAACAGATGCATCGCTCAGTCCAGAGCCAAATGCACACAGAGCCTTGCTAGAGGGGTAAATGTGCCCTAGAAAGAGAAACCCTGAATTTTCCTACAAACCATATGTGGGGCTGGAGGAGGCATGAACAATTATGGGATAAAGGGGTACATACTGAAATTACAAACAGAAAACATACATAATTTATAGGAAATCATATGTGCAATATATTCAATATACCACCACCATTTCTCTTGATTGGGTTAAACCTTCCATTGAGTACTATATTCAAACACATGAAGGCCTCCCTGCCCTCACACTGCCATGATCAGATAGGTGCTTAAGCAGAGGATGAATCAAAACCTCAGCCGTCCCTCTCATGCCACCATCCAGTGCTTTCCTCTCGTCTCTCATCTGGGAAGTCTCCACTGCTGCCTCTGAGCACAGGCCCCACATAACTACACTCCAGGCAAGGAATTCACTGCCTGTCAGTACCTTAAGGGTGTGAGGAATATCCAGAGTCACGAGGTGCCACTTAAAACACAGTGGGAAGACAGAAGCCCTGGAGAGAGTTGGTCTCACTCCGCTGACCGTAATTTGCATGCAGGTGTCCAGCAAGGAAATCAAACCCTGGACACACTTTGCATGGGTTTGTCCATCTTCCTCAACTACCCCTGTTTCTTTAGCAGCAGAACTACTCAAAAAACTCTCTCTCTGACTTCTGATTACCATTATATATTTTTTTGAGGAGAGAAAGATTGTCTCAATAGGAGTAAAATCATCCTCTTGTGTATCAGAGAAAGCAGCCAAGTGCAGGCCCATGGCATACACATGAGGAGAGGAGATTTTGGAACTGAAAAAGCAATTAGATCCACAGTGTTTCAGGATTTCTTTTCAAAGGTTTGTTGTAGTTCTTGCCACAACACAAGCACGATTTTTATGGAAAGCAGATAACACTCATAAAAATATCTGCTTCACTAAAACTTGATTTCCCGCAAAGATCTTCCTAACTGCAAATTTTCAATCAGTTCCAGACACAATCATTTGCAAATGGCATCAAAACTGTTGATTTTCTTTAAAATAAACAAAGAAACCAACAAAAATCCTTCCCCTTACTGCATCATAAAATGCTTCTGGATGCTTAGATTCAGCATTTCACAGTTAAGAACTAAACATTATCTAAAAAACACCTCAAAAATCTGACAAAACCAGAAAATTACTATGATTTGTTAAATGATCAGGCTGGTAAGTTTTTAGATCTCAAAATTGTCTAGTTATTAGAAGGGGATTCTAATTAAAGGGAACCTGGACAGTCTGTAATCACAGCAGTGTGACCACAACGTCAGACACAATGCTCTTTGCTTGCATGTGCATGCACAAAACACTGCTAACAGCCTCTCATGCCACAGACAGTCAGAATAACCACCTCTGGCTGAAATGTTTAGGTAGAAGACTTCAAACACAGGGGCTGTATTTTCATTAGCAAGGAAAGTTATGTTCATAAAACTCATCTTCGGCTGTAACAGGCTCTCTGCCGCTGGTGAAATTTAAAAATTTAAAAATGGATTTTGCGGTCTTTGCAAGATAACTCTGGTTCCTTTTCATGTCAGTTTTCACAATTGTTTATGATATACTAAATTATTTTTAACTGCAATAATTTCTTCCTATGCATGTCCAAAAAAAATGTTTTTGCTGAAGTAAAAACATGGCTCCAGTCACATTCCATAAATTCATCACAACGCTACCAATGTTTCCAAATGACAAATTCCCACAGACCTGGAATTGGTATCCTTCAGCCTAACGAGGTACTGCTTATGGAACTGTAAGAAGAGACAGGAAAAGAAGGAATTAGTAGGAATAAATACTCTCAGCCCTCAGTGCAGGTTTTTGGTAACACCCAGAAAATGAGACCTCAGGCTAATATGAGTGCTAGAAACTGAAAAAATCTCCTGGCACTTGGCATGGAAAAGAGATTGAGAGTGGAGAAAGAAGGAACACAAGGAAAGGCAAGGAGATCCAAGTTTCTGATGCTCAGATCATGCCTCACCAGGAGTCTGTTTGCATTAGACAGAAAGACCTGAAGGGCCAGGCACAGCTAAGACACACCTTGCAAGTCACCACTGTGGTTATATTCCTCCCTGGAGGAAATCAAAGGAAGTTCTACAATCCTCTCTCTCTGGTTCTTAATCTTTCCCCTCTAACTTTAATTGTGCAACAACACATTTCCCACAGCTGAGACTCTGGGCTCATTTCTAACATGTCCCGGATATTTGGTGGATAACTTTAAAGATAAGGAGGTCAGTGAGCACTTAAATGAGTCTCAACGTTTTTATAAATCTATTTAGCACCTAATAATTTTCTGCAGCCTTCAATGGCACTTATGCATCTGGTTATAACTTTGATGAATGTCCATCCTTCATCCGTATGTTAAGATAGAAACAGAATTTGAATTGAAGATTTGTAACTTGAACTTGACATTGCAGATATGTAGTGACTAAGAAAAGGAAATGCCCAGATGCTCTTTCCAGTTCATGACATAGTTTTCTTCTGCACAGGCTTACTTTGGAGCAGCATATCAAAATAAATTCAGTAGCAGCAATAACGTTTTGCATTGTTACAGCGCTTGTCACAAGCGAGTTAAATTACTGCTGCTCTTCAAACACTTTCACCACCACCCTGGATTTAGGATATTACAGGCTGGTGAGAGATATTAAGTAACACATCTCAAACCACTCTTGACATCTGTTGCCGAAGCAGGAATAGACAGCGAGTCTCCTGGGTATTTTTACCCATTCATTTCACCACAAAACGATCATTTCTGTCTACGATATGAGTTCTTCAGTCAAGAGATTTCAATTACACAGCCCATGAACACAATTCACATTTACCCTTGGAGTAAAAAAAAAAAAAAGCATTGATTGAAGGAAGGACCAACTTCCTTTTTTTTTTTTTTTTAAGATTGGGATTTAAACTAATGATCTTAGACAGGCTTGACGGTGCAAAACAAAGGTTTGCAGCTCACATATGGGAATATTCTGACAGCATTAACTTGCCCCAGTGCCCCAGAAATGAGGAGGATTTGTTCAGGGCAGCTGAGAAAAGGTGCTCATTGAGGTGCTCATTGATCTCCACCCTCATCTAAGATGAATCCTCACAATATAAACATTCACAGTATCTCCAGCTTAAATAGGAAAGTTTAAGCCCCTTCCAGATAAATGCTCGATAGAACTAAGTACTACAAAGCTTTTAATTGATAGTTTTACCCCATTATGTTGCTGACATTTGGGGTCACTTGGTACATAACAAGTTGACACCCTGGACCACATTCTCACCCTTAAATATGTAGCATTTTGCTACTGTCCTCAACAGCAGTAGGACTGCTCCCTTAAGTTTCAGTGCTGAGAGATAATGAGGGCCTTTCTTCTCCACTGAAAATGGGGATTAAACACATATTTATAGAAACATGGTTTTCACATGCTGTGCTGGATCCGCGCCAAGATGCTCTGCATACTGCAGGCTGATGCTGTATTCTCAACCCAACAAATCCCAGCAACATGATCAGAAACAGATTTTGCAATATGAATTTCATCTCAGGGAAGTCAGTGCCTATTGCCTAAGATGCAGTAGAGCTAATATTGCTGCCAAGATTATCTGACTACTGTCAGAATTGCTCATCTTTCAGCAGATATCTTGAAGCACTTGTTTTACCTGGTACCACTTTTCCAATCTTTTCAAAATTACATGAGCATTTTATAAGAAGCTATTATAGAGCAAGTCTTTTTATCTTTTTCTCCCTTACAAAGACATGCTTTAGAAGTTGGAGGTCAGGGACTTAACTGAAAGATTTGTGGAAACTGAAGGAAATAAAGTGAATCCCCCAAGAATAAGCCCAACATAGTCCAACTTGCACTATAGTCCAAACAGCAGTTTACATGGTTTTGTCAACAGCCTTTGTGTACCCCAGGAAGAGAAACTACAGCCACGTTTCTATAAAGACTTAGAAATTGTATTTTTAACTACTTCTAACTCTTCTCCTGTAAACTGGTCATTGCTCAAATAACTTGTTACTCTTTTGCCCAGAAGAAGGACTGATTGGATTATGTAGATAGGGTTCAGCACATTGCAGCTGTCCCTGCTTACCACAGAAAATATATCCTTTCCCCACTCTCTTTACCTCTAAAATAGTTTTAACTTTGTATCTTCTGGGTGAAAGGCAAGGAGGATTCCTCCATTCTACATTCTAAACTTCTATGTTAAATAGTGTTTGGAGATGACTTCTACTTTATTAACAGGCAATAAAAGCTGTTGTGCAATTCTTCTTACTCTCTGCCTTCAATTTTCATACTCTCTGAAACAAGTTCAGCAACCATCTGTAATTCCACTTCTAGCAAGTTGAATGTCAGAATTCCTGGGGTTTTTCCAATGCTAGAGAGCCCTAGGGAAGCAACCATTAGCTTATTCAAATGTCAAGGGATGTGACATTTTCTACCATTGATACATCACCTTTCAACATGTGAAACTTGAAAAGTCCTCATGTCTCCAAAGCAGAGGGAGCATAAAAGTAGCTTCTAAAATCTTCTTTATCCCAGAGGAAATGCATGCTTATGCAAAAGTTCAAGGAAGAGCTGAGAGAAAAAAACTTCCTTTAACTCTGTCCATGCTAGGAAAAAAAGCATATGGTTTGAAACATGACAGCAAATACACTGTAAAGGCATCATGGACATAAGAGTATATAGGTGATGTGACTCTCTCTCCAGCTGCATATTAGAAAATGGGACTGCTATGGGTCACACTGAAGGTTCAAGGGTCAAGGATTTTTCACTGCCTAAGCACACTGTGCCGCTTTCTGTACATATGCATGAAAAGGAAATAAAAAGGAAATAAATAAGGTTGCATGGTTAGTGCTCCAGGGCTGCCAACTGTTGCTGTTTTATTGAAGCTTGAGAAATTTACTGTTTTACTTAAAGTTGCAGCTCCTTGGGTCTCATTTCTAAACATCAGTTTTATTTTCATTTTTCAAGAATGATTCTATTTTTTTATGGCTGAAGAAGAAATTTTGAAGCTTGAAAATTATGAAGACAAATAAAAAAGGAAGCCAAGAATACAGTAGGAGGTGTGAAGAAGAACTGGCTTTTTAGCATTTTGATAGTCTCCTGCATTTATCTCACGCATTTGGAAGGTGTCTGTGAATCCTGGATTTTGAGTGTCCAGGATGTGCAGCACTGAGGAGGGAGAATAGTACTAAACAGCCCAGGATACACATATTCAAAAGAGATCAAATGTGTTAGGTAAGGAATAAGCCAGAGGATCCTCCAATTTTCATGTCTCCCCTCTATTATTAGACTAGACCTTTGTTTAGATACTGACATACCTAAAATGGGCAGGAATATGTCAGTTTTCAGGGGCTGATCTCTAAATCAAAGTACCTGCTGCTCTGGACCAGTGACTGCAGCTGCAGCCTCGCTTGTGTTGGCCATAGGATGTGCTGCAAGGAGAGCTGACTAAGGAGAAAAGGAGGATCATGTTTGCCAGTGATGCTTCCTCACTGCCATAAGAACATGCCTAGGAGGGAATGTTGCAGAAGACTTTTCACTTCAAAAGCCAGCCTGATCCTCACAGAGTCACATGTCCATGGTCAAAGCCCCATCTACCAAACGAGGATGATTTCTCACAAGGAGAACAAGAAAACATGGAAATGGCTATGAGAGAGAGTGTGAGTTGGGTCACAATTTAGTGGGCGGAGGCTGGGTGGAGAATATGACAATTTTTAGGGAAAGATGGCAGTATTCTAGCCTTGGAATGCATGAGATATTTTGCATGCAATGAATAGCATGTGTTCTACACTGAAAAAATTCCACTGAAGTGAAGGTATTGAACTTCCCCTTATAAACCAACAGAACTAAGAGAAATTTAATGATGCATAGGTGCAGTGCAACATTTCCAAGGCAGAGAACTGAGACCAACATAGGACTCAGCACATGAGATGTCTAATTCCAAGGTTTCTTCTATTCACTTTGTGTGACTGTATGCAAGATTAATCGCTGGACTTTACCATGTATAAGAAAAGATTTCACCTTTTTTAAAATTCTTTCCTGATATTCTTTTTAATGGGGACCCTTTCTTCTTCCACAGTTTTGTTTCATTGCCTACTACTTTTGTGGTAAAAGAAACATAAAGACAAAGCACCATTTTGCAGACACACAGACGGAAGGATTGTTTTGATGGCATGTTGTCTCTCACAAACAAATTGCTGCTGACTTACTCTACTGTTTCCTATCCTCATATGCTGCATATATAGAGAGTCTTGTTTGCAAATTTCCACTTTCACTGCTCAGACAAAAACACTGGAAAATGTACCACTGGGTTGTGAACCAGTCAGTTTGAAGAAAATGTGCTGGCTGGCTCTTTTTGTCAAAGTATCTGTCACCGGCACATTACACATTTCCAGCCAAAAAAAGAGAAAAAAAAGAATAAATACTTCATCCTATTAAAACAAAGTGAATGCTTATGCCATGATATAATTAGCCTCTGGAAATGTGTCAAATTTGAGGTTTCTGTTTTGTTTTCTATTACATTTATATACCTGTAATATATGGCCAACAACATAAGGGATAAGTACTTAAAAGGTAATCTTAGGGCACAGATCACTCAGAAGTTTTAGGTAAGTGGAAAATATACTTTTGAAAAACACACCTTGTATACAGGAAAAAAAGCATATTTGCCAGAGAATATGAAAATCCTATAATTGTACAGAAAAAAAGATGCTTGAACCCAAGGTGAGTTAACAGAGCTGAAGCCATCTGACCATTTGAGATTTCAGCCTGCAGAGAGCATGTAGGAGGATTTTTAAGGAAAGCAAGAGAGAAAATAGGAGATTTCCTGATACTGCTTTGACAAAGTTACTGAAGGTGCAATGACCATGCAGGCATGGCTGTCAACCTCCTCTTAAGTAACCTCCTCTTAAGTGTCTTGTCTTCTGCAGGGTGGCTCAGGGTTCACATACTGATAGCAGCCTTGCAAGGTTTCACCTTACCTGCACTAAAATCCACAGTGGTAACCTAGGTTAGATGGCACTGAGATTATTGGCCCCGCAGGTGTTTGGTTTTGTACCTCAGGAGGGCTCTTAGTGCCACCAGCATGACCGTGCCACCAGGACAGCAGTGCCATCGAATGCCAAGGTCACAAAAGGTTAAAGTCATCAGCATTTCAAACTACTGGGCACCAACTGTCCCATAACATGCTGGTTCTAGAGGAAGGTTTTCTTCCTGCTGAATTCACAAATACCTAAGCAGGCTTCTGTGATAGGTTGTTATCTATGCATGACAAGTGTAAATATATATTTACAAATATTCCTGGTGTGTCTCAAACTTTCTGGACCAATAGAAATTTGAAGCCCTTGCAGATGATCATATTCCACTATATTCAGCTTTTGACTGAAGGAGTTTTGTTAAATCGTGCTCAGAATCATGGCCCAAGCTGTCAGTGGCCAATTTCCCTTGGGTGACCACAGCACAGTTTGGAATTACTAAAGCAGCACAAAACCTGCTGTTTCACTGCTGAGGATGGATTCTGACATGGAGACTGGAAGCCAGCAACGTCAAGATAAGTTTTTCATGCCTCTCTATCTGAAATTCATGAGTGGGGCTTCAAAACTCCTAAGCATTATCTCACTTCTCCCAGTCTGATATCAGTAAAACGTGGTTAGACGTGCCTTCACTCTAATGTTGAGCTCTTCACCATAATAATACATGGTGAATTAAGAGATTAGCTGAATGCCTTCCCTCTGAGGTGACAAGCATGAGAAATGCATAATTTCAAAATTAAACATCTATGGACAGAACAGTAGAAAAGGAAAAGCTCAGAGCAAAGCACTGAGGAATGGGCAGTCCTGTGTTATGGATGCACCCAACACAGCCTCCATGTGCCACCCCACAGCTCTGTCCCTTTCTCATGGTTCACTCTTCACCTCTCCCCTCACTTCAGGCTGTGATTCCTGAATCCTTTAATCTCAGCAAGCAGGAGCAATTTCACAAAGACACATCTGGCCACTTGAGGTGGAACAGATGTGGCTGTGCCGCCTCCTTCATGGGAGGGACGGGGGACTGAGAGCACCTCTGTCTGTGGGTAGGGAGCAGTGAAACCCCATGCACTCTCTTACAAGGGGCCAGACTGCATCATCCAAGGGGATTGTCCAGTCTTGGAGCCTAGAAGTATTCTGCTTCAGTCTGGTACATGGCCGCAAGCTGAGGGAGTTTAATGCATGGAGAAGGTATCTTTATAGATTGAGAAAGCACAAGGAGATATTAAAGAAGAGGAGTAAACAAGGTTTCAAAGCCAGGAATGTGTAAAATACTTTATAATTAATTTAAAACTTTTCAATATATGTAAATTTTTGATTTAATATTTTATAATTAATAAATGACCACACCAATTACAGCCATCTAGTGGGCGTATGTATTAAGCAATGAGCTTAATGTCAGCAAAGTGGTGTCCCTTGTATTATTGGAAAATGTGCCTCTTTCAAGCTCTGATCTATGTTCCTAATTAAACCAGCCACCACAGGAACACAATGCTTTACAGAACAAGGGCTGAGCTGCAAAATTTGGATTCTTTTGCCAATCCTACTTAAGGTTGAAAGTGTTTGCATCAAGAGCTTTGGTATATCTCTGCTAATAGTGTAAGCATGGGCTGCAATTGCAATAATCCTTCAGCATTTTAAGTGCAGGAATAAGGGGAAAAAAAAGCTCTCCTTCTCCATGAACACTTTGCCTTGAATTTCATCAGCAGGGGATGCATGCATTATTCAATCATACACCTACCACTACTATGAAGTTGCTCTTAATTATACTCCAAGTGGAACCTCTCAGGTAATCAGAATTCAGGGCTAATGCATAGCTATTCCCCCATCAATTTATAATAGACACAATTAATCCAATTTAGAATTTCAAGTTTTAGTGATTATTAAATGCAAACAAGTGCTCATTCTTTTGCTTGAGGGTGGCCATTTTTTTAAGTGCATCTCTTTTTATGGCTTAGAAATGTAAAAAGTAACAATTGCTACAAAAGCAGTTAGAGCATTAACATTAAGGAATCATGACAGAGCATGAACTTCAGTGTGCTTGGACTAAACCCTGTGGGAATTAACTTTACCCATCCTCCCTCTAAACGTCTGGGCAGTCCCCTTCAGTTACTTTGTGCCTCTACTGCTCTTCTGTTTTTGCCTTGGGAACGATTTACAGCACAGCACATATAATAAACTGGCAGGAATGATCCAGTCAGAGATCCTCTGCTACCAACCAGCATCCTGGCATCTCTTTTGTTTCTTGAATTCCTGCTAAACACGAAAGATCAAGTGGTATGCTTATCAAATTCCTTAAAGTGAGGAACCATATGTCACTCTTAACAGTGAATCAAAGCTTGTAGCTTATGGCAGTATGGTTCCCAGGAGGAAAAAAAAAAAAAAAAGAAAAGGCAAAGTAAAGGTGTACTTAGAATCCAAAGAAAAAGAATCTAAAAATCCTTCCATGACTGAGAAGGCATTGCACCTCTGGAAGAAAAATTTGCAAAAAAAAGTATCTCTTTCTTGCTTTTTCCTCCTAAGTTTAAAATATATCTGATCTATATAATTTTAAGTTTTAGATTTACTGAAGTGTAATATATGTTATACTACATACCAACACAACACATTCAGTCAAGGGTTTTGCCCATCTTTAGAAATATGGAATAAATCTCTAAAGTTGTTTGTGTTTCATGCTCACTGTATATTTATAGATGGTGCATCTATCAGGACACTTATTTCCTTCCCATAGAGCCTTAATGTAAAAGCAACCTTTAAAAGCACAAAGGGAATTAAATTAACCCTCTCCCCCCCTCAAACCCATTTTTTCTCCCAGGCAAGCAGAAGGAATAGTTGGGAAGAAAGGGAAGACAAAATTCACAATTCTTCTGAGGAATCTCAGCACTCTGTATTTTTAGTCATCTCTGGCTGTCACAACTGTGAAGAAAATCCAAGCTGAGCTTCACTAGAGCAACGGCGTGGGCTTGGAACAGCAGAGCAGCCTGAAACAATCCCTCCAAGAAATATAAACTGCTGCACTCCTCACATCCAAGATGCTAACTCAGATGCTCATATGCTAACACTGTTAACTGTTTCATGGCCCACCAGAGCACAGGAGTAAGCCCACAAAGCTCTGCACAGTTTATGCCTAGCTCTTTTGCATTGGTTTTCAGCATGCCCAGGAGGCCTTCCAAAGGAGCAGCTGGTGTACAGGATTTCCAGCACATCTGCTGCTCCTGAGCCAGGCCCACCCATCCCCTCCCATGCTGTGCCATGGGACGGTGCTGGGTTGGGTGGAAATCTAGAAAGGCTGTCCGAGCCTTTCTAGATGCAGAGGTAGCTCAGATACATCAATACAGTAATTCAGCCAGAAGATCTGCTCTGCACTAAGCAGCATGAAGCACTTTGGTCCAAAGCTGCCATCAGCGACCATACTGCTTCCAGTCTCCACAGCATGGGCAGAGCCAGTCCACAGTGCAGCAGTGTGACCAGTGAGCTCTGCCAGGCTCCTGGTAGGTGGCCCTGGTGTACTGGGTCTCAATAAGGCCAATCTCCTTCCTCCTACATGGGAAGTGGTGGCACAAAGCTGCAGTAACTTCAGGGATTAGAAAAAGAGCAAGGGCTCTCCAGTCATTACATTCCTCACTTCATTTTTTATTAGGACACATTAATTTATTCCTTTATTTGTGAAGCTTGCCACTAAACATTCCTAATATGGACTATACAAACGTTTTCATCCTACCAGAAATAAGCAAAATATGAACCTATGAAAATAAAGAACAAAGACACAAAAGTGCAATTAAGCACGCATTTTTAAACAACTGAAAGTGTTAATATCCTGAACAAACTACTAAGGGAAGTGGTGAACTCCCCACCATTTGGGGTCTTTGGAGCAGGACTCTACACCTTTCCTGAATTTGTGTGTTGGACAAACACAGGTTTTGGGCTTCGTGCATGGTAACTGAATGAAATTAAGTACCCTGTTATGGGCAGGAAGTTCAGTGATTTAATGGTCCCACTTTGCCTTCAGCTTCCTGCATTCAGCTGCTCATAACTAAGGGCTTACTAAGGGCCAATGCTGAGTTGAAAAGTCTCCTTTTTTTACATTTCTGTATGTATATGTGGGTATCACGTCTATAGGAATTCATCTTCCTATAAGTGATGAGTTGCATTGTGTCACTCAAGCCATGCAGCCTTTCCAATGTAAAAGAGAGCAATACACAGTGTAAATTATTTTTTATGCCCACTTCTTGGCCTTGGATTCATCCTGGAGCACACATCCAGCAAGGCACAAGGTTAACCATACCTCCTGGAGAAGCACTAGGTGCCCTCATTATAGGGACTCCTTCATGCATCAGATGCTCTATTTTTAAGCTTCTCTGCTGCAGTGAGCCCGAGGCTGAGGGACGAGTCTGGGGATTTCCTTGACTTTAGACAATGATGCTGCACTGATGTTCAGTGATGTTTCTCCAATGCAAGAAATGACTCAGCTCTAGGTTGTAAATTAGACTTTAGGGCATGTAGAATCAGCATAGCTGTAGCCACATTGAAAACACAAAGTCTTTCTGGTCAAAGTTTTCTCAAAAAGCAGAAATAGCAAAATCAGACAGTTGAGATTTTTTCAATGGTGGTACCTTTCATCAGCACAATACTATCCTTGGGCCTTTTTCTGCTGCTTCCAGTCTTTCTCAGCCTTTATGGACCCACTGTCTTATATGTCTCACATCTTCTTGTTGCTTTTTGGCCCTGCTATACAGGTGTGATTATTTTCACAGCCACGTTCAAGCCCATATCTTCTCCCAGTCTTTTGGAAAATCTTGGTCTTTCTTTGCCTGCTCTCAGAACTGCCTTAATCCAAGCTGCCTAACTAGCCATGGACATTTTCACTGCACGTTGCTAAATCAGTTTAACTTTGGCCTGCTCAGTACCCAACAGCCAGGCTAAACTACACAGTGGCTTTTACAGAGAGACAGACAGACAGACAGACAGACATACAGAGGTTAGGGCCACAGGTGTCCATAATAATGAACCTCACAGACTGAACTGAAGCAGACACAAGAGCAGAGCAGGCATCATATATCCATAGTCTGGGCTTCAGGGGTATTTTTAGGGCATCTATTGATGAATTGGGAGCCAATTTTTTGTGTGTAATTGAAGTTATATGGATGTGATGGCAGAACCCAAACCTGACAAAAAGTGATTGTCAGTGAGAGGAGGAAACTTAAAAAAATTGCTCAAACTGCTTTATTTGTCATCTGTATTATTAACACAGTACATGTTTTTTCAAAGAAAAGCCAAGGTGAAATTGAAAAATTACTTGAAAGGGATAATAGAAATTGTGGGAAATAGGGCTGGAAAAGGATCTCAAATGCCATTTACAACCACTTTCACAATTTGTGACAAACAGCAGGACAGAGGCCATCTTCAAAACTTTTTCAAGAATAAGACAAAATTCATCACAGTTTTCTGCAGGACTTGAATCCTCCTTACCTCCTATGTATGGGGCTGTATGAGTTATAGAGACCCATGTCATCCCGAAAACAAATCAGCTATGCACGCATATTTTAAGGAGAATGAGAGACACTTTTAAAGTTTAGGCACCTGCATTTGTAGTTTATGTATTTCAAATTAGCACTGTAGCTACATACACATTTTTTAATCTAGCCCATCTTTTTCTCAAGTGATTTTTAAAGGAAACAACCAGAAATGGCCATTTATAACATGTAAGGATGTGGTTTCACAATGCCAGGTGCTGCACCAGCAAAGGAACCTGGTTTCCTGAAGCAGTTGATGGGATGATCCCACAAGAGCTCTGTCAGCAGGAGGAAAGGCAGCACACCACAGCCTGGGGATACAAAAAATACCAAGTGTAAAGGGAGGAAAATGTCTGAGGCCAAATTATTTGTAAGATGAAACTCTCATGGGGTTTAAAAGGTATGGCAAAAATTTGTGCAGTTGTGCAATAGAACCAAGAAGTAAATTTGGAGAAACACCTTGAGAGCAGAGAGGAGATCCAGCTAGCTTTATCTGTATTTTCTAATTCAATTACAAGAGAACTGCATACAGCAGGGAAACACAGTCCTATGGATTGTGAGTCATCATGATCATATTTGGCACAAATTTTAATATTTTATTTTATTGAAAATAACCAGGAGAAGTTAGGAGTAAGACATGTAACAAAATCAAAGAAAAAACCCTATTTTTTATCAAAGAAGCAGGAAATTGAAGCTTTATGTCTCCTGAACCAAGCCAGCACAGTGGTGGGCACCATTCAACAATGTTGCAGCTTCCTATTTTAGTGTCTTACTGTGGCACTGGAAGAGCTAAGCACAAGCATGCATTTAAGTAAAATCAAAGCTTAACTTCCTTTACTTTCTTCCTTCTGTAACCAATTTCATATCAAGCAGGTAATCTTGCTAACTGATTGCTTGTTGCTTTAATTTCAAGCCTGCCTAGCTCTTGAAAAAGCAATTCAGTAAATCTGACAGGCAAAACCCCCATGTTTTCCCAGAAAACTTTCCTCAAAAGCACTGATAAAGTTAAAACCTGCTGGAGGGGCTGCAACCCAAAATGCAAGCATGAAGCCCAGAAAACCAGCTGTGCTTCCCATCATTCTGCAAAAGACAGGGATACTCTAAGACTTTCTCAGCTGGCATGCATCACTTAACATCATCAACAGGCAGGCATTTAAGAGGCAATCCACACCCATGAACAAAACTGGTACTAGAAAAACTATCACAAAATGTAAAGCACAATTTTTTTCCTCAATTTGCAGCATGTACTCATCCAGCAAGGTGGATTCTTACTCTCAAATACATGATAGATTTTGAGTAATAATTATTTTAATTGCTGTTTAAATATATTTACACTCTTAAAGAATCATGATTTTTCAGCATAATTAGCTACTGATTTCAAGAAACTGAGGATGCATTTACCAGCAAGCTGCAGTGACATCAAACAGAAAGCTATTTGTTTCATCCCATACTTACACCGTGTTGGCAATCATCACCAGGACCTGTTTCTGGTGCCTGGAGTAGCATTTGTTGACAAGGCATGTCCCAAAATCTGAACTTTACTTTCTCAGCCTGTATTTTGTATGGAGAAACTTGTCATTTTGAACTCTACTGCAATCACCATTGCATACCAGCAGCATAAACCTTTCTCAAACACAGCAAACATGCATCCTTTTTAACCAGACATGATGCCTTTCATAAAAGGAGCATCTTTCAGAGTTGATGTTTGACCAGACCTTGTACCGCTGCTTACACAAAGCAGCTGAAGCAAGTCATCAAATATGACACACTCCTCAGAGTGGTGATAAAGCCCACTCAGTTAACCAAGGGTTAACCACTCCCATCTGACTCAACCTTCTGAGTGCCTTTTGAAGTTATCATCATTTGTGCTTTTGGCACTTGCAACCAGTTGAGTGGCCTTAGAGACAGCACCCGTAAAAATTAGTTTTCACCAAGCAATCCTGATCCCAGCAGAGACCAGATGCACTTTGGTCATTTTTCATTCTAGATACTTCCACCAGAATAAAAGGCAAAACATTCTACCTGACTTTGAAGTAGAAAGGCTGAGAGAATCAGGCTTGTTTAGCCTGGAAAAGAGTGTCCTAACTGGGACATTTCAACACCTAGGGAGCTTACGAGAAAGACACTATTTACAAAAGCAAGAAGTGTCAGGACAAGGGGGGATGGTTTAAACGGAAAGAGGGTAGTTTTAGATTACATGTTAGGAAGAAATTATTTACTATGAGGGTGGTGAGGCACTGGCACAGATTGCCCAGAGAGCTTATGGATGCCATATCCCTGGAAGTGTACAATTCCAGGCAGGAGGAGGCTCTCAGCAACCTGGTCTATTGGAAGGTGTCCCTGACCATGCCAGGGGGATGAAACTAGATGATCTTTAAGGTCCCTTCCAAACCAAACCAAACCACTCTAATTCTCTTCTGACCTGGTTTGAGTTCAGCCTGTCTCCTGTCTGGCAGCAAGCATACGGTCCCAGATCCAGTCTGTAACCAGAGTTGTCCTCCCCTGGCTTCACTGGTTTGCAGCAACATTGCCTGCATCTTCGAGAGCAATACTGCTTGGCAGGTAGCCCTCCCTCTTTGCTCCTGGCACATGGATACTTATCTTCTTTTTAGGCCTAAAATGGGTGAAATATCTCTGTCCTACTCTGAGTGCCAGCTATGAAACCTGTGGGTTTATTTGGGTGAATTTTCACAGTGTCAGTCACACATACACAGAAAGAAAGAAATCCATGAAACAATGCATGGTGAGACTCTCTTGGCAATCTAACAGCAGAGTGATCTCAAAAGGGTTAATTTAAAAGCAAGCCACTTGTCATCAAGAGTAGGGCTGAGAAGGACAGTAAACCCTCTGCTATCAATCTGGTAGTATTTCTCATTAAAAAAACCCAAAACCACCTGCCATCATCTGGGCATCTTCATGGTGTGTTAAGGCTGCAACATGCTCTCTCAGACAGAGCCTAGAGATGCCAGGCTTGCCTTTGGAAAGCAGCTTACCTTAATAAAGTGGTGTGATTTTCCTTGGTCTTGGCACTCAGAAAGCATACTGGGCAAGCAGAAAGCCTGTGGAGATGATTCTCTAGTGTTTGCATGAGACTTTTCTAATTTCTTTTTTTTTTCATGCCTTTTTTTTTTTTTTTGTAGCTACCAGCTGCTTCGTATTCTGCCACTTGCTGCAGAAGAAGGCTGCTCCATCTTGATAGGATCCAGTTCAGTGCATAGACATCACAAAATTGGAGCCGCAAGCTGGTTCATTTTTCCAGTTTACAGATTTTGTTCAAAAACCCAGCAGCAAGTCCTGAGGCACAGTGTGCCAGCACCAGAGACTGAGTGATGCAGAGGTGATTTCTGGAACATCTCTTCCATTTATAATTAAATTCCAAAAATATTTTTATTACTTCCTTCTTTTCCTTCTGCTGTGATCCATAAACAGAATAGACATTCAAGCTGAAAATTGCTGAAAGATTCTTACTCATTCTTTGTAAAACAAAGTCTTCAGCTTTCCTAGCCTACTGATGTTACTTTTTTGTATTCATATCAGTAATTTTTAAAGAAAAATGCCTGTTGAAATCTGATCCAGGAATTTTGTTCAGATTTACATTGGAGTAGAAAAATTAGAAATCCCACCCATTCAGGACCTCCACTGAGAATGAATTTGAAAATAAATTGGGAAAAAAATCCAGGAGATCTATATTATGGTCAGATTGGTAAATATGGACAAAACATGTAATATCTGCAGGCAGTGAAACTGAGGCAGCCTGGTCTCCTGTGGCTCTATGCCTTGCAGATGTACTCTTGGTGCCTTAATAACACTTGAGTTCAGGTTGTGGCCCTTATCCCAGGGATATTAACAGCATCTCTCTCATCAATCCACCCTCTGTTATATTAGAACTTGTCAAAAAATAATCTCCTTGGGACCACTGCTAAATGTGATTGAAATTGCACAAGCCAAAAAAACCCAGGGGAAGAGAGTGACAGATAGATGCACAGAGAATACGAGCACAGAAGCCCTGCTTCAAAATGAAAGCAGACTAAAAGCTGGTGTAGTTGCACTCAAAGTGGTATCCTGCTAATTTAAATCTATCAGTGAACACTTCCAAGTGCACCAAAAAGAGCCAAAAGAACAGGTTGTTTGCTTATAAAGGGAACGCCTTAACCATTTAACTATCACTTTTGTCGACTGATGGGGAAATGCAGCGTTACGTGGGCAATCAGACTGGAAGTTCACAAACACTCTCTGCAGATATAAAATATGCAGGAGCATGAAAGAGTGTAAAAAATTTAAATCAAAGGAACCAGCTCCTATCTGGATTGAATAAATGAAGGATCATTGAAAAATGACAGGGTTTGTGGGAAAACAGTAGTTAGAGAGTATGCTTACACATATGCTTGTAAGCTTATATACACTTCTGCTTACAAATAGAGCCAGGAATGTTCTCAAGCACTGGAATTCAGTCCTTTAGACTGCTAACTTGTCACAGAGGCCCTGACACCACACATCTCAGGCCAAGTACCTTCTTCCAGCCATGGATTAGATGCTAGCATGGATCAAAGGCCAACAGACAGCTTGGTGGCAGCCTCCCAGTTTTATAAGGTTTAAAAATAAAAAAGTTTAATAGTCTGGAGACAGCCCAGCACGGCAGAGCAGTACTCCTCCAGCTGATCTCACCAGCCAGTGTTGAGGGAAGGGTGCCACATGCTCTGCACTGAAGCCCAGTGCCAGACCAAAGCTTGCCGATGCTGTGGGGAAACGTGAGTACCACACGTTGATGCCAGCACCACTGCAGATCACCTGACTTTGTGAAAGATATCAAGCAGCTTGGAAAAGCACCTGGAGAGGAAGAAATGGGAAATAAATATCCATATAAATCCCGCCCCCAGTCTAGCTTCAACAATCTTTACAAGCACAGCCCAAGAGAAAAATCAGACATCCCCTTGGGAGCAGCCCAAACTACATCAAGCTCATCTTGTCTCTTGGAGGCCTCCCCAGCTTTGTGCCCTGACATTCTGCAATTGCCTCTTAAGCCTAAATAAACTCTAAGACAGGGCTGAATAACAGCCTCAACACTGGAGAACAGCACCATGGAAAGCAGATTTAAGCTGTTATAGTCAATTTGTTTCCTTTTTCTTTTTTTTTTTTTTAATGGGCAGAATTTTGGGAAATAGGACAGTACAAACACACTTAGCACTGATGCAAATTCTCCTTCCAAACCTGCTTCCCCACTTCCTGCTCTTCTCCTGTAGGAAAATCCCAAACTCCAGGTCCCTTCCCAGACACTAAGGGTATCTTCCAAACCACAGAGAACTGCAATAACCACATCATGGAGCCACTCTTGTCACCACCTTTGCAGACAAGACAATATAAAGTTCAGAAATGTGCATCAACCTCTCCACTGAGCCACCATCTTTGGCCACCCACCAAATGAATGTCCCTTTGTGAAAGTGAGAAGATCCTCCCTCTCAATTTAACAAACTTGTGTACCAGCTCTGTGGTCTGAGATGTGAGGGATAAAATTCAGATCAAAATGAAGATGGACAAAATTTTAATAAATACTTGTAGGTGCAGATGATGCCCAGTTCAAACAGTGAGGTGATGGGGCTCTGCCCAATCAACATGCCTGTCCAAGCACTGACTAAACCTCATCTCCTCTCCTATACAGGTTCTTTTTCCTTGAGGTGACTCCAGCCTCCCAGAATCAATTCTCTCTTCTGTTCTCTGCCTGCCATGACATCATTCCATCTCTTCTCCTGTGCAATGCAGGACTATATTCCTGGCTGCACCTTCCTTGTTATTTGTCCCAGTCTATCCCAAGTTGCCATCTCAGTGCTCCCAGTCTATGCTCTCTGTGCCTATGCTAATCTAACCTAAAGGTGCCACAGAAGAATGGGATATATTAATGCATGCTGCCTTCCCCATCCAATAATCCTTCTCATACGAGCATTTATGTTCAGTCTTTGCCCTCAATGGGGTGAAGCTTCACAGATATTAAGTCATCTGGACATTATAGGTAATTTCTAGAGAAAAGCATAAGCTACACATTGATAAAAACAGTCACTTGCTCTTTTTAATTGAATGATGAAGCTATCGGGAATGAAAGGAAAGGCTCCCAGCATCACTTTCATGTTAAAAAAGTAACTAGCACAGTAAGTGAGGAGAGCATGATAAGCAAGGACTATGTGCTTGAGTGGTGATGGGAAAGTCTTAATCCTTTGCTGAAGGCATTTAAACTGAAGGACTAAATTGCTTCCATGTTAATTTTGATGTTACCCTGTAATATCTCTGAGTGCTCTTTGGTGAAGCTCTAATACCTTTGCAAAAGTTAATGTTTTATATCCGATTAACTCAAATGGGTAAGATATGTTATAATGATGGCATGTATTTAAGAAAGACAGGGAAATTAATGGTATGGGCATAACTCCCCTCTACTGTTTTAGATGGAAAACCCGTGAGACAAGGACTCTGCTGTTCTAATGCCGGCTCAGGTACAGGAAGCCCTCACCAATTCACTTAAGCCCTGTTCTCAGTTTCCCAAATGACATAGGAAGGGAATATTTATCTTTGAGAGATTATAACTAACTCCCATCTTTTGAAGATAGAAATCTTAACATGCGTGCTGTATACTATTAGGTGTACAAAAGCAGTGACAGGAAAAAAAAGTTTATTTTTGAAACAAACTTTTGCATCAAATGTTATATACTGTGTAAACCAAGCTAGAAATTGTTGTTTTCTCACAGTATTGAATGCTATGTTGATTCTTTGAAAATACTGCCTGAATTGATTTTTTTTAAATAAATTTTTGTTGTTTGCATCTCTTTTTCAGACAGTCCTTTCCTTACCTAAAGCAAGGTCTTCATAGCTTTTGTTGCTATACCTCACTCTGTCTTTTGAACCATGGTTCTGTGAAAGGAAATGGCAATCCCCTAAATACTTTTAGTTTCATGATGAAATGATGACTTTTTTTCATTCCTAGAGGAATACTTTATTGTGATCTACAAAAGCCAAATTAAAAAAAATACACAGAAAATTATTTCAATTATTTTAAGTGATGAGGAGTACAAAATAACAAATGACTAAAAAGGAAAAAGTGTTGAAGCAGCAATTTTTTCTACATTAAATCTCAGCACAGAAACATGTTAGGATTAATTCAGAGGATGCTGGAATCTTCCATCCCTCTCAAACTGCAGCAGATGATGCTTGGAAAGGAACTCTTCTATGCTACACTTGAAATGCTATGTTTTTTCTAGCTTTCTAAAAGCAATATACATCAGAAATCCAGACTCCTTGGACTTACTGATTTCCAGGAAGCACAGAAAGGCCCTGTTTTGGTGTAATTGCTTCTAGGAGAAGCAAAATCTGGTTTTCTAAATTTCTTAGGCATGCTTGATGAGAAATCATTCTTCTTCTTTGACATAACTGCAGTTTATCTGTAGAGCCAATGCTATCAAACACCTACTGCATTGTACGCCAGAGGTGGCTTCACCTGTGTGGTGAAGAGGATGATCCCCATCTACAGCTCATAAAGAGTTTTATATAAATGTCCATTACCCACATAATGGCAACAGCCAACAGTTTTATTAGGCAATATAAAAATATATTAGGGATATAAACTGTAATGCCTCAGGACAGAAGCCAATCAACAGCTCTTGAGTTAACCAGAAGAAACTTTCTGTTTGCAAGCTATTCTCTCATCATCTGTTAGGCTGTTTTCTGCCTGCGTCTGCAAAACATCAGGAGACAGTCATGCTCAGTGGCAGGTTGTTGAATCCTGATGGGGTCTGGTTGGGTCCAGTCTAGAAAATCTCCAGTTCTTGTCACAATGCATAATTGAAGTGTGGCACTTGGCTTTAATAAATGAGAGATCTCCAGTGAAGACAAACCCAGGAATTCTCACATGAAATTAATGCTTGATAAAACAAATACATAGAAATTTTTTTCAACTTTTTATTAGTTTAGTTCAGGACATTTCCTTGCTATGTTCAAGCCCGTCAAGTAGCAGATGAAATGACAATAAGCTCTTGCATTTCAGATGGTGTTATTCATCATAACAGCATGATGAATCCTGCAGTCCAGAGGGACACGGTCTCAGCTTTTGCCTTGGGATTCCAGTAACATCTGTTGGGATTTCTTTATACTACAACACTGCATTACCAATCTTTATGATACACACAACCTGAAAAATTGCCTCCAGCTTTCCAAATCACCCGCTGAGCTCTCCTCTTGAAGACCAGGCCTCAAGTGCCTAAAACACTCCTGTCAGGTTTTACTTTGTTCTGGGGTTTTAATGTATCTCTCACAGAAGCATCATTTCCCAGGTGGCCCAACATATGTCCCTCAAGCTCTCTTCTTTTTCATTTTCCCCAGCTCCCTCCTAAGTGGATCTCTTAATTCTCCTCTCCTCTCCTCTCCTCTCCTCTCCTCTCCTCTCCTCTCCTCTCCTCTCCTCTCCTCTCCTCTCCTCTCCTCTCCTCTCCTCTCCTCTCCTCTCCTCTCCTCTCCTCTCCTCTCCTCTCCTCTCCTCTCCTCTCCTCTCCTCTCCTCTCCTCTCCTCTCCTCTCCTCTCCTCTCCTCTCCTCTCCTCTCCTCTCCTCTCCTCTCCTCTCCTCTCCTCTCCTCTCCTCTCCTTTTGTCCCAAGACTGATGTTAGCTTTGTCCTTGCTGCTTCTCCCTAGTGTGCAGTTAATCCCAGCAGCTAATTGACATGTATGAAATAAAAGTGACCTGACAACCTTATTGTGTGACTGTCACACACCCTAATGGCTCCAGAAGCCTTGTGGAATATATGGAGCAACAGCAGAGTGGAATAAAAACATTAAAAAGGCTTCAAATTTTGCTACTAGAAGGATGATTTTTCTTTGCATTAAAATACATTCTTTAATTGAGTTTACTGAGTTATTTTGTAAGGTAGCCTCCTAAATATAGCAAGGAAGCTCATGCTGCTTTCAGGAAATGGCTTTCCCACAGGTTACTACGTCTTCCACAAGACAGAAATAGCCATAATCTCATCTAACAACTCGCTCAGATTGTAACACCTTTCTGTCTAAAAAAAGCTTTGTGAGGGAGCAGGATGGGATCTCTTTATGATAGGATAAGAGTGTTGGATTCTGTTGTCTTTTTAGGGGTGGCTGGGTGAAGTATATTTGGACGGGAGAAAGTGAAGAGCATCTGGTTTGCGTGGTTTGTGATGCAGAACCTTTTGTACCACTGCATTTAGTATTGATTTGGCCAGGTTGGTCACACTGAAGATCATAGCTAATTTTACCACTGAGGACTGAAAGCAAGGTGACATCAGTCAAGGGCCCAATCTGCAGTAGGTGCAAGTAACAAAAGTCAAACACACTGAGGGTTTCCCTATTTCACATCTCAATGGATCCTCTGCTTTCTGTGCTTGCATACTGGTTTGCTGAGACAAGGCTTTGTTCAGTCACACTGTGCCTTACTGCCTCTGTCAGGCAGTCTGCTCCCCAAACTTCTGAATCCCTGTTTAGAAGGGCAGGGATCTATAAGATATTAAATTCCTGTAAGAGTTATAAAAATATGTTGCAAGAAAGGAGAAAAAGATTGAAAGAGACTTACTAGATACCAAAGAATTCATTCTACAAAGAGATACCATCACTTCTCTAAAGTGGAAAAGATCTCAATTTGCATCTTAATAGAAGCCAGAGAATCCATTTCTGCCCTTGTGGCCCTGGGGTAAGAGTTGCAACTATGATTCAGTTTCCCAGATGGAAGGAAGTGATACAGCTTCCCGATTTTCAGCGGGTATTAAACAGCCAAAAATTAACCAGGTCCCTTTCCAGTTGTTGCAAACTGCCCTCCAAAACTTGCATCATCTGTAACTAGGCACTATTAAACATCTTCAGCCCTTGTACTTGCTTTAGATCTTCCCTTAACCCCCAGAGAGTAACTAACCTTCTGGGTGTATGATGACTAGCAACCTTTGCAGCTGTCTCCAGAAAACTGGGAAAATTTAGTAAAAACCAGAATCTTTCCCAAGCTGGATCATCTTACATCCCAGGTCTGCTGGGGACTTTGAGGAGCTGCGAGGCAGCAGCATGCAGTAGGCAGCAGCAGTTAAAACACAATGATATCTTGAGATGACAATGCCATATTTGTCTTGATTGATTTTTATCACATTTTATCCTTTCATTTCCAATGTTCTTTTACAGTCTCTAGCTTCCTCTTTGTGTCCTGTTATACAGCTGACTATTCTTACCTGAAGTCTTTACTGAAGTCATCCAACACTGGCATATTGGATGTGCCTATTTGACCAGCCTTTATCTGTTTTTTCCCCCTCTCTTTTCTATCATCTCTTTTCTCCTTGCTTTCAATCATTTCTGTTTGCTATCTCACAGAGTGCAAGCACCAAGGATTGCAGTTTGGGAATGATTCAGCTGGAAGCAGAGGGCAGAGGGCAGCATGCAAAGCCAGCACTGGAATTACAAAATGCACCTGACAACCTGTCATTAATGTGGCCACCAAAAGAGGGGGGATAACAATGCAATCAAACAGGACTCAAATCCACATCTCATACTCTGCTCATTACCAAGAAGGCTTTTAGGAATGACAAGTTTTTAATCCTGTAACTCTATTATGAGCTGATGCCAACAGCAGAAACAGGAGCTGTGATACAAGTTAAGCTAGGATTGCTTGGCATGGCAACTGAAAGCCATCTCACCTGATGTGAGATGACAGCTATGGCACAGATAAGCTGGCATTTGTAAATATATACTTTCTAGATTTTTTTTAAAACCAGGTACCATGAAAGCATACAACAGCAAAAGAACCTGTGAACTCAAATAAACATGATCATTACCTCCTGCTGAACTGTTATGCACAGCCAAGCAATTCCTTCTGCTCACTTAAAACTAAGGGTTTGCTAAGTCTATGTTATTCCTCCTCTTTATTTTCAGCAGCTCAGTGTACAGCTGGTAAAATTTTTCTCTGGTTAGAAGCTTGATTTATAAAGTCTCTAGTCCTAAAACAGGAAATGACTATTTCATCCCCACAAATTTAGGAGGATTTTTTTTTGCTTTTATGTTCTACAAAATCTGTTTTTATTTCCTATAAAGGGTCCAGTCCAACTGCCATCAAAATCTGTAGAAATTCCCCTGACTTCAGCCAGGCTTGGCTCATGCCCTAAGGCACTGCTACAGAAAGAGACACCACCTAATGAAATCATGTGTGCAAAGAATCAGGGAATCCCATACTAAATCCCCACCCCACAAACAGCCATGACTAAGCTTAAATGTGCATTAACATGTAAGTAAAAAAGCCATTCATGTCTATCAAGTTAAGCACATGTTTAAATGTTTACTGGAGTCAGTTCTTTGTACAATGAACAGTAAAAGCTGTGCAAAGCTATCGTGGGTCAGATCAATCTTTCCCTTATGCTGCATGGTATCCTGATCCCTATGGTTTTCTACTGTCTGGCTGCATAACCTTTCACAATTTTTATAAAATCAAGTTGCTTTCATTTACTTCTGTCTCTTGCATTAACTAGTACAACATACTTCTCATGGTGCAGGTTTCCACTGACCTCAGAGTGCTCCTAAGAGAAATCTCAGAACTATTATTGTAACTGTTAATAAAATTAAAGGACCTTAGTCAAAGTCAGACATCAGAAGGTAAATCACTTTAAAATACAAAACAATATATACGTTTATTTGTCTAAAAACAGAGACAGACAAAAAGTGTTTCTGGGTTTGTATCACAGACACAACCCATGGTTTCTCTAAAATCTCACAAGATACATGCAGTAAAACAGGGAATCAAACTGCAATTTGACTGCTAAACTTGCAAAAATATATCTTTTCTTATCTTATGATCTCCAGTGACTCTGTATTTAATTTTTCAAAATGGGAAATCAAACTCAAGGAGGTTAAGGTAAAGGTCAAGAGCTACCTAGAAACTCGCTGGCAGAACTGAGACGAATGGAAACTTCTGGCTCCACACAGCACTTCCTTCCTCTCTCAGATCTGTTTCAATGAAATAAAGTAAAAAAATAAAAGCCACAAAACCTGCTCTCAATTGTCTGTGAGCAGGATTTGATCTGTTAGATCCAGCCATCAAATGCACTATTACCCTGATGGAGGGTAAGCGTTCCAGCATCACCTCCTGTGATTTGCCTTCAGCTCACTGATGACATGGCAACCCTCTCTGAGTGGCAGGTCTGTTCCCCAGCAAAGGAGTCTTGTGGATTTCATGCACTCCTCTTTGAGACAGCGCTGAGCACAGCTGGGCTTGAATGAGACTGGGTTATGGCTGAGATGAGCAAAGTAGAGCAGAGAGAAAAGTAAACTTTATTCAAGTTAAACAGTCAGAGCTGACCCAGTCCTTCACAAATAGGCTGTCCAAAAAAGTGGTCACAGCACAAAGCCTGACAGAGCTCAAGAGGGGTTTGGATAAAGCCCACAGACACATGGTGTGATTCATGGGGTTGTCCTATGCACAGCCAGGAGCTGGACTCAATGATCTATGTGGGTCCCTTCCAACTCAGGATATTCTATGGTTCTGTCATTACTGTATCCTTTAAATGGAAAAAATCAGACACACCAGATTGAAAGTTTCCCTGCTACATAGGATGATCTCACTCTGTGAGTTTAAGTCAAACCTCTGACATTCAGCTGCTAGAAATGCTAATAACTTTGTGCTGCAAGGCATAATCCAGCATAATACAAGGCAATACTTCAATATGCACTGTCAAAATGGATCTTTTGATGTGTGATCCCATTGCAGCCTCTAAAAGAGATGGAGATATCTGGCAAAACCCTGATCCAGTTTTCTTGCATTAACAGATCTTTCTGGATGAATGGCACCATAAGCTAGTGATAAGCTTTGTGCTGTACCTATCCCCTTAATTATTCCTGCAAACCCTCTGTTGCTGACCCTCCTGCAATGCCCTTGAATAAGATTTGTGTAGGAATGTTACTTCTTGAGGAAATTTGAAGAATGGCCTTGAAGCAAATTTCTGGTGTCGTCACCATCAAGCTGTCTTGTGCTGCCACATCATGTTTCTAGAGAAGTCTATGAGCGCTGTCACTACTTGTTAACTTTCCCAACACTGTGCTAGTGCCATTCACGGTCAGGAAAAGCGAGAAGAGACAAAAAAGCCGCAAGAAATTTGTAGTGAAGTCTTTGGTATGACCGGGAGGCTGCCTCTCTATAGGGAATCAGATAGAGAGAAATCCACGTATGGGATATTGGACTCACTGATGTGATTCGCTCACATCAGTCTTGAGGCACTTCTGAATCAGGAGATTTTCTCTGTAAGATAAAGGAGAGGCTCTGAGCATAAGATACTATATTATCTTCTTCATAATGAACAAGATTCATAGTGAAGCTCATGGAATTTGCAAAAGGCAACAAGTGATTTTTGTAAAATTTGGATGACATTTCAAGTAATTGTTATAATTATTTTAAACCCCAGTTTAGTGAAGTATTTAAGAACTGTTTGTAAGTCTAATCATCCAGTACTAAAGCTCTTTCTTGAACAATACTTCACAGAAATTACAACTAAAACACTGTTCTGTAAAAAACAGTTTCACAAAAAGTAATTTCAGTATTATACTTTTCACCCTTCAAAAAAGGGGGGAAAAAAGATAAAAGCATTGTCAATACATATGAGCAATAATGGTGTCTTGCTATGTAGTCACCATCAAAGTTCAAAATTCAGGCAAGAATATGGAATATTTTTGCTTTATGCTCATGCCTCATTCTTCCACTACTATCTACTATCCAGACCTTTTATTGGTAGCAAGCCCAGGAAGGCAATTGTAGCCCATTGAATGCCTCTTCCTACCCTGGTGGCCTGTGGCTCTCAAACAGAAAGCAACTCCATGAAAACAAGCCATCTCTCACACTGAAAATCACTGGTAGTATACTGAATCAAGCTAGATTATGGATTAAGGAGCCAGTGAATTATGACAGATTACCTTTTCAAAGTAACTCACAGAGCAGCCTTGGGGGACAGATTGTATTAAAACACTTCCAATATGCAAATAGTTTGATACTTTGAAAAATAGCAGTGTTGTTAACATTTGGCCTGGTGAGGGAAAAAGTGTATTAGTTTGCCCAAGCAACTGTCTCTAAACCAGCTTATAAATAGCCCTGTGCATTAATTCAAAGTGAAATGTCGATGTTTCATAATTTATGATATTATGCTGAGATTAAGCTTCAATAGCTACTGGTTCAGTTAACATCAGGTCTAAAACTTGCCTTCCTGTCTCCTGAACCTTGAATCTTTGGGAAAACCTTTCCTTTCTGGTTGGATTTATATTTATTTATGCTATCTGAATTATTTATGAAAATTTCAATGCAATTTACTGAGTTAAGAGAATGCGAAATACTCTGTTGTCGCAGTGGTTTACTCACATCTTCTTGAATCCGATTGTCTTAGCAGGAAAATGAAGAGAAATTCCTGCTTCTCAGGATATGAGAATCTAAAAGCTGCTTCATCGTCTCTACCTGTAGAGCATGCTGACATTATTAATCAGACATAGAATTATGGAATCATAAAATTTTCAGAGTTGCAAGAGACTTTTAAGGCCATCGAGTCCAATTGTCTAACCAGCATTACCAGTGCAACCCCTGTACCACTAAACTACCACCCAGTGCCAGATCCAGATGACTTTTAAACACCTCCAGGGATGGTGACTCCACCACCTCCCTGGGCACCCTTTCAGTAAAAAGTTTTTTTCTAATATCTAATCTGAATCTCCCCTGTTTCAGCCTAAGGCCATTTCCTCTAGTCCTCTCATGATAGAAGAGACCAGGTTCCCCCTCACCACACTCTCTTTCAGGTAGCTGTAGACAGTGAGCAGGTCCCCACTGAGCCCCCAGTTCTCGTGACTAATCATGTCACTACCTTTTCAATATCATATCATAGAATGCTTTGATTAGAAAGGACCCTTAAAGACCATCTGGTTCCAGTGGCACTGCCACAGGCACCTTCCACCAGAACACAGAGAGAGCCTCATCCAACCTGTCCCTGAACACTTTCAGGCACATCCAAAACTTCTCTGGGAAACTGTACCAGTGCCTCACTGCCCTCAGAGTAAAGAATTTATTCCACCTGCTCTGAATCACCTTTCACAATAGTGTAAATTTTACTGAACCTGACAGATACACACCTATAAAATGGTGACATGGGAGACAATATGATTCCTTCTGCCCCAGTTATTCCTTAAGCATAATTTGAGAAGCGATCACCTCCTTGAGGAAAAAAAAAAAGAGATAATGAGATTGTTATAGATGAACAAAAATGTTATATACATGCAAAATGATCTTGTTAATCAACAGAGCTCCCTCCCTGCTGGAGGAAGCTCCAGAAGAACAACAGAAATCATTACCATGCTGGTAGGATTGATTAATTAGGAAAACAGCTTCTACTAATACTCATTAGCATTTATACATTGTAAAATCCACTAAATATATGTGTAAATAACTTTCCTAAAGTGACAACTAAAGGTGCCTGAAGGGTGCCACATGATGTTGTTTTCTGCTGGTGTAGGTTTTGCATTGCAAGATACATTTCTGCATTGGCTAGAAAAACCTGTAAGAGGGAGCTGGAATAGGAAGAGAATACACTGTAGGCACATTCTGAGACATGAGACAGGTTTGACATAAGAGCACACCACAGCTGCATGCCAGGGCACATTTTAATGTGGCCAGACAGGGGACAGTGGAATATAGGAATAAATCCAGGGTGCTGCTAGCAGGGAAACTGTAGGTAAGGAATACACAGCCCCTTTAGAGCCTCAGGAAAACCCAGTGAGGAGCAGGATCATCTCCCCTCCCAGGACTAAGATTTGGACATGCTCTGGTTCCGTTTGAGGAATGGGGTAGCAAAAGCAGACACACTCAGCAAGCATCTGTGCTGGCCCAGATGCTATCTGTTAGTGCCTTTTGTTTCACAGTATGAATTTCTGCATAGAGGACTTTCAAATAATGTGGTTTAAATTTAGAAAGTGACCATTCAGTTATCAGTGCAGTTGAAAATTATAATGAAATGGAGCCCAATAACTCCAAAATACTGGTCAAAAGATGATTATCTGTGTAATGTGTGTTTTCTGGAGTTTATGTGCAATTATCAAACACTATTTTTAGTCTGGGTTTCAGGAGAGTTGTGTTTAGTTCTTGGCTCTGCCACAGACTTCCTGCATGACCTTGGGCAAATCGGTTTCTTTCTCAGTGCCATCTGCAGCATAATACACTTTCCTCCCACTCTAAATTTGTCTTGTTGATGTGGATTATGGGCCTTTTGGAATAGGACATCTCCTTGCTGTGTTCATTTAGTGAGTGGCACAGTGAGGTTCTGAACTTGTGACTTCTAAACAGCTTTTTAATGCATCAAGATCACCTTCCATGACCAGTGTAACCAGGTGGTGGGCACAAAATTCTATTGTATATTTCAGACGAAGCTGGGTTTTCCTACATGCTTCTACTGTAGAACTTTTTATTTCAGCTGCTAAATTTTACAAGCAGTTTTTGTATTTATTTTCCTTCTCCTTTTCCACAGTGTAGCCCATGCTCTCCTGCTTTGTGGTTGTTACCTGGTCCCTGTGATTAGTGTGGAGCTGCTGGTTGGTTTGCTTACTTGTTTTTTCACCTTCACTCTAAATTACAGCAGCAAATTGCCCGGGGCACGAGTGTTTTATGGAACCGGCTGCCGGTCCTCACAGGGACCTTCTTACCTGTACCTGGCTTTAGCAGTTGTGACCTGCAGCCCAGTGGGAGGCATGGACAAAGTGAGAGAGCAGCAGACTAGAAAGCAGACAAAAGCAGCAGCATTTCAGAGCCCTTGCAGAGCAAGGAACAGCTGAAGGTAGACATTATTAAAAAAAAAAAAAAAAAAAAAAAAAAAAAAAAAAAAAAAGTAAAAAGATGTTAAAGTGATCCCTCTCTTTTTCTCTTGAATGAGATACCTGATCAGGCAGGGGCCCGGGCTCTACTGCTAGTGAAAGAAACAAGCCGAACAGATGATCAAACAGGTGCCTCATCACAACATCCTATTAAAACAGGCAGAGTGAGAACTTGGATATCAACTCACAAGCGCAGAAGGCACTAAATATATTTCCTCCCTACTAAAGCTACAGGAAAGCTCTTCGGACAGGTGTAGCTTTCGCAGCAGAGTCACAGGCGCTTGCAGACCTCGGGCTCAGCCACCCGACTGCGCTCACAGGCAGGTGGCGATCGGGCTGCCACCCCGGAGCGTGTCCCCGCGCTCAGCCAGCGCCACCCGGGGATCCGTGTCGGGGGGTACCGGGCTGGCGCTCCCCAGGCGGGGACCAGGCTCCCGCCGCCCGCCCCGCGGCTCCGGCAGGGCTCGGGGCGCAGGTGCCGGGGCGGCCGCCGGTGAGCGCAGAGCCGGCACTGCCCGCCCGGCGGCAGGAGAGGAGCGGGGACCCCCGGGGGCAGCGGAGGACACGGGGCGGCGCGGCGCCCTGCCCGGAGCGGATGACCTTGGGCGAGTCCCCTGGAGGGCAGACATTCCACGAGCGCCTCCTCGACCTCCCGTGGGCCGGCTGCGGGCGGCGGGAGCCCCGCGGCGGGCGGGGCCGGGCTGGGCCCGGGCGGGCGGCGGCGGCGCGGTCCCTCCCCGCGGGCGGGAGGCGGGCGCGGGCCGCGCTCCCGGCAGGCTGCGCTGGGCTGCGCTGAGCTCGGCGCGGCGCCGGCCGGGGAGCGCCCCACTCCTCTCCTTCCCTGCCTCTCGCCAGAGCCCGGCGGCGCCCGAGGCGGCATGGAGACCCAGCGCGGGAGGCCGCGGGGCAGCGCCCGGAGCTGAGCCGGCCGGTGCGTACCCGCCTGGGGCTCGGGGAGGGGCGCGGAGGGGATGGCGGAGAAACTTTCCGCCGGGCAAACTCGGCGGTGCGCGGGGGCTCGGGGGCTTCGGCCGCGACTCGGGGAAACTTCTGGCTTGGGGGCTCCGCCGCGACAGCGTCCCTGCGCTGTGCCGGGTCCCGCTGCCATCCCCGCGCCGCTCCCGGACAGCGGCCGGTCCCGCTCCCGCTCTGCCCGCAAGGTGCAGCGGTGGGCGGCTGCCCCGGGAGCGCTTCCCGCTTCGCACCGGGGTTTAGCTCGCGAGCAGGCAAGAGCTGGCTTTTCGTGTTTTGAGAATTTCCTCGCCGCCTTTTAAGTGCTTTTATTTTGTATTTTATTTTGTAGTTGTTTTGGTGGTGATGTTTCTGGGTTTTTTTTTTTTTTTTTTTTTTTTTTTTCTTTTAAACTTGTGGCAGTTAGGGCGAGGGGGTGTGCGTGTCTGTCGCTGCTCTTCAGCTGCAGTTGCTCTTGGCTGAGCCTGGGGACTGGCTGCAGCTGCTTGGGCTGGGGAGAGACGGGTGTTACCGGAGGACCTGCCTGTTCTGTCTGTCTGTCTGTCTAGCTATCTCTCTGTCCATCTATTTTTTCCCCTCAGTGTTTTAGGAGGGAGGGCTCGCCTTGCCCTCCCCGTTGGCAGCCTCCGGAGCTGGGGGAGCGCTCTGTCCGGGACAGCGGGGGCTGCAGCCGTGTCCCCTCGTCCCTGCCGGGCTTTGCTGGGGCTGCTCGCTGCGGGTTCCCAGCCCCTGCGCGCCCCGAAACTCACACCGTGTGTGTGTGTGTGTGTGCAAGGGCTGGGGTGTGCACCCCTGGGAAGGGAGCCTGCTCCGGCTGCCGATGGGTTAAACGTGATGCTCCCAGCTCTAACTTCTGCTATTAAAAGAGGTATTCCAGCCTCTCCTACCCACTTTTTGAATCCCGCTGGATTATTTGCAGGAGGAAAAGAGAGCCGCAGTGCCCCAAGGAATGCATCAGTGGGTGTCTTTTACCTTTTTAAAATTTTTTTTATTACTATTTTTCATGGTGGCTTAGTGCCCTTGCTTTGTTGTTGAGAGGATTAAGCGTTGCCGAGTGTCCTTAGTCCCAGATTCAATTAAAATAAATACAAATACATGGGACATAAAGGAAAGTCAGCACTGGCAGAGGCACTAAAGCATCAAGTTTGGTTAAAAGGAAGGGATTCGAGGAAATGAATGCTTCTGTTCATACCCGTCTGCTTTCCCTTTGCAGTGCTGTCAGACAGTTTGGAGAGGTGTATCTTTGGATCAGGGTTTGTGTGTTCTTAACCAACTTCTCTCCAATTGAAAGGAAGAAAAAGTCTTCTCCACAGGCGCAGGTGTTATAACTTGTCTCTCATTTAGCAAATGCTTTAAGAAATTTGGTTTGAGTCTTCAGCAAAGGAATTAAAAATCAGGAGAGGATAAACTATGAGGAATGCAGAGGAGAGTTGCTGCACCATTCTGCTTGCTGCCTGGGTGCTCTGCTTTCACTGAGGATTCATTCCTGGTCTGGAGCAGTTGTGGGAGGATGAAAGCAAAGCAGAACAAGGCAGAATAGCCTGGCTAGTACTTGTCTGTCTCTTCCTGGTGGCATTCAGAGGGCTGCTCCTTCAAGTTAACAAAAATTTCCTTTTGTTGCTTGGAGAGGACTTGGTGGTGGGTGCAAGGAGAGAAGGAGTGTTCTCTCGGATCTAGCTTGCTGTTGCAGAGTGTTACTGAGAAAGAGCTTACAGGTGTGATCGTTGTGTTCCAAAAAACACTAGAGTCTTATTGAGAGAGCCAGATAGGAGACAATGGTACTGCAGGACTGCAAAATGTAGATATCCCTCTGTCTGATCCTTTGGTGGTGCTAGTGTTGTAGAAAATCAGCAGGTTGGCTGTGCTTGTCTTGATGCAGTAAACCATAGTTTTACTTAGTTTTGTTCCTGTTTATTTTTAAGCTTGATTCTTAACAAAGCATCTGTTGGCATTGTAATGACTGTGCTCCATACCCCCATGCTGACAGCATGTAGGCTGGTTCCTGACCTGTGTGCTGTGTTTCTGTGTTGTGTTATCCTGTGTGCTGGACAGGGATGGGGTAAAACCTGCCTTCCCCCCAAAGTTTCCCTAAATTGCTGGCTTTCTCTGTTTCTCACATGAGAGACTTCTGTTCAGGCAGGTTATGTTGTCCTGGCTCCTATCATGTTGCACTACTGTGACCTGATGTACTCTGGTTGATGGATTCTGTCAAATACAGTGAAATGAACAATTAGGAGGCAGTTAGGGTGTTTAGCCATTGCTTGTTAACGAGCAGTTTGTAGGTGCTGTTCCACTACAGATATATTTCTGTGCTGAGTTCTAAAATGTCCTTAGACAGATGCCAACTACAGTCATACAGCTTGTATTTACAGGCAGGTTTTTGTGAAGGACAGAAAGTTGGTTAGGATAAGGTTTGTTTTAGAATGATGTGCCAGTGTGAAACATCATGCTTCTGCATACAGGTCTGAATCCCCTACAGTTCAGCAGTGTCTGAAATTGCCTAACTGTTTGATGAGTATTTGCTTGCTTGTGTGAAGGGTTTCATGACTTCTGCCTGCAGTACATAATACAAAAGCTCTTGGCACTGTTCAGACCCTTATTGTTCCGGTTGGAAGTTCCAAGGCAGAATGGGCAGGGACTCAAAATTGCTGCGACAGAGGTGAAATCCTGGCTGTGCTGACTTCAGTGGGAGTTTTGCCATAGATGACAATGGGCCAAAACTTCAATCCAGAAGTTGTTCTCCCTTCTTGTTGGTAATCCTGGTGTGTTCTCTGGGGAAGCTTTTGCTTTTCTGTTGCCACCCAGACTGAGTCTGTGAGGCAGAGAAGACAGAAGTCTCTTAGGATGTCATGCTGTGCCTTTCATGAGCACAGCATTCTTGGGAAGGAAATCAGGGCAGATAGGAGTGGAAACAAAACCCCAAACGTGGACACATGCTGTCTGTCTTGCTGCTTGTGTCCTGAGTCATTCCCAGCAACATGGATCAAGAACTCTGAACTGAGCACAATTAGCTTCTTGAAACTGCAGAGGAGGGATCTGTCAATGCCTGCAGCCAGTGCATCTCCCAGTCCCTGCTTCTGCATTTGCAAATTATTGGTTTAGTGACAGACATTCAATATGTGAAGCAACAGTACATTCATTAATTCATCCCTACTTAGCCTGTGCACGCTGACTGAGTTTTCTGTATGTATGTGATCTAGTGAGTTATTCTCAGAGACACTTCATATATCCAGCATCTAGATAAATTTTTATGTTACATGACATTGACAAATGGGAAGCGTTTGCCACTTTTTTCCACAGCTTAAAAGGTATTTGGTACAGAAAATCAGAATATGTATTTAATCAGTGCTGATTGAGAGCTAGTCCAGGTCATGACCTTGTAATAAAACTGATCATCACAACAAGAATGTGTTGCTTCAGTTTATTATATCCAGTGGAATAGAAGACAGTTTTTTAATATCTACCAAAAACATTGACTAGGATTGAGGTATTTGAATCTGTGTGATTTTTTAATTTTTTTTTTTTTTTTTTTAGTGGAAACACTGTGGTGTCTTCAATTCCAGTGTAGACAGTTTTCTTTTACAGTACATTCTTCTACCTTGCATTCACGCCAGACTTTTGGGTATTTTTCTCCTGTTTGATGATGAAAGAAATGAAAGTATAAATTAATGTGAAGCTGAGTAGCCTGTCTTGCATGTGCATCCTTACTTTAACAGACTTAAATAAGGAGAATATGTTGAACATTTATAAATTATACCTTGTTAATGTCTCTTAGCTTGTTTGCTATGAGGATTTATGCACCTAAAACAAAACAGTACTAATTCTTATTTACTTTATGTAAGTGCACGGGCCTCATTTTGTCCCAGTATAAAAAACTATACATGTCATAAAAGGCATTGTGTTAGACCCTGAAGTGATATTAGTGGTTAACATCTGGATGTGTGTATTAATGCAGGCAAGTTTTGGGCACTGTTAGTACTGTCAGGAAGCAAAAGATGGCAGTGCTGTGAAGAGGGATCTGAGCAAACCCTGCTGGGCTGTTGTTCAAACCTCTGCTCTGGGATCTGCACAGACCTCCAGCTTCTGGGTTTGAGGTTTGATTTTTTTTTTTTTTTTTCTTTACATAAGTGCAAATCAAAGAGTTGATGATAACCATCATTGTATCTTTGCTGTGTTTCTAAGCCCTAAGTAATGTGTTCTCTTCAGTGCTTGAACTTGAAGGCTGAGCTGGAGACAGGACTTGTGGACTAGAATATGGATCGAATGATGCAGTGTGAGAGGAGAGATGCTGTTCTTAGCTTGCTTGTTTTTCTTAACTTCTTGTGCAGTGCTTCAGGCTAGGAGAGGAGTGGCTTGAAAGCTTCCCAGTGGAAAAGGATCTGGGAGTGCTGGTTAGCAGTGGCTGAACATGATCCAGAGTGTGCCCAGGTGGCCAAGAAGGCCGATGGCATCCTGGCCTGGATCAGCGATGGTGTGGCCAGCAGGAGCAGGGCAGGGACTGTCCCCTGTACAGGGCACTGGTGAGGCCACAGCTCCAATCCTGTGTCCAGTTCTGGACCCTCACTGCAAGAAGGGCATTGAGTGTCTAGAGGAGGGCAACAGAGTCGGGGAAGGGTCTGGAGCACAAATCTGGTGAGGAACAGCTGAGGGACCTGGGGATGTTCAGCCTGGAGAAAAGGAGGCTCAGGGGGGATCTGATCACTCTCAAGACTGCTTGAAAGGAGTGTGTAACTAGTGGAAGTCCATCTGCAATGTAGAAAGCCATAGGACATGAGGAAATGGTGTCAAGTTCTGTCAGGGCATATTAAGATTGGATATTAGGAAAAATTTCCTCATTGAAAGGGCTGTCAATCATTGGAAGAGGCTGCCAAGTAATGTGTTACCATCCCTGGAGGGATTTAAGGATGTGTAGATGGAGATTTAGAGACATGGTTTAGTGGTGGACTTGGTGGTGCTGGGTTAGTGGTTGGACTGGATGGTCTTGGAGGTATTTTCCAACATAAATGATTGTATGATTAAACTAAAATCTAAACTACAAAATATAGGGGTGAAATTGGTGTTGCATGGGATTAGTAGCAGTGCTACCTCTGATATGAAAACTTGCTGATTTCACTCATTTTTTTTCTTGAAAGAATCAAGAACAGACCTTGAGTAGGGTTGCAGGGATGTAGAGAGATGTAGGGTTTTGTGTTGGAAAATTCTCCATCATCTTATTGAGCTGTTGTTGATTTTGCTGCTGTTCTTGGTGTATGAGCCTGGTTACCATAATAATTACACCGAAATATGTCTATGCCTGTACTGCCCATCGTCAACAGTAAATCAAAGGCATGGACCCTGCAGGCACTTAAAGCAAGTTAACACAAATGAAAAGCACCAGTGGCTTTGCCTGGGAGAAAACAATATTTAATTTCTTTCTCCTAGATGATGACACTACTAATTATATGGCTTCCAGCATGTGAATGTAACTTCCTTTGACATCAGTGCATGTTGGCTTGGTCATTACACATGTGCCACCACAGTGTGCTGCAGGGCTTCACTGGTGCTTTCTCCCTGCTCCTGCAGAGTGCACAGCTCTGTCCCTTGGCTGCAGAGCTGGTCTGAGAGATGTGGCAGTACGTGGGGTGGCTTCTCTGGATGGAAATCCTCCTTCCTTTTCTACTATCTAAGCTGATTTCTCCCCTTTTTTTAAAATACATCCTTAATTAAAAAAAAAATTAAATTTTTAAATGAGTTTAGCAGACCATCCTGAGATGTTCTGGGCTTTCTAGGCAGGTAGCCGTCAACAGGCTGAGTTAGGCCACTTCTGTCTGCAGTGGAGCTGGTGGTGGGATTTAATGCTGACTGTAGTAGGAGTTGCTTTTGGACCATTCTGAGCTCTTGAAATCCTGCCCTGCAGCATTTCCAGCTTCTTAGCTTGGTCCTGTAGAGCATCTGGGTAGAAGGAAATCTTTTTTGAGGACTTCCTGTAGTGCTGGTGAGAAATCGTCTGTCACCAGCACTGGAAATGCACCAGAAACACAACTTGTTTCTGCTTGCACTGTGCAATCCAGCCATAAATAATGTTTCTTCCATGTCTTTGCAGACTTCAAAGAGTCTTCCAGCTGTTGCAGGAAGCCTATTGAGAGAAGGTAGCTGCAAGTTTAATTGTAGCTTCAGGACTTGAGCTCAATCAAAATCCAAACAATCTGATAAAATTACAGACACTTGAATGTTGTCAAAGGTTAAAAGTGAGCCCTCTTCAGAGCGGCTATTAATGTTTTAGATTTAAAAATAAAGGAGCTTATTAATATTCCTAAATAACATTGAACATAGGTGATTTTTGCCTTTAAACCATCTGAGCACTTTGCATGATTGTGCAGGTTGTATTTCTTGGTAAGTGCATATAGTGACATTATAAATGTCTGTTTTGCTGTCAGATGTGTAGCGCTAATATCTTCTTAATATGAAACATGATTATGTCCCACATTGCCTAAACAAATCATGGCACCCAGAGTCTTAAGAGGATGCCTTTGTATTCTGTTACAGAGTGAATTTTTTTGATGACTTGTCACATTTCATGGAATCCTACAATGGTTTGGCTTGGAAAGGACCTTAAAGATAGGTAGTTCCAACTCTCCTTCCATGGGGATGGACACGTTCCACTGGGTCATGTTGCTCAAAGCCCTATCCAAAATGGCCTTGAACACTTCCAGGGATGAAGTAGCTGCAATTTTGCTGGGTAACCTGTTTCAGTGCCTCACCACCCTCACAGTAAATAATTTCTTCCTAATATCTAATCTAAACCTGACTGCTTTCAGTTTTAATACATTACCCCTTGTTCTATCTCTACATGCCCTTGGAAAATGTTCATTGCTGTAGCTATAGAATCTTTTCTTGTTGCCCTTTACATCCTTGGCCAGAATTAATTCTGTTAGTTCTCTGGCTTTTCTAACCTGCTCCCTGTCTGCTTAGACAGTCTCTCTAATTTTTTCAGGCTGCCTGTCCTTGCTGCCATCCTCTGGAGGCTTCCTTTTTGTGTTTGAGTTTGTCCAGGAGCTTCTTGTCTATCCATGCGTCCCTATTTAAATAACCAGTTAATAATTTTGAGATATGCATGTGTGGTTATATAATTTGGTTTGGTTAGGTTGGTTGTTCAGGTTGGGTTTTTGAGTTCTTTTTGAAAGCTGATGTTGGAATTCATTCTTTCATTCATCCTTTGTGTGGCAATTAGGTAATGGCAGCTCTTGCTGCCGTCCAGGTGAGTGAAGTCACTAGTTGCCTGGCTGCATCTTTGTGGTGTGACTGCATGTGAGGTAGAATTGCCAGCTTGTGTTGGGATGACCTAGCTTTATGGATTTTTGCTGTAGTGCAGTGATGGATACACTGGTAGTCAATAAACTCAGAGCTGAGGTTTTACATAGACATTTTTTCCAGAGGTTTGCTGTGATATTTTTTAGTCAAAATTGAGACACCACTATTCACTGCTGTAATTTTTAAGGAAGCATAATTGCTGGTTTCTTTTAGAGAAGAACAGCCTTTTTCTTTATTCTTGCACTTTGTAAAAAAAAAAAAAAAAAAAGTTGCTTCTGCTTTGCCCTTGGTAGAGGGTGTTCATAATATTGTAGTAGTCCAAACCTAGACAAGTCTAGGGTTTGACAAGCCCTATCCAGAAGGAAGTGATCCTCTAGCAGAGAAGCTAGAGGACTGGGTAGAAGAGCAGGAGTAATTGTTACTATTGTTATTTTAAGCTGGAATTTTTCATTTAGGGCTTGCATGCAAGCAGAGTGAAAAGGCAAATGTTGCTTTCCAGTAGCCAAAGCCTTCCATGTTGTCAGATACTGAATAGCTGGAGACGTTGTGATGGTGAAGCCTTTTGACACTTCTGTCACTTGCCTGGACCCAGGGGGCTGAATAATTCTGAGATTTTTGTGAGTCTTCAGGGAGCAGACTGGTTTTAAAGTCTTACTGTTGACCTTCTATGTGTGAACACAGTTCTCTCCAAATGATGTGTGAGCTTTGGATCACCTTTGGTGCATTGGATGAGGCTTTTCCAGCCCTGAGCCGTGCAGGCTGCTGGCTCACTTCCCTCAGCTTTGCATGGCAGCATCTCTTTGGGAGGTTCTCTACCCAGCACGTTTGGTGCAGGGAATATTTAAAGATGCCCACAAGGCTCCTTTAGTGTGGTTTACTGCATGAGTAAAAACCATGGTGATTCAGATCATTAGGACTATAAGTAAATTTTCTGTGTGCTTTTGCAGCCATGTCGTGAGGTCAGGAGTAAATGGTGAGGCACGTGTATGCTGCTTTCGGGGCTTTGAGGATTGTCCTTTGCCAGTCCATGTTTGGCTGTGGTTTGTCTTTGGGTGGATTGACATGGTGGGGTGTAGCTGGACTCATGCTGGGCCCTGCTCCTCTGAGCTTGCACAGTGTGTGCTTGAGTTCTGCCCTGGAATAAACCAGCAGGTCACACTGACAGCGAGAGCCTGAAGGGCCCTGCTGGAACCATAGGTGGTTCCCTATGGATTATCATGGAGTAGGGAAAAGACCTGCATCCCGTGTTAAAGCAGCAGGATGCAGAGTTCTGTTCCTTTCTCTCTGCTTCCTCAGCTGTTTTGAGAAGCTGCATTCTGAAACACCCTTCCAAGAGCTGTTTCTCTCTGCAGTGGATTAGTGACAGCTGAAATGATTCTTGAGCATTAACAAATATCAGCTGATCCACAGCTGACTTGTTCACGTGTAGACTGTGTGGATGGAAGGACTAAGGAAAAAGTGAAAGGGAGAAGATTGCAAGGTAATCTTTTGTGAGTAGAAGGTACTGCTCTGTCTGGGCATGGGTTAATGCATGTGGAGGAGTAAAAGGTGGGGAAAAGAAACACTGGGTGGTGCAGTTTTCTGATGGTGGTGACTCAGAAAAGGAACATGGAAGTTTTGGGGTCCTGGACTATGCTAGGTACCTGGCTGGAGAATGGGGTTAAGGAGAAAGATGGATAGGGAACTGCAGCTATATTAGCCTTTTACTGGCTTTTTTTTTTTTTTTTTTAACTGTCTTAAATACCTGAGATTTTCAGCATGGCTAGAACAACATGGCTGATGTCTTTGTTCGGTGTTCTTAGATTGACAAACCTGAAATGGGCTTTCAGACTTAGTTTTTCATTATCTAACCACATGCAAGTGGAAGATGTGTCTGGACATAGATTCTGAGAGACAGTGATGTACAGAGGATCTGGCTGAGATTGAATCAAATTTGACTTCTCAAAATTTGGTAACTTTGGGAATGCTTCATCCCTTACAGTACTGGTTTGTTGTTTTGTATATAAAAATGAAGATGGTAGTAATAATAAAAGCAGTGTTTCTACCTGTTCCCAGAAACTTTAAGGCATTACTGTGATAGGCAGATGAGCTAAAGAAATGCATTTTTTGAAGAAATTCACATCACTTTTCTCACTGATTCTTCTAAGAGATTTTCTTTTGGCTTCCCAATTGCTGTAATGCACAACTTCTCCTCAACCCAAGTTGAAGATGAATTTAGCATTCCACGATTCCTGCAGATGTAACAGTCTATCACAGCTTGCAGTGTATGCCCTGCAAAGAATTCACCTGCAGTGTGGACTGGCCTGGCTTGCATCCACATTAAGACGGTCTTGGCAAAAGGAGGGAAATTGAAGCATCCTGCAGTGATCCTTTGTGCATATAATTTGCCTTTCTCACTTTTGTTGCTTTTTTATCTCCTGTGCGCTCTTCTACCATGCCCAGCCGCAGTTCCATGTACCAGTGCAAAAGAGAGCTTAGCTTTTTACATTAAAAGTAATTTCTCTGCTGATGGCTGTGCTGCTGGAGCTGTAGGAGCGCTGTTACTCACTCGGGTACGTCAACCCTGCATCTTGAGGGTTGTTCACGTGTTGCCACCAGGACCAAAGCTGCAGCAGGAGGTGAAGCCCTCTCCGGAGCTGGTGAACCCAAGGGCAGGTGCTCCGGGGCAGCTGGGGCTTGCACAGCAGGCAGGCTGGGCAGGGGGCTTGTCGTGGCCACAGAGCATGCCGTGCTCACGGCCATCCTCACAGATGCCCTTCAGGGGCTGTATGGAGATATGCTCTGGCTCTAATAGGAGTCGTTAAGCAGAAATTATGTAGGTCATTATCCTGTGGCGAGTGGGAGTTCTTGTGCAGTGTGTGTGTATGTTGAGGATTGTGGCTGTTACTGTGGTATGTCCTTACTGGATTTAAATAATGTTGCTCTTCAAGGCTGTTCCTAATAGGGTTGGCCGCCTTCAGGGTGCACTTTATGCGTGGGCTGTCTTTATTGTACTGACAGTGAACTGTGTTTATTGCTGAAGGTCAGCAGAAGTCCTAGTTTCTGCTGTCCTCTTGGTTAAGTACATCTTGGCGGTTTTGGAGTCATTTTCCATCCACCAGAGTGAAGCAGAGGTTAGAATCTGATTCTTTGGATTTCAAACAAAAGGAATAGTGACTTCTCGTGAATATTTGTTTCCTTGCCAGTAGAGGCTGGATGACTTAATAATCTCTGCATATATCAACATGTTGATCAAGTTTCACATCAAAATATCCAGAGCTAACTATAACAAATATTTAAAAATATAAGCTCGGGTTGTAATTGAAAACCTTTCTTGGTTATACAGTTCTGAGTGTAATGAAATGACAGCTCAGGGCTGGATTTTTAGGATAGCTTTATCTGCTGTAATACTCAGCTCTGGGTCTATCAAAACAGCCTTCTAAAGCCAGAGCTGCCTGTGGCATGGCATTTGCTCAAATATGCCTTAATAAAGTCAGTGCCAGGTTTCCTATCCAAAGGAAAAATGAAGTCTTTGAATATATCTTCTTTTCATATATACCTGCTAGGAAGTCCTAGGGGTGAGATTCTGTGGAAATGGCAAAGTTGGATTAATTTTGGGTGTGTTTCCTGAGGGAGATGTCACTGGTTGGTTTGCTCTTTCCTTCCTTTCTTTGGGCAATGAGCATGAGGCTGAAGCTGATGTGTTGGGTGGAGATGGGAGCAGAGCCCTTTGCAGAGCGCTTGCTGAGCACCTGCTGTTTGCAGAGCAGGACTTTTAAACCAACCATCGTGCAGAGTTGCATGTCATCCCTTGCAAATGGAGGTACTTCAGCCTGCTTATTCCAGCAGGTAAACCCCAGGTGATGCTGGAGGAATCAGGTGGCTCTTGAGGTCTAGATGCAGGAATGCTACAGACTGAACTCATCTGATCTTTGCCACTGCCAGCAGGAGCACTTCATTCTCAGTAATGTTATTTTATCATGAGCCAAACAAAACCACACAATTAAGTTAAAACACACCAGACTCTGGATTTTGCAGGTATCAATCAGTCTGTGAATTTAAAAGAAAAACCTTTTTTCTAGCTTGCTTTCCTATACTGATTCTTTTTTAGCTCTTAATTAGGTCATTGGGACAAAGACAGGAATGAGGTGTATGTGGGGTTTGCTGCCATTTGCAAAATGGTAACTCTTTTCTTCCTGAGAGAGTGTACCCTGAGTTGGAGCAGACTTCATTGCTGACTGTGCTGTGAACATGTAAAGGTTTGGGATCTTTTATAGTACCCAGACTTTGAAATCTGCCCTGACATAGTCACTTAGTGGTTACAGAATGAATAAATAAGTCTACAGACCAACATTCCCTCCAAGGAAACCATTTTGTCATCCTTGCCCCACATGCCTGTGTTTTTTCCACTGAAAAAAGAAACTGGAGAGAGAAGTGGAAACCCTGAAACTCTGACACGTTAGGGAATATTTCCCAAATTCGTTTGGAGAGAAATGTTATTACATATTACTTCAGGTCTTGCATTGTCTTGTATTGTACAAGCCTGCAGAATCTCTGAGGGTCAAGGTTTCAGTGCTGATGTTAGCTTGTCTCATTCCTAGCAGCAAGTCCCAAAGCTCTGTCTCCTGGGAAGGGGTTAGTACCAAGCCCTGACTATTTAAATGGACAGACCTGTGCTCCACCTCCACACAGGGATCCTGATTTGTTGTAGCCATTGCTTTCTTTAATGAGTTCCCAGAAAATATCTGCTATATCTTGGTATTTAGTGTTGCATTAGATGAACCTTTGGAAGGAGGGAGATGATGGAACAGTTCGATAGGAATGACTGATAACAAGTGAAAATGCTGCTAAGCAGCCCCGAGCTGCTGCTATCTGGTATGGTGTCACTGGTCATTCCAGCCAGCCCCTTCTGGAGGCTTGTGTCTGCGCTTTGGAGACACAGCTCCAGCCCACAAACCTGTAGTTTGTTTCACTGATACATATCAAAAGGCTTCATGAGTGAGGACAAGATCCTGACTTGCTCCCATTTTAGAAATTAAGGAATCAAGGCAGAGGCAGGTGAACTGACTTGCTCCATGGCCTCACAAGTACTAGAGGTTGAGTGAGATCTGGGACCCAGCTGTCCTCAGATTTTTGATGAGCAGCAGACTATGCTCAGCAATTCTGCCCAGGAGGAAGAAGACACATAAGCTTGATCTAGCACTGCAGTGCTTAAGAAGTCACTCATGTTGGTTCGGGTACTGTGGATTTTGATTTGACTTCAGGTTTCCCTCCTGCTTTTCCCTTTCCTATAAGGGACTATTGAGAACAGCACTGAAGTTGTATTTTTCTAAAGAAAACTGGTTCAGACATTGAAGTAGTCAAATATCACCCATGAGCTGTGGTTTGTCTGAGTCCTGGGAACTGATGCCCTCCCCACCAAAGAAGACAGGTCCCCTGCCCTCCTTATCATCAGCAGAGCTAGAGATAAAGGAATTCTATGCATGAAAGGTCACCCCAGCTTAGTAACACAGCCTCCCTCTATGGTTAATGATAAGCGCTTCCAGGTGGGTTTCATTCCTTCCTTCCCATGTATCTGGCCAGGAACTCAGGGTGGGTGATTCATGCTGATTACCATGGCAGTGAAGTTGACTCATTTAGATTAGATTCATAAATTTTAGCTGGCTGAATTGGATGAGAAAAGTTCCCCACTTATCATCTTGGGTGAGTTTAGTGACCTCCAGTAATGTTACCACACTAGTATCTGTTAGAGAACTGTGTTGGTGAGAGAAAATAATAAAGAAAGATATTTAGAGAGAGAGAGACTGTGTTAATACTAGGCTTCTCTTGATTTGAAGATCCAGGATGATTAGAAATTGATAAAATACTTTCTGTAGATATCTGCTGTTGAGAGCATGAGGGCATTTGGGCATTGTGTTTTGTGGAAATTCTGGATGAAAGTTTTTGATAGAGGTAAGCATGCTTAACTTACAGGAACTCTATTTGGGAAAGAGCAATTAGGAAGAAGGCAATAGCAGAAATTAAAAGAGAGAGGAAATCCTATTAATGCCTGTCTTTTTGGTAGCAAATAGGTCAGTGAGCGGAAAAGGACCCTAAACAGACTTGCGGTCCTCACACAGTAAGGAAGATGAGATAGCAATTTAATCAGGGGTTAGTTGCATAAAGCGAAGAGTAGTCAGAATTGCAGAAAACATATTTTATTTTGGTTGTTAAAAATAAAGATAAAACTTGTGTCAGCCCTGCATTCCCATGCAGGGATAGCCAAACCCATTGTCTTTGGGTTTTATGGATGGAGGGACAAAAGCGGATTAATTGAGGCCATGCTAGATTATTGTGTTGCACATGTGATTGCTGACCTTGGTGCGAGGCACTGTCTCTTTTTGTGTCCCATGCCACGGCGTGGGTGGCAGAGGGACTGTGGGACCCCCTGCTCAGGGCTGCTGTCACAGGGGGTGTGCAGGAGCCGTGGTGCCCTGATTCAGAAGGCCATTTGTGTGGTGAGCAAGTGACGACACTATTCCTGCTCCCCAATGAGCGTGAGGATAGGAGTCCAATTATTTTGCACATAATGAGGAGGCCACTGAAAGAAGGACTGGAGTTTGGCAAGGCAAAATGGGAATGCTCTCTTGCTTCCATTTTGCACTGGGAAGCCTCATTATTTAGTTATGTGATTATGGTTGTAGTTCTGGCTCTTGAGGTTTGAAGTTATTGAAAGGATGATGCGATTGTTGTGGTATATCTGGGGATCACATAAGGTAGAGTAGGAAAGAGGCTGTGACCATGTAACTTAGCATGTTTTGGGAACATCCTGGGGGTGATGGAGGAGTAATTAATTAATTCATGGGTCAGAATATAGTCATGTCAATACAAAACAGGATTAAGTCTATCAGTATTAACCATTACTTATTTTAATTTCTTTAAGAAAGAGAAGTTTCAGACCTGGCTTTATGCAGACTGATGTTTATTGAATGAGGGGTTCAGATAATGGCATTTCCATCTAAACTTGAAGCAGCTGGAAGAGCTGAACTGGGGATGGGACGCTGGTGCAGTGACAGCAATGGGTGGGGTATGCACTGGTACTGGTGAGCCAGGACTGCTCTGGGGCTGCCTGGTGGCAGCTATAGACCTGTCCGCACCCTGGGAAGCCAAATCTGCTGCTTCAGTGGAAAATATGGTGAGAAATCATGAATGAGCCATTGTTCTGGAAATGCTTTGGAACCCCTGAATCTTTACTTATATTTATTTGGTTGCTTTGGCTTTGACAAAAAAGGATTTTCACCCAAACAGAGTTGTTTAGGAAAACTTTTAAAATCAAAAGTGTAGTTCTCCCATTTTCCGTCTCTTCCAAAATTTTTTCCATTGTTTAGGCAACAAGGTGGAAAAGAATAAGAGATGGTTATTGCACCTTGAAACCCGCTAGGTATTCTCCAAACAGTTTAAAAAACTTTCAGAAACTTTAATGAGATGCTTTAATAAAAAATAAGCATGTGCATGCACAGAAGTAAAAAGCTTCCTCATCTAATTTTTCTCTTTTTATTTTTGTATAAATTTACTTAACACATAGAGAGGCAGCGAGCTGTGTACCTGTTCAGTTATCACATTAATGAAGCTCTAGGTTGAAAGAAGATGAAGTTATAAAAATGAACTGCTTCATGGCATTGATTTCTCTAGACGCTAACAAGGCAGAATTTTAGTGAAGATGACAACAAAGTAATGTCTCTGAGGGCTAACATGCCAAATTAAAGAAAATGTAAATAAATTAACTGAGTCATCTTGTTACTTTGCAGGCTAAGGAAGTTATACAGACAGTTTCTGGAGTCTTCTAGAGGTTTGTAAAACTAGTGATACAGTACTAAAGGCATATGAGATATTAAAATAATTTCTTGGTGTATAACAGGTTTATATTTGGGGAGTTTCTGAGAAGAAATTATTCTTTATTTAATGCACAGCTGTGTGGTGGAATCAGTTGCAGGAGTAATGAAAGGCAAACCTGCCAAATGACTGGGACAAAAAGGTAAGTCCAGTCTTTTTCAAAGTAACAAATGAATACATAGAAGGGTTAAGATACATTAATGAAAGATATTAATTAAAGAAATTATTAGAGACATGGATGTGGTTCTCTTGTCTCCAGAGGGAGGTCGAAGTGTATCTCTGCCCTAGGGTCTTGTCTCTGCAGCCCATCCTACAAGGGAATTTAGGACAGCCTCATTGCACAGCTGTCTGAGTCTCAAAGTAAACCTGGTGTTTGGAGTGTGATATTTTTGTGTCTCAGTGACTTTGGAAATATCACAATGAATTTACAATAAAAGGGAAGTGCCTTTTCCCTCTCTCCCCTGTATTCCTCTTCTCTGGTGCTTTGTCTTCAGGCTGCCACTACCAGCCAGCTGGAAACATCTCTCATCTGACCTGGCATGAGCTTCTTTAGGTGTGGCACTCCTCCATCACAACACTGGGTATTCCCTGTTGTAAGCATGGAATTATGTTTTTGCAGAACTATGGATTTCACATGGTAGTGTGTAAATACAAGTGAAAAACTGGCCTAATAAAATCTCTAGTATGAGATGTAGCTGTCTGAGAGAACTTTTTAGCTTTGCTACAAAATCTAAGCCTAACATTGAGAGGAAGAAGTCCTTGGCATGTTCATGAAAACGAAGCATGTGAAACTGGGGTCTGTGATATCGTTGGTTTTATAGCACAGCTCCAGAGCTGTGTTTCACTTCAGGAGGCATCAAACCAATAGATAAAAATCATAATATTATATGGTTTGATGAAGTATGGCTATTTCTAATGCAAGTCCAGATTGCAGTTAGGCTGGAGTATTCCTTCCTGTGATGGTTGCATGATGTTGCCTCTTGCAGCTTTAGCAAGTCAGTGGTTGAAAAGAAATCTGGAATATATTTTGGATGGTTTTTTCTGCCTTGCTTTTTGTACAGTAAAGGTATAACTCATAATTTGTGATCCTATTCAGTCATCTTTGAAAGTAATTTTTCAAGAATTTTTTAAGAGATTGAAGGTTTTTCTCTTTGCCTATTTTATAAAAGATAGGAAAAACCAGGTCACATCCACCTTTTAAAATTTTCTGTTGGATTTTTTTTTATTTGGATTTTCTGATTGATTTATTTACTTTATTTCTTGTTTATTTAGTTATTTAGGTTTTTTTGTTTGTTTAGTTATTTAGATTTAGATTTTTAGTTTGTTTCAGATTTTTTTTAGTTTGAGTTTTCTGTTGTAGCATCTTAAATTTGATATATCTGGTCTAAGTTTTTGAGGAGGCAGGGAGGTGACTTTTGGAACTTTTTTCCTGTTTCTATGGTGACCTCAGATAAATACATTTTTATTTTATTACTTTCTGGAAATAGAAATACAGAGAGATAATACACCTATGGAGAAGTAATATCCGTCTGTATGGAGGTGAGTAGGGAAAAATACGTATCCTGCAGAAATAGAATATGTATTAGTTTACATTTCCTTCTGTACTTTCAGCTTTAAGAAGTGATAGGGTGAGCTGTTGTTGCAGGCTTCTGGTTAATCTGATGTTTTTAAGGTCTGTTTTCCACTGCAGTCAGGGAGTCTTGCTCCACATTCAAGTTGCTAATTCTTGACACGCAGAATATTTTCCTTCTCATTAAAATGTATTTATTTATTTTGCAGTGAAAATATCTCGCTTAAGATACTTCTTTTGATCTTTGGTAATGTCACAGACTCAGTAAGACTGCTCGCATAAAGTAGTGTTTATCTCATTTCACTTCTGCATCCACTGTTAATTGGACCTGAGTAATATAACCCCATTGCAATAACTGTTTTGGTTTGCCAAGTCTCAATATGATGTCCAAGAAGATGCAGGCAATATTAGTGCTTGGAAATTGCTCCCTGTCTGTAATTGGAAGGCTTCTTCATGTGTTTCTGTGATTTTATTTGCATTTATTGGATTTTAGGCCTTTGCAGAAAATATGGGGAGAGGAAAAGGTATAGCAAGAAGTATGAAGTTTTTGCAAAAACAATTTTATTTTTTTTTTAGCTTGAATTTGTAATTTCACTTAGGTTTCTAGGGCAACAGCTTCATGTAATGCAGATCAGCAGCTGAAATAGTTCTCCCAGCAGCTGTGGAGTGGAGTTAGCAGGACCCACGGTCTGTTCTGCAGCTGATGCTGGGAGCTTTGCGGCTGGTGGGGATTGTCCCCGAGCTGCCCTTCATGGCTGGTGTCACTCTGGGGAGCAGCAAGCAGCACCGAGTGACACCGGAGCTGTCCTCAAGGGAGGTGCGAATGTAGGCTCTGCAGGTTCAGGGCAGTGAATAAAATCAGATTTCTTATACCTCTGGCTCAGTAGGAGCTTTCAGAGTAGGGAGGAGGTGATGAAGTGAGCTTTCTCCAGAAACTTGGATTGCGGAGGAATGTGAAACTTCACAGTTTTCTCCCATCTTGCTCTTGAAAGTTAACACAAGGGATAGGAGTGGGAGACAGTTTTCTGACAGGAATCCCAGATTCTTCATCCCCAGAAACTGAGATGGTGACAGGAAGCTGGGTACTCAGCAGAGAGTTGCCCGAAAATTTTGTTGACTGAGTTAAATCCTCCAGCAAGCAGGTGTCGGGTAAATGTTTTGATTCCTTGCAGCATATATTTGCATATTTGAAGATTTCTGGTACTTATGACTCATTTTAGTTTGCCGAAATTTTAAAAAGAGCAAACTGGCAAGGCCCTTAATTTTTGTGGGATTGCTGTGTAAGGGCTTTGAGAGGCATGCCCTGAGCTGGGCATGCTGGGAGGGTGATGTACGTGCACATCTGACCACAGGCATCTTATGGATAGCTGTAGTCACACCTCAGACTGCATGAAGTCTCTTTAACCGTCACTGTCTCATCTTCTCCAGCCCTGAACCTGTTTTCTACCCACACCTGTGCTGAGTCCCTCTTGCACAGCATGGCTGTGGTATTGTGGCATTGTGTCTTGATTCTTGACCAGGGTGGGTGGGTGTTGGTGTCACAGGTCAGGCTGCAGCACCAAGCAGCTCTGGCCCTTACAGAAGGTCCTATGAAGTGTTGTAGAGCTCTGATGGAAAGTGAGGCTTCATCTGGAGTGACATTTTGTTTACACAGGTTTATTTTCTTCATGCAAGTATGCAGGGGGGTTGGAGGATGAGAAAGCTCACTGAGAGAGTAATGCTGGATGCCTTGAAGCATTTTTTCCTTGATGATAAAAAAGCTTTTTCTGTAAATTTTTCGATTTTTATCACTTGTCATTTGCTGGGATCATGAAGGGTGGTAATATGCTCTGTATAACCTTCTTACATGTATTTTTGTCTGGTACATTAATAGCTTCATTAATATGTGAGGAAAAGCAAGTTTCAACTTCCTTGTTGCTGATCAGAACATGAAACTGGTAATTTTTTTCTAAAAATGGTAATTCAAGGTTATGCATGTGCAAAAATAGCTACAACAAATACTTTTTTCAGCAGGTCTAGCTCATTTTATTGACATATTGTTTTGTAAACTGTGGGTGACTTGCATTGTTCTCAACCAAAATAACTTGCATCAATCTACATAAGAGGGTAATTAATTTGCATATTTTCATTGTGGAAATGATCCAGGCATTTTTACTCTACAGTGCTACACTTGAGAGAGGAAAACTGAAATAACGTTTTGGGTTTGTAGTTTGTTTTTAAATTATTCTTCATTTCTGCTTGTGCTGGAAAAACCATTGTGACCGTCTTAAATTTGAACTTGGCATAGCATTGAATGAAAATAAAGCAAGACCTATTTCATCACAGTGTGGTACATCAGTACAGCCTTAATGAGATGAGGAGAGGGCAGCTATTGCATGCCATAGCAAAGTGTAGTCCAAAACACTTGCTAAGAACAAATGTAACAGTTAACTATTTCCTTTCTCTAGGAGAAGCTGAAGCCAACAGGGGAGACTATAGAGATAGGGAGTCTGGTGAATTTTTTCAGGATGCGCCTGGCAAGTCTCCACATGCCACAGGTGAATGAAAATGAAAATATTGTCTTTGAATAGGCAAGGGCTGGCTCCTGTTTGTATGAGGCAGCAAATGGTTTCAGAACTGTCTGAACTTCTCTAGTCCATTGATGAAGGTTAAAAACACTGTTTTTTTAATCTGATGAAATGTAAAAAACGGAGTGGTTATCGCTTTGTGTGGATTGACAGCAAGTGGCTTTTGAGGGAGTGTGAACTTATGTCTCCAAAGGTTTACCTCTCCTCCTCTGCACCCTGACTATTCTGTCTGCTTGATTATTAATAGCTTCTTTTCTCTTTTTTTTTTGTTCTTTTTACCACCATAGGGTGATAGAGCAATGAGCCAGGAAGCTCGAAGCCTCCACATAAATAGATACCACACACAGGCTATTCAGGCAAATCCAGTTTACCTATAGTGTCCTTAAGAATAAATTCTTGCAGTATTAAACCTGAGATGAGGTAATGCAAGAGAGTCTTCATTTTACATTACACATTTTCTGTTACACTGCCTGATCTGTTCCCAACATTGTCACTGTGACCTTAATTCCTCATTTTTAAGCGCCACCTGAGGGGATAAATAGTACTGGAGGTGAGAAAGTGTCTCCTTAAGGCAGGGAAACAGTAAGATTTGCCTGACATCAAGTAAGGATATCTGGGGAAAAAACAGCTAAACAAACCAGTTCTGTTTCTCGCTGTTTTTATTCTTTAAACCTTATTCCTTGAGGGTTTTTTTTTGTTTTTTTTTTTTTTTTTTTTAGAAATTGCCCAAGAACAGAAACCATGTAAACTTATGATGTTGGCACTCCTAGTGGCTTTCTAGTGGTCAGTGCTGCATCACTGGTGCCAATTACTTATCCTTCTGTGAGAGAAATGGCTGCTGTGATTAAACTATTGCTACTGCAGAGATGAGGACTAGGATCAGATTTTCTGGGTTTGAGTTCTAGTGCTGAGATGAGGCACTCGGCAGTACTGCTTGTGCTGACCTAGCATAAGCAGCTTCTCCATGACCACTTCTGGGAAGCAGCAGGTTGGCCCAGCTCACTGGTAACATCCAGAATATGTTCTGCCTCCTGCTTGCTTGTCTCACTCCTTCTGTGCCCACACAGAAAACCCTTCCTTGCATGCAGTGGTGTTTTCAAGCTGGCTGTGCTGGTGGTGGCTCAGTGCCCATGTTCTGCTTTCACTCACACTGGTAACCCTCCCACATTTCATGGAGTACCACTAATCTCTCCAGAGCTTTCCTGCATTTTCCCCTGGATACATGAAAGAGCAAACGAACTTCCTAGTTTGACCCAGCGGTGACAAAGTCCTCGTGGCTATTCGCTCAGGGACATGAAAGGCAAAGGAAACTGCAAAAGATTATATAGGCATATGGTCATTGTGAATGTTGGCAACTTGGCAGGACCAGGTTAGTCCCAGGTGCTGTTACCTGTGCTGTCTCTAAGGAGTGTCAAGCTGATGGGAGAAATGCAGTTGGGTTTTCAGTAACTTGCAAAGATTGAAATCAGACTTCAATCTGTAACAGTAGAGATGTGTTCTGCTCTCCTTCCTTTCCTTAAAACCAGAAGTGTCAGGCTATTGCGATGCAGGTGTGAATTTTGACTCAAGCCCATTTTCTCAGCCGGCTTGCTTTGAATCGAATTGTGCAGGGGCTTGAACTTGGGCTGTCCTCATACCAGGTCAGTACATTTGTCTTTGCTCTGTGCTTAATTGATGTGATCTGCAAGCAAAAGAGAATTGGTGAGCTAATCTAGTGAAAGCCTGTTCTCAGAGCTTCAGTTTTTAATCTCTTCCTGGAAGACAAGTGATGGGTGCAGTAGATGGTGCCAAATACAGGGACCCAAACAGTACTCCCACACTGGCAGAGAGCACGTTATCCCATCCTTGCTCTTTGTAATGACTTTATGCATTATGAAAATTCATGAGGATTTTATTTTGCTTTGGGTTAAGGAATTATCTGATCAGCTGTCTGTCATTCTGAGAGTGTCTGGATACTGACAGTGTCTGGATGCAGTCTGTATTCCTCTTCCATCTCGACTCCTTTTAAAAGCTTCTGACTGGTATCCATTGTACTGGCAGCGTTCATGGGCTCCTTTTGGAGGGCACGCAAATGACTGAGGCCCAAAGCCAGCTGGTGCAATGCTCAATGAGCACTGCAATGCTCAAATAGGCATGAAGGCTGGAGTTGTGTTGCCTAAACAGAGATATCTGCTGCCATGTTAGGAGCTGCAGGGTAGTACATCGCTGTTGGTTCAAAAGGCCGTGGATCTCTCAGCTTCCAAGGTGCCTCTCGGGTGCCACCGTGCCCCGGTGACTGGGCAGATAAACTCTTGCAGGCTTATGTTAATTAAGTGATAACTTGCTGTGTGAGGGGGATAAGCAGTGTGATGCTTCACAAATTTTTATACTTTCCTGATAAAACAGTAATTTATTTGATTGATTTTGCTAGTTCAATATATGATAGAATCATAGAACAGCTTGGGTTGGGAGGGACATTGAAAGACCATCTAGTTCTAACTTTCCCCTGCTGTGGTCAAGGACACCTTCCACTGGACCAGGGTGCTCAGACCCCCATCCAGCCTGGCCTTGAAGACTTCCAGGAATGGGGAATCCAGAACTTGTCTGAGCAACCTATCCAACATTAGCAATATCCATTTTTAAGGAAGTTAGACTATTGTTGTTTTATTTTTTTTAGGAGAAAGTGCAGTAAAGACAAGTTAAATGTTGCAATGTATTAAAACAAATTCATTGTGATAAATTTCATTGGGATGTGCTTGTATCTAGCTTTTCAGTAGTGTGCCATCACAGCAGGACTGGGGGTTGGCATTACAGTGGCATTAGGCATGCACTGACAGGTTCCACTATTTTAATTTGCTTCACTGTCATGTCTTGCAAACTTATCTCTCCTCTCATGCTGTCTGGTGCGTTTAATAACTGGATATTGTTAAAGTAAATCTCAGGAAAGGGAAGGTGAAAAAAATAAATGAAAGGAGCTCAAAAACGAAATGAAAACAGAATCCAACTTTCCATAGGGTTGGGGGTTTTTTAATTTGACTTTTCTTTCCCTCTTTTGAAAATTGTTAAAAAACCTGTCTACCTAAATCTGGCACTATAGTAGGCATTTTGCATCTGGCCCCATGAGAACCCATTTCTAAACAGGGAAAATTTGCAAATAAATGCAAATACTGACTTGGATTCTTTAACTGTCTAGGATTCCTGGAGTGAGTGGAGCTAAGCCTATTTTTTTTTTCTGTTTTCCTCAAGTTCACAAAACTCCTTCAGCTCACAGAATGTACCTGTTTTCACCCATCCTGATTGGGAGTGGGTGTTCTTCCAAATGCCATTTTAAAAACATTTCCAAGCAAGACTATGGATCTTACCTGAGATCTGTACTTCCCCCCCCTGCCCCATTTATAAGTATCTTTACAGACAAAAAGTACTGTAGCATTTAAAACCAGTTTCAAAGTAAATGGCTGAGCATGATGATCTTAAAACCTAAATGATTTTCTGCCTTTATTCTTTTGGGGGGATTCAGTTATTGATGGAATTCTGTGTGGTGTGTGGGGTTTTTGAGAAGGAAAGCACTAGCTGTCACTGCAATGGAGAAAGGAGAAGCAGGAGAAGCTCATAGGGTGGCTCCCAGTTGCAGCGTGGAGCAAATTCCTGACCAGTTTGGTTACTACAACAGTATGCCTGGGATGCCTCGTGCAGAAGGGGGTGTTATTGCCATTCCCAGCCCTCAGAGAGGAATTGTGCTTCCCTTGAATTCCCCTTTGCTTCAGTCCTTCCTCTGACCCTGAAGGACTGTTGTGACAAGTTCCTTCATGTGCAAGGGCAACATGAAGCTGGCTGAGTTTCAGCAAGCGCTGGTGCTGAGTGCTGCTTGTGTTGTGTATATAAAGTTGCAGAACGCTTTCAGAACTGATAGTCCACGTCAAAGCTGTTTTAATGAGCTGGAATGCCAATTGTAGCATATCCTACCCAATCTGGCAGTATTCTACTGAGCTGAAATACCTTCTTTGTTCTTAAAATAGCCCCCACTGATTCAGATTTTAATTGCAGATATTACAGCTGTCAAAAGAAGGGAGAGGTGACCAGATGATTATGTTGATAGTATAAATGGAAGCTGGGGATATGTTGAGTTCCAGCCTTTAGATCTTCCTTCATTGAAGATGTGCCTGTGTGCTGCTGTGATTACATGGGACAGAGGCTCTCTCTAATGTTAAGATGAACCTGGAGTGCACTGTGCCTCATTATATCCACTGTGCTGACTAAACTAGTCTGACAAATAAGCATGTAGGGCTACAAGGATTTCAGCACTAGTGATGGTAACAAATAGGCATAGGTATTAAATATCTTGGTTAAAGCCTGAACCTTGATAAGTGCAGATGGAATTTACAAGTATGGTGAGAGACTGTGATTCAGGAATTCATTTAAAACAAAACAGTAACTAAAGAGGTGAATAAAATAAAAAGATTTTAAATTTTGGGCACCAGACTGCATGTTTGCATTGCCTATCAGTCAGCACTGGTCAGGGGATAAGACCTCTTCTGAGTAAGTGAACTGAATATTTTCAGCACAGCTGGAGTGATTTTCAGCTGAGCAGGCTGCCATGTTGCTGTTTTACTTCATTACAAATGAAGTTCTAATTAGTTCTGCAAGTTAATGGATCGCTTTATGGAAAGATGCATGATAACTTGTCTTTGGTTTGTATTTCTCCATTTCTGGTGCTGAGGATGGATGTTTAGCTGGATGGAAAGGTGCCTGACAGGTTCCTGAGATGGCAGGAAAACATCATCAGTGTAGGATAAGACCATTCACCTTAGGTGATAATGGACATGGGAGAGAGGGAGGGAAGAAAATAGCAAAAGTGTCCAGGCTGAGTCTGCAGCTCAGTGCTGCCTACAAAACTGACACTGTGATTCTTTGAGCCTTTCACTGTTGGGTAGGAAGTAATCTCTCAGAGGGAAGAGGGACTTTTGCCCCGCTTGTGAGATTTATGCAAGGAGTCTGAGAGAAATATGGACAGATGGTAGCACACCTTGGCAGTCTTTTGGGGTTCACCATTGTCCCAATGTTGCTGTTACATGCGAGTTTCCATTGCATCTCTTATGCTTAGTATTAATCATTTTCACAAATGAAAGATCAAGTGAGGGGCTGATACTTGCTGCACCTAGCAGATATGGTCCTTACAGATGTATAGAACTTTCTTACCTATTCCTGTTGTGAAAGGTAATATCATTCATGGCTGTTGAAGGTTTAATTATGCCTTTGCAGCACTCTGATGTGCCTGAAGGGATTTTGCTGAAACTTATCAATGACAGCAACAACAAAAGCAAGGTACAAGATGGAGAATTTGATTTTATTTGTGTGTTTTGCTTGAAGTACTGAAGATGGAGGGGCAGATTGTTGCTTCAGGAGAACTAAAGCCTTTTTCTTTTACTCTGGTGCATATTACTTTGTAAACACAGTACTAAAATCAATGTGAATTTTTTTTTTTCTTCCCCTGTATGTGTGACAGGCACATTCTGCTCCAAAGATACTGGCCTATGTGCATTCCTACATTAATTATATAACTAAAGAAAATGTTGATAATGGACACTGCATTGAGTGAGGAGAGAGGCGTGTGAGTCCTCTGGGTGCCCTGTGGTGCCTGTCCTGGTGGCAGGATACTTAACTCCCGCTTCATTTTATTTCTTTGCACTTGGTGGATGTGAAAGGAGAAGCAAGATGAGCTTTCTTCTCTAAAATATTGACTATCTTATTAAAAGTCTTTCAAAAGAGGAAAGCAGAATTGTTTTAAGGTTACAAAAGCCGTTTGAGCGGCCTTGCAGCCTCATCCAGGAGTGGAGAACAGCAGAAGGTGCTGGTAGCATATTACTGGCAATAATTATCTTGAACTATCCTGTCTTAGTGAGGTCTGAGGAATGAATGTGTATGCTTGCTAGCTGTCTTGTGTTTTGACAGATTTTTTTTTTAATAGCTTCATAGTAAGTTTTAAAATATTGCAGCAGGGCCTTGTCCTGACCATGGATTCAGGGAAATCTTTCAGTTGAGGAATCAGAGGTTTCACTTCTCTGAAGACCTTTACAAACCCAGCATTTTATTGGCGGTGGGTAGCAGACATTGCTCCATATCCTTTTGATTGCTGTTCTGCTCACCTTTACTGGATGGGAAGTGGGAGGAACATCTCAGCATCTCATATTGTTTACACCATTTATGAGCAAATGATTTAAAAGCAAAAGCTTTGGAGGAGGTAATGTGAATGAAAATTAGGAGCTTAAGGAAATTGCACCTGATGACCAAACCCTGTAATTCTGCAAGCCAGAAAGTAGGCGTTGTTTTTCAGACAACCCAAGAAACCCCACAACCCTACATCCCACTCTCAGATGGAATTGAAAGTAGTAATGAAAAAGGTATTTGTTCATGGTCTGTTTGTATCAGCATAGGGAGAATATTACTCAGACTAGGTGATACTAGCAGCACTGAAAAAAATATGGCACACTCAAATTTTTCTTTTCACCATGAGTGCAGTTAATCATTAGGAAAAACACATCCAAAAATGCAATTCATGGCTGTCAGCTGCTTTCACAACTGGGTGAGATGTGGTGTGGCTCAGTTCAAAATGGTGCACTAAATCCAGGAACCATTTGGCCTGAACTGAGCAGTCAAGCAGTGTGCTGTTGACCTTAAATTCTGTAAGGTACTCAAATAACTTGTGTGTGTGTGTATTTTCAACATATTCATTTAAAGTTTTTTTTATAGTTCTAAAATGGGAGTCGTCTCATCCTGAGGAGGTGGTAAGTATAAAGTGACGAATATTGTGGTTTTACTTTGAAGTATTTTTTAATGCCTGCTTGTCCCCAGTGTGCTCAGGAGTACTTGCTTTCCTCCTTGACCACCAGTTGGACTGCTGGTGGTATCCCTTGCATTAGTGTGCTGGATAAACACTTGAGGTGCCCTCTCTGAGGAAAAAGCATTTTGCATCCAGGTGTTTATTTAATGCAAAGTGAGGCTGAAAGATTAATCAGATAATTACGTTAATAGCACAGTGTTCTTTTTAAGAAAAGGATTATGGAATACCAAGTTAGTATTGCACAGCACGTCCCTATGCAGGAGAGGGAGGAGGAGTTCTTCAGGGCCTCTGCTACCCTCAGTAGGTATCAAACTATCAAAATATTAAAATAGCTTTCAGTGCATGTGGACCAGGATAGTTAGGCGCAATGTTTAGTGGGAGTTAATGACTGTTTCTTATTCTGAAGTCACGGGAGGTAAAAGAAAACATCTAAAGATCAATCTATTCTTGTAAAACTGGGAGGAGACTTCCTTTCTTATTCCCCTTTCATTTAATTTAATATTATGTGGAGGCGCTGGATGAGGCTTGCCTTGGAGTTAACATAATATACCCCCGTTTTTATTGGGTTTAAGCCTGTATAGACTTGAAATTTCCCCCTGGGCTGCAGGGCTAAGTGGTAAATGGTAAAGCAGTCATCAGCCCTCAGGAAAGGCTGCCTGACCAGCTCATCCTTCCCAAAGATGGGTGAGATTTGGGAACTGAAAATGGCCAGGTCTCTGAGAGCCTGAGTTCAGACCTGCCCGGACAAAGGAGAGGCATTTTTGCTATGCAGAAGGTGCTGTGGTAGGAGCGTGTCTGTGAGATGGACTGAGCTCACCCTCTTCAGCCAGTGGACTTGCTCTGGTCTGCAGGATGTGTCACTGGCATAGCAGTGGCCTGTACATGCCCAAAAATGCCACACTCACAGATGATGTGGGCATAGTGGGCCAGGCAGCTCCTGTTGCAGGACCAGCTTCCTGGTGCCTGGAGGAGGCTCAGCTGTCTGGAGTGAACTCTGAGGTGCAGATGCTGCACACATGGGTTGGAGATCCTAATGTGAGCTCTCAGCCTGCTCACTCAAATTTGTGTGCTTCAAGTTAGGCTCAAATCCATGCTTGGGCACCCATTAGGTTGTTTCAAAACTCTGCTAACCAATAAGGTTCATAGCTTCTTACAATGACAACATCTTCCAGTTCTTCACTGCTCTCAGGGTAAAGAATTTCTTCCTAACCCAACAGACACAACCCAAATCTCTCCTCTTTTTGTGTAAAACAGTTCGCCCTTGTCTGATCACTGTCTATCCATCTAAAAAGTTATTCTCCCTCTTTTTATAAGCCCCCTTTAGATACTGGAAGTCTACAATGAGGTCTCACAAGAGGCTTCTGTTTTTGAAGCTGAACAATCCCAACTCTCTAAGCCTCTCTTCATAGCAGACATGCTCTGATCATTTTTGTGACCCTCCTGTGCACTTACTCCAACAGATCCACATCCTTTTTCTGGTCAAATCCCAGAGCTGGATGAGGTACTTCAGGTGGGGTCTCACGAGGACAGGGTAGAAAGGGAGAATTGTCTTGTCAACCTGCTGGTCATGCTTCTTTTGATGCAAGCCAGGATACAGTTGGCTCTCTGAGTTGACTGTGGCACAAATGTAATGGCATGGTCATTTCCATGCCAGACAGCAGGCAGGCAGCAATGGTCTCAGCGCTGTAAAGGTCTTCAAAGGCAGAGAGGGTGTGCAAGAAACTTCAGAGCAGTGACTTAGGGATAGTTTTCCAGGCAGTTGTGAGGGGAAAGAGGGAGAAACAGCTTCTGGGCAGGTGTGTGGGTTGCTGTCATGCTGCCTTGGAGAGCTGTGCCTCAGCGCCTTGCAGCAGCCGGAGCCTGGCACAGCGGAGGCTCCCCGGTAGAGGACATGGATGCCAGGGCAGGAGCCGCTGTGTCAGTGTTAGTCACACAGCTTGTGGCCGCCTCAGCTCCCTCTTGTCATCGTTGTGCAGCTGAAATTCAGTGGCAGTTTCACAATGGCACAGCTCCCCGTGCAGGGAGGGAAAGTAGGTCACAGACTGCCCTGCTGGCATTTGTTTGTACGGCTGTAGGGCCGTGCTGAGAGCTGGAGGCACTGAGGATCCAGCAGACAGAATGTGTTGTGTTTCTCACCCCTTTGCTTTGGCTCTGGCTCTGGCATGGGAGTTGACTGGGGAAGAGATGCTGGAAGGTTTGGTTGACTTGCCTGCTATTGTTCCTACTGTTTCACTACTGTTTCAGTAGGCCCTAGGGGTTTTTGGTATGACTGGGCACCAAGCATTGTGCAGGCTGGTCAGATTGCCCGTGTGCCAAAAAGGAAATGCTTCAGGTGGATGAGCTACAGCACAGATAATATTTAAAGTTTTGGTTGTTGAAGTGTGTGCTTAGTATCTATGTGCCTGAATTGCAGAAAGTTCTTCAGGATGCCAATGGAAGGCCTTGCAGCCCAGAGGCAGTGATGGCAGAGCAGCACCTGCATTTCAGCAGTGATGCTGCACAGTGAGTGCACATGCGCTGCACTTCCTTTAAATCTGTGGTAAGCCCGTGATCTGAGGGTTGGGAGAGAAACAAACAAAATGGGGACCCAACCTGGTAACTCAAAGTTGTATAGCTTGAAGGTTTAATGTGACCAGGGTGTGTCAAAGACTGGGTCAATGCAGTGGTGTACAGGTAACCAGAGAACTGTCTGGCAAACCCTTGGACGCACAGCTGGGACTGAGATCTGCATTCATGCATCAGCAATTGGAGCTCAGAAGAGTGGAGGATCTCCAGCCACACTGACCTGTGCTCCATGATGTGGGAGGGTTTCAGGCTGGGGCCCCTGGATACTCCTCCACCTGTGCAGAGTAGAGGTGGACAGACTGTTTTTCCTTGCCCTAGCTGGAGTTTGTGGGGGCTCCAAAGTGGCACAAAAAGGAGCACAGATCAGGTTCTCCTCTGAGTGCTGGCCTCCCAGTATTTTCTCAGGGAAGTTGGAATTTTTGGTGTAATAGAAAGCAGGACCAGGGAGCAATTCAAGTACCTCTGCTATGTTTATTTAGTATTTTTCCATTTTTTTTCCTTTGGCTCAAATATGGAAACTGCTTAAGAAATAAGAAGTCCCCTTACTGGCTTCTTGTGAGGGATGTCACTGGGTGTTCTAAGGACTGTCCATCACTTACTAAAAAGGCAACTTAAAACATTGTGGCTCTTTTTGACCACCACAACTCTTCAACTGTTGCTTAGCTACCCCTTGGCAATGACCTTTTCCAACAGAAATGATGTTGTGAGCCTCCAGGCTGAAAAGGAAAGAGCACAGAACACCCAAAGTCATTACCCTGAACTCAGTGTTTTCTGTTCCTGCCAGGAGCTCCTGCATTTTATGCATGATTTCATAGAATCACAAAATAATGGAATCATTAAGATTGGTAAAGACCTCTAAGATCATCTGGCTCCAACCACTGACCCATGTCCACCACTAAATCATGTCCCTAAGCTCCAGTTACAGAAATGTTAAATCCTTCCAGGAATGGTGACTCCACCGCAGCTGCCCCAGACAGCCTGTTCCACCCTTTCAGTGGAGAAATTTGTCCTATCTAATCTCCCTGGAACTTGAGGCTTTTTTTTCTCTTCTCCTATCACTTGTTACATCGAAGAAAAGATTAACCCTCACCTTTCTAGAGTATCTGTGCAGGTAGTTGTAACAGAGCGTTTGACAAAACCATCAGAAATTTTAAATGATAGTTAGTGGGATTCTGTCTTAAATGTAAGCCGTGAATTCTTTAGTTTCGGAGCTGTCATTGCCTTCCAGTTGGTTTCTCTGTGGAATTTTGGTGCCATCAAGGTAAAAACACTGCCTTTCTGCAGGGAATCAGTCAAAGCTGAGTATACCAACCTTCCCTGGCATTTGGGTTGGAGCAACAAACAAACCACATGTGGCAAGCAGTGTGTCACTCCTTCAGTCATGGCCCAGGCATTGCTTGGTTTGGTGGTTCTTGTGTCCAGAGAGTCTCGGAGGTTCTTCCCTGCAATCCATGGGCAAGTACTCTTCAGCGTTGGGGTCACTGGCTTCACAAACTGCTATCTCCATGACCTGGAGGGAGCTCTGTGGGATTTTGCAGAGAGAAAGGCAGTCTGTGATGTGTTTTTAATATTTTTTTTCCATTTTCAGCTTCTCATGTTCTGAAAGGTAGACCTGAATTATAAGTACTGTTTTTATGAGACTGGCAGGTCATTTTTAGAGAAAATGAGGAAGTTAGTCCATCCTGCATTGCATGTTTAATTGAAATTATAAGTACTGATGCACTAAGAACTCAAAGTCTGACTTCTTTTGGTTTGCTTAGCTTTCAGTAATGCTTTTGAGGTAGATTCAGCCCATAATCTGCACTTGTGTCTCTTGTTCTGCTAGGTCATGTTCTGAGCAGGTGTCGTAGTTTAAAATAAGAAGAAATTTAGAAAAGTGATAAGAAGTTTTTTGGGTTACTGACAGTTTGTTAAGCTACTAAGAAACTAAACATGTCTCTGTGAAACACACATGTTCAAGGTTAAAACCCCCAGAAACTCTTGTTCTTTTCTAGTTAGTAAAAAAAGTAACAGACTCTAACTTAATCTCTTATCTCAACTAGGCTGGGCCGGACAGTCTTACTACAAACTAAACCCCTTCCCCAGGCTGCTTGCCAGCCCCTCCTTCTCTTTGCCCTGTTCTAGCTGAACTAAACTTTAACAACTACTAAGCAAAAATCTGAACATGGCATCTGAACATAGGCTCCCATTATCTAAATACAAAACAGGACAGCATCATTTTGAAGCCCAGTCTCAGAAATCTTCAGCTTGTGTCAAAACCAGTGAGGGGAAAAGACAGAGCCTTTATCCTAGCTTCCTGTAAGCTGTCAAAAGTAGAATTTCATAATATGGATGCCATAGCCTGCACTACATTTTTTGGTTAGGGTATGTTGAATTTTATGGCCTCCTAGTCTAAGTTGATAAGAACAACAGATTGCAATGAAGTTATGGAGGAATTGATTTTCCATACCTTTGAAAATAGAGTTATGAGTTAATAAACTATTTGTTGGTTAAACATCATCCCTTAATAAACCCAAAGTAAAAATTGTCTTCCGCACTGTTCATGATGGTCCTTGCTTCCCTTATTTGACAGATTTGCTTGGTCCAAGAAGTAGCTACCTTGCTGCCTTAGATTAACTATAATGAGTGCCATAACTGAACCTGATCTAGCAAAAATAAATAAACAGAAAATTTATGTGATCATCAAAATTATGCTAATTGCAGCTTGAGTGATGAAACTTAAGAAATGCATTGGAATTCATAAGTTTTGTGCCACTGTGAAAGGTGCCAAAAACCATCAGTAAAGAGTTACTTAGTTAATGTTTTGTGGGTGGGTACAAAGCAGTTAGGATAGTGAGAGGAAAGCAGTCTTATTATCTTAGAGGAGTCCAGTAGTATTTTATTACAGGAAAGGAAGAGTCAGGGGAAGAGAAATTGTATCACTTTTTACATCCTCAGACTTTTACCCTATGCTTTTTCACTACAGTATTATCCCAGAAAATCAAAAGGTGGGATCTCTAGAGGTTTTTTTTTGAAGGATCATATTTTTGAAGAAAGGTAGAATTGGAAAAGATGCAGAAAATTAAATATGTTTAAAAATTCTCACTTGTTAAGCTGCTTTGCTTTAGGAGAGAGCAGTGACGTTCAAGTTCAGACTGTAGCTTCAAGCTGCTTAGGTGCTGCAGTGTTTGATTTCTCATCTGCTGCAGGACAGATAGCCAGGAGACCGAATGAGTCAGAGCTTTAGCTGAAAAAGACTGCAAGGTCTTGGTCCTGTGAAATTAAGAAAAAAATTTAAAACTCTGTGTGTTAAATGGTTGCCTGATCGCTTTCATTTATTAGTGATAACAGTAACACCGTTGCGTTAGAGAAGAACAGCATTTCAGACTGTTGAAGGCTTGTGATGGCTGACAGGCTGCTGAAGGCTCCCTTCCAGCTGTGTGCCAAACCAGAGGGAAGGACATGGATCACAGGCATGGCTAATAGTCCTGGCCAGAATGCCCTGTCCCTCCCCAGGACCTGACAGCCCCATCTCTGCTTGGCACACGATGAAGAGCTTCCTCCTGACTGCCTGGGGGTGCATCTCCTGTCTCCCTGCAGATCTATGTGGAGATGTCCTTTTGGGTTGCACTAAAATGTGTGTCCTGGGCACTGTTACTGGGGGTGTGAGTCACTCCATGCTCAGAGGAAGGGGATGTGCCCCAGGCTGGAGGAGTTCCCAGTTAAAGAGGATTACAAGTCTCTGCAGGTGAGCTCAATGAACGGTGAAGGAGGATGCAGGAGAAGGGCGTGCAGGGTTGGCAAGTGTGTGTGTTGCAGTTTGAGTGTCAGGTAAACTCTCAGCCTTTCAGAGGGTAAATCAAGGTGGTGCCTGGTAGTGCGTTACTTTCCCAGCTGTACCTTGCTCTGTTTAGTAAATACATATCCCTCTCTCTGAGAGCTGGCAGGGGAGTGACCTGCCCTTTAATCTCAATATAGCAAAATACACAAGAGCAGTTAGAAACACACTCTAATTCCCCACCTCACATTCTTGCACAGATATGCTTTTAATTATGTCTGGCTTCTTTTGAAAACATTTAGCTGCCCCTGAGTGACCCAGGGATTAATTTTTCTAACCTGAATCAATACTAACTATATGGAAAGTACTGCTGTCCTGCTGAGCTGTGTGGGCTGTCCAGCAGGCTGGACTTCATCTGGCTCAACATCAGTATTTGTGAGATGGCAGCATGGCATGAGCCAGGCACACCAGCATCCCCTCTCTCCCTTGTGGAGAAAGAAAGTTGGTACCCAGCAGTGTTTTGTCCATTCTTTTGAGGTATCTTTTCTGAGGTGGGATGCATTGCCTTGCTGAGGTGCTAGTTGCTTTTCCATGAAGAAAGTGGGAGTGTTCCCCAGGACAAACATTTACATGGGTTGGTTTTTAAGTGAGAGTAGTTAATCTCTAGTTAAAAACTTTTCAGTTCCTTTGTGTTGGTTTGAACATACTTCATAGAATCACAGAATTGTAGAATTGTTTGGGTTTGAAGGGACCTGAAAGGTATCTAGTTCCAATCCCCCTCTGTGGGCAGACTATTCCACTATACCTGGTTGTTCAGGGCCTCATCCAACTGGTCTCAAATATTCCATGTCTTTGCTGGCCAACTTGTTCCAGTGCCTCCCCTCCCACACAGTGAAGAATTTCATTGTAATGTCTAATCTAAATCTGCTTTCTGTTTAAATGGTTTTGAATGGCGAATAAATAAATTGGTGGATAGTTTTGTATACAGTTCTGGGATGAGCACATGCCTGAAAGTTTTGTTTCTTTACTGGATGACCTCATTGGTATGAGTACAGCAGTCCCCAAAATACACTGCAGTGTAGAAACACCTCAGCATGCTTTAAATGATATGTTGAGAGCTGACTGCAATCGAGCAAAGGCAGTACAGAGCTCAGCACAAACTCATTTTCCCTGCTGCTTATGTGCGCCAAACATCTTGGAAAATAGTACAGACATGTAGCACTTATGGAAGAAGAGTGTTATATATAAAATTACTGTAATTAGCTGTCTTTGGGAGTGGTGGTGATTCTCCCCTTGAATGTTTACACCTGGTGTATGCTTGGTTATGGAAGAGTTCATTTCAGAAATTAGGATTAATGGGTTGAATGCCTTAAATTTATATAAACACAATAATCAGTGTATTCAACACTTTTGGTTGTTTTCTGTCCATCATTTCCTCTTTTTCAGTCCATTTATTTAGTTTCTTAAGGGTTTAGTCTAATACCCCTTTCTAAAATATAAATATTTGTTTCCCTTTTTTCCTTTTAGGCTGTCCTAAATAAGACAGCTGATTTCATATGAAAGGTTTGTTGTAAAGATGGGTGGGATGGAAAACCATTCTCTTCATGGTGTACACAGTATTGCTTTAGGATAACTTGAACTTCTGCAGTTCAAGAAACAAGATTTTATTTGTATTGATTTAAGGAGAAGCTTAGGGGGTTAAATTTGCATATTTAATGTAGTTAGAATTTCAGTTATTTGCATTAGCAATTGCTTCACCTCCAGTATTAATAAGGCATGTGCTTTTGTATAAATAAAAAAGGAAAAAAAAGAAGAGAAAAAAAGTAAAGAGATTAGTGCCACAGGTTAATTTTTGTATAAAGGTAATGACTTCCAGCCGCCACAGTAACACTCAATATTCCCCTAGTGATACCTCGAGTCAGGAAAGAAATTAACTTCTGTATATTAAGTTAGCAGCAGCAAACAAAATTGAAGATGAAAAGAAAATGAAGGGGCAAGGAAGAAAGCTCAGTTCCTCAACACTGCCACAAGGAACACTCAACTCTAATTTCAAGATTTGGTTATTTCCTTTAATGCCCAACAGAAGTGAAGAATGCTATGGCAGCACTGGGCCATATGCAAATCCCTTTTAAACTTGTGGGACTTCGATTAGGCCTGTCTTTTATTAGTTTTGTTCGTTTGTTTGTTTGTTTGCCTATTTTTTTGTTTGGTTGGGTTTTTTGTTTGTTTTTGTTCAGGTTTTTTTAGGGTTTTTTAGGATCCTTTGGCTTTTTTACTTTTTTCAGAAACAAAGAGTCAAGATAGGCCTGCTGAAGGGGTGTGTCACAAAACATCTGGATCTTCCCAGCTTATGAAGATCTTCCTTACTTAAAGCATCCTTTTGTTTTAATGGACTTTCACTGGGTGGTGTAGATTAAAGCTACTCCTGTGTGGAGCTACCTGAAGTCTTTTGCATTAATGCAGTGTCAAGCGCTCACTTAGGAGGAAAGCCTGCAGGTGTTTCATTTTGCACCTCTGTCCCTGTGGTGAGTTGGTGTAGCCAGAAGAAGCCAAAAGAAGATGAGGACTGGATATGTTCTCCCAGCAATGCCTTGGAGCTTTCCTCCCATGGAGCTAGAGTGGACTTGAGGAAGTTGTCTGATCTCCAGTAATGCAATGACTGTTTTCCCTTGTTTGGAAACAGAGCAACTCTGTTAGGGCATAGGAATGAAGCCAAAAAGTCAAATTGGCTGAGAACAAGTAATGAAATTAGCTAGTGCTGCGTCCCTAACAGAGCTAACAAATGGGGCAGAAAATATAACAAAAACCACAAATGAAGATGGGGTTGTCCGTGCTTATTTTTGAGACACACTCTGTGTAATATATATATGTGTGTGTGTGTGTGTGTATAAATATATATTCTATTTCTATTTCTCTATATATAAATGTAATTTACTTTTTTAATTCTTGACAGTGTAATTTAAAAACAGTTGTGTGCTTTTGGAGTTTCTGGTTCTTGCCACTGCAAATTCTTTTCCTAAATTGTTAAGAGATCCACAAAAATATAAAGAGCTTGGCATTGCTCTTTAAATGAGCAGGATCTTGGAAAGAATGAATTTCTCTTGTAATGCAGTCATTTCTATTTCTGTCATGCTCAAAACCTGCTCTGACCAGGAATACTGAATTAGAGCTGGCTGTGGGTGTTAAGTGTCTCCACAGATACCTTTGCTTTTGTTGAAGAAAGGAAGGAAGGCTTAAGGGTGGAAGGTCCTGCCTGTGTTTGTGTTTCCTGGAGAGGATCTGTCCCGCACCCAGCTGGCTGAAGAGGACCTGGCATGACGAGTTAAGCAAGGTGCCTGTCCTTGGCTGGAGCATCTTGCTAAACAAAAACCTGTTGCTGCTTGTGTACTGTGGCTTAGCAAAACAAAACAGAGCGGCCCAGGGGAGTGGATGCTTCTCAGACAGCTAACCACCAGGCATGAAAGTCCTGCTGTATCATCTGAGGCAGCCAAAAACTGGTGGCTGCCATTGCCTATGCAAGGGCTGAGGGCAGAAGGTTAAAGAGGAAGCAGGTGTTGCATGCACTTGGATTTCTTCAGGTCAAACCTTAAAAATCTGTTGCTGCTGAGCATGTGGTGTACTTCATGTGAGTTGTGCTACTATATGCTTGGCCCTCGGGACCGATTACTGTGCAAATGCAAATTATTTAATTAACGTTATTGTTTCCGTTTGCCATAATATGATTTTTATGAGCATTTCTAGATTAAAGTTCACTTTAGAAACATAGCAATTGCTTCCAAATTGCTTGGCTGTGCACTGCATTTTAAACCTCCTTAATGCAGTAAGGAATCCTTATCATTCCTTAAGCATCAGATGAGCAGCCAAAAGAAAAAATATAGCCAAGATGGGTAAATATAACACTTCAGAAAGCATAACAAGAGCCCTGCTTGTTTTGACATGGCAGAACCAGTAATTCGTGACTGGTAACAGAACAAAAAATATTCAGAGGAGAAACTTGTGTCTTCTGGGAGTTGCCTGTGTGAACATACAGCTTATTGCTTGGTGCCTTTTTGTTCATTTCCATGGCTTGGAGGATAGCTCACAGATCAATTGAAATGCTTTTGGAATAGGAATGTATAGTTCTGGACCGTGGTTTGTCTTGTGAAGTCGTTCATGGTAAAAAATTTTGAGAGCAATCCCCTTCATTATAAATGTGAAAAAGGAGAAGTGTTGGGCAATGTTACCTTGCTTTGCCCTGTGACAGGGTTTTCCCAAAGTTTGCAGCTTTGACAAAAGTTGTTACTGAAGTTCCTGCAGTCTTAAGACTAAACCAGTTTTGTGTCAGTGCAGGGAATTCCAGAGGAATGTTTCCACAGCCAAACTTTTCTATCCTTTTTCTTCTGTAGAATTTTAGTGTGCATTAATTTGGCAAGGGATTGGGAAAAGTCTTTAATACTTACTGTCTTCTACTGTTTTGTGTTTGGGGCTTGTTTGTTTTAGGTGTTTTTTTTTTCAAATGGTAGCAGAGCACAAGCTGTGTGTCTCACATTGAAGGCACAAACCAGGTACAAGTACTCAGCACTTTCCAGTGAATGTAAAGAAACTCATCTACAGAGGAACATTCAGCAAGCCATGGATTTTTTTTTTTTTTTTTTTTTGAAAGGGGAAAAAAGTGTCCTGTTACTCCCAGGCTGGTTTTGTATTGCTGGTTCTGAGCAGAGGGTTTGTAGCTGCTGACACTTCCCTGCCTATCTCTGATGGTCCTACAGCTGTTGGTACCTGGAGGAGCTGGAACTTCACTCCCTGCTTTGGGTCTCTCTCCCCGTCTGCCTGTGGCACTCTGAGCACTTCCATGGGGCTCATGAGAATCACTGGCTATGCTGCTGTGCTCAGTGTAAACACGTGGAGGAAAAAATAAGTGTATAATTTGTTCCTTCTGCATAATATAAGGTTTCACTGGTCACAGCAGCAGATCTGAATTTGCCAATCATAAATGGTGCAGCATACCTTTAGTCTTTGTTTGCATCTACAGATTTGGCATGTTTTTTACTCTTTCATTGAGATATGCAGTAGTTTATGTTCCTGATTAATGGTTTACCTCTGTGCCTCCAAGTGTCAACAAAAATCTACATTGCAGAAGTTTACCAAGCCCTTTTGAGTGTTGGTGAGGAAATCTACATAAAACTCAGCCTCTTGTACAGGGCGTGCTGCTGACCTATGAGCCAGCCTCAGTACAGTAAACAGAACAGACAGTGTTTGGAGTGACTATATTTTTTATATTCAGTCTCTCTTCATCCTGCTTGGGGAAAGGGAGAGTGAAGCATTTGATTAGGCATGGGTTAGAGAAGTGGCTGGAGTGCAGTGTGGTGTTGCAGTCCTTCCCTCTTCCCTACAGCAGGGCTCACCATACCTGCAGCAGCCCTCGGTCGCAGCCTATCAGCTGAATATTTCACTTTTGAGCTGGGTGAATTAGAAGGTTCCTATTAGGCTGCGGTGAGATCAGGGGTTGAGTTTTCTTGCAGCTGCAGTATCCTTCAGTGTATTGAGACAGACAGAATAAGGAAACAAGAGTGTGAGAGCGTGTATTTTGAAATGGACAGGAAATAGAGAGGTGGGTCCTTGCTCCTCTGCCTGCACTGGGCACTGCCCTGAAGTCAAACCTCTGCGCAGATGGGTGTTTAATCTGTGCACACAGGCACCCGGCGTGGGGGGCGGAAATTAGTGCTCTGTTCCCTCCCTCCCCACCTCCTCAGAGAAATTTCATTCACAGGCAAGATGTCCAATTGGTTGATTTATGGTGTGAGGGGTGTATTTTTAATTTTTTTCCCTTCTCTCAGCTTTGCTCTTAAAAAGCCAGCTGAGTTCAGTTCTCCCAAGGCAGGAGGAACGTTTTCTGTCAGTTTGATTGATCTGTGAATAACTCTGATGTTCCAAGGCATAATGTTAATAGAGTTTGTGGCATAAAGTCATATGAAGAAAATCTAAAAATAAAGAGCAGCTTGATTAACGTCCATAGCCTAAAAAGAGCACTGCTTGTGGAGCGGCCAGAGGCTGGCAGTATTTGGAGAGGAGTTTTCTAAAAGGGGGAGCTGGAAGTCACTGTGTCTGGAAATGGGACTAAATTGTCTTCAGAATAGTTTCTTTAATTGAAACCAAACTGAACTTTTTCTTCCTGGGAAAGTGCCAGTCAGCTGTGGAGCCCATGCTATGTTGCTGGCAGTGCCTGGGCTGGGCAAGGGACAGCTGGGACGGGAGGGCAGGAGTCTCTGGACCTGCCCACTGCCCCTGGAGGGCCCCATGGGCACTCCAAGACAAAGTAATCTGATCATTTGCATGATGTAAGACTCTTTACTGATACTGCTGTATTTTTTTCTTGGTGTTTCTGGTCATGCTCCAATGCTTGACAGTCTTTTCAGTGAAGAAATTTTTTCCTAATATCTGATCTAAACCTTCCCTGATGCAGCTTGAGACCAGTTGATCTTGTCTTATCACTTGTTCCTTGGGAAAAAACACTGATCTCCACCTGCCTGTAGCCTTCTTCGAGGTTGTTGTAGACACAACTGGAGTGGTGGATCTTTGTCAAAGAGAAATCCTGTCATCTTGGTGAGCAGGATCAAGACCTGATTGCTGAAGTTGTGTGTCCCTTTCAGTCCCATCTCCAGAATCCAGAGGGAGCATGTGCAGAAATGCCAGGGCAGGTCTCAGCCATGGTTGGGGTAGGTCACAGCCACAGCCTGCCCCACAGCCTGAGGAGGGAGACCTGTCCCCTGATGTGCTCTCCTGGGAGGCCGGGAACGCATACTGCATTGAATCCATGCTGAACAGTGGTGTTTCGCTGAGAGCAAGCTGAGGTTTTGCACCCTTGTCCAGAGCTGGGAAGCTGGCAGGAGCTCACTGGTGCCTGTGAGGAGGTGCAGGCCTCTAGGTGACTGCCACCCACCCACCAGAGACCACAGACCTCCTCTTCTTCTTTCCTCTTCCCTCTGTGCCTACTGCTGTTGGTAGCAGCATCCCACACAGCCTCCTGCAGGTCTGAGGGAGCCATTTGAGCCATTCCTGCTTATTAACAATATTCCCTACGTGGCTGGAGCTTGTCCTTTTCAAGTGCTTGGAAATTTTGTGTGGGTGACCCTCTCTAGTCCAGATGTGAGTCCTCCTAAAGTCCCTCATGAGAGATGGATGGATTCCGTATGCCATGGCTCTGCTGGCCACAGTGAGAGCTTGGCACTGTCAGCTGGAAGTCTCTGTCCATGAGCCCTCCCCTCTGGACAACTCTGGCTGAAAGCTGCTAGGAAGAGGAAGGCCTTTTTTTGCTATTCCCACCCCCTTACCCTGTCCATAGTCCCATTCTCTTAAAAATACCTTTTAATAATTTTATCCAAAGTAAATGGGTGTTTTTTGGGTTTGGAGTTTGTCTGTTTGTTTATTATTATTTCTGGATATAAACTCTCTGGCACTAGTTGTCATGCGCTGTCAGTAGGGAAGCCATGAAGATTTTCTAAAGATACATTAAGACTGTGCCTTACTGGGACCATGCTGTAGAAAAGTTCATGACCTGGTGACTTGGGATATCACTTTCTGTCATTCCTTGTCAACCTTTCCCTGTGTTTATAATCTTTTTTTTAATTAGCTGGGCAAAAAGCAAGCTAAACCAACCAACCAAAGGCCAGGACTGGTAAAACTCTTCAGATTAGAAAGAAATGCATGTGCTTGGAAAGCAGATGTGGTTTTATTTGAAACAAAACAGAACAATTGCAGTTTGTCTGTAGGAGTCTTTTTTTATTTTTATTTTTGAATAAAACAGGTTCAATATTTGAAGACTTCTAAACTGGTAAGGAATCATGTCTTGTGACCACTGTTTTCAATTTTTAATACACTGTTGTAGTAGTATTATGATAGCAAACGTCCTCTGTAAATTTCCTTTCCAAAGGAGCCCCATTCTCCAAGTGAGCTGTATATAAAATGAAGTCTGGAGCATCCCCAACCAGATTGGGATTTCATGTTAATGATACAATCTGTGTAGGACAACTCAGTCCTTGGTGGCCACTTCAAGTTGGGTTGGGGAAGCACTGGATCAAACTTGCTACCATGGGATGGCAGTTCTGACCAACATGAGATGTGTGGAGCAGAAAAAAGTTTGAGATCCTTTTCCTAAAGGAAAGATGAAGGTTTGTTCTCACTGGCCTCATCATCGGAGACTCTCTGGTATGTCAGCTGGAACAGAGGATGGATCCCCACTGAGCACTAGGTATTTCACTGCTCTTGTACCAAAATGAAGGCAGATGCATTTGAAGAAGTTTGCATGATGACTGCTTGCTTTTTCTTCTGGCTCTGAATTTATTGTTCACCAGAGTTAAATTCATAAAAATGCATAAGTTGCAGATGGGGAGGTGATAGAGGAAATGCATCGTTCAAATATGTGCAACTGGACTTCAAGGAAAAAAGCCACTAAGTGGGAAAGATAAGAAATAGTAGAGAGTTTTTTGTGAAAAAGAACCGTAGGTATCTTTCTACCAAGGCCAGGCTGGATGAGGTTTTAAACAACTTGGTTTAGTGAAAGGTGTCCCTGCCCATGCATGTGAGTGGGTTGGAACTAGAAGATCTCCAAGATCCCTTCCAAGCCAAATGGTTCTATAATCCTATGAGGTATTTCACCATTTGAGTGATAAGGACAGGAAGATTTGTGGCTGGCTGAGCAGACAAAGATATCGATCTAGTATTGTATTGTGTTTTCTTGTGATATAGGATAATGATGCATTATCTTTCACTTCAGGAAATAACGGCTTAAAAGATTTTTGAGCAAAGAGGCTGTTGACTGTAGAAGTAAAATGTGGCGTAAGTTAGATAAAACTGGCTGGAAGAGATCCTGGATTTTAAAAGGGCTATTGTAAATTAGGTGCTGGCACTTCATAAGTGAGGGTGTGCTGCCCTGTACCCTTTTTTTCCTAAATTAAGAGTTTGCATGTGCAAAGTATTGTGGAAGCTGTGAGCTGCTGCCTTTTGCAGAGTCCATAGAATGCTACAAGGTCCAGCTTTGGGCATGTCTGCTGGAATGTTTGGGGTCAGTCCTAGAGGTTTGTGCTGCACACTGCCACTGTCGGTTGTGCAGAACTCTGTGGTGCTCAGAGCAGGTGGACGATGGAATAACATACTGTTTCTTCACAGATTAGTCTTCATAAAGTAGATGTCCCATGAGTCATGCCTTTGTTTCTAACAGGCTCCAGCTTAAAAAAAACATCCAGGTTTTATGCCTGTCCTGTTTCAGATACAGCATCACCAAGGCAGATGGTGAAAAGGTTGTACATTGACTCCATGGTGCTTTGAGCCCTCTCAGAGTGGCATCATTCACCCACCATGGTGGCATTTATCTGAATGTATCTCTGGTGTGGTAAACAATTTATGGGAGGTGTTATTAGCGCCTTGTAAATCCCAAGGACAGCTGAACAGAGCCTTTTATAGTCGGTCATAGAACAGCCTTCTGTTCATGAAAGTGTGAAAATTACTGGTTTGCATGTAGACTTCCTTATTGAAAAACAGTCTCTGCTTTAGTAAATATCATTATTATTTTAATCAAATTAAGCTTCCTTTACACTTTTTGCAATCTGCTGTTAAGAAAAATGTTTTATTAAGCATTCTTAATACTTCCCTGATCTTCATGGTCCAGAGCACAGTTGGGGAGGAAGAAAAAAAGGGACTTAAAAGTGGACACTTTCTCCTAACTACTCCACATTTCTTTTTATAAACTTTTAATGAGAAGCCTTCAATTTTCAGTAGCAACCCATGTCTTTAATATTCCTGCATTCGTTTCTCCAGGCCAAAATGTGCCATTAAAGACTAATAATGTTCATGGCATTCTGTGTATTTATAAATGCAAATAAATGATTGGGCTCACATATAGCACGATTGTAAAGCTTTGACTCTCTTTCTGGGTGCCACATGCATTTGATAACGCAAAGTCTGAACTATACATACAGCTTTCTTATTTGAAGGGACAGTTGTCATTTCTCTTTTGTTTTATTTTCCTCTGCCTGGAGGCAGCATGTATTAAAAATAATAGTAAGTACTCCCACCAATGCCTGATGAGAAAGCTTAGTAGTTTAGTCATCAGAGGTAGAAATGTCTGCCATTTAAAAAAATTAGGACTCGAGTGCCTCTCAGGGTCTGTCTCCTCAATACTGGTGGTACTGTTTTGCTAGGTTGGCTTTTTTTCCTGCAGCATGTGAATCCTGATCAGTCCAGGAGCTTTGAAACCAATGCTGGGTTTCAAAGCATCTCTAAGTCTTGTGGAAATGTTGGCCAGGCTTTCTTCACTGGAACAAACACACCATTTCTGTGCTTCACAGCTTAGGAGTTGGTAAGGAAGATGCCTACACAGGAGCTCTAGGCTTCCTGCCATCTAATTTTAGGGCAGCTTGAAAAGCAAACATTTAGTAGAAGCAAATGAGTTCAGCTCAGTCAGCAAAGGAATTGGCTACCAAAAAAGAAAAAGGGGAAAAAAAAAAGGGCAGATCTTGGTATTAGTCTTGTGTCAATAAATCACATGTCATATCAGGTTTCAAATATTGATGATTATTTTCTTTGACTGTCTCTTGATGTCCATTTTCTGAAGTTGAGACGGAGACAGGAGAGTAGAACTGCCAAGAATTTCTTTTTTATCTTCATTTTCCTCCACTGAGAAAGCTAATTGTATTGCTTTCTGAACCACTTAATTCATTGCCTGTCATGCTCTTCTCTCAGTGTAAACTTCCTTGGGGCTATCGCCACAGTCCCAGCAGAGGAGGAAATTAGGGTCTCTAACAGAAATAACCTACAGCTTACATAGCATAAACAAATATTGGAAAGCAAACACTGACAGGTTGGGGAAAAGTGTTTTTTTAAAAAAGGAAAGTAATAAAAAAGAAAAGATTAAATGCAAACACAGTGCCCTGCAGTGTTTAAAACACTTCCTTATAGTCTGTCAGGCTCCATGTTCAGGACCTTTGATCAGGATGGAGGTTGTTTATTTCCTGTACAAACCAACTTATACATTGATCAGTGCATTGTTGATATAGTGAAGGTATTCATTCCCTTTACTGGTCTCTTTGAGAGGCCTTGGATTTGACAACAGTATTGTGAGCACTAACATGGGTATCCAGTCTGGAGAAAATGCAAAAAAGAAACAAGAGGATGGAGTTGATCACCTATTTAAGGGAAGAATGCTTGGAGGGGTTTCTGTGGAAAGAAGTGCAATGGAGTGAAGGTTGTTCACACTTAGAAGAGATCATTTGGGAACCATTGGCCTAAATAACCAAATATTTTGCTTACTGTACTGGGAAGATCGGCTGCAAGAGTCCTGTAATAGGAATTGTTTCTGACTGGTCATACATACCCTGTGGAAGAAGAAGACATTAATAGTAAAAGAAACCAACAAAACAAAAAAAAGCCTCCAAAATTTACAGTCTGCCTTAAAACTTTGCTGCATTTTGGTGCAAACATTTAGCATGTTCCTCAGGGTGGACCTGAATGCAGAGTTATGCAAAGAATAGCCTTAACTTTGTATGCACAGTAATGGGATCTAAAATAACTATTATTAGAAAGGCAAACTTGCTTAGCTGGAAGGTGAATGATTATTTACTTTTTGTCCCAACTCTTTCACGTGTGAGGCATCAGGCTTAAAGTGACGTGCTGGAGATCTGTAATGAAGCTGTGCAGTTTTCTGCCACTGGATCTTGTGGATGCCAGAAGTTTTTGTGCCATCAGATAGCATCTGTACAAATGCATGAAAGAGAAATCTGTCAGATGCTCTTAAAAACAGAAAAATCCCCTCTAGTTCCTCAAATGTGGGAGCTGCAAATCAGTCTGTTGCTGTCTTTAGTTACTACAATGGATTTCGCCTGGTTTTACTCTACCATACACATTTTGTTGTGGACCACTATCGGGCAGTATTTGGGTTAGGAAAACCTTTGGCCTGACCTCTGTCAGTCATTCCTGTGACTCATGGAGCAAAGGTCAGCTGCAAACCACACTTTGGGAACCTCCAATCCCCACTCATTTTTAACAGAGCCCTAATTCAGTAATATTAGGGTTACTTGGACTACATCTGGGTGGGATTAATTAAGCTTCCATCTCGGTACACATGTTTCCTTTGTCACATAAAGTTCTTTTCTGTCTTTGTGAAGCACTCTGTAAAATACATATAATGGCTCTTCTCTGATTGTGTGTTATTTCATCTAAAAAAACTAGCCCCCCCAGCATATATTTGAGCACTGCTTTGGGGCTAGTGGGCAGTAAGTATAGATACTATTATCCCACTAATTATCCAGGAACAGGAGTTGAAATTCCTTCATCCGTCATCTTCCTTGAAACAAATGATGCAGAGTAGGAGCCTCCTGTTTGCAGAGAGGGCAAGCTGTTATCTGTTAATATGGCAGCATTTCTGCAAATGATTAGACTGTCAGAATTGCAGCAATTTGAACACGCTGAGCAAGCTTTCCCATACACAGGAACAAGATGCTGGCGTTGGATTACTGGAGAGGAGTAACGTGCACTGGAGATTGACAAGTGCTTGGCAAACCCATGTTCCTGGGGCTCATCAGACATTCAGGGCTCTTAGGCAGTGCTGGTGAAGAGCATACTCAAGTGGCTTCATCATAGCCTGGGTGACATCTGGTGACATGCAGTTAGGCCTGTCATGTTTTTTGGGGATGAATTCATTTTCACAATATTTGAATGGAATCCACTTATGCAAAGTGGAAATATTCTGGCATATGCAAGTGATTTTCAAGACTAATATTTTTGGTCCATCTTGTATTTGGTGACAAAAGTGTAATTAACTGCACTTAGCCAGCCATGTGCTACTTTATGGAGTAGTTTTCCAGATTTCTGTGCTTCTTACTGGCTCTGCTTCTCCTCTGCTCCCTCCTCATCCCTACTACTGTTGGGATGAGGAGGAGGGAGCGCAGGTATATTTGGCAGTTTCCTGTAATCGTAACTGGGGCTCTGAAAAAATATGTCTGCTGGCAAAAATGGCTTTTTCCCCCCTCCAGCAGCTGGAGAGCTTACATTGCACTAAACAGAGGCTTGGACACTAAGTGGTTTTTGATCCTCTGATATGCTCTGCTTCAGTAGTGGAGTATATTTTTGTTTCTCCACCAAGTTAGTAGGTTGTTCTGCTTTGGTGTTGCTGAAGACAAATGCTGAAGGCAACTGGGTGGTTTAGGTTTTTTATTTTCCTTGACCTCAGAAGATGACTCTGGGTTTGATCCTGCATTGCATCCAAGCTGAATTCAGATTTTGAATGGGTTAGGAATTCTCGTAGGAGTTTTAGCTTGTTCTTCAGCTGTCTGTGACAGAGGTGTGCAGAAAGTAGCATATAATTCTACATAAAATGCTTCTATGTTAAAAACCAAACTGCAAGCAGCACATTTTGCTTTTCAAGCACTCCTCTTCCTGACAGGCGTCAGAGTTTCTCTGGTGAGTGAATGTAGGAAAACGTGTGTTTGGGATAAAAATCCATTTTTTCCTGAAAAGGTGCTTTTAAAGGAAAATTCTTGATTAGGTCTATTGAAAAATGCTATATCTCAAACTTTTGGTGCAGTCTGTGTTGCACTGAGGCATGGAGCACAGCTGTGTGTGGTGGACCAGCAGGAGTCCACAAGATGCTCCTGTTCCAGGGAATAGCTCAAAGTGGAACCCTTATTGCAGGACCTCACCCATGGAGGGAGAAGCTCAAAGATGTGATAGCTGACTGCCTGACCCACAGCAGCCAGGGCTGTCCTGCATCCCGTGGGCCATTCACCAGAGGCTCTATGGCATGGCATCGGGCCCAGTTCCCTGCTCATGACTTTGCACACTGGGGCTCTCTGCAGCCTTCTCCAGCATGGGAAGAAGCCTCTGCCAACCAACAGAGATAAAACCTGGGTCATTTCAGGTTTCTGATCTGAAACTCAACAGCCAAATAGTAGCTGTGTCCTATATGATGGCAAGGTTTTATGTTATGGATACGGCCAGGCTGTGCCGCACGACTTGAAGCTGGGTGGAAGCTCCTTGGCCCTGTTCTACTGATCAGTAGTGTGTAACCTTGTTGCCTTTAATAACTCTAGTGAAGAAGACCTTATGCAGTAAACCAGTGCAATGTGTGTGGTCCTTGCAGTAGGTAAGATGTGAGTTGCAGCAGGAATGCCGGAAGACAAATCCACTTTGACATTTTGTCCTGCTCCTGGTGGGAGCATCCCGAGAGCCACTGATGTGAAACACATATTTAGCAGCTTGGGTAGGGGTAAATCTGCTTTCTGTAGTCCTAGTCACACCCAACTGCTAATGATTGTTTTGCTGAAAGGGGTCTCTGTGTGTCCAGCTGTGCAAAACAGGATGAACAAAAAATGCTAAAATAGGGTTTCCAAATGTTCTTCTGCAGCTTGTGCTTCTGAGTCTTCATACATACTCTGGCTTAGGCTCCATTTGAGACTTGCCCCTTGGAGACAGGCTGGCAGGGCTCAGGTGTGCTGCAGAGGCTCAGGGCAAACTCATTTCATGTTAGCCTAAAGCAGCATGTCAGATGAAGAAGTATTGTGAAACTCCTGTTTTAGCTATTTACTTCTGTGTCTTTTAGAGGAGGTGATCATGAATGTAAACCCTCTTCTTTCTTTCCTTTTTTTTTTTTTTTTTTTTTTTTTTTTTTTTTTTTTTTACCTAGTATGTGCTGTTAGGAAGAAAAAACCACCCCTAAAACCTCACATAAACTTCCAAAGTGCCTATCACTGGCCAAGGATAAAAAACGTTTCTCGTTGTTAAAATAGGCATTTTGAGAGTACCATCAAGGCATTTTGGAGAATAAGGGTGTTTTATTTTTAATGAGAAGAACTAAAGAATAAAAAATGGTAGCCTTGGAGAATTGCAGATCAAAGGTTTCTTCATTGTAAAACAAATGAAAGGTTTCAGTCCTAGAAGTGATGAATAAATTGATAAATTTTTAATAAGAAGAACAGGCTATAAATGGTAATTTAATTCTTTGGGGGAGAGAATCATTTAAGCACTGTTTAAAAAGTCCAGATTTTTTTCCTGTGGAGATTATAATGATAACTGAGGGGAGGACTGGAAGAGTGTGGCCAGGGCTGTTGTGCTCAGCCTCAGTGCTCGTGTCCTTCCCAGTGGTGGGAGGAGGGAGATGGATGCCTGTGTGCTTGGTTCTGCCCTTTTTCTTTTCCCATGTGCTTCTGGGGACTTCAGCCTTGTGGGGGAGAAATGGAATGCTTAAAATAAAAGCGTTCAGACTTATTCTTGCCAGCCCCCCTGTGCTTTGGCTTTGCAAGAGGCAAAGCCCAGGGGGGAAATGATTGGGACCGAGTGTCCTCTGCCCCAGGCCACCCCTCTGCCCAGTGCCAGGGATGTGTGGGGATGTGGGATTGAAAATGAGCCCTCATGGAAGGAGTAGATTGGCTGGAGTGCTGGTGCAGAGGTCTAGGGCAGCACAGGGCAGGCAGGATGGGAGTGACAGTGCTGGGAGAGGACAGCCATGGCCTTGTTGGGTAAAGCAAGATTAGGACATGTAGATTAGAGAAGGGGCATTTAATGGCATTTGCCTGGGGCAGTTCACTGCTACCAGAGTGACAAGCTGATGGGTGCTGCCACATTTGCATAATAGCACCCCTAATAGAGGCCTTGAGGTCCCTGCTGATTGCTTCTCCATCACCCACTGCAAACAGCCCTTGCACTGGGCTCATCCTCCTCTCTGTAGCCATGACCCACTTTTCACTTTCTAAACCCGATTTTATTTGTCATTTGTGGAGTAGCCTGGCCCAGCTCTGCGAGGAAACCCTGTCAGCTCCTATATGGTGTTCCTGCATGGCCAGTGGCTGGGACTGCAACCCACTGCTGTGTCCCTGCCTGGGCCATGCCCTGGCACATCTGAGCTGCCAGTTCCCCAGTCTGAGTCTTCCAGCGATGCTGTCATGCTCGCTAACTTTTACTCCTTCCTCCTCTTGGCAGTGTTTTGAAAGTTAAAATAAAGCAGAGGAAAAAAGGGAAATATTTGCCTCTTGCTTGACATTAATTCCCTGATTCTAATCTTCATTCACATTTCCATCCCCCGCCAGTTCTGTCCCCTTGCTTTTGTGTCACACCTATCCCATGGCTGGTGGATGAAGAAGCTCCAGCACAGGAGTTGTGCCTGGAGACTGACTCGCTTCACAGAGCCGGCTGGCTGAGCCATGCCTTGTGCCCCCGGCTCACAGCTGTTTTGGAGAGAGAAATGTGCTACAGCTCGCACCAGTGATTGACTTCTGACTTCTTTCTGACTCCTTAGAGCAACGCAGGAAACAAAATTAGTTGTATTTCTAAGATTCAGAACAGGATCTGATTTGCAAGTGGTTGTGTCTCTATCACAGTTGGGTATCTCTGATACTTTCAACAAAATAAAAAGCATAAATTGCCCCCTTTGACATAAACAGAAAGGTATGCTAGGTATGCTAAGTAAAAGCTGTTGTCTTTGATGAATGTTGCATTCTCATATCAGTTTATACTGAAGTGGCTTAAAAGCCATGATGGGACTTATTAGTTATGGGCATAATTTTTTGGTCAGCTTTCGGCTTACGAGGAGTCACAAATGTATGTGTGCATTCAGACCTCTGCTGTGTCACTGCATTCCTGATGGAATGCCTAAGCTCTAACAGCTGGTCACAGTGGTAGAAAGCTCCAATCTGAGAAGCAGGATTGAGCTCTCCAACTTTAACCTTGTGGGGACTGCAGAGGGGCAGTGTTAATACTGTGAGAACTTCTAAGAGTTTTTTTGGTAGCTTAAATATGTAACTTAAATGCAGCACTTCCCCCATCCCTGGCACCCTTTCCCCAGCCTAGACAGGGAAAGTGCACCTATAAGGTTTCATCATTTAATTTCTTAGCTTGTATCAACTTCAGGTGGTAAGTGGATAATTCAGTGTTATCATTAAGAGCGGAACTGAAGTTGATTTGACTATGCTGACCTCAGTTTTATTTTTCAGCCCCAAGGTTTGACCAAATGTTTGTTTCAGGTGGATTCTCTCACCTCTTCTAAGTACTCTTCAGCTTTACTTCATGTGGCTGTTCCAACTTGTTGTTGTCAGCCTGAAATAAAACCTAACTCTTGAGGAAGGTTGAAAAATATTGTCTGCAGGTTGCATTGGCAAAAAAATGGTTCACCTTGGGAAATTCATATCTATATCTAGCTCCCTGTTCTCTTTAAGAGCTTATGGGTCTGATTCAGCCTCGTGTTTATTTTGCAGCATTGCTTTGGGTAGAGCTGCTGCTGTTTTTTCACTGATGTGTGAGATCAGAGCATGCCTTGTGGAGTTTAACTCTTTGCACTCACAGCAATAAGCTGTGAAAGCTTTGCGAGCCGATTTTCAGCCAAGTGATATTTGCTGCTCCTGTTTTTCCCCTGTCTCTTTATCAGGGCAGCAGAGGGAACTTGAACCTCTGGAGAGATGGCAGTGAATGCTCAGAAGGAGCCCAGGCTTGTCAGTGTAGACTTTTTATCAAACAGGCTTGTATGAATCCACACATTTATGCAAATTTTATTCCATTTTGACCCAGTGAAAGGCTTTGCTTCAGCAGAGAAATAAACCCTTTAAATCTCATCAGCTTGGGTGTTTTAACAGTGCTAATGCACACAAACGTGTAAGTTGTATTGCCCAGAGTTTCCTCCTCTCCCAGAAGCCTGGCTGAGAGAAATGTGCAGAGTAAACCAGCACAGTGAGAGTTGAGAGTTTCTACAATGTATGTGAGGATGTTACTATCTTGAGTATATTTTAACTGGACACTTCCCCACCCCCACTCACCATTTTTTATTATTTCTAACATCTGTGTTCTAAAGGAAGACTGAAAAGTTTCTTTGTCTGGCAGGCTAGAAATACCTGAATTCAGATGACTATGAATTTAATTTGCTGGCCCTAAATACTTGCCTTCGCTAACACTGCACTCTAGTGACTTGCACCATTGTGTTTGCTGTGCTCGCTCTTATCTTCCAGATTTGTGTGCCCCTAGATATTGCTTGTTCAGCTGTTGCTGTTCAGATTAGCTTGTCAAATTCTGGTTGCCTGTCCATGCCCCAGCCCTCTGCTCATAGCAGAGGTTGAGCTCCTGCAGCTTTTTTCTGTCCCCTCTTGCACCTGCCTGAGAGAGCTGTGAATCTACCTGTGCTGAATGTGTGGCATTGATGGCAGAACTGCTGGTGCCACTTAATTCCAGCTTTGGCACTGATGGAGAAGTAATAACTGAAGACTTACACAGTGAGTGCTGGACAGAGCATCATTTAGTGATGTGAAATTACTAGCTCTCATACGCTTGCAGAGGGCTGCGTGGTTTGTTAGCTTTCTCGTGGTTTTGGTTTTGAATAACTTTACATGAGTTTAAAGCTTAGGAAATGGAGAGAATATAAAGGGAAATACAGGAAATGTGACAGTCAATCAGATAGCATATGGAAATAAAGATTGACAGGAAAAGAGGTCATAGCCATCAACACTATAATAGCAATGTGCAGAGATAAATCCAGAATCCCTATTGCAAAACTGCTCCTTTAATTGGAAAATGGAGAATTTCTTGGCACATACTTAAAGTGTTGGAAGTATAAGATATGTAAAGAGAAATGTTATTTTTCTTTTTTATACACTCTTATGTGGGCTAGCAAATGTGAAATATGGTTACTTATGACTTCTGTTCATTTAAAAGGACACTTTATTACCAGGTTTATGGCTTTAGTTTCCAAAATTAAATTCTTTATTTGTATAGCTGATATTAGATTAAATTTTATATTCATCCTTAACACATTTGGTCAGTTTGGATCTTTGTTCTTAATAGCCAGAGAATCACAGACTGACTGAGATGGGGAGGCGCCTCTGCAGGCTGTCTAGTCCGAGTCTCTGCTCAGAGCAGGGCGAGTGAGAGCAGGTTGCTCACAGCCATGAGCAGCTGAACTTGGAACATTGGCATGGAGGGAGGTTTCATAATCTCTCTGGGTAACCTGTGCCAGTGCCTGACCACCCTCATGGTGGAAAAGTGATTTTGTGGTTTTCTCTTACATTTAAAAAGAGTTTCCTGTATTTCAATTTGTTCCCATTGTGTCTTGGCCATAATAATATTCCTCATGTAAATAATTTGTATTCAGCCTTTGTTAAATTATATTGGCTCATTCATCATTGTAATTTCCTGAAAGAAATATTTTTTTTTTCATAGAGAATATGGCTGAATCAGGGGAGAAATATTTTTTTCCAGAAATCAAAATGGGAAGTTGGGTCTTCAGAAACTACTGTATATCATTGAATAAGAACTCTCACCCCTTTCTGCCTGCCTCCCCGCCACACCCCCATTTTTATATGTGATAGGGTTTTTGATCCCCCACCACCCCATTAAGGGTTGTATTTATGAGCAAATAATATTTTATAAGATCTTTATTGTAAGTTGCCTCTTCAGTGGATGTATTATGTCATAAAATTTATTAGATACAAGATCAGATTTCTGATTTTTTAAGAGTGTCGTAAAAAATGAAACTTCTGTGGGGAAAAAAGAAAGGCAGTAACACAGTAAGATCTGAAGCTTTTTCCCCACTTTCCTCTTCCTTAATTAACTTCAAATTGCACTGGACAATCCTCGAGTAATGTGCAAAAGTGGCATTTAATAGATAGAAATTATTAAGAAACTTTCAGCTGTCCTCTGGGAATATGCCTTAGTGCTTCTGTGTTCTTAAGGCTGCCAAAAATATCCCCAGTAATTCTCAGACTCTTTTGGCAGATGAAGGCAGAATGACTGGTTTTACAACAATCAAGATCAGATGGTGGCAGATCTATCAGACACTTTTCTATATTAAGAAATATGTACACTGGGAAATAAGCCGTGATCATACGTTCATTCTCTTTCCATCAATTTGTTGCTAGCAAGTTACTGTTAGCATTAGCATCTGTGAAAAATGGAAGACAGTAAGAGTTCACATCAGTCGTGCTCTACGTGCTTTTTATTTCAAGAATTCTTAGTGTGGTTTCACTGCTGTCTCAGGAAAAAAAAAATCAGTTTTCTCTTTCACCTAAAACTGAGAAACTGTCAGACACACTTTGATACTTCCATGGCTTGAAACAGCGGTGACCACAAAGAAAAATACACCTTTGCTGCTAGGTCTTTGTATTTTCCAGTGAGAGGTGAGCTTATACTGTTGGCAAGAGAGACTGCCTTTGTTCTGCTAAGATGTATCATTCTAGCTGTGGATGAGTCTTGGGAAACAAAGGCATTTAATTTTCTGTCCCAACCCAGTGATCTTGTGAGAAACTACAGCTAACACCACAAAGCATTTCTGCTGCATTTGCAGAAACAACCTTGCCTCTTTTTCTATCTGCCTGTTTCTTTTGAGGACTTCCTACACCTTTCTTTGTCATATTTGTTTTCCTAAGGGTTTTGTTCTTAGGAATCACTTCTACATTTTTCTTGTAGTTATCTTCAAGCAGTTTTCCAGTCCACCAACTTTTTTTCCAACTTGACAAGTACCAGAAGGACTTGTAAAGTTGCTTCTGCATAAGCGTCAAATAAGCCTGATACATGCCTGTAAAACTGTAATTCCATTCATGCTGAAAATGCAAAACCTTCTCTTGTCAGTATGTGCACTCAGTCTTGCTGATGGTTGCTACCATCACAGTGATTTAAGTCATCTCCTGAATCTAGTTTCACCAGCTAAAATGGACAGTGGTATCTGCATCCAATCTTGAATCAGGACAACCCTTGTTTTCCTTCATTGTCTTGAGTCGGACTCCATGTCCAGTCAGGCATACTCTAGTCAAAGATAAATGAATTGGCTCAGATCTGAAAACTCTGACTGTGAAGTCATGCTCGTCTCAGTTTCTTTAGGTAGTTTGTTCCACAGCTACAATTCAAAGCCTGACTTTTGGCCTATCCGTCTTGTTTACTGGTCTACATGCAAAATAATGAAAGGATTCAAAAATTCCATTTCCTTTAGTTGGAGCTTTGTAATATAAGCTATAATTACCTGCCTGTGTTTTAAAGAACTCGGGTCTGAATTCAGGAAACAGGGATGCTGCGAGAGCCCAGAAGGTTGATGGTTTGTTATAATTATTCAGGAGTCTGTTGATAGGAATGCCTGCCCTGGCGTTCCCAGCATCTGGCCTGTGTCAGGCTGAGAGGGAAGCTCCATTCGTTTTTTTTCTCTTTTTTTTTTTTCCCTCCTGATCCAGAGGGTAGCCGCAGGAGGATCCCTGCCTGGCTCCCAGCCAGACCCCGCAGCGGTGCTGCTTTCCTCTCGGTTTCCCCACGCGGTTTGTGCCTTCGCTCTGCCATCTCCTTAGCAACTCGCACCAGCAGCACACAACCACACAGCCCCAGGGAGCTGCAGCTCTATTTGTAGGCAGCCCAGCCTGGATGAAAATTTCCAGAATGCTCTGGTAAGGCCTCTACGGGCACAAAAAACTTAGGGGTCCTGCTAAAGGATCTGGTGCCTTATCTCAAAGTCCTGCTCTTCGCAGGATGCTCAACCTTTGCAGTAAAGCACACTCACTCTGATACATAGCGAGGATTTGCTGTTTACATAGCTGCTTATTAACATTTCAGGAATCATGTTCCCTGCAACCCAGGTTAGGAAGTGAAATGCAGGTGCAAAAACAACAGCCTGGGGTAATATCATGTTGTAACAGGCAAAGTCTCAAGGATGATGCCATGTCTATGATGTTTTGGTTTTTTTTAATTCAGGGATATGGCTTAGTGAAATCTTAGAAAACAGGAGAGGAAAATATTTTTTTCTGAGCTTTGTGGTTAGGTTTCTTTTTTTTTTTAATTATGTTTCTTCAGGCTGAATTCTACATCAAAACCAAGATTTAATCACTAGTTATATTGCTTACTGTTGTTCTGCGAAGGTTTATTGACTCAAGCATTTCCCTTAGTCATGTGGCTGAGAAGTTAAATAAAGAATGTGTGGTGGTGCTGAGAACAACTCCAGGTATTAAAGAAAAAAATGATCATCAATTAAAATGGGTTTGTTGATGACCTTGAGTAGGACACCTGTTTTCATGATCTTTTCATGTATTCTGAGCTAAAACTGTGACACACCCCTGAAGGAATTCAGTATTTATTGAGAGATAATACCTTTTAAATGAAATCTGATGAGCTTTTTGGATATCCTGAAGTTAGTACATATCTGGTTGTATGGCAACTTTGTACTTTTTTATCTGGGCAAAATCATAATTAAAGACTTCCACAGGGTAGTGAGTTTTTTTCTTTTCTTTAATCCTTCTATCTGGACCTCATATAACAGTGCAGGAGAATTTTGTGTCTTGATCCTAGGGCATCCCTCCCAGATTTCCCTCATAACCTGCATTCCCTGCAAAGGACTGCTAATGGGAATAGCCTTGGAGGAAATGTCACTCTACTTATGAAATACTGTTTTAATGTTTCAAAGTCGTTACTGGAATTGTTCTCCTGGACACCATGGTGAGAAGATAATGCCTGTCTTAGACTGGAGTAGCAAGGAAAGTCCAAAACAACATTTCACCTACTCCAGTTGGTAGGAATACAGGAATTATGTGCTTTTGTGTGTGCTTCTACATGCAAGGGTAACGTGGTGAGGTGAAGACGTGCGCTGTATAGGCAGGCTGATTGACAGCCCAGCTGGTGCAGATCAGTAATTGGAAATTCATTGCACATAAATCTTCTAATACTTACCATGAGACATGGGAAGGAGAATATCTGAGCTCTAAAAGAGTTAACTCTTTCAGGGCCATCTCTGAAGATGTTCAGCTTTCCAACTAGCAAGACTGTTCAAGTATTTCTCTTTAAATCCTTCATTTCTTGTTGTAGCAAGAAGAGTGCTGGTGGAGGAAAAAGCCACCACCATGTGCTTCAGTTTATAGCATTTAGGTGCACAGCCTTAAATATTTAATATTTATTTCTCTTACAAGTGCAGATTCAGATTGTCTTGGAAAAATCATCTTTGTATTTGGTGGTGAACACATTTTTGCCTCTACAAAATGCATCTTGCGCATGTTGCCTGCCAATTTCATGTCTGATTTACCTGATTTGTGTCTCCACATTGGTGGGCTTATTGTATGTTTGTCCATGTGCCAGCAGACTCTGCAACTGTATTTTAAGAGGTCTGTTCATGTCTAAATATTTATATTCTTTTCCATGAGGCTGAGACTGATTGTATGTGCTAGCAACTTCATCCCTGCCCCCCCTTCTTCCCCCAGTCCAAGTGTGTGGTTTTGGTACGTTTTCCTTCTCACTTGATTTCAACACTCTGGTGATTTCCACAATACAGTTTTGAATGTATAATTGGTTTCTGGTGACCACATTTTTTCTCATTTATTTTGGACTGCCTCTTCTGTTACGCACATATTTGTCTCTTCATTAATGTCAATGTGAATTACAGATGAGAGGCTAAGTGTGGATAAATTAGTAACTACACGAAACGGAAGGCGGCATTTAACTTTGTGAATTATTTGTGTGGGCACAGGACAGCTAATTAATACCTGAGGATCTGAACAAAACAGGCAGTGCCAGCGTGCAGGGCTCCACTGTCAACACAGTTCACATGGTGGTGCCTGTGGAAGATGGGCGCTATGGGGGGCAGTGCAGTCCTGCTGGGGTTAAGGGCCCACTCTTCTGGAAAGTGCTGCGGGTAGGTGGAAGTGCTGCTTGTGGTTTTGGAGCCAAAAGTTGTGCTTGCCTTTAAGGAGCAGTTGTCTGTGTACAGTAAATAGAAGACTGAATAGTTTGCATCTCAGTCCATAATGTATTGAGACCTCTCTTGACCCTTAAAATGGTGTAAAACAGTCCAGAATGGTGTTTCTTGCTGTAAAAAAACAGCGCTTGGATGAAAGCCTTCCTTCAAGATGGGCCATGTTCTCTGCTTCACTGCCTGTGGTAACACTTTATTCATTTATGTCGGGAGAAAACCTTTTGTCTTCAGCTGAACAACTTTCTGCTTTGCTTGCGGTGCCCTGCAGAAACATTACAAGAGGTTTCCTTAAAGGGAAGCACTTGGCTGTTTTCTGAGCTCACTTTCAAAGTACTCTGAATTAATTATAAATGAGTAAAGCTGTCTGGCTCTTGATTACACAATTGCCTATCCTGGATTCCCTCTAATGAAATGTAAGCTAGTCCAATCTCAGTAAAACAGGAGATGCCTTCTCTCCCTCCCTGTCTTATGATCTGAGCTATTCTCAGGTCTACTGTTCTGATTTTTTTTTTTTTTTTTTTTTTTAGGCTGCAATTCTGCCAGCCTTACATTTTCTCCTTTCTCTCCTTGCTACCTTATTTTTATTAGTCTTTTCTTTTGGCGGCACTTAGGCCCATATCCCGTTATAATTTCCATTGAAAGTAGTTAACATGCAGTGATACAGTGGCTTTTTGCACTGAACTAGCACAATGCATTTTATTTATTTAAAGGATTCTAAGTGCCTGTAGTGTCTAAGTGTTTGACAAACACATAAAAATACACAGAAGTCAAGCACTTAGCTGCCCCAAGAGGATGGGTTTCCCTCTGTGTCTGCCAGGAACATCCATAAACCCTATTATTCATGTACCACGTAGCTTAGTAACAATTAAACTGAAGCCTTTGCTTTCTATGTGGTGAACCCTGACCTGTTGTCTCCATCGTTTGCCACAACCTGAACCTCAAAGGATATGCTGTATTTTATCCCATTTTTCTTCTTCTGCCCTCATTTTTTTAATAGTGCTGGATATTATGGGCTGCAGTTCTGACTTTTGTCACATTTTCACTTGGTTTACCGCCTTCAGATGGGGTGGGAGATTGCTCAGTGCAAGTGACATGGATGTCCTTTACTCTGACACTTTTATTCTGTGTAAAATACCAGAAGTTAAGGAGTTGTGAAGTCCTCATTTGGGCTGTAATAACAGTGTGTAAGCTAAAGACCCCAGCCTGAGTTTTGGGGTGGCGGTCATTGAGCCCTAGTCCAGTTGAATCACAACACACATGGTGGAGATGGTGCTCCTCTGCCTTCTTCTCATTGAGTCTCTTGGCCTGGATGTCCAGCACTGCTCTTGACCTTTCTACTTGTTGAGGAAGGATGAGTTCAAAATGAGTTAGGAAAGTGGCAACCAGGGCAATGTAAATTTATTCACCCCTGCTCCTCCCCTCTTCCTTGTGTTGGTTTAGGGAGTTGAAGACAGGCTATGAAAATGGATGAAGCTGTGAATTTTCTTACCATGACAATACTGTAGAATCTAAAGAAAATGGATTATTCTGAGTTTTGTTTTTTCATCTTTGCTGGAGATCGTAAACCAAGAGTTTGGAGCTCCTCCTGAGGCAGACTGAGGTTTGCCTTGAAAAGTAGACTGTGCCTGCTGAGTTACTGTCCTCCCTGCCTTTGGGATTTGAAGCCCATGTTGATGAATGCTGTTTAGTCCCAGAATTACCAGAGGGCTGATACATACCTATTATTGTGCCAGACTCGGAGTCATGTACATTGAAACTAAGTGGAAAGGGGAGACCTGAACCTTTATTATTTCATCTTTTTACTGGAGTGTTCTCTCTTCTACCAATCCACCAAGGTTAGACCATCCCAGCTCCCTTTTTCTTACAGGGTGCTGCATTTTTTTATCTGCTCACTTCCAGCTCCCTCTGCCAGGACCTCTAGCCCTGAAACTGCTTTTGTAGATTATTCACAACCTTCAGGACTCATTCCCACAACTGGTGCTTGGCTTTGCTAAAGGCATCAGCCCTGAGAGTTTTAACCTTCAGCAACCATAGCAACCAGACTTGTATTCTTGGAAGAAGTAGTCCTGAGCACAAGGCACTTTAAAGACCCATGCACTTTGCTTCAGAAGATCTCCCCAAAACTGAGGGAAATTGTGACTTGATGACATTTAGGAAATAGGGCAGAACTTCTAGAACATTTGTTCTGAGAATGACAGAAACTGTCAAAATTGTAAGACAATTACACTAATGCAACCTCTCTTAATAATGGGGACATCAGTCTGGCTGTGCTGGAAGCCTGTTGGAAATCGATGGTTTTTCAGAGTAATATCTCTGTTTCTCTTTCTTCCTCTCTAAATGGTAACTGAGACCTATATAGGCAAACCATAGAATATGAGGCATTTCTGGGGGGAGGGTGGGTAGGGGAAGAGGGGAAAGGAGTGGGGAAGAGCTTTGGAGAGAAGAGCATTACCAAACCAGTGGAGAACCATCAGAGGAAAAAATTGTCTTTTTACCTATTACTCTGGAACTAACATGCTTGAGCTCCAGCTTGACCTTCAGGGATGTCCATCAAATGGGAGGGTGAGCTCAGTAATCACCCCATCCTGGTGTGCCTGCAGATCCCCCACAAGTTGTATCTTTCCAGAACCTTCCCAGGAGACTCTCAGAGGAGGTGTCCACTTATAACAAGGAGTGGTTTTGACTACTCTGATGCAACGCATATCCCGAAAATATGCTGATGAAGGTTTTGACTGCTTGACCACAGTGACAGAGTGGTGGCGGTGAGATGTGCCAACACACTTTGAGTTCTCCTGAGCTGGCTTGCAAAAGGTGCTTAGAAAAGTTGCTGCTAAAATAAAACTGGAGAAGGAATAGAGGATGCAAGCTTGCAGTGAGCGGGAGACAGATATCCTAGGCGTTTGCAATCTCTTGCCAAATTTATCCATCTCTTTTCCCACATTCTCTCTCCATTTCTGAGGAATTATGCTTAGCAGTTACTTTCTGTCTTCGAAGGTAATAGATGTGAGCATCTGTGATGAGGCAGAGTTTTTCATTTGAACTGTTATTAGCATGTGTTGAAGACATATATTCAAGCAAAGTGACACCTAAAATATATTCTGTGTTCTATGCCAGTATCCTATAGGAAGGCCTGATGTATCAGTAACCAAAATTAGCAGTGGAGCCATGCTATCATGTAATCTTCTCAGTGAAATCACAGACCACTACATAGCAATTTTCTTAGGTACTTGTAATGGTCTTATGCATACTTATTTTCCCTTCCCACTATCCCACGTAGCTGCTTCTTCGGTAGACTTTGGCTGGTGTGTCCTAACCATCACTGCAGGCTCTTTTGGCTCTGTTAAGATGCAAGTCTCTCTCTGCTTTTGAGCCAGCTCTGTCCCTATGCTGCCAAGCTGTAGCAGTGGGGGAAGGTTTCCTTGCTGCAGAGAAGGAACCAAAGCTTGGTAACTCAGTCTGAATTGAGAGAAGGGACTGGAGGTGTTGTACAAAAAAAAACTGCTTGAGAAGAGCTCTGTCCTGTGTTCATGTTCAGAGTGAGCATGGAATAGGGATAGGGATGAGACATACATCATGGAACCCTAAACACCTGGTAAGATTGACTGCATGAAGCTGGCAGCAGCTTCAGTCCAGGCTGACTCAGTGGGGTGGGCAGATGCCCCAGGAGCTGTACTGCCCTACCTGTAGCTGCCTCAGGACCAACCAAGCACTTACAGCTGAATAGTATGAATTCCTTCCAACGTTATTTTTAATTCTGTTTTCATTCCACTTCATTCTAGAAGAAGCTCCATCTTCCCCAGTAAATTACAGATCTTTCTAATGATGCAGTCAGAAGCATGAGAAATGTGCCAGCTGCTTTAACCAAGCTTGCCTGAATGGCTGTGTCTGCCATGGAGCCTCAGTAATAGATGCTTTATCATGGTATGATCAGTGGTCAGAGCTGCTTGGGCCCTGATTAGATTTATGTGGTCTGTGCTGATACTTGTAGCTTCACTGTCGTGAACAGCAGTGCTGTTCAGTCATGTTTAAAGTTAGGTTAGCTTTGGTTCTCTGTGCTGCAGCCAGATTTTGGGTACAGTGTCATTTACCACCCTGCTCATGCAGAGCGAGAGCATCTCTGCTGGGAATGGTAAGAAATAACTATTGTGTTCTAAGTTTGTGTTCTATCATATTTTTTGGGACCTTTCTCAGGAGGGTATGTTTTGCAGACCCACTGAATAAGGGCTTCAAAAATGTGAAAATTAGAACTAGTCAAGATTGCTTGGTCACTTGAAATAAAGTGTCTTTAGAGAGTTTTTTAGCATCATGAGGATAGAAACAGGAGTTCCCAATTCCCAATTCACCAAAGCACGGTTGGTTTGGCATAGAGTACAGTGAGCCCCTCGTGCCTAGCTGGGAAGTGTGAACACTACTTCTGAAGAGTTGGGGCATGGGAGGGGTGCCGTGGGCACTGCAGCTCCCTTTGGGATTGTTGGACCTCTGTGGTGGATGCCGTTGGGGAGGTAATCACCCAGCCCCACAGACTGGCAGCTGCACATTACTGAAACCCAATTTTCAAATGGCAAATTGGCCTTTTATCTTTGGTACTTACTACATAATGGTGCAGAGCATTAGTCAGCTGAACCTCACCATGGTTTACTGCCTGGTTGTAAATTGTAATTGGCTGACTAACCTTCTCTGATGTTAAGTGCCTTAAAAGGTTGTTTTTCCTTTGTTTTACTTTAGGTTTAGTTTCTGGCTTTATGTCTTCTCACTGTTTATTCTGATACTAAAATGTAATTAGAAATTAAAAAGAACAAAGCAAACCTCCAACCCTACTGATGTACATTAACATGAATCATCATCTCTTGAAAGTGTGTTTAATCCAGAGCTCTGCAACCTGATATACATCCCCTTCATTTGGTAAATATTTAAAATATCTGCAGACATTTTTTTACATTCTTGAGCAAAGACTGCATCACCACGTGTTCAGCCTTGTTTCTGTTTTTGAGTATTGATGTTACGAAGCTGAGGTGTGTTAAATGTTTTCTCTTCTTTTGTAATTTCTAGTATCTATTGTACTGTTATGAAAGCAGATACAAATAAAGAGAGAAAAGTTGACCAATTTATTTCCCTTTTAATAAATCAAAATGAGTATATTAGAAAGAAAGTGTAAGCAACTTTAAATAGTGCCAAAGGCAGTAGTCTTTGAGAACAGTTGAATTGAGAGGTTTATATAATGAACAGAGTTGATGATGCCTGTAATAAAGTGGATTAGCTGTTAGAAATTCTGTTACACCATTTATCTTTACTTAGTTAATCTTCCATGCTTGCAATTTCAGTCATACATGCTTGGGGGTACCCAGATAGATTGTGGTCGTCCAAAAAAAGGGCACATTTTGGTTGTCCAAAATGCTGGCACTTCCCAGTGTAGTTTCCAAAGGAGACAAGAGGAAAAAATTTCATAGCTTTTCCTCTGTATCACATAATATTGCCCCCTTAGCAGTCATTAGTTCCTGCCCGAAGGTAGTAATACTGACTTCTTTGTCTTTTGGTAGCAACTCTTTCTTGTATCTTTCCATCTTGAACTTCTGCTAGGTATTCTTTACAGCAGTTGCCTTTCAAGTGAATAAAGCAAATTCTGAGCACAGTGCTTCTTCTTCCAAATAATTTTAGGCTAAACACGTCCTGTTCTGTGGATGCAGTTTGTGTGATTATCGGGGCCCCATGTCTGATGGTGGCAGCAGTGGTGGCTGTGTGTGGGGTGACGCTGGTCTGCAGGGGCTGTTCCTGTCAGGTGGGCTGTGCAGAGGCTGTCCAGCTGAACAGGGCAGCACAGGCAGCTCTCCAGGATCTCTGTGCATGGCAGATGCTTTTCAGAAGCCTCTTGCCTGGGTCAGGACCACAGCACATCCCTCTTTCCCTGCCTCCAGCAACAGAAGGGCTTGTTTTGTTGACAGCCAGGGACCAGGACGTTCACTGTGACATTCAATTAAGAGGACATTGACCAATAACTTGGTCTGATCCTGGCATACTGGCTTATTTTGAGAAATGTTCTCCATCCCTTTTTCTTCACTCAGAAGAGGTGTCCATTCACTGAATTCCCCACTGGCTTGAAATGTCCTACCAAACAGGGACTGTAATTCTTACTGTCCAACAATCATTAAATTATTTTCTAGCAAAATAGTGTGGATTTTTATTTGCAATAAAATTTGGTAGTGAATACAAATCAGAATTTTTAAGGAGCACAGGTGTTCCTGTAATACCATGAATAGTGCTGTGATTCAAACTTGAGTAGTCTAGAATGGTGTTGGTATTTTTTTAAGGAACAAAGCTTTACTTTAGAAATATGTCAAATTCAGTTGATTGTGTTTGAAAGAAGAACAGTCTTTGCAAGTAAGGGACTTGAAAAGCCTGGAATCAGTTTCCTGCCATTCTCCAACACATTTTGTATCTCCTTGGGGAGGCAATTTAGGCTTTCAGTCATCAAATCATCATCTCCAAAACCGGGATAATAAAGACATTCTTAGACCCTGGGAGTGTTGAGATGACAGACTAACTGACAGATCATTTGTGGGTTCCGAGAGCCCTTATGTGCCCCTCTGGGGCTGTAAACTTCAACCTATCCCAAAATGCAGCTACCCACTGGATCTCCATAGCCAGTGTAGATTCAGTGCATTATATCCTTACTAAAGTGGTTTTTTGTGTAAGCAATTTGATTGCCAGGGTGAGGGCATGTATGTGTTCATTCACTCTGATGTTGTCCCAAAGCAATTGCAAAGTGATTTGATCCCCTTGCTGAGAGAAGCATTTTGTCCAAGGCCACTTTCAGGGGCACTTTAGCCAATTAGCATTGCCCCCTTATTCAGGGTAGGGCACTGAAATAGAAATGTCATTTTGCCAGCTCTGACTATCAGGTTGGTGTTACCAGTGATCTCTGTATCACATTTCAAATCCAGTTTGCCATGCTGGATCAGTAACAACTGTGAAGCTTGATGATCTACATAAATTCCTGTGATTTCCCGTGAAGATTTTTTATTTTCCTCTCTTTCAAATTGTCACCTGGTGTTGTCCTGCTTAGTGCCTGTTAATCAGGGGTACTTCTTCCCTGATTCCTTTTGCTCAAAAAAACCCATGTCAGCTAGAGGATACTTGTGAAGTGCAGCATCTTCACCACAAATACAAGTGCAAGTACATGAGCCTGGAATTACCTTAGCTCAAGAAACCTGCCTTCATGTCTATAAGCAGTGTAGCTACACTTTTTTGAATCTTCCCATGTAAATAAACCTTTAATTTGTGATATTTCTTGGGATAGTTGACCACTTCTTGAGATTTCTGCGTGCCCCACGTTTATCTGACTATGGAGGATGATACTTGGCATTGTAAAGAACTAGTAACAAATGGTGTGATGCTTGGATCTACTCTTGTAGTCGCTAACAGAAATTTGTCCTGCTGCTGGGTTTTTTCCCTCTTTTAGCTAGAGGGAGAATCATAACCTTAACAGTATTTAATTGGAGGCCTTTTGAGTTAATTAATTTAACTCTTCACTGCCTTTGATCGCATGGTTTTATGAGTATTTTTAATTGATCTTATTTGTATGGAAATGTAATCTAACATTAATTTAACAAGATGGATTCAAATCAGTGGTCAATCCTGCTGCTCAATCAAGGATATTGCTCAGTGCTATTTTTTGGGTTTAATTTGAAGGTTATGGCCACCCCAGAAACAAAAAAGGAATAGCCGCTACTGGTGCTGAAATTCTATAATTGTAGGTAGTTTTCACTGATGGATACTCTCAGCTAGGAATTGTACTGGCCACAGCAAATAAAAATGGCTTTATTCTCTTTCCACTGAGTTTTACAAATACAAATAGAAATATGGAAAGAGGACCACTTAACCTGTGAATTTCAGTCCAGCTGGATTTAAGCAAACCACCCATTTATTCTTAGATTAATGGCTTGCAGGCAGACTCTATCAGTTGTGGACTGTATTGTATTAATTTGCAACTGCAAGAGTTAATGCTAGTACTTGCTTTTCCTCTATAGAGAGAGCCTGTAGCAGGTTGTTTTTACATGGCAATCTGTGATTGATAGATCAGGGAAAACAGGACCAAAGAAGGTTACTGCCTCCCAACAACTTCCCTCTTCAAATTGAAATAATTTGCAATTTGTAGGATGCCTTGCCACACGTGCTTCAGGAATGAAGCAGTAAACACACTAGGCTGCATTCCCTTAAAGCAGTGAACCTCTTACTGCCTTTCTTTCACCAAACCAAACAAGTCGTGTTGTTGGGAGTCCATTGAAAACAAGTGTGCTGGCGAAACAGTCCCCAGACCCCTTCAGCAAACTTCCTGTACGGTCAGGCAGCGGACCTGATGAAAGAGCCTGTTTGTGAACCTTTGGATTCCTTCCATTGATTTGTAAATCCACTTTATTAAAGTACTGCCGAAGCTAGTGAAATGAGCAGCCAAGGGCTCCCATCAAGTTCCTAACAAAAATCTGATGCAGCTTGGATCACTGGTACTGGCACATGCTTTTGAAATTGTTTTTTTTGGTTTTTTTTTTTTTTTTTTCCTGCTGCGTTGGATCGTTTCGAGACTGGGGGAGTAGAGACGTAGGAGGAAAAATGCAGTCTCCATCAGCCACACATTATATGGCTGCTTTATTTTTCAATGCTGCTAAAAGTCCTCTTATTTAATATCGATCATACCAAGGAGCCAGCAAAGTACAGTGTTAATTGGGTCCACTGGAATTCTCGTCCCCTGGGAGAGAGAGCTTCCTAGGCAGGGAGGGCGGAGGGAGGGAGGGAGGGAGAGGAGGAGGGAGGCAGGCAGGGAGGAGGGGACCCACTGTGCGCCGCATAAAATGTAAGTGCACTAGACATCAAGGCTTCTGCTTGCATCGCTGGGAAGCAGTCGCGGCGGTTCCCACCCGCCCCCCTTTCAGAAATTAGCCAACTATTTTTGTTCTTTTTTTTTTTTCTTTTTTCGAGTCTGGTAGTTGTTCTTGAATTAGCAGCTCCTTTCTTTTATTTTTCTTTGCTTTTTCTTCCCCCCTCCCCATTTGCGGAGGGCTTTTTTTTTTTTTTTTTTCTTATTTGAATTGTTTTCCTCTCCTTTCTGCAAAGCTGCAAAAGCTCTGCTTTGAAAACTGCTGCCCCAGAGTGCAGTTGCTTAGCTGTCCTGTCAGCATTGTTCTAATGCTCATTCCATATGTATGTCACATAGGAGCAGTACCCTCCTCCTCTCCCTTCCCCCCAACCATGCATTTGATTTTTTCCCCCTAAAGACCGATTTTTTTTTTTTAATTTTTCCAAAGGAGCTTGCAAACAGGGAAATTCAAACTGAATGTCTCTGTGCTGTGGTTACTTATATAGCCAAGACCACATTTCTCTTAGAAAAAGTGTTTGCTCTGTTCCTTCTTTTCCCTACTCTCTCTTTTTCTTCCCTATAAGCACAAAGGCTTTAAAAACTAAGATCTATAGTTCCTTTTGCCTTTTTTTTTTTTTTTTTTTTTGCGTTACCGTGACAGCATGTATCTCTGTTGCTGAAGAATGAAGCAGGCAGGCTGGAGGTTTTTTATGTTCAGTGCTTTTGGGACCACTAAAAAGAAGTCTGCAGAGAAATACGTACAGCAGCTGTGCCAAGTGAGTTTCTCATGACTGTTATCTGTCACTTATTCTGACTAAAAGGTAAGGGGTTCTTTAGTATTTTTGTTGAAGTCTTTGTGCATTGTTTTTGTGGTGTCATTTGACATGTGCAACTCCGTGGCTCAGGAGGGAGGTGGGTTGTGAAGATTTTTGTGTTAAGGTATTATAGGTCACCCAAGCAAAGCTCTTTGCATCCAGAGGAGAAAAAAAGATCTTGTTTCTTGGAATTGTTTCCCTTTTCATCTCAAATGGTTTCTCCTGCTTAGCTTGCTACTGATTGAGACATAAAGCTGGGGCATTATCACTGCTGCTTATCTTTTCTGGTGCTCTTTCTCTACCTGGGGAGCTCACGCACCCAGTTGGTTTGTGTGTGTGTGCGCAGATGTGGGGCAAGGCATAGCCCTGGTGCATGGCAAACACTTGGCAACGTGCACCTTCTCCTCCCTAACTGTAACTAAATGTCTTCAAGCACCCCTCTCAAGGTAAGAATGCCTTAGTTCAGCACACTGCAGCTTATGCCTGTTTAAAATTATTACTTGGATTACAGTGCATACTGTGGAAAGTTATTAGTTTCCACAGAGACCAGTTTAATTGGGGGGTATGTGTGCAGCGGTTCTGTTTTGTGCTTTCCATACACTACTTGTGGGGGAGTATGAAATGTTATTTTCTTCTTAATTCTTGGGAAGGGTGAAGTTTACACTGTCTGTTAGGCATAGCAAATGAAGTTATAGCTGAAATCGATTAAAGCTGTGGAGAAGCATAGCCTTACAAGGCTCTTCAACTTAGCCTGAGAGTCAGAAGAAACTTTATTAAAATATTTTTTTGCTCTGCATTGTAATATGCAGTATTGTATGCAGGAAGGCATCTTCACCAAGAATTAGCAGTGAATGATGCCTGGACTGGATCATTATGTCATTTATGTGTTAGAAACCTGTTTAATCCACAACCTTGGTGTTTTTTTGCTTGCTTTTTTGTGCATGTGTGCTGGATGCATCTTTCAACAGCCTCTTAGTTCAAGAGGGCATTGTTTTGTAAAATGTGTTAATGTTTTTTTGCTTTGCAGGCAGGCAGAAGTGCTCCGTGACTGTCCCCTTAGCTGTGACACAGCCCGTTATTTGGCATTTTGGAAAGGGCTGATTTTAGGGCTTGCTTTGCTTTCTTTCAGTTATTTGTGTTCTTACTTCTTAGCTGTTAGTTCTCTGCATGGAAAATATATCTTACGTGTGCTCATTTCTCATGCTTTGCAATCATAAGTGGCTGAGACAGTTGAGCAACCTGATTTAGTGGTGTCGCTTTACCAGGAACGTTGCATTGCTTATTTGAATAACCAGGAATGCCATAAAATATGCAATTACTTTGAAAACAGTCTAAAAATACAAAGTGTGAAGGAAGAGAGAAAGTCCTGTCTGCAGGAATTAATTTCTTTCTGTATTGTGGCTGTTTATAAACGTTGTTAGGTATTTTCTAACACATGCTTTGTGACTCTTATTTTCCCATTATTGTTGCATTATATCGGCATTGAGAAAACAGTCATTTAGATAACAGGTTTTCATTGATATCCTTTTTATAACATAGAAAGCAGTATAAGAAGCAGTAATAAGTTAAATTGGCATCTGCTAATTATGCTGAATACAGATTGTGAGCTCTTCAAGTCGTCCCTTGCCTTAATGTTGTTAGCATATTTTAGCACTGGCAACCAAAGGAAAGAAACTGGAATGTTCCTGCTTGGGGTTTTTTTTTAGGAAAAAAAAAAGTGACTTGTGAGGAAGTGTGAAGTTAATGTTTCTGTGCTGGTTGTGAACAGAACATCATACACAGTTTGGTAGCACTTGGCAGAATTGTGATCCCTGAGAAACTGACCTGCTTGGTGATCACTAGAATGAAATTTGACCCTTGGAGACAAAACCATTGTTGTCTGATATAAAACTTAGTCTTAGGGCAGGAAAAGTTGGAGAGTTTTGTTGTCACCAAATACACGATTCTTTTGGATGCCTTAGAGAGACCATTAAAAATAGAACTCTTCTGAACTTAGTGGTGGTTCTTCACAATGTATGGCAGTTTGGCTCACCTCCTCTCCAAACTGGAAGTCTTGGGCTTCCGTGGGAGCAGGATTGCTGCGCTTCTGCCCAGCCGTGCCCCGCTGCGCTCTGTGCGTTCTCCCAGTGCAGCAGCAGTGCTGCTCTCGGGCCGTGGCACGGAGCGCGGTGCCAGCGGCGGTGCCAGCCCCGGACAGCGCACGGCTCCGTGCCGCCCGTGGCCGCGCCGGCGGGACCGCAGCGGCGGCGGGTCAGCCGCTAGAGGGGAGGCGAGAGCCGCTCATCCCGGTGCCTGGCACCGCCGGGAGCCGCTTGGCCGCGGGTGCGCCCGGACACAGCCGGCATCCCCTGGGTGCCGCCAGCGTCCAGCGCCGCTCGCTGGGCCGTGGAGTGCGCTGGGGCGGGTGCGCTTCTCACGGAGCATCCCGGTGCTGTGGCGGGTGGTGTCCTGAGACGGGTTTAGACGGAGCAGAAACGTAGCCAGGCTTTGTCTGAGCTGGAGTTCTGCCTGTGGACCTGCCTCCGTGCACAGCTTCCCTCTCGCCGGGCTCCAGCCTGCAGAAAAGGATACTGAAGGGAGAGCTCATTGTGGTCTTCAGCATCCTCATGAGAGGAAGCAGAGGGGCAGGCACTGGTCTCTCCTCTCTGGTGACCAGTGACAGGAAACAAGGGAATGGCATGAAGCTGTGTTGGGCAGAGTTTAAGCTGGATATCAGGAAAAGATTCTTCACCCAGGGGGTGGTTGGGCGCTTGAACAGACTCCCCAGGGATGTGGTCACAGCACCAGCCTGACAGAGTTCAAGGAGCATTTGGACAGCACTCTCAGGCGTGTGGTCATATTCTTGGGGAGCTGTCCTATGCAGGGCCAGGAGTTAAACTTCAGTGATCCCTCTGGGTCCCTTCCAACTCAGGATATCCTGTGACTTTTACCAGTAATGATAATTTGGTACATGGATTAAACAACCAATGGTAAATCTTTCTTTAGAGAGCTTGTAGGCACAGAGTTTGTGGTAATTGGGAGAGAGGCTGCAGCCGAGCCTGATCCCCAATGGGCTGCAGCTGTGCAGGGCAGGTGAGCAGCATTGGAGGTAATGAAACATGGAGTGCACTGAGCCTCATCCCCAGTGGGTGCAGCTGTGCAGGGCAGGTGAGCAGCATTGGAGGTAACAAGACCTGGTGCACTGGCCAGTCACGAAGGGAACAGAGGGCACACAGGTGCAATGCATGAACAGTCAGGGTATAAAAGGCTGGGCTAAAGAACAAGAAGGGCAGATGCTTGCAGCCTTCTGATGAGGTGTTGTGTTACTCTGTATGGGTTGAAGCTTCTGATATTGTGGTGGTACTCTGTGCCTGGTGGCCCTCTTGGCTGTGCTGTGGCAAGAACTGTTAACTTGAACTTCTAGGACTGCCCTGTGTGCTGGGGATGGGCACAGTGGGAAGTGTCCTGTGTGGGGAGGTGCAGGGCTGAGTGGAGAGAGGAGAGCTCCCAACCGGTGAGTGCTCCAGGTCAAGGTGTGAGGTTGCTTAGGGATAGATGGGCAGTGCAGGAACTGCATGCTTTGGATGGTGGTGTGAGTTATGACAGTGCTGTAAATCTTGTCTTCATATGAGCCTAATTTTGCTAAGAGTGGTGTCAGAGTCTTTTTAATAAGACATTATGATTTTGGCTTCAGTTTTGGGTTTTCTTGCTCTCTTATGTACATGTGTAAAATGCAAAGCATATTTAATGAGGGAATACTTCAAATGCTTCCAAATTAATTAAAAACAGTTCCACATCTGGAATAAATCCAGTACCTTTTATGGATGGCTTCAACTTCACGGTTTTTCCCTCTTGTGAGAAGCCTTGTGACTATTCCTGTGTGGATGCTTGTGAAAACTGGAGTAGCAGAATTCAGGCTTGTTTTACAAAGGAGAGAGAACTGGAGCCCACAGAGATCAATAGAATCTTGGCCTTTATTCCAGCAGACTTTGATAAGACCTAATAATATTATATGATTATATGATAGGCCTGTGTATGGTTGAGTTTTCTCAGGGTACTTTGTCTTGAAGGTAACTGCAAATCTTAATTAAAATTTGTTGTTTTTTATGGTTCAACTGCTGTTTAAATTCACACAGGTTTCAGAGGAGCTTGAATTAGGCACCACAAACAAAAAATAGCGTTTTTATAAAAAGCTGTTGTTTTTTTTTTTCCTTCTGCCTTCTCTGTCTGCAGAAGTAAAAAAAAAAGATGCGATTTTTCTCTGTGAGAATGTTGTGATTTAAACTGACACAACTAAGTGACCTAAAGATAGGCTTATTGCATAGATAAAAAAATGCAGGGTTGGGTTGTTTGAACTGCATTAGCATCAGAATAAGAAATGGCAGTGCAAGTTGGCTGAGGTGCCCATGCAGAACTGGGGAGGGTTGTTCTTTGGAAAGCTTCTGAGCTGGGAATTCTTTTCTGAGCTATAAATAAATAAATCTGTGTCCTGAACAGTTAATGAATGCAGGAGTCTGGGCAACTTTAAGCTGTTTGGGATATTTAAGAAACCCACATGGTGCTTTTGTTTTATTGTTGATTTCAATTTCCCCCCCCTAATATTGCCGTTTTAAGGTTTTTGTTGTGTTGATTTTTATTTTTGATACTTGCCTTATTTATGCTGAAAGATGCTGAAAGTGCTGTTGATAATGTTTTTGCCAGCACTTTTTTGAAACTCCTACAGCAGTTCTGTTGTATGTTGCACCAAAATACTGCCCCTGAAACTTTTGATTCTTGAGCTACGGATGGAGATTGCAGAATTCTGTGCTTCGAGTACCTTGTCTTTGGAGTTGTGCTCTGGCTGCTTGTGCTGGATCCTCTGGGGATGCCAAGAAAATTTTATCTTTCAGAGATCGTACTGTGATTGCACATACAGCTTTTCCAGGGGAACTCAAGGTGTTTTGCAGACCAAAACTAATTAAACCTCATGACATTCATGGCAGACAGATAAGCATAAACCACAATAAGTAAACTAAAACAGGAAGAGGTTAAGAACTCAAGTTTCCCATGGTAGTGAACAGTGACATTCCCACTGAACCAGACTCTAGGTGCCATGTACCTCTGAAAACAAGGGTGCTTTTGGGTGGAAGAGCTATCCTTTTGGCAGTGGATTTTGTGGAGGTTGTTAATATTTACAGTCTTGAACCTAGCACCTGCCTATTAAAGATTTAATTAATTCAAATTGCCTTAGCATTTCCTTGCTGCTGAGTTCTTGGTGACTCTGCATAAGCAGTATCATCTTGGGAAGTTGCTGAAATGTCCTCATGCCCTTCTAGGCTTTTTTTTTTTATTTCAGAGTTTTCTGAATTAAGCAGCCTTGATTGGAATAGTAACTTTTTGCATTAAGTAGAAGTGCCTGGCAGAGGTGTGCCAGCTCTCACAACACTGACAGCTTGTGACCCTTACTGGGTTCTGACTTCATTGGTGTGGTGTTTCTAGGTATTCCATCTTTGATGTGCCTTTTAGGAGAGGCTTGATACTCTTGGCATTGCTGCTGTCATGGCTGTTGGTCATAAGCAAAATAAAAAAACAATGCTGATGAAGTGATTGAGCTGACCATACAGTAAAATGGAATGGAAATGAGACAGTTCACTCGCTTAAATGCTTTGAGGGCACAGCTGCTTCAAGTACAAGAGTACAGGGTGATGCCTTTAGAAAATAAAGGGTTTAGCCAGTCTGCTAATCAGAAAATTATGGTGCTATAAGCCAGATTTTTAGGTATACTGATACGATGCAGAAATTCCCATTAGGACATGCTGTACAACTGGGATATAGTGACAGAGTATGGCCCTAACCTGTACAGCCTTTTAAGAAAGCATTTTAGGCATAGGAGCCAGTTAAAAGGTGAATTGGGCAAGATCTTTTTTGTGGTATGTGAAAATGAGCTTTGGAGCTTGAGAAGAGAAAGCAGCAGACAAAGCAGTGAGATGTTCCAGGAGATGAAGCTGTTCAGGGTGTAAGAATGAGGATCAATCCTACACTATCTGGGGATTGACCCTACACAGTCCGGAAGAGAAGTGTAAAAAAAAGTAACAGAATGAGAAGCTGTGAAAGACACCCCCCCCAAAAAAAAAAAAAAAAAAAAAAACCAAAAACAATGAGCCCAGAAACAAAACCAAAAACTAACAGTGTGAGTAGAAAGAGCAGGGCAGGCAACCTGTCTTTAGATCTTACAGAGATGACAAGGGTTACACTGGGAAAGGAATAAAGTTTGGGAAAATGTAAGCGACAAGGCCTGAAAGAAGAGGGAGCATGAAGGTATTGGTGGACTCTCTTTTACAAAATCAGCATCTCTGAAAGCATCCAGGAGAATGACAGAGTTCTGTTACTGTGCGTGTTATCAGTCAGACATGGAAAAAAATGAGCCAAAGAGGAATGTAAAGGTCACATAGAAGGACTTTGGGGGCATCTGGAGAAGCTGGGATGTTGAGGTATGTGCTCCTATAAACTGTCACAAGTACTGGAAGAGAGGAATACCAAAGTTCATCCTTAGCATGACAGAGTGGTCGAACCCACTGGGACTGCTTTCTGTTCAGTGGTTGTGTGGGGGAATAAGCTGCCACAGAAATGAGGAGAATAAATGAATGCTTGCTGAAATAGAGCTGAGAATACTGGGGTTTGGCATGATGCTCTAAGTGCTAACACCAAAAAGCAGGAGTTAATTTTGCATTGGCTTCCTTACTGTAGCCTGCCTTCCTACGAAATATCCTAGAGCATGAGCTGTTGATATTGGAGCATAAGTATTAATTTTTGAATTAATTTTAATAATGTGGGAATGAGTCAATATGCAGTAGTGCTTGGTGCCAATGGTCCAGAGGAGAGCACAGTTTCTGTATTTGTCCTATTGCACATTTCAGTTTGCTGAGAACCTGGGGCAAAGGACTCTGGCTATGCAGTTAAATTAGTGCCCATCATTACTGAACAACTCCCATGAAGGTGAATACAGGCTTAGAGAAATCTTCAGCTCTGCAGAGGAACTCTGTAACTAGATGCTAAGAAGGGGCTGTTCATACGTGGGAAACAAAAGGGCCCTTTATGTAAAAGTAGCTTGTTAGCTTTTTGTTTTTAAGCTGTAGCATGTCTAAGCGATCAGGGGTGTCAAACACTAATAAACTGGCCAGTTCCTCCAGAATAGACATTCTTGGTGGTGATTTAGAAGGTGCATTTATACAGTAGTCCCCAACTTCATTACTACACTGTTTCCTTGGTTACTGAACATTTTGCATATAATTACGAGAAGGACGTTAACAATGCTTCGTGGTTCTAATGGCTTTAATAAAAGTTTTTCATGTTGCCTGTTAGTGATTCTCTTTTTCCTTTAATATTCTGTACTTGAGAGGAAGAACAAAAGGAAGTGATTCTTGTCAGCTAATTTGCACTAGTTCTTTTGAGCCAAGAACAGGTTTTATTTTTTAGAGTGTGGAAATCCTGCATGCTATTTCTGGAATTATGTTGCTGAATGGGTTGTAAATAGGGGTTAGAGCGCTACTATTCATTGTAACATGGAGTTCACACTGTTTGGGAACAATTTTACAATACTAAAGAAAAAGCTGTTTAAATGCTGGGCAGTAAACAAAACTTGTTATGGGTGTGAAAGCATTTAAATACTTCATGTGTCTGTTTAAGGCTTGGGTATTTTGATAGTGTTCAGTATGTCTCTCAAAGGTACTTTCTGCTCTTTACACACCATCTTGGTTGCCTCAACTCCGGCTGTTGTTTAACAAACAGTTTGAGCTGCCATGGTCATGGAAAGGATCCTGCCTGCCCCAGGCACCCGTTCCCATCTCCCTCCCTCCCTTTTGTTCACAGGCATATTTGCAATAGGGCAGCTCAATCCCCACTGAGAACAAAATCAACGGAAAACAAATAAACAAAACCCAAACTAAACCAAAACAACAGTAACAAAGACAAAACCAATGCCAAAACCATGCATACACACACAAGCAACAAAAAATAAAAATTAAAAAAGAAACAACAGGGAAAAGCAGGGGGCTTGAGCCTGGGACAGCTGCTTTGGTGGCCACAGTGGCTTATCCTGCTGTAAAGTGATCACCAAGCTGTGGCATGAAAGGATTATGCCTGAGTGTAATTAGGTTTAGCTGTGCAGAGTGTCTGTAACTCTTGCAAAGAAGTTGGTAGGAGCCTCCAGGCTGTGGTACTGACACAGTGATGCACCGTCTGTCATGGCCCATCACTGATCCTGCGTGTGGGCATGAAGCTCTGTGTGTGTTACCTCCGTGGTTTTTATCTCATTGTTCCACTGGCTGCAGAGGGTGCTTTCATATGCACTCGAGGAACATCTGCTTGGAAGCAGTATTTTTGCACGTCAAAAAAAAAGAATTAATGCTTTCATGTTCTTCAAGACCCCATTAGACCTTGGGATATTCCCTAGAAACACAGCAACAAGGATTTAAACTCTGAAATGTCTGTAACTGTCACAGGCTGTGTACTTACATGAGGTATGAGGGCAGCTGTGATGAAATGCTCTGTGTGTGTACACCCTCAGTCAAACTAGAAGTGTGCTCTCACTGGAAGCTGGCTTCGAGTTCAAAACGTTGTGTGTCTTTTAGTGTTGAAAGAACTACTTTGTATTCCTACTGATGCTTTTTCTTCAGAGAAACAATATATTGTGTAGTTTCACTTAATAAAATAAAAGCATTTTTCCAAAAGCCAGAGAATACAAAATTTAATAAAGTGGCATTTGAAGATAAATTCTAGGGATGCATATGAGAAGATTTTTTAACAGTATACTCAGTTTTATCGAAGTCCTCACAGCAGCTTTCATATGCTGAAAGCTATTGGCAGTCTTTTCCCATCAAAGTGGTACAGAACAATATTATATACAGATATTTTGTCCTTACCCATAATAGTTTCTTTCACAAGTGAAGCATGCTGCTTTTTTTCCCCCCTTAGTTTTGGATCTGTCAGTTTGCTTTGAAAGCTTATGCACTGCTATTTTATATAACTTTTTTTTCCCTCTGCTTAGTTTCATCTTAAAAATACAGAGGAAACAGGTTAAATTATTCCCAGTGATGTTGATCTTTGACCTGATGCTCTCCGAAACAACTTCTTTTGGTTTTTTTACCTTTCTGGATATTTACAGGGATCAGCTTGAAGTGGCAACTGACTTTCAGTCAGTGCATGGTGGAGCCTGAGGAGGAGCTATTTGCAAGTAATGCCTTGTAATGTGGAACTTCTATTTAAATTGAGGTTTCAAATTCAGGAGCAGAGAGCCTCACTGGGCATGGGTAAAGAGTTGTTATTTAGGCTGGAGTTGTTATTTATGGCTGCTCATCTGAGCAGTTTTCCCTGTCTCTTGTTAAAAGAAAAAGGGCAAGAAAAATGGTGAATATATGGCCTGAGCTTTCTTCTGTGGGATGCTGTAAGAAGCACTAACCTAGCACATTTCCTGAGAGCTGCGCACCCTCACAGCACCTTTGGGGTGAGGCAGGAGTGATGGAGCAGCATGGAATAGCTATGCCTGGGTTGTGAGGGAACAGGTGGGATGGTATGGGGGAGCTAGCGCTGATTACTCCCCTCTGAGTGAACAAACAGAAGGTGTAGAGCCAGTGACTGACTGTGTTTTAAAACATGTGTCAGCAGCTTGGGGACATGGGATCTGCCCCATTTATTGGCAAGCACAAGGATGGATGTTTAGCATGTGATGTGGTCACTTCACTAGCAATTTCTCTGCTTGTCAAAGTGTCTAAGGGATGGGGTGGCTCTATTAGGAAGACTTATCCCCAGGGACTTGCTGTGGCACCAGCAGGCAGGGAATAGGCAGACCAAGGAGTCTGACAGCAAACTGATGCACAGGAGGGACAGATGATGAATTCATGGTCAGGGGGACTGGGCCTGAACTTGCCTTGCATGTTTAGGTGATTTACTCCAGGCAGTGTATGGTGTGCCTGGGATTTTGGAGCATAGGCTTTGCAACTTGACCTTTGGCTGCATGTGATCCTGACTCCAGGAGAACAAATAGAAAAGGATGAGACATTGAGATCCAGCTGTTTTTCTTGGTGGCTGCCATTGTAAACAACATAATGGAGTCACAACCCTATTGTTGGTGTTATTATTGTTATTATTACCTATGCCTTACTGGTCTCCATTTCACGATCAGTGTCCACTTAACTTTCCAAGATCTGCATGTAATTGTGAAGACTAAACCCAAACTCCTCACCAAGCCCAAGCTCCTGTGAGTAAATGATGAGTTTTGAATGGTGGCAGTGGCAGTGAGAAACACAACTCTATGACCTTCTGTTCTGGGAATTTAGGCCATAAATGCTGGCAAGTGTTGCTTTGTAGGGAAATCTTCCTGCCCTAGATTTTGCGGGCATCGAGGGCAGCATAGCAAGGCACTGAGAGCTGGAGTGTGTGGGAGGGTTTTCCTGTGCACCCTGGAGCAAGGGGCTTGAGACACTGTGCCTGTTGCCTCAGCTGGAAATGGGCTAAGTTAACCTGACCTTCAAGTATGCACGAAAATCAGGGTCCTCAAGGGCAGTGCTGTCAGGGCAGGTGGAGGCACTTTGCAGTGGAAGCTTTTGTGACAGCCATTGACTGTGGGTGCCTCAGAGAAGTCCAGTACCCACAGGGGTTTCAGGATGTAGATAGCAGTCTGCCGTGGAAGTTTGTTCCTGCTTCCCAGTGTTCCTGGTTGTGAGGCTCTCCATGAAGCCTGGGCTGCTGTGCCCTTTGATAGAGAAAGGGCAGATCGCAGCTCTGTATGGCTGTATCCCCTGGTTTTCCGTGCACTGCTCCTGTAGATATTTGAGGAACATCCTTCTCCAGAGGGAAGCGTGGAGCTCTGCTAGTGAAGAGAGCTAAAAGAAAGCCGAGTTTCTTTTTTCTTCTTTTTCAAATTTTGTATGATTTTGGCATTTGAAACTGGATTGTAAATGAAAATACACTTTTTCTGAGGTTCAGCCTCTTCTGCCAAATATTTTAAAGGCACTTTTCCAAGGTGATTATCAAAAATCTGCATTAAGAGATCCCTCATTTAATCTCACATATGCTGATTGCCATGAAGATATTTTCAACAGATACTCTGCCATGGTCTGTGTTATTCTTCAGGACATAAATAACTGCTGGACTGTAGATGACTCTGTGGGTAACTGGCGGCTTATGGGTAACCTCTTTTCTGGCACAGAAATAATGGGTTGTTTGTTCCTTCAGTTGAAGTCCTGATGTGTTTTGGTGTTTCTGATTTACATTTTTAGCACTGTTCCTGATACCCTTCAGTGTTCTGTGAACAGTCTTTAAACTTGGTGTTTATTTTGGAGCCTTGGTTTTCCAGCAAACAAATATGTGATTAGCAATTAATGGTTTTGCTATAAATAAACAAAAGCGAACAGTTCAGATTTAAATAGTGATCTGTGCTCTGTGGAGCTTTTAATTGAGCCGTGTCTGCAAAGCCGAACCTTTCCAAACACGCAACTGGCTTTGGGGGACTCCCAGCTGTGGTGGCTGAACTGGCCGAGTTGGAAAGCTGAAGCTGTGGTGGTTTGAGTTAATGTATGGTTAGCTGAAAAGTGGTTGTCATCTCAAATATCTGTGCATGAGCCGACCATTGGAGGGGGGCAGAGTCGTGGTTTCAGTGGGGATGAAATGTTTGAATGTAGAAGGAGTTCCAGGATGCTGAAGGCTTCCAGTGCTGTGCTTTTCCCTTTAGGGCTGCTCTCTGGGTGGTGGTGACTGGTGGAGGTGGCACCAGAGGCTCTTCCACACAGCCAAGACAGATCTGTCTCTCTGAGTGCCACAAGCATGCCCTTGTGTGCACCAAAAATAGTGTGTTGTTATATTCTCTTCAAAATAATTGGATTTAGCACCTTGTATGGATTTGGGCATTTCTAATGAAGATAGCTGTCCAAGGCCAGATTTTTGGAGAGCTTTTCTTCTTGCAGTGATTGAACCTTAACACATGAGCTGGAAGGAAATGTCTAGGTTTCTAGTTTCTGTCAGAACTGTTAGAAAAGTAGATGCAGTCAGCCTTAAACCTATTTCTCACGTGATGTCTGCAGTATGTATTTTACTTATCTGAGAGAAAGTATGGTTTATTTGACCTGATGTAGCTGTACATTGCTTTTTACTTAGGCAGGTTAACCAACTATTATGGCCAGAGTTGGATGTAGTTTTAAAAAGTAATGGCAAGAGCCATCTCTCTAAATACTGCCCCTTAAAACAAGTGACAAACTTTCTGATTTTTTTTTTTTTTTCAGAAAAAGTTGGAGAGCAGCCACTGTATTTTTCAACAATCACTTTTTCAATTTCTTTGTTTCTTTCTTCTTGCGAGCAGTTGTGGGCTTTTACAGTTTGTCCAAGTTTTCAGAGACTGTTTCATCAGAGGGCCACTGAGAGGCAGATTTTGGGGAGCTGGCTTTCAGGAGGGGGGCTGCTCTGCAGTGCCTGGCAGCCAGACCCGTGTAGGGATCTCTAGGTGGTTCAGACAACTCTGGTGCGTTGCTCCAGAAGCAGCTCCGTGTCAGCCTGTGACACAGCGGGAAGTGCCAGCACCCTGCAGATTCCTGCCCCACCAAAAGAAAAATGTTCATTGCTAAATCTGGATTTTGTTCTCAAATCTCAAACTTGTTGAGAATCTCAATCAAAATATTTTCTCCTTCCAATTCCATCATGATCGCTTTCTGTTGCTGTGTGTCACAGCTCTCTTGAAGAGATATGGCATGCAAAACCAATAATCCAGTTCCTAGCCTCAAGGTTTTGTTTTCTTTCTTTCTTCCTGACTAGGTTAGTAAGATCTAGCTAGTTTTCAAGTGATTGTTCTGTTTAATTGTGTTTTTATTTAAAGGTACCTGGCTACACTCATATGTCTTGTTTGGGGTAGAGTGAAAAGCTACAGTCTCTTTGTAAAGTCCTTACTGGACTATCATGATTTTGATTTGGCATCTCATAATCATAGGTCCATATAATGGTTAGGCTTGGGAGAGATCTTTAAATATCATCTAGTCCAACTTGACAGTGTTTTTCCCTAATCTCCATTTTATGTCATGTGTTTTATATTGAGGTGTCAGCAGTGAAGAAGCTTTTGTATATGCATCTCTATTTTCAATCTCCCTTCGTTTGCTGATCTATAAAGGTCTGGACCATATGAGCTGCCCTGCCTCCCCACACAGAGTGTCTGAGGGAGATATATTTTTTTCCTCTGAGAGTAACAGCTTTCTGCTGTCCTTATACCTACATACCTATTTATGGCCCTGGAAACAGTAGTTGTAAATCTCATGGACTTCTTTCCTACTATGAACCGTATCCAAATAGTTTATACAAGCCTCTGCAGGCTGTCAGAAGGAGTATGTGCAGTATCCCAAAGACAGAGCAGACCAGAGGCAGCCACCAGCAGCAGCTGGGACTAGTGGACGTGAGTTTGCAGGAAAACAACCCTGGAAGAGAGTTCATGGTGGGAACTGAGCCTTGTGTGGCAAAGGTGGAATATGTTTTTAAGCTGCAGGTACATCATCTTCACATCAGTGCTGCAGCTCAAAAAGTGTTTATTTTGTTGCTGTGTTTCGCCTGATACTGTAAAAAAGCTGAGGTTTGGATTGCTCTAGGGTTTTGTACAAAGACTGTCTCATCTCAAATTGTTGTGTTATTATTATTATGCATTATTAGCATTATTATTTGCATTATGGTAAGGACAGAAAGCCCAGTCAAATCACTGCTCAAGCCCCACTGTGTGCAGCTGGAATGTGCCCCATGGCAGGCTGTGGTCCTGCTCCCCATCCTCAGCAGCCTCTGGGTGTATGAGAAGAGCTCTTGCCCCTAAGGATCAGAGGTGCAGCTTGGTAAAAAGCTGTCAGCTTGGAGGGGATCTAGATTTACTTGTGGTGAAGGGAGAGCTGGGGAAAGACCAGCAGTGACAGGAGTGGGACTCATCAATTCTGGGTTTTTGCTGCTGACATTAAACATTGAAAGAACTTTCAAGCTAGAACTCTTTGGACAGGGGTCAAAGTAGATTTATGAATAATACATAAGGGGAAAAAAAGAAAGGTGGATAAGCAAGAAATAGTATCATTGAATGTGTTCCATAAGGAAGCCCCCATGAAAATAACTGGCTCCTTTTGAAACTGCCCCAAAGCACCCCTGTTTTACAGTGAGTAAGAAGCAGGACCCGGGGGGATTTGAGATACACAAAGCGTGAAAACTGGATAGCAGCCTTTGTTTCCCTGGAGGCAGACCACCAAGGGACAAGCTCAAGTCCTTTGTAAGGTGGCTCCCAGGAATTCACTTTTGACAGATCTCACATGGCGGCCAATTATTCCTCCCCCCTCCTCCTACATTTTCCTCCACCCACGTTTCATCCTCATTGGGAAAGGGAGAGTCCAACAGACCCTTTGCACCCTTTATTTGGGAAGAAAAATGATGCTCAGCCCCTGCTCGCAGGTGGAAGCATTTGCTGATGAACTGATACTTGGCAAAAATTGGTGTTGTATGGAAAAAATCCCCAGCACCTGCTAGCAAAACAAAGTTATTCATAACATACGGCTGGGTGGCTAAATCTTCACTTCCTAGGGACGGCCTGAATTACACTTGCTACACGCTGAGCGGCCTGTCTGCTGTGTGGAATGACATGCAGGCAGCAGGAGGATTTGCAGCTCTGAGAAAGGTTAGGATTTATAGGGCTGTCTCTTGCAAGGGCTTACTCTGCAGAAATGATCATTTTGTCTTCACCTTCTCTTCTGGGGATAAACACATCATGATATAATCATATATATGGAAAAGCAGATCTTCGTGCTCATCGGGGAGCAGGTAGCTCCATGAATATATCTCCTGTTGTAAATCTGTCAGTGTCACTAAGGTTTTTTTTGCCTCCTGCCTAGACTGGAACACAAATCTTTAATTCATTTCTGTATGGCACATGTTCCAAATTCCTATTCTCTATTCTGACTTCTTTTCCTGGCCAGTAAATGGTTAGCCTTTCCTAACTGGGTGAATTACTATGGAGTGCAAGGAAGTTGTCTGGCTAGGGGAAGTGTTGTTCAAACATGCTTTTTTCCATTACTCACTATTAATTTGACAACATGTGAATGATACTGCCTGTGTAATGAGAGGAGAGTTAAAAAATCCATGTCTCTCTAGTCTGTATTTCAGCTTTGCAGGTAGAATGACACCTTCATCTTTAAACTCCTCGATTGGTATCTTCCAAATGCCTAATTAATAATACCCATGAGTTCAGAAGAGTTTTCAATGGTTCTGTGCTATGGAAGATACTTCTTCCAAGAGGGCACTGACCTACATGGACTCTCACCTCCTGGTTGCAGTATTGACAGTGGATCTGTTGACAGTTCTTTTTCTTTCACTGATGCAGCTTGATGCAAGCCTTTCGTAGGTGACAACTACAAACCTACCCCAATGCTTTGCAATCTTCCTTGTATTCTTTTTGCAGCTCCTAATGGCCTGGTCATATAGAAGGTTTTGTGTGGTCAAATTGCTGTTGTGGATAGAAAAGAACACTGAGAAGGGGTTTCATGCCTTGTGTTTTGATGGTTAGACCATGAGAATAAATTAGCTGATGTTGATGTTTTAATGGCAGGAGTTACCTTGAAAGATTAAGGCCACTTCCAAAGAAATCAAGAGCTTCTGTTCTGGAGCACATACATGACTTCTCTATATAGTACTTAGACTTCATGTGCATGTGATGTTACTGTTCTTCTGCTTCCCAAAAATACCTTTACATTTTCAAACACACCGTTTTTGCTGTAAAGCTGCCTAGAGAATTGTGTCAACTCTCTCAAGGAAGCAACAGTAATTCCAAATGGTAGTATTTGTTCATACCATGAGGTCTCCAGTCCTGTCCTGTGTGAAGAGATGTGTTCTTTCCCAGCTTCACCAAGAGAAATGCAAATTAAGATGAAAATATTTCAGTCAAGGTTTCTTGGCCCCCTTTTTTTTTTTCCACCATACACATAGGTGCGTAAATACATCGACTCTCAGAAATTTATCTGAAGTCAAGAAACTTTTTTACTTCTGATACCCCAGAGGACCTATAGCCCAGAGTACCCACATATGAGCTCCACTGGGTTCTTCACCCTTCATTGAAGCTGGAAGTTAAAGCACAAATGAGTTTCTTCTGTCTTCAAAGGACCTGTAAAAAAGTCTTTTATGGTTATTTTGTATTAGCTAGTTACATTGCCTGAATTAATTTGCCTAATGGCCAACTGGAAACATGCTCTCAGAGTGTAACTGGGCTTGGAGGCAAAGTAGGGAGAGAGGAGGAGGCACTTTTGTTATCCCTTCTGTCGCCTACTAAAAGCTTATTCCTCCTGTTTGCTGAAGAAATTTGCCTGCTATATTCCTTATATCTATAAAAGACCTTTTGGCTCTTGTTTACCCAAGAGATATATGCACTGTTTTCTTTCCTGAGTATTTTATGATGTGGAGGTCTTTGGAATTAGAAAAATTAGCCTAGGGAGAAGGAGTCAAACCAGGGAACAGATAGCACTTCTTTCATATCTACACACTGAGTTAGAACCACATTTTTGGTGTGCAGGAATCCTGGAAGTTCGTGGGACTTCAGCCTTCCTTCTCTGTCTGGTGAGGTGTTATGTTTGGATGCAGCCCAGACTGGAGGTTGCCAGAGCCAAGATGAGATAAGGGAATGATGATCATACCTCTCTCAATTCCTCTAAGGAGTACCAGCCACCTACAGGTCCTTGCAGCTATTCTGCAAGATTTGGTTCATATAGTTAGCCAGCTTTGTTCAAGGAGCAAAGGAAAATGACACAAATGATTAATTGAATTTAAAATCATAGAGCTCTCCATGATATTCAAATTTATTTTAAAGAGTATTAAAATCAAGACACACTGTTCTATTTTTCCATTTTTTCCTTCCCACTTCAAGGCCAGAGAATTTTATGAGTGGTAGAGTGGGAAGATTCTGGACTCCTATGTTGTGTTTTTGTTCACTTTGTTGGGTAGTTAGATGGGATTTGTTTACTTTAAGTCTCTGCTATTGTAGAGCAATTTTCTTTTCTCAGAAAGCTTTTACCTTTTTCCTTTTTCCCTGTTCCCTTTTTATTTAATTTCCTTTGTGTTTTTCCCCTTTTTTTTCCCCCTTCATACTAACCATGCTGAGCAGTACTAGGGAATTTTTATTTTAGTAGCTCCTGCCCAAACATTTTAAAATCAAGCAAAAATAGTCACAACCTTTCTCTTCACTTTAAACATAACATTTTTTGACAAGAAGTGCCTTTAAAGAAATGCCTCCTAATTTACTGCCGGTTGCTTTGTACTTTGTTTCTGTAACCTATCTCGTTACATTTCCTGTGTGTTAAGTATGTATGTGTTATGAACTCTTAAAAACAAATATCCCAGAAGAAAGGAATTCAGTAAATGAATAAAACATTCTTGGGTTGCCCAAGTGGCAGCTTAATAGCTCATCCATTGGGACTTTCATATAATATAATAGTGATAGCCATATAAATATATGGATAGATGAATAACTTCAATGGGGAGCTTGTTACAACTCTGCATACCACATTTGAGATGAAATCAAACCCTGAAAGTGCTGCCTGATGTGAAAGTCCAGTTTTTCTAGTGCCAACCATTAAATTCTACCTAAAAATGCATAATCTGTGTCTGTGTATACATATGTACACATAGCTAAAATGTGCTTTCAATAGCACACATATACATCTGCTGCTTCTAGGTGGAATTCAGTGTTTCAGGACTGGTATTGATTGCACTGAACCTCTAAAACTTGGTGGACTATTGGCATGACTGAGCTTGCAGCAGTGTGTTTGAGATAAGGTCTTAGCCCCAGCTTTCTTTAAAAATTATAAGATAAATGGAATAGGAGTGTAAGGTTGTTGTGTTTTATTACCTAGGATATACACAACTTTTTCATTTCCCCTAATTGCAGAGATTTGTGAGTATCTCTTTTGATGCCTGTCTGCCGCAGCAGTCTGTGACATTGGGTAGGGCTGAAAGTAAAGTTTCAAATAGTTTGGTTTTTTTTTTAACAATTATATTCTCAGGGAAACTGATTTCCAGTTATGCTGGACTTGCAAACGTGTTGTTGATGGCCCTGAAAGGTAGAGAGAAACCTGCTCATGCTGAACTATGGCATGGACAGGAGAAACTAAACCACCAAATGAGACAAATAGGATAAGACAATTCATTTCCTTACTTCAGAGAATTTGGAAAATGAATTTCTAGGAAGTTGCTGAACTGTGGTGAAAGAAGTCTAGATGCTCATATGAAATGTAACATCAGTGTCTTTTGTAAGCCAGCAAAAATTCTCTCTCTTAGCAGGGGGAGAGGGTATTGTGGTGTAGACAAAGGATGCTGAAGTGCTCTTCATGAAAGGCAGCAATGCAGTGATTGTCTGTTGATTGTTTTAATAATACACATCACAGAAAAGCTCCAACCCTTTATTTTCCCATGAGAGCTGTCTCGTTAGAATTTCCCATTTTCATTGGCTGAATTTCCTCAGCAGTTTATTGTATGTTGTGTAAATACATATATATATATATAAATACAACTAGCATCATCTCCCACACTAGTCTGAGGCAACAGCTTTTAGTTTCAGTACTCAAAAGTGGTCCCATAAAGCCCCATGAAATAAGGGACTTTGATATTTTCATACTGGTGGATTAAATTGATGAATGCTTGTTGTGCTGAAGAAGAAGATGCCACTGCTGGTCTTTCAGCTGTATAAAATGGTAACAACAATAAAATAATCTTGCCTATATGAAATAGACAAATTCCATCCTGGGACTTCTGGAAGTCAACCTGTTCCCTCATGTACCCTAAGCATTTTGGAGAATTGTGCTTATTTCATGTATGAACTGTATGGAACAAGATGTTGATCATAGGACTCACATGCTATGTGCATAGGAATTGAGTGGGCATATTCAGAAAAGGAACTGCCACAAATGAAATGCGCTGGCTACTGGGGGGAATGCAGGTCCAGAAGGTGATAATAATCTTACATTTTTATTCTCTTTTTAACAAGTTTTTTTTTTTTTTTTTTTTTAATAATTGAAAAGAAAATAAGAAGGAAACAGAGGCAGGGGGAGAACTGCATGTGAAAATAAGTGATTGCAAGATGAGTGCTTTGACAAACACTTGGGAGAATTGACCAAATTGATCAGCATGTTAAACAATGGGATATAGACTGTGGGATCAGGAAGTGAAGTGTTGTGTGTGGACATTGCAACATCAGTATGATAAATTGTTTGTTGTTAGTACTGAAACTGCAGTAGTTCCTCCGTTACATTGGAGGTGACAAATAATATGAATTCATATTCCAAAACTTGCATGCAATTTATAAATCCCCTTGGTGAAGCTGAAATCTTGTTGGAAGTTTAAATTAACCTGTGTCATTGACAATATTTCCTATCCTTTTCCTCCTTGTGTTCTACCTTGGAGAAAACTACATTTTCAAGTAGCTTTTAAATGACAATAATATCAACCTGTGTGTGCAGGGGGTCTTTCAATCCTTGCCTTTTGAAATCGATTTTTATGATTTTCACTAGTAGCAGTGCATGTACTTTGTAACAAAGATACTTATTCCCATTGCCTTATGATAGCACCTGCCTAGTTTCCTCAGGCTCCTTTCCTCTGCTTTCAAGGACGAAGCGATAGATAAGCAGGACTTGGCTCCCACCTTCTGCAGTAGCCTCCAGCAACCTTCAGCCAGTGCCTCCACTTACTCTGTCTCTGCTTAACCTCACAATTTAGATTCTTGAGGTGAGGCACTGGGCCTTTTCTGAAGGTATTTGTATTTAAAGTAATGACTGCATAATGACCTTCTTATTCTACTTGTTCTTGATGGCTCAAATTTCATCATTCTTAACTGATCATAAAAAAAAAGTAGCATTTGACTGTGACAGTAATACATACGTATGAAAATCCTGTCTCTCTTCCGAATGTTGGGACTGAAAATGAATTTTCCAATATGCTCTGAAAAGAAACAAGTTTAGGCTTTGTTTGAGCTGTGGTAAATAAGAAAAAATAATTTCTGTATGTGGTTCATCATTTGATATAAATTTATACAAATACGCATAGTGGTTTTTAATTTTTTTTTCTATGATTATTATTCTGGACTGTATGCATGTGTAAATGGATGTGGTAGGGTCTTTTAAAAATGTGTGCATACATACATGTATGTAGTTATATATAAATGTGTGTGTGTGGACTTGCATATATACTACTCAGACAGATGTGAAAATACCCAGAGCTGGTGTGATTATATGTCTGTGTGTGTATAGTGTTCTCTCTTTCTGTTTTGTTAAAGATGTGGTGAATTGATATTACATAGATTTTACTTTCAATTAGAAATTTAGTAAGTAATTTTGACATGCCACTTCACAGTGCAGTTTTTGTTGAATCTCTTGTTCAACTATTTCCTGTGTTTCCTCTCTGTCACAGGGTGAAAGAATGATGTGATGGACGTGAATATGGGCCGCTGGTCAGGCTCACGGCTACCTCCGTCATGCCTTGCCCTTGTGATTGTCAAGTTCCTGGCCTTGGTTTGCCAGGTGGCTCAGGGGACTGCCCCGCCTGGCTTTCACTTCACACATTCCACTTACAATGCCACAGTGTACGAGAATTCTGCAGCCAGGACCTATGTCAACAGTCAGACGAGGATGGGCATTACCATGGCTGACCTTTCCTGGGATATCAAGTACAAAATAGTGTCTGGTGATGATGAGGGCTTTTTTAAAGCAGAGGAAGTCATCATTGCTGACTTCTGCTTCCTCAGAATAAGGACTAAAGGTGGGAATTCTGCGATATTGAACAGAGAAATCCAGGACAACTATTTATTGATGGTAAAAGGGTCTGTCAGGGGAGAGGACTTGGAAACATGGACAAAAGTGAACATCCAGGTTTTGGATATGAATGACCTAAGACCTTTGTTTTCACCAACCACGTACTCTGTCACAATAGCAGAAAGCACTCCCTTAAGGACTAGCATTGCACAGGTGACCGCAACAGATGCGGATATTGGGTCCAACGGTGAATTTTATTATTACTTTAAAGGTAAAGTTGATCTCTTCTCAGTTCATCCTACGAGTGGTGTTATCTCCTTAAGTGGCCGGTTAAATTATGATGAGAAAAACAGATACGACCTTGAGATTCTGGCAGTGGACCGTGGGATGAAGCTGTATGGAAACAATGGTGTAAGCAGCACTGCCAAGCTTTATGTTCACATTGAACGTATAAACGAACATGCCCCAACAATAAGTGTAGTAACCCACATTCCCTCCCCATCAGACAAGGAACCTACCTATGCAGTTGTTAATGTTGATGACCTAGATGAAGGAGCCAATGGAGAAATTGATTCTGTTTCTATTGTTGCTGGAGATCCTCTAGAGCAATTCTTTCTGACTAAAGAAGGGAAATGGATGAATGAGTACAAAATCAAGGAAAGAAAGCCTATTGACTGGGACAGCTTCCCTTATGGTTACAACCTCACTCTCCAAGCTAAGGACAAAGGATCTCCTCAGAAATTTTCTGCGGTCAAACTGGTCCACATTGCTAGTCCCAAGAAAGAAAGTATCCCCCTGAAGTTTGAAAAGGAAGCATATGATATTTACATCAGTGAATTTTCACCTCCTGGTGTGGTGGTTGCAGTAGTTAAGCTGATGCCTGAGCCACAGGGTGTGGAATACAGACTATCTCCAAGTGAGGACGCTGAGTATTTTAAGATCAATCCCAACACAGGCCTTATTACTACTGCTCGTCCTTTGAGAATCATTGAGAAGGACCTCTATGAATTAGAAGTATATGCAAACAAAGGTGGTGATTTAAAAGCCCAGGTTACTGTCAGGTTAGAGGATGCCAACGATCACACTCCAGAGTTCCAGCAGCTCTCCTACAGCTCATTTGTCAATGAAAGTGTCCCAGTGGGGTCCAGCGTTTTGGCAGTGTCAGCAGTTGATGAAGACAGGGGAGAGAATGGATACATCACCTACAGTATTGCCAGTCTGAACTCACTGCCATTTACGATAAACCAGTTTACAGGTGTCATCAGCACATCTGAAGAACTGGATTTTGAGTCCTCACCAGAAAGTTACAGGTTCATTGTGAGAGCATCCGACTGGGGTTCTCCCTACCGCCACGAGAGTGAGGTGAATGTCACCATATACATTGGCAATGTCAATGACAACAAGCCCCTCTTTGAAAAAGTGGCCTGTCAGGGAGTGATTTCATCTGATTTTCCTGTTGGTGGTCACATCACTGCTGTTTCTGCAATAGACATAGATGAGTTAGAGCTTGTGAAGTACAAAATAATCTCTGGAAATGAACTTGGCCTTTTTTATTTAAGTCCAGACTCTGGTGTCCTGCAGCTTAAAAAATCTCTTGTTAACTCTGGCATAAAGAATAGCAATTTTGGCCTTAAGATAACGGCAACTGATGGAGAGAACTTTGCTGATGCTATGTTTGTTAATATTTCAGTAGTTCATGGGAAAGTGTCTTCAAAGACCTTTAGCTGTAGAGAAACTAGAGTTGCTCAGAAGCTAGCAGAAAAATTGCTCAAAAAGGCAAAAGCAAATGTGAAGCTGAATTTGGACGATGGTTTTCTTGATTTTTATTCGGTCAACAGGCAAGCACCTCATTTTGATAAATCCTTTCCTACTGACGTGAAGGTTTCAGAAGATCTGCCGGTTGGTGCCACCATCCTGAGGATAAAAGCCTATGATGCTGACTCAGGCTTTAATGGAAGAGTGCTTTATACAATTTCTGATGGTAATGTAGATAGTTGTTTCAACATTGACATGGAGATGGGGATACTTAGTGTTCTCATGCCCTTGGACCGTGAAAAAACGGAGCTCTATCTCCTTAATATTACAATTTATGATTTAGGTAATCCACAGAAATCGGCATGGAGACTGCTGACTGTCACTGTGGAGGATGCAAATGATAACAAGCCTGTTTTTCTACAGGACAGTTATTCGGTTAATATTTTAGAAAGTACAAGTCTTGGTACAGAGATTATCCAGGTAGAAGCCAGAGATAAAGACTTAGGATCTAATGGTGAAGTGACTTACTCAGTACTGACAGACACCCATCAATTTGCTATCAACAGTTCCACAGGAGTGGTGTATGTTTCAGATCAACTAGACCGGGAAGCAAAAGCAAACTACACCCTGAAGATTGAGGCTCGGGACAGAGCAGAGAGTGGCCATCAGCAGTTTTCCGTTGTGCCTCTGAAGGTTTTTTTGGATGACGTTAACGATTGCTCTCCAGCCTTTATCCCATCCAGCTACAACGTGAAGGTCCTTGAGGACCTGCCAGTTGGCACTGTCATAGCTTGGTTGGAAACTCACGATCCAGACCTGGGCCTGGGAGGCCAAGTGCGCTACTCGCTGGTGAACGATTACAACGGGCGCTTTGAGATCGACAAGGCCAGCGGCGCCATCCGCCTCAACAAGGAGCTCGACTACGAGAAGCAGCAGTTCTACAACCTGACCGTGCGTGCCAAGGACAAGGGGCGCCCGGTTTCTCTCTCTTCTCTTTCTTTTGTGGAAGTTGAAGTGGTGGATGTCAACGAAAATCTTTATACCCCTTATTTTCCTGACTTTGCTGTCATTGGATCTGTAAAGGAAAACTCCCGCATTGGTACAAGTGTTTTGCAAGTTGTTGCTCGAGATGAGGACTCTGGAAGAGATGGGGAGATCCAGTATTCCATCAGGGATGGCAGTGGACTGGGGAGATTCAGCATCGATGAAGAAACTGGTGAGTTTTGTTTCTAATTTCCCCTTCATAAAGGTATTTTTCAAAAGCAAAGCTGAGGCATAATTGTTTTCTACCCTTAATGAGAAATTCAGTTCTTCTTAACAGGCAAGATAAAATTATAAGTAAGGATTTTCCAGGCACAGCAAGGACATGATTTAATTACCTGGTTACATTCATCACTCTGTGGATGTGAAATTGTACACATTTCTTTTCAGCAGCTATGTGAGGGCTCCATTTAGAAGGCAGTGATAGTTACAGAATGACTCGCTTACAGTCACTGCATTATCTGTTGATCACTGTAAATTACTCAGGCCCCTCCACAACATCACAGTACTCATGACTTTAGATCCTGTGTTAAACCCAATGAAATAAGGGGCATGAAAGAAAGATTATTTTGTCCTAAAACCTATTTTTGGCCTTGTTCTTGTTGCTGGGAGTAATTTTTCATGGAAGTTATTCTGGAATGACACACCATCCTCTGTAATACTCTTTGTTGTATTTACCAGTGTTGGTGTGCTTACGTAAAAGGTAAAAATCCAGGGAAATGTTCATAGCTGTAAATGACCTGCGCTAGTTTTCCTTTGGTGCCAGTAGCATTATAAATATTGATGTTAGAAAGCATTGTTAATATAGGGAAGCTTCTTCAGATGCTGAACTTTATTACCATACCACCCTATTGGAAAATGTTCAAAATACTAAATATAAAAGTGTGTTTAGTAAAACACTTAAAAACGGGCTGTTTAAATGTCTGATGGTTGTTGGAAGTAATGGTGCAGCTGTGCACCACTAGAAGTAGTGAGGAAATTAGAAAATATTAGTCAACAGTTTCAGAAATTATATTAAATATGTTAGGGCTGTGGGTTTACTGTGGTTTGTATGTCTTCTTCTGAAGCTTTTAATTGAGAATGTGGTATTAAACATAAGATTAAAATGTATGTTTTGGCAGATTCAAAGTGTTTAATCAAATGTCAACTTTCTAAACTGAACATTATGAAAAACAGACGACATCACAAGTGCTGTGACTCTCATAGTATAAGCAGAGAAAAATATTTTTATTCTATTTTTGCTACAGCCTTGCTGCTGCAGCTGTACACAGATGATTGCAGTCAAAACCTTACGTCCAGAAACATCAGACTTGAGTGTCAGAAGTCAAGAGGGCAACTAGTGTAATTTCCAGGAATGTTAGAAACTTACATATCCTACAGTGCTGATAGTAGCAGAAGGCATTCAGGCAACATTATTTAGACATTTGGACATGTGTTTAAATATTAAGCTCATGCATTTTAAAATGTCATCCTGCCTATTTATTGAGTTGTATCAACTTAATCTCAATGGGCTCTTTATAAAGTAGGGGGAGGTTGGTGCCAATGCTGCACTATTGATACAGAAATCTCAGCATTCGAGATTTATTGAACTTAAAGGAGCTGGTATGGAAAGTAACTCACTGCGTGTCACTCATAAATAAAAATAAGCACTTTTTTACCCTGTGCCTACCCTAGTAGAGGTGATGGCTTAGAATAAGTTAGGTCCCTTGTTCGGTAAAGCATAAATCATGTTTTAATCGGAATGGAAATTGTACTCAGTGTTCCAAATATACTTTCTTTCTAAAATCGAAATATATTTTGTGGAGGCAAAAACGCCCCAAATCTCCCAAGATGCAAAGATTTTTCTGCCTTTCACTCTTTCATAAGTGTTATGTGAAAATGAGCCAACTTGTGCCATTTCACTTAATCATTCCAGAAGATAATCCAGAAGATAATATAGCAGATCAAGAGGTTTTGGATTCTTGTTTCTGATTTCCCCAAATGTTCAATGCCGTGTAAGCCTTATTGAAAGCAATTTGGAGAACACTTTGGGTGCTGAGCTGCAGCCAGGGTGATGTGGAGGGCAGGGCTTCAGGGTTACTCCAGGTCATGCTGTTGTAAGCTGAATGCAGGATTTGACCTTCTGTGTCAAATAAAATGCAACATTAATACTCTGCTATTGAACTGGTGGCAACTTAAATGCTGCTGAATGATGAATCAGCTTTCTAGCTGTAGAAAAGGGCTTAAGTCACATATTGAATTAATTTATATAGAGATAGCTGTTTATTTACTTTAGTGTAGTTCATTTGTCACTTTTAAACTGACCAACTCTATTGGCTTATGTACCGATTCTCCTGAAATTTGTGAAGGTAAGCAGGAGTGTGAAGTACAACAAATCAATATTTTTGGCTGCTGCCTTAATGAAAAGATGACTGCAGCATCCATTATAATCATTAGGATATAAACTGGGCCAAATTCATCCTGATATATGAGCAGGCTGGACTACAAGCAAGTCCGTGCTTTCAGCAAAATTCTGCTCAAATGCATTGTTTTTATTTTTCTGAAATACTACATCATGTTAGTGGTGTTTCCCTGTGTGTTGAGTGAGATGTGCTTTTGCTTCCTGAGGCACATGGATACTGAGGAGTTGAAATGAGGAGAAGCAGGCCTTCATGATGGATGCACACTGCACCATGCAGCTGTGCATTTGTTCTCATGGTGTCTCATCCACTACAGATGTAAATAAGTGCACAATGGTGCATCTGGAAAAAACGAGGCTCTGGGGAGATCTTCTCACTCTCCACAACTGCCTGAAAGGAGCTTGTAGTGAGGCGGGGTCAGTCTGTTCTCCAAGTAACAAGTGTCAGGACAAGAAGAAATGGCCAGGAGAGGTTTAGATTGGCTGTTAGGGAAAATTTATTCATTGAAAGAGTTGTGAGCCATTGGAACAGGCTGCCCAGGAATGTGGTGGAAATCACTGTTTCTGAAAGTGCTCGAAAAACGTGTGGATGTTGTACTCATGGCTATGGCTTAGTGATCAGCTTTGCAGTGCTGGGTTAATGGCTGGACTCAGTGATCTTTCAGTTGAGAGTTAAATGATTCTATGATCTATCTCCAGCAGGCTTGATCTAGTTTTTGGCTTTTCACAAGAGGCTTTTCTCCATTCAGGTCAGAACAGTGGATTGCAGTCAGGGAGCTTGGGAGTCTTCTCTGTATTGGTCCTTGCGGATCCTTCTGCACAGTGTAAATGTGCAAATCTGGGTGCTGTTGTAGCTTGGTATTAAACAGTTGTACCATGGGGGTGAGCCTGCAAGTCCCTTCCTGTAGTGCTGCTCTTTGCCTCATGTCTTATAGAATTGGTAGATTGAAGAGTATTGTTGTTGCAGCATTCACTGCTAAATATGCCAGCTCATACACAGTGGTAACCAGAAGCATAGCAAGTATTTGCCAGATAGAAGTGTGAATCACTTCCAGATTTGCTTTAGTGGATTTACTTTCCATTTCCAGGAGTCAGAGCCAATACAAATCTGTAAATAAATAGAAAGTCTCCTGAAGTAGATTGCTGCAGCTCCTGACCTTTCAACTCCATCTGTGGTTTCCCACTACCTTAGACAGAAAATGAAATTTCTCATGGGTTTAGAAGTCAGTCATGATTTATAACTAAAAAATCTGGTTTCAGACTTTTCTAGAGGTTAAAAAAATGGAGGAACTTTTTTTTATTTATTGACTGTTGATATAAATGTCAGAAACATGCCATTTAAAAACCTTGCGCTGAGGAACATGTAATGTGATCCTTCTGTCTCCTGTTAAAAACTGCCTTTTTTTTCTTTTTCCCGTCATGTTCATTTTTTTGGGATCCAGATATTTAATCTGTTATAAAATATGGTTGTCTACAATGAAAACTAGTCACTGCAAGCTTCTTCAAGTCAACAGAAGGAAACAAGTCACTGAGAAACATGATTCATTTCACCCTAACATAAAAATATGAAATAAGTTGGTTGAATCATGCTCTAAAAATGTGTGAAGGTCCTTGTGAGAGTAGCTCAGGTAGACGTCTACACTGAGTGTCTTGCTTTGGTCAGATGTAGCCCATCCCTGTTAACTGTCAACAAGAGGATTTACTGTCAGCCTCACTACTAGGTAATTTGTTATGACTCCTCTCTACCAAATTCATGGTCTTAATCTAGTTCCTGGGAATTATCTTTCATTCAGAAACCCACACATATGTGCTTGTCTAGAAAAAAAAATTGGAAGAAAAAAATTTAATTGTGTAGATATGAGAGTAATGTAAATAATAGTTTATAATAATTTTCTGACAACACAGTGTTAAAGCATCCGACCCTCTTTTCTAGCTACAGAAAATTGATCAATCTCTTATATTTGGGTCTTGCAGAAGTGACTAGTAACCTTCTCCTTGTGCAACTCTCATGCTAAAGAGAAGCTGGAACCATTTTCTCATCTTTAGTACTCCTTCCTGCCTGGTGTGCATCTCCACTCTCTTTGCCAGTCTGCTAATTGCAGTTTCTTAAAAGAAAGTTCTGAAAAATGCACTCTTGTATCTCCATTTTGTTGTGACACAAATGGGCAGAGATGTGGTAAAAAAATTTGTGAGATGAGAGTATGCTCTGAGTTTCCATCACAGTTTGCTCTGTTAGTTATGACTACTCTTGTGGAAATGGTCTCTGTCAGAGGTCCTGCACTGCCTTATTAAAAACCTGGATTTTATTAGCTTGGTATGTACACCCTCATAGTGCTGGTACCAGAGCAAAATGGTGTATTTGGGTTGTTTCAGGAGTTGGTTGTGGGTCCAACAAATGCATAAGGGTTAATGATATCACCCACCTTGGGAGACTGAATACCATCTGTCAGAACCTCCTTTCTGGTTGCAGTGGTGATCTGAACAACTAGTGGGAGTTCCTGACTTCTTGAAAGGTTGAATTAGATGAGATCAGGCCTAAGTGCTGGAATCCTCCTTCTTTTTTGATGATTTGTAGTTCAGCTAAACTGCATTTTTACTCCAGCTCCACTTTTTAGTCTGGCATCTGCTTCTACATGTTAATGTAACAGCCTGGCACACCAAGAGTTTCTGTATTTCCCCTTCACTACCCATGGACATATTGGTAATAGAAAATGATCAAAGTGAGTCCTAGAGGAGCAGAGAGATGGGACAAAATCAGCAGCTTCTGTAGGGTTTGTCAGAGTTGGTGGAGCAACATCCTGACATGTAAGGAATTGCTAACTTCACTGCACAGGTGGAGAAACCAAATCAAAAAAGTTTTTTACTTCTTCTCAGGAAAGCATAGAAACATCTTAAGTCCCACTGAAATTGAGCACAAAGATAAAACAGTGGTGTTAATTAAATACTTATGGGATCTTCAATGTTCTTGCAAAGCTCGTGAGCGTGGACTTAAAGAATGCCTTCAGAGAATGCTTTCTTTATTTCCTAGGGTTGTTCAGGAACCTGAGTCCTCTACCTTCATTAGAACTTTAAATTTAGGCGTTTGCTGACATGAATTTCTAACCCTGTAGAGGAGCTCTGATAAGAATGCAATCTGTAAATGACTGTTAACTTAATATCTTTAGGTGTTTCAGCCCTGAAATCCGTGTTAACGAGCCAGTCCTGTCTTTCACAATGTTGAAAGCTTAAAGGTACTGTTAAATGGAGGTAGAGTTCAGATTATTATGGACTCCATGGGTTTATTTATGGTGCTAAGGATAATGGTCTGATCTTTTATTTGGATACCTCAAAAGTGATAGAAATTCCTAACAAACTGTGGCTAGAGAAGGCAGTTGGTGCTGGAAAGCCCTTGTCATGGCTTCAAAGGACTCATAATGGAAACTAGAAACACCAGATGATATAGTTTACAATACACCAGACCTACCTGCACTGTTCTATTTATTTGGCAGAAAGAAATGAATTTTCTACTTCAGACTCCTTGCATCTTCTTGCTGTCTCTTAAAATAGTTTTCAGTTATTTTGTATGCAGGTTGAAGGATATTTTCATTTACTACAATTTGAGTGGTTTGATAAATATTTATGTGGGACCATTTCTGGTGTTTCCCCGAAACAAAGTCAAGTAAAATGAAAATCATTTGTGATACATGTTTTTCTCCCTCTCAGTTGTTTAATTTTATGGAGGCGTGTAGGAGCTAGTGGGTGGATCTGGGTGGACTCACTGGCAGAATTTAATTCACTGTAGAGTTTGGAGACACTAGTATTACAGATGTTATTCATCTTCCTGGCGAGTGGAGGCAAATTTCATTACCCAGAGACAGTATTTTGGAACCTCTTCATTATCCCAGGCTTCTAAACACAGTTTTCAAGGTAACTTGAGGCCGTACCACAGCAAAAGTGCCAGTAGGTGCTGGGAGGTGGCTTGGGAAAAGAGCTGCTCACAGAGCAGACATATGGGGCAGGCACTCGTGACAAGATCATCAGCCCTCAGCCTGTCCGTGGTGTCTCTGCTCTTTGGTGAGGAGTGTGTCAGATGGATCACAGAGCACAGCCCTGGCCAAAATCTGGTCTGTCAGCCTGTATCTGTGTCAGAGATTCCTGAGAGCAGCTATTTCTGAGCCTGTGGTACTGTGTTATTACTGTTCTGTGGGTTATCTCTGGCAGCTTTTAACAGTGGAAGTGTTCCTTCATATAAAATTTTTGCTTTTAGGACAAAAATCACTAACACTTTTCTTTTTCTTTAAAATTAGTTGTGGTAGAAAACCAATAATTTTTATACAGATTCTGTGTCTGTGTGTTTATAATTTCCCCATCATTTAATTAGTAAGGAACAAGGCTTGTCTTAGTTTCGCTGGAGCAAATTTTTTCTAACTTTTTTTACGTATATGAACCTTAAAACAATGCATCAGCCTATGAAAATATTTATTTTAAAAGGCTCTGAGTATGATTCTGACATACTTTCAAAGTTTCCAAAGTGAGGCCAGTCATTCAGAATTGTTTTATTCAAGCTGTTCAGCTCTCTAGGCTTTATACCCCATAAAACAGTTCACAACATACAATTTTTATAGCTAGCTGTAATTTGCATGCTTTCCCTTCTTTGGCAAATGTTTGGAGAATATCTTTATAATTCAGGATGCTCCTGGTGATAGGACATTTTTGTCTCAATCTCCGAGTAGTTTATTTATTAATAAAGAAATGTGTAGTCTGTATTTCCTCATGTCACCTTTATTACCCTTGAGAGATATTTCCAAGAGCATTTTGTATTATATCTTTTGTTAGTGTACAATCCCAGAAGTGACCTCTACATTAGCTCACGCATCATCATCCATTAAATTATACCCAGGTGCTCCTGCAGAAAGCTGATCTCCAAGGTGCCAGCAAAGGGACCAAGCCACACGGTAGTGGGTTTGATGGTGTTAGAGGGAAATTGACTTTCAGTGTCTGGTGTTCACTCTGAGCACACGAGCACCAGCTTTATCCTGGCATCACTTCAGACCATGATAGTTCAGAGGAAACTGGAGAAAAATCCACTTTAGCTGTTCCAAAGCACCAGTGGAAGCCAAGGGCCCTGAGAAGCCATGTCATTCACACAGAAATGGGAGCTTATGAGCATATGGAGGGCAATATCCTCTTCCAGGAGTATGCAGAGGAGGATGTTTGGACAATGTCTAAGATTACATGGGGCCATTTTGTTGCACTGCCTAATCCTTTTCTGTAACAAGAGAAATCTCCGCTGGCCAATAAAACTGAGGACATGTTTTGCTGTCTGACCTTGCAGCAGGTTGTGTGGCTTTTTAGGGAGCAGTGGCACTGGACAGAGTTAATCAGGAATTTGTAGAGCTGGTTTGGAGTGATAACACTGAGCTGATCACGTATCTCTTCCCCTGCTTTAATATGTAGGTAGGTAGGCTCAAGGATTTACCTTGGAAGCTGGATTAAAGGGTACTTTTTATAAAGCTGTTTGCAGTTCAAGGACTACAAGTAATGGTTAATCAGTCAGTTGCTTGGAAAGCTTTTCCAAGCTTTCATTGCTCTCATTGCTAAAAATTGTATCATATTATAAGGCTGTTTGACTAATTTCAGTGTTCAAGTCTTGGAACTTGTTAGGTGTTTGCCAACAAGGTAAAAATAAAATAAAATTAAAAAGCCCTTCCACTCTGAGATCTCATTGAATTAGCATATACATGTTTACCTGAAAATAGATGTTTGGAGATGAGCTTCTGTGGCTTGTGGAACAGATTATTTCAATCTGTAGTCTGCTGTTTAATGTAAACATCTTTATTGCATTTTATACACTTATGGTGTCTTATTAGCATTGAAGTGTTGCCAGTAAGAAATAACTGAGAGAAAACCCGAATGCACGTGGGGAGGGGGTTTCCATTGCAGTTGTTTTGCATTAGGTGTTTGCACTTGTACATCTCTGTGTATCTCAGAGTGAAGCTGTCTGCTGGCATTGACCTGGTCATTTTGTCCGCGGTGAACAATAGGGGTGGGTCCCTTCAGCTGTGGCAAGCAGTTTGTCCCAAGTGTTGCTGCAGTGTTCCATCAGAGCGGGAAGCGTGTGAAGGAGCAGGACTGTGCTTTGTCTCCTCCGTGCCGAGAGCTGTGGTACGCGCCAGTGCATCCCACCTAAATGGCTGGGAGTATCAGGACATGCTGTGGCACCTACCCACCCCTCTGCTGAGATAAATATGTGACCTTTTTGCTCTTAGGTGTCTCAGCTTTGCAGCTGTTACCCACTGGGGACAGCCTGGTTGCTGCAACCCTCCTTGACAGGGAGGCAGCCTAAAGCTACTTCTCTTAGGAAATGTTTTTCAATTACTTTGATGACAGTCTTGGAGTTGAGCAAATTGGGCTCACTGTACATGAGCAACAATTCTTCAAGGTGATGGACCAGAAAGGTGAGAGTAATCTCATTGTGTGTAGTTTCAACAGCTCTCTGCTTCCACTGTGATGGCAAGGTCTGCCTATCTTTCACAGCTGAAGCTTTTGGTTTTTCAGTTTTGCTAAAATATGCATAGCAAATGAATTTCTGATTTTAGATCTTGGCAGCCCATAATGAATTATTTGCATCCTTATTTTGGAATTTTTCATCTTCATTTGAAAATTTTACTGAGAATTTGTGTTCTGGAAATGTAACCTTATGCATATATCATTAAAAATGGCTTTGCTTCAGTGGTTCATTCTATAGGGTAAAGATTTGGCAAAAAGAAGGAAACAAACTGATACTGTGAATCAGTTAATTTTTTTTTTTGCCCAAAAACTTTATTTTTGCAAGAGAATAAGTATGGGATTTAATTAAATTTGCCAGAATACTTCACAGTCCCAGAACACCTTTCATCTAAAGTACAAAAATTATTTTCCACATTTTAATGAAGGAAGCTCTTTGATGTACAGTGCCTATGTAGTTTCCGTTTTACTGAAAGGTGTAGATAAGTTAATAATTTGAGATTTTTTTTTTGGGAGTGGGGGAATGACAATGCACAAATTCATTAAAAGCCATGGGAACCTCAGGTGTTTGGCACCTCTGTGATGAAGCTGTACTTAGCTACAGCAAATAGGGGTGGATGGGACAGATTCTTCTGCATCCCAGCATGTTGTTCCATGTGAGTCCATGCTTCTTACGCTTTACACAATCTTGGGGCTGGTTTTAAAAGGGATGGATTTTACCAACCTTTTTAAAAAGGGTTGGGTTTCTTTTTGAGATAGTTTGTAAGGATGAACTGGTTTGCTTTGCTTTGCTCTACTTCCACTGGATATGTTAGTTTGTTTTGTTTTTTTACTGTGCAATAATTCTCACTGAACAGTAACCCTTTGATGATGGCAGGTTGTAGTGTAAGCCATTGTCAATGATGAATGCAACTTCCTCTGGGGTGATAACCTTCTGTTTTGCTGTGGGGGAAGGAGCAGGGAGTAGCCACAAGTACCAGCAGTGAAGGTCAATGCAGGAATGACCAGAGTCCCTGGGCTGCCCACAGGGCTGGCAGCTGAATATCAGCCTCAGCTGGCCTTTGGGGCTGATTCTTCTGGGTGGCTCTGAGTGGCTGTGGGGGCCTTCCCAGTGTGGGGCAGACTTCCCAGTATGGAGCAGCCTCCCTCACTTTACCCTCTCAGTGCAGCACTGCCCTTCAGAGACACTTGCCTCATTCTTCTCTTTGAGGAAATCCTGAAAACGGCAGATTGAGCCCCTGTGAGCTCAATACAGCTCCATTGGAAACAGCTTCCATTGGAAACATAACAAACATTTAATGTGCTATTTTCACTCCCACAGTAGCAGGATAGGGCAGTCTGTTCTGTGCCTTCTGTACCTCAAATTAGTGGTGTGTCTTCGTCTCCACGAGGAGCAGTTGCACCCAGCCATTTGTTAATGAGATGAGATGCTTTTTGTGAGTGTGTGGCTCCTCTGCAACCCAGTGTGGGTCTGCCTTTAATGAGGCATCTTCCCTTTTGGAACATTCAGTGTGGGCAGTAGTTCAGTGTGGGCAGCAAGCTGCTTCTGAGGTATGCAGTGTCATGCTGGAGACAAGCAAAATAATCAAAAAAGGAAGATTGTGCCCATAGTGACATTGGTAAAGGGGATGGGAGCTGTTTATGAGACAGGGCCAGGACTGGCGTTTAGCTGTGCTGGCTAAAGGGTAAATAGCAAAATCTGTTTCATGAATGTGACTTAGTGAATTTATAACTGCTGATTCTAAAGTTTGTCCCTCAATCAGTTAATTGTCAAAACTTATAGCAGCTTCTCTCTAAAAGTGAAGGTAATACCTAAATATTGTTGGAATTTTCTCAGCTGTCAAGATTGAATTTGTTGATGGTGGAAATGGAAGAAGCCATTTAACTGTTGGATGTTGCTGGCTGTAGCCATTGCTGGATTGCAAAGTGCTCTACTCCTATATTGTTAGGAGCACAGAAGGGTTCCTGTTGTCTTTGTGTAAACATACCAGTGTTTAAAACTTTTTGCATATGCTTCTGCTCTTTCATGGGGATTTCCTTTAATTGCTTAATCTTTCATAATGAACATTAATCTGTCACTGGCAAAGATAAAATCCAGCTAATTCTCAGAAAATCTGTTTGTCTTCTCTGTACCCACAAATTAAAACTCATCTGATAACAGTTGGACACTATCTAGACATTGAATGTGGTCAGAAATAACTGTGTGGTCACACTGTCAATCATAATCCAGTCCATTTCAACAAGGGGGTTTGGACTTTGATGGCAAGCCCCAGGAGGGTATGGGAACCTCTGGTAAATGAGCCATGGACCCCCTTTCCCTGGTCACCTGGATCTAGGAGAGACAAACTTTCTGGCAGGGTTCCTAAAGGGTTGATGTATACACAAAAAATCCCCCAGCCAAGCAAACTATAACAGCAAGCTTTTGCAACTTGAATTGTTTCTGAAGAATCCCATGTTTTCAATTAAAAAAGGCTGTGTTTTCCTCTCCCTTTATACCTGACATTTATGTGTTCTGAAAGCAACAGGGGAAGCCCATTCCTGGAGCTGAGTGCAGTTTTCTACTGCCTCCCTTCAGTGGCTCTGTTTTTTCTACAGCCACTGGTGAAGCAGCTGAAGAAAGCCATGAAGGAAGAACTCATTTTTTGAGGAAAAGAGGGTGGGGATCAGCTCCCTGGTTGCATTTACAGGTCTTGCAAGCACAAGCCATTTGAGTGCACCCAGAGGCAGAGATCAGGTGCAAAGCAGAGTATTGCATGCGCCTTTTGATGCTTGTGGTCCAGTGGGTTTGTGAACATCCGTGCACACAGCTGCAGTGGTGTAATTCATGTCATTGCAATTCCTACTGAGACACACATATATGTCAATATGGGAATTTTTTAATTTCCTGTTTTGTAGAAGTTGCTTGGTGGAGGAGTTGACCTGCTAAACCAGAAGTGAATTTAGCAGGATGGAGGAATGGCTTGGAAGGAACAGGTGCAAGAGCTACTGCTTTGTCCTGGCTTTGGTGTGGAAGAGCCAGTTGGGATGGAGCAAGCAAGATGTGTGCTAACGTGGGGGTTTGGTGTGTTAGCTGATTAGGGTGCTTATTTGCTACATGGTGCTTGTGGTGTGGGTCCCTGGGCCTGGAGCTGAAATCACAAGTCAGAACAACTATCAGATGGCTGAAGCTGCTTACTACATGCCACGGAGAGAGACAGAATCCCTCTGGCAATATAACTAACCTTTTCATGCCTCGCTTTACCTGTCTGTGCAATAAGTCTAATGATCATCACGTTGTCAAAGGCAGTTTTGTGCCAGTTGTGATGCTTGTGTGATTAATGGCTTTAAAATGCTGTGAGTGATTTTGATGGAAACATGTTTCAAAATGCAATGCAACAACTGGGTAATGCAGTCACTTGGTATTTGGAGGGTGTTAAAAGAGAAGTCCCTTCAGGAGTCGCTTCTTCCCAGTTTGATTTCCCAGGAGAACTGTAGAATCCCAGTGACCTATTTAAGCCAGTACATTTATTCCAAATAATTAACAATGGAAACGTTACACTGACTGCCCTGGACATAGGCAACAGCCATGTGCTCAGGCTGCTCAGTCATTCCTTTCAGCCTTCCAGGGGTGCTTCAGATCCTGGCTCGCTGCAGTGCAGTGGGTGGAAACAAAATGCTAAATAAATTTCAGGATGAAATGAGACAAATCCTTACTGTTGCTCCCTGAATGCCATAATTGCTGTGTCTCTGTTTGCCCTGGCCAGGGGTCTGGCTGTGATTTTGTGTAGCGAGTAATCCTATGATGCATCAGTTTAAATGGATAAAAAAAATGAAGCTACAGTAATGTTTTTGCCATTTTTCCCAGTTGCGGAGCTGATAGCCATAGGTGGATAGAGCTGTTGCACTTTTGCCTTGGGAAAGTATTCCTTTTAACACATAAGGGGAGACTGTTTTGGTGGAGTCAGAATTTCTTGGAGTTATGCTTCTGGCTTTCAGGTACCATGGGAGGAGACCACTTCAGTATTCCTGATACAGGTAATACCTTTTAGTGATACCATACATAATTAATTGAGGGAACATGCTAAGATGGGGCTCTGCTATTTTCCAGAACATGGATTTTTGTGCCATATTATCTCCCAGAAAGCAGGAGCACCTCCAGCCCAGCGTACTCAGGTGCGGGACAGCAGACAGCAAAGCACACCAGAAACATGCAGGTTTTGTACCCATAAGATGGGTGCAATGTAAACATAGCAAGGGGGAAAGCTGTAGATGAAAACAAAGTGCAGCAGAAAGTCATTTGAAGATTGTCTCTATTTACCTAAATAAACAGTTCTGGCAGCTGCTAGCTAACTTGCCTGCTAAGAGTATTTTCCATGTCAATAAGGAGCAGTGCCATGGTGTCCTCATTTTAAATCCAGTATGAGGCTCGCCAGAAGTGACAGAAATTAACCTGAGCTACTGATTCCCATTTTTGGGTTTGGGGCAAGGAAGTTTGAGGCAGCATGCAGAAGCTGGGGAAGCAGATTAATGCTGCCTGCAGCTCGTGGTATTTTTGCTCGAAAATGTGCTGAAGGAAGACGTGTCTACCCTGGCTTCACTGCCTTGCCAAAACATTTGCTGTGTTGTGTGGCATAGAGGGTAGTAGTTGTTTTAGGGAGGTGTGCTCTGCCATCTGGTATTCCTCCCAGTTTGGTTAAACTTGTGACTTCTACCCCACAAGCAGAGTTGCAGACCTCTCCTTCCTTTCATGTGATGCTTGACCTTCTCTGTTTTTCCTGGCTTTTTATGGTTTTATCTTCTTGTGGGAGTATCTCTCTTGCCAGTACAATCTAAATTCCAAGCAATTCCTGACAAACCCCTGTTGTCTCTGCCTTGCACTGTTTTAGCTGCAGAATCAGTTGGGTGGGTTTTTTCTGGTTTTTACTAACTGGAGCTGGACTGGAAATATTCCTAAAGATTTCAGGAATCTATAGTGATTGGGAATAATTTCGTTTGCCAGTGTCACAGCCTGGCATCTGCATGAACAAGGCTAGGTAATGCAGGAAAGAATTTTTTTTATTTAATGGAGGTATCTAAGGTTTAGGCAAACACAAATATTATTCATTTTACGGCCTTGGTAGAGTTGCTTGATGTCACTGAAGTTTATTTATTTAATTATTTATTGAATTATGTGTTCAAAAGATGTAGAATCTTTGGAATAGATAATATTACAAAGACTTTAGAGAGTTATTAGACTACATGGCAATAAAAAAAGATTACCCTATCCCTAATCATTCATATGTTGTCTTTTTTGTGTGAAAATGGCTTTGTGTTTCTAATCAGCCAGAAAGGAAGTTGGTCTCTTGGTAGTGATATTGCTAATGGTGATAAGCAAATGCAACTCAGAAAACGTCATGCTGAAAGCAATGTTCCCTGGTCCTTGTCACCAGCCTCCGTTTTGACTATTTCATTTGTGCTGGCAATGAGTGATGTTAAGAGTGTCTCCTGGGCAACATACTGCCTGAGTGGTGTGATTTATGGTCCACTGTTTTAGAGAAACTGCAATATTCTGCTCCTTACTAAAGAGAGCTTTAAAAACATACAGAAGTTGGGAAAATATTATCTGTCTTTTAAAAACAAGATCTGTGAACAGATGTATGCGTCTATTCTGTCACCATACAGATGGGCAGAAAACATTTAGTTGTCATGGCAACAAAATGTATAGTGCCACAAATGAAAAAGAAATACATAAAAGAAAAGTATTTGTCTTGCCAGTTGTTATAGCATGACAGCAGCTGCTGAATTTGAGTTTTATTGTCCTGAAACTTCAACACAAAATCCTCCAGACCACGTTTCTCCTTAATGCAGAATTTGTATCCTCTAGGCTTCCTGCAATTTGCCTTGAGATCTCTTTACTCTGGGAGGCATTGGCATTTTCATCTCTAGTTATTTATTTAGATGTGGTTTCTCTCTTGAATGAGCATGGGGCAGTAAGCAGTAGATGGATATCTCTGTTTTCATGAAGCAGCTCCTAGATGAATTAACATTTCTATTTTGTTGTTAACTGAGATTTCCATATTGCTCAGCATGATGGGTTGTACCCTTGATATTAGGGTGAAACAGGAACTGTTTAGGCTGTAATCAAAATTCTTGTATATCTGTATATAGAGTGAGCAGAAGAAAATAATGTGGTCTATTTGTATTATTCATTGGGATATTTTGTTCTGAGAAAATCAGTCTTTGAAAATGAAATGATGCAATTCAAATGACATGTCGTGGCGGTGGCAAGGTCGCTTTCCACCAACGTGGAGTTGGGTTGTGCCATGTTGTGGGCTCAGCCTGTGGCAGTGATGGCCTTGAAGGTGGCCGTGGTTCCTCCATGGTGTCTGAAATTGGCGTGCAAGCCCCCATTGGGTCTGCCCTCATGCTGGTGCAGGGTGCTGCTCTTTTCCCTGGGGCACAAGGGCAAGATGCCAGCAGGAATTACACTATTTGGAAATGAGCACGTGAAAGAATAGTAGCAATTCAGTAACTCTCAATACTAAGCTCAGAGCCATCATCAAAATTCATTTTGCTCCTGTCTCTTGCTAGATGCTTTAGACTGCTTTTAAACTGTTTTCAAAAAAAAGAAAAAAAGAGAATTGCTGGTACCACTTGTCTGCTTTTTTGGTTTTGTGTAATATTGTGAATGTTTAGGGCGTCTCCTCCTGGTCACTGCAAAGGAAGTGTATAGCCATTTCCATTTAAATGACTTTTTTTCTTTAGCTGCTTGAAGCAGTGTTTCTTTTTTGGAATAATTAAGGAGAAAGCCAGGCTGTCTGAAGGTCAGAACTGTTTATAGCGCTCTTCCCTTCTTCACTTTTGCTTTCACAAAAAACTTTAAAAAAAATTTGGGATTTTTGGGATTTTAGGATTAGTTGATGTATTTACCCAGCCTTCAAAAGGTAATTTTCATGGGATAGAGAGATCTTGTTTACAATATGTTTGAAAAGATTAAAAGGAATTAATTTAATTGTGTAAAACTGTAAGTAATCTCCTGCCTTCTTCTGTCAACCTGTCGCACCTTCAGTTGAGTGGCACTTCCTATTTCTACTTCTTCTTAATCTTCAATTAAGTAGAAAGCTTTCTCCCATTTTTTAATTCCGTCTTTTATTTTCTTCCAAAGCCTTCTCTAGCAAATTTGTGCTTACCCTGGTATGTACTCTCTTCCTGTCTGCCTGTCATGTATTTTTATTCTCTGCCATCAGCACTGGCCTCCCATTTAGCTGAGTGCTTTTAACCCAATGAAGCCAGTGGGATTTAAATACGTGTCTGAGTGTTTTGGAAGGGGATTAGCTTTACAGCCCTTTGTTATGAAAGCAATGTTTCAGTCTACATCTCCAGTTTTGTAGATGAAGAGTTGAGCTGGAAATAAGAAAACACTGAGAATTAAGATGTGCTTGCAGTCAGTTTGCAGCCTCTGAATGTTGAAGAGTCTTCTGTTTGTATGGTTTAGGCTTTTAAATTTATCCAGAAGTCCAAATGCCTATTTCCAGAACTCAGATCAAGTGAACGAGTCTCAAGAGTGGTCCATCCTGCTGGGTCCTTCTCCTCTTCATCAGCACAACCTTCGTACCTAAGGAGAAGTTGTCACTGGGCATGAGGGAAGAAGTTAACGGTCAGCTTTGCCTTGTCATAAATGCCAATATTTTAATTCACATAATCTATCAAGAAAATGTACTTTTTATTTTTTCTATCTTCTTCAGTATGTTATCAGAGCTGTTATGCCCATTTCCAACTGGCCCAGGCTTGGCCAGTGGCACATCCATCTTGGATGTTGCCTGACACTGGCTCTGCTAGACATGGGGGAACTTTCTGGCCCTGTCTCACAGAAGCCACTCTTGTAGCCCACCCTGCTACCAAAACCTGGCCATGCAAACTCAATACACCTGCCCATGGTGGGAGAGTTGGAAGCAGGTCTTTAGTTAAATAAAACGTCTTTAGGTGCCTGCTGATCTGAGCCATTCTATGATCCTGTGATTCTAATTCTGCCTGGCAGTAGCTGATGAAGGCTCTGCCTCTTCCACTGTGAGAATTCCCCCAGTAGAGCACAGCTCATTTTTTTCAGAGGTGTCTGCCATGGCTCTTGCTCTGCTTGCAGTATGACAGACTACAGCAGTATTCCAGCTAGAAAACTTCTACTGTTATTTTTCTCTCTGGATGCACATTACTTGTGTGATCACTTGGTCTGATCTCACTTGTGTGTGCTAGAACCTGCTGCCTTCTTAAAATTGTGCATGCAGCATGAAAAGATTCATGGATATGAGCCCTTGCTAGTTCACAACCGGTAAATGAGCTAATGATGATACATCTTCCCCTCCCTGCTGCACTCAGAATTTTTATTGCAAGGCTAGTGTCATTTGTTTTCATCTCTAGCAAATCCTCCCTACATCCTTCTCCATCCTAATAATTTCCTTTGAAAAACACCTACTGCAGTGACCTCCATTTGACTATGAAATTGAAGCACTAATCAGCAGGGCTGGTATCCAGGAGGTTTTGTCAGTGTTGTATAGTGCAGACCCCTTTCCAGCTACATTAGCCACCAAAAGGCAGCACTTTTAAGCAATACAGAGCCAGATACTTTCTTATATGAGCTTTGGTCTCAGCATCAATGTCCCCTCTTAAAAGCAAATTTAAGAAGACAATTTGAGTGTAACTGTTTGCAAAATACAAAGTTCACCACTAATTTAACCCAGGCTAATAGGTATCATGTAAGGTTAAACAGATTAAAGTGAAATACTTTCCAGGCTTAGGAGCAGCCAGCAATGGGGTTTTCCATGTGAAAATTTTAATTATGGATCTTGATGTCCTCTGGTTCTGCCTGAACAGTGAGCACTGCCATGAGTGTCTGCTTTATGAATGGCACTTCCACATGCCAGTGGCACTCAAAGCTGTCATAAATTCCTATTTTAATGTCAAATGCTTGGATGTACATAGCTCCTCTTTCAAGTAGGAGCCAGGATATGAAGATTGGCGTGCATGCCTCAGTGGAGGAAGATTTTCTGAATTTTGGAAGGTGACTTGGACAGGTCATACTCTTATCTAAAGAAATGGATTTTGGCTGAATTTTGAAAAGGACAAATGTGTGTCTGCATTATGTATTTATTACTTAATGTCAAGAAGCAAGTTATGGATTTGGCAGATCTCTGTAATAGATGTCCATAAGTGATGCTAGCAGTATAAGCTGAATGAAAAAGCAGATTTGTGGACTAACATGTCTGTGAAAGAAATTATGTTTTGACTTTCTGCAAGATTTGTTAAAATATATTTTTGTTCTGTTTGGGTAGTGGCGCATTGGATAAGTACATGTGTGGGTGTATAGAAGCCTGCTGAATGGTGAATTTTTTTTAATAGCAACAATTCAGTTCCTGAGTTATTTTGAGTAGATGATGAAGTGATAAGTTTCAGTCATAATTACTTTGACCTTGCAGGTAATTTAATGATCTTCCTGACCCCTTGCATTATGACCTTAGGCCCTCATTTTAAATGTCCCAGGTGTGGGGACTTTTATTCTGGAAGATTTTTATTAGTGCAGGGATCTGTGGCTGTGCTTGGCCAGCAGGTAGAAATTCATGGTACTTTTTCTTGCAAATATTTTTGGACACAGTTAGTCTGCAGAGTGCTTCTCCTCTCTCTGTCAGAGGAAGCCTTCTCCCTTCTCATCATCCATCTTGGGGCTGACTTCATGCCCGGAGCCTGCCCCCCTCTCACACAGTGCATGCTGGCCTGATAAAGGAGGGTTTCCTTTTTGCCACTTGGGTCCCTTCTTCCTCAGCCTCATCATTACTTCAGTGGTGTCCCAGTGTCTGGCATGGTGACAGATAAACCTTTCTAGCACTCAGCTGCCTCGGAGAGCTTAAACTGAATCCTGATATGTGCCTAGTCCCTCCCTAAGACCATGTTTGAGCTGCAGTTCATGCATTTTAAAAAATAATTATATTTCCGCCACATTAGGAGGCCTCCTCTTTTTTTTTCCCCCGTTGTCTTCATACCTAATTAGTCATTCCCTAAGTAAATACTGTGGTGCCTCCCAAATTACTTGCACCGTGAGGAAGTACAGTTCTCTGTTTCCCAAATGCAATCTGTTTTGTGCTTCATGGGAGTGATGGATTTGTCTCACAGAAAAATGTACTGAGAACGTTTTTCATAACTTCTTAGCTTGAGGCATGTTTATGTTTTGAGTCCAATATTACATTTTTTTGAAGTTTCTCTTTTTTGAAGGCTATCACTGTCTCATTCGTTGGGAAGGCATGGGGTGGGGTTTCCTAATGTTTCTCCTCATGGTCTTCTTAATTCTTTTAAGAATCCCATTCTCCTTGTTTGTGCTGGTTATTTCCTAAATTCCAGCAATGTAGTATCATTCTGTAGCTTTTTGTTACCTTCTGGTTGACTACCAGTTCCTTAACTTGAAAAATGTTGTATTTCAACTTTCATTTTCCTTTGTAGGTTTAACAGTTGGCACATACATCTTTAACTTTCAGCATTGCTCTCCGGGTTTAGCTGGAAGGAAATGCTCTCCATGAGATAAGCCTAATCAAATGATGAAACTCTAGTCACACTTTGAACTCCTAATTTAATGAAAAAAATCACCTGCACTATAAAGTGTGTAATTATGCTGATTTTCATGACATTTGGGTCACAAATGGATCCTTCCTTGTGTACAGATGACATCAATTAATACCCGTTAGAGCTTTCTGCTAAGCCACAGATTTACCAGTGCTTTTTGATTAAGTGGGCTTTAATTCTTGCTAACTATGAAGTGAGTCTTTCTGTATTACTGCTCCTGATCAGATACCTGGAGATTTCCTTTTTTTGTCCTAGTGCTAGAAGGCTCTACCATGGAAAGTTCTTTCGACTGGGAATATGCCTTCTCGGAGAATACGTATTTTGAGATTAAAAGAATATTTTAAACTAATTAAAATTCCCTTTATGTGGAAATACAGGTTTGTATGGAATATTTATAGTGTTCATTTCTGTATTGTTGGAAGAAGACAGCTACTTCTGTGTTCATACCCGAAAAGCTCAGCAGAGCAACGGAGATACAAAGTTCCCCAGGCTAATCCTCATTGTTCACGTCCAGAATGAATGGGGCAATGCTGCCCATTTTCCATGCTAAAGCAGATCTGTCCTCTCTGCTGGAAGGGTGTGCTTGGTTAGGTGGTAGGCTGATGTGAATGCTGAAACTGGAGTGACTTCACAGACAAATTCTGCACAGGCCATTTCTTGGCAAATTCATATTACAAGTAAATAAGCCTTTGTGCCATATGACAAGAGATTAAAAAAAAAAAAGCAGCAAAGGACAGTTGAGACACAAAGGAGAATAAGGAACCATGTAAGGAACCATTTTCTGGTGTCATGTTGCTCTTAGGTGAACATTTCCCCCCTTAAAATATTTTAAGCACTTTTAAAGAAATTGCTGTTTCTACAGCATGCAGTACATATGGAGTATATAATAAATATATGCAAATTGCATAGCACTAATATTCATAGGGGTTTTTAGAAATCTCTCTAGGAGATACTAAATTTTCTTCCTTCAGTGTCATGTTTTGAACTTAAATCCTTCATCTGCTGTGTTATTATTCTTTGATATTTCATTAATTCTGACTAAATTTTCTTAAATTATAAGCATAGCTCTTATTTCTGCAGAAATGCTAATAAAAGATGGCATGCCATATTTGGGATTTTTATTGAATTTAATTAATAACAAAGCGAGCTAATCAGGTAACATTCACCTTGAACTTTTTCCCTTAAAGGGAGATAATTTCTCATCTTTTGCATTTTTGCGTTAGGTGGAAATTTTCCAAGCACATTCTGACAGCTACATTTGAATATCTTTGTAGAGTGTAGTTAAATATTCTGTAAGCACTGCTGCTTAGTGATCTAATGAGCACAATACCACTCTCTTGCTACATTATATTGCTGATTCTTCACAGTGAGGAAATGCATCTGGGTGCTTTCACCATGGAGAGCTGTTGTCAATTTTTGTTATTTAATATGATAGGAAATAAAATATTATTTTTAAACATTTAATTGCTGGCAAATTATGATTTTAAGGTTAAGTGCTTTTATTTTGTACCCTGAAGAAACCTTTCATTTTAGGGCCTTTGGTAGAAAACAATATTGGTGCTGTAAAATAATGGCTTTATTTCACAGCCATGTGCTAGTTTATATTTTAGGTTAAGTGCATATGCAAAAGATTCACTCTTTCCTTAATGGAGAAACTGAAGGTGGATTTTACTGGAGTGTTGCCAGCCTCAGCCTACTTTCTGTATCAACTATTAGGACAAAAGAAACTCCTTAAAATAGGTATTCAGAACATGATATTACGGATGTAATTCATAAAGCAGCAAGAATGATTTCAAGAAGAAAAAGTAAGGCTGTATAAAATTACATTATAAATCTTAAGCTGGGGAGGGGAGGAGGGGGAGGAAGATGTCAGAGGGATAAAGAAATTACCCTGGTCTTCAGGGAGAGAAATGTTAATCCAACATTGAGTGTCTTTGAAAACTTCACCCTTTAGTATTCATGTACTCATGACTGTGTCTGGAACACTGCACACTGAAAGTGCATTAAAATAATAGGATTAAGGTGAGAAAGTCAGAAAACTTGCAAGTTAGGGAAATACCTGTGTGAATCTAGTCTGTCCACTCTCTGCATTATCAGGTACTCTTTAATTATAGTGTCTTTAGTGGTAGCAGGAGTATTTTTGCATGGTCTTTATTATTTAAAACACAATATTTTGGGGACTGTTCATTACTTTGCTTTTCCTTTGTCTTTTATTTGTTGTAGCCCAGTTTGCTATTTTTAAATATATTTTTAAACAAAATAAATTCCATTGTATTTAACTCAAATTCCCGTGAAGCTCTTCACTCCCTACTGTATCTTAAATTTTTTTTCAAGACGACTCTGCCTGGCTGTGGAAATCGTGGTCAGGATTCAGGTGGAGTTGAGACTTGAAAGTAGAGACCAGTGGGCACAGTGTCAGGCATTTCTGAATGTGAGCCTGCACTTGTCCAGCTGAGGGGCTGGTGAGGCCATTTCGTGTGTCCCAGCGTTGCCTACCCAGTCTCCTGCTTGAGCTGCAGAGGGGTATCAATCCATGCATCATTTCTGTCGTATCTGTCAGCCCCTCTAGGATGCCTCAGGTAATATGCTGAGGAACCTTAAATGGCAAAAATGACAGTGTGGAAGGGAACTGATTTTTCATATGTTCGTTGAGCGTGAGGGGAGCGTAGGTGTTTGGCTCACGTCAAGACACCTACATTTAAGAATCTGAATCTGGACTTGGACTCCATCCTTGGTAATAATTTAATAACACATTGCAGATGGGAAACAGAGGCACAGAGAAATTAAAACAGAAAATACACAGAAATTTTATGGCCTGATTTTTTCAGAAAATACAATGATCTGTATTTCAAAGCACATCAGAAAAATGGCAGAACCTTTTAGATTAGGAGGTCCTCTTGGTCCTCTTGCTCTAGCTTCATCTAACCTCATTGCTGGGTGCAGTTATTCCAGGGAGGCCTTGTCCAAATTGGTTGAGCAAATGTCTCTGGGAAGGCTGTTCCCCACTGCTTAACTAACCTTCTGGCGATGAGTTTTTACTTACTTGCAACAGAGGTTTGTTTTGCTGTCACTCATTACAGTTTCCTCTCTGTGCTTTGTCTTCTCTGCAGCTTCTTTAGGTGGGAAGACTGCAGTGAGATTTCCCTCTGCCACTGCTAGCCTTTTCTTCCTAATCTATACAGACCCAATTCCCTTATCTTCTTCTCCTCCACTGCATGCTTGGGTCCTCTGACAGTCTTACTGGAGAGAGCCTGCTCTTCCATTGCCACTGCATGGAGACGCTGCTGGCTTGTTCTGTGTTACCCACCAGAATCACCATGACCTTTTCCTCTGACCTGCTCCCATTGGGCTCCAATGGATGAACAGCAAATCCCAGTGCAGGATTTTATTAGTTGCAGTTTTGGGTGGTTCTTGTCAATTGCTTTCATATCAGTCAGTATTCCATATTACTGCAGTGCCTGGGAAGTGAAGCCCTGCTCTCAACAATATCCATTGTTCCTTCTTAATTGGTGTCATTTGTGTACTGGGTGGGACTGGTTTTTATCCACCAGCCAGGTTTTGGCTGAACAGCAACAGTTCCACTTCTGACCTTTTAGGATCCCTTGTCACAGTGAACCCATGGATGTGTGATGAGCAAGAACACTTGTAACTACAGATCTCTGTTATTTGTGTCCAGCACTCCAGCCAGTTGCTTCACCATGTCCACTTATCCAGTCCAAATCCCCTAAATTATGCTGCAAAGACTACAGAAAACCATACTGAGTTGTGTTTGAAGTAAAGCTTTGATTTGGCCACTGTTTGATCCACTTGAGTACCAAAACTATGACTGTGGCTGTCTTCCAGCTGAAAGAGAGCTGCACCCACCTCATGGTTTTTTTAGAGGACAGCCTGTTGCAGATGGTGCCTCCATGCAGATCCAGCACTGCAAGCTCAGCTGGCAGCCATGCCAACACCTCCAATCCTCGATCCTACTGGCACATCCCATTAGTACATCCCTGCATGCTCCTGGTTGGGTGGGAAGGCCAATTGAGGCTGTTTTACCCCTTGTGGAACTCTTTTCTTGGCTGGCAACTCCTTAAACTGCCTTTTGCTGAGCACAATTTGCTCTCTTTGTGAGCATGGGATACCCACCCTCATCCTCCTTTCTTGACTGGGCTCCACCCTGGGCAGCAGCAGCCTGGACCAAGCTCTTCAGAAGCTTTGGTTGCATCTGTATTCCTGCCTGCTGCTTCTGACCCCTTTTCCTGCGTGAATCGTGGAAATGCTATGATCTCTCATAGAAATTATTTTAACTTTTTTTTTAAAAACGTTTTAAAATTGTTTTCACCAATGCAATTCTTGAACGTGTTATTAATTTAAGCTGAACTGTAGGAAAAGGTTGAGTTGTAGGCAGGTATGTGGCATAAAAGGCTTAGTGAAGAAATGCTTAGTAATAGGGTAAACTTTAAAACAAATGAGGAGAGATACTTGTAAAATTAATTTCAAGCAATTTTAATGTCAACACTGCAGCCTAACTCTTTTAGCTAAGCTAATAAAATGTGTTTATAAAATGGCATGTGTTCACTTACTTTATGATGTGAGAGCAATGCCAAGTGTGAGGACTTCCCGTTTCACAAACTGGCGATTTCCCTAAGTTATGTGTAGAAATAAACTGCTTTCTCTGATGGCTGTGAAATGTAATGATTGCAGAGGGAAAGCAGATGTGGCTGCAAAGATAATATTGAACTGCAAAGGTGACTTGTGATGTTTGCAATGAGAGTTTTGATTATTAATCAGCAGATGTATTCTTTCTTATTAGATGTTACTTGAAATAGTCAGATTTACTAGGAAACTTCTTCACAGTGGTATGAGGATAAGTGTCAGCACACTTTGGTTTTATCCCTCATAAACTTGTAATGCGTGGTATTAGCATCTCTGTGGAGTACAGGCTTGATCTTAGCCCCATGGGGTCGGAGGGGCCAAGCTGTGGGAGCCAGAGTGCATCAAGAAGTTTATTTGCAGCCTAGTCTGGATTAGGTATTTGATACACTTACTGATGCTGTGTTTTGCCAGTCGGATGGTGTAGCACATGTTCACCTGATGTCATTTGTCTAGAAATTGCCTGTTGTGTCCAATCCCTTGAGCTTCCCCCATAATAGGCTCTTCTGAGGATGGTTTGCCCTCTGGAAATGGCTCTCTCTCTACTCTGAATGCACAATGAGTCTCTCAGACCAGATTGCACTAGACACCAAATTTTAGACATATAAGGATAGTTGTTGAGTAGTTGTATCCTTAAATAAAATATAAACTGATTTCAGGAATGGTGGGAAATGACACCAGTTTTGTTGCTTAACATCTGCCTTTTTCATTAGAAAGCCAGACCTAGAAACCTTTTGATTTGTGCTTGTAGGCTCCATGATCTGCAGCTTTAGCTACTCAGTTTATTGAGCTGTGGCCAAATCACATCAGTTGGGTAAAATGTCCCCATTCCATGGAGCAGTGCCCAGCTGAGCCCTGGTGTGGAGGCAGGATGGGCAGTACATGCAGTGGAGCTGATGTGCTGGCAAAAATGATGGGAGTAACTGAAATACTGTCCAGGAATTTCTTACCCATCTGGACCCACCAAGAGAGATTTAGGGATGATGCATATCAATCAGTCAGCCCCAAGTGATCGAGGGTCAGCTGTGTCTCCCACCATGTCCAGGTTTGGTGAACATTCCTGTTGTGCTGCCATCTGATTTGAATGAACTTCACCTCTTCTTGTTCACTGTATTTTTCCTTGCCGCAATTTTAGATGCATTATAAGGTCTTTGTTTTATTGTTAGTCTTGGCAAAACATGACTGCAGTTTTACATCTCTGAGATTATAGAAAAAGAAAAATAAGATTTCCCTCTCCTTGTCTTTCACCCAGAATCATGTTTGAGTTTTGTGAGCTCAAAAAAGGAGCTTTTATTCCTGAAGATTTCAAGATAAGGTCTTGCATTTTCTTCCATAGCAGATTTCAGGTTAAGACGCTAATTTAAATGCATTTGAAATCAAAGTATGTTATTTCCTTTTAATTTGAAAGGAAGATGGATTTAAAAGCAAAGCTTATAGGACTGCTTGGGTATGTTCTGTAAATTGTTTGTATAAATTATATGAGAATAAATAGCAGAGAGCTTTAACTCTTCCCTTCTAATTTTCCATGGATTCGAACTTGTTTATTCAGAAGTTAGAGAGTATCGTTTGTGGCATTTACATTATACTGAAAATCATCTGCTCTCCATTTTCATTATTTTTCATGCTGTGAGGTTCCTGGGTTCCTTTATTTCCATGGAGTTGGACAGGCAGGGCAGATGGAGAATCTGAGAATCCTTTATCCTGGAGTGTTCCCCGTTTTCTTTCTCTACCCTTCATTTTTACAGCTTGCTGTATTTTGTCCATCTGGTATTTATAGCAGTTTTAGCAATTTCGAATTTCTTTCCCTCTTACATTTCCTCAGACAGTAAAATGTAATAAAGAGGAGTGCAGATGCCACAGCTTGCAGCTTTAGAATCATAGAATCAGGGAATGGTTTGGGTTGGAAGGGAAAGATTGGAAGATCCTGTAGTTCCACCCCCTCTGCTGTGAGCTGGGGTGCCATTCACTGGATCAGGTTGCCCAGGGCCCCGTCCAGCCTGGCCTTGAGCACATGCAGGGATGGGGCATCCTCAGATTCTCTGGGCAACCTGTGCCAGTGCCTCACCAACCTAACAGTAAAGAATTTCTTCATAACACCTAATCTAATTTCTTCATAACACCTGCTCTTTTTCCACTGAAAGCTGTTCCCCCTTGTCCTAGCAGTACATGCCCTTGTGAGAAGTCCTCCTCCTGCTCTTTTGTAGTCTCTTTAGTAACGGAAGGCTATTAGAAGTTCTCCCTGGAGCCTTCTCTTCTCCAGGCTGAGCAGGCCCAGCTTTCTCAGCCTGTCTTCAAAGGAGAGGTGATCCAGTCCTCTGATCCCCTTCATGGCCCTCATCTGGACTGCTCCAACAGGTCCATGTCCTTCTTTTGCTGAGGACCCCGGAGCTGGACACAGCCCTGCAGGTGGGGTCTGAGCTGAGCAGAACAGAGCAGAGCAGAGGGGCAGAATCCCCTCCCTGGCCCTGCTGCCCACGGGGCTTTGGGTGCAGCCCAGGATGAGGTTGGCTTTCTGGGCTGTGAGCACACACTGTTGGCTCATGTCCAGCTGTCCATCCATGAGAACCCCCCAAGTCCTTCACCACAGGGCTGCTCTCAGTGAGTTCTCACAGTCTGTGCTCAGGTCTGCAGCTCCTTGCACTTAGATTTACTGCACTTCCTGAGATTCAAGGAAGGTGCTTGGATTTATGGAGGTCTCCTCCTCGCACGCCATGTACTCCTCTTGTGTCACAGGATTACTTCTGGCAGAATTTCCAATGAGAAATTTGAAGAAATTTGTAAAGGCATTGGCCTTTTTGACATTGTTGGTAGAAACAGACTTACTAATTTATAGCCCTGGGCTGATAACATTGCTGTCTGATGTCTGCTTGATAACTTGCAAAAAGTAATTTGAAGATATCCTGTATTTTAAACCAGATTTTTGAAGATTTATCATTATTGATGTTAAGAATTTTGGGAAGGATATTAGATCTTGTGCTTCAGAGTTTCATCCAGTTTCTGAATTATCTTCAGTTGTGGCCTTGAGTTACTTTAATAATAACCTAAATATCAAATGAGATTGAAGTCTGGATGGCTTGTAACCCCATTTGTCACTGTCATAACCTGCTTGTGCTTCCTAGGCTTTGGGTTAAACCAATGCCTGACTTCTGCTGTCCAGACACAGTATTTAAAAAGTGATTATTCCATATGTTTCTATAGGTGCCTGCTGATGTATAATCCTTGAGGAAGGTCGGTAAACTGGAAGTATTTTGGGTCTGGTCCTGTTGAGATGAAAACAGTGTTTTTTCAGTTCTTATTTTTCATTTTGTGTTTACTTTCCTTCAGATTTTATCTTAATGGCTGAAGATTTAAGAATATAAAATTGTGTGGCCACTGAAAAATGACAATTCTTCACCCAGAAGTTAAAGTCCAGAGGCTATTCCCAGTGTTCCATCTAGCAGGATGTGTTGCCCGCATTAGCAGGTGCCAGTGCCAAGGGTTTGGTGTTGGTGCTGTCTGTGTGTGACCGAGGCGCCGATGTGACTGCTGGAGTTTCACCTTCTCAGCTGAGTTAGTGGCCCTGTGAGCAGAGAAGGAACAGAAGCAATTTCACTGTAAGGGAAAAAAATCTGGTGGTTTTGCTTTAAATTACTCCATAAATTTCATTCTGTTTCCAAGAGAAAGTAGCGCTGTCCATTAAGGTAAACAATTTCACAGTCCATTTGGCATCGCACAAATGGAATGAAGGGCTGAGTTCAGAGATAACTCTGGTACACCCTGTAAGACAAGGGAGGGAGCTCTGGTAGGTTTTATTTTTATTTTTTCCCTCTGAAGTTTCTAGAAGTGGAATGCCAAGCAGCTAACAAGAAAATTGGTGGTCTGCATTTACTTTTGCTCCAAATATTTAGGGACAAGCATCTACAGATGTGTTGCCTTGGTAGGAATTATTTAATCCATGAGTATCTTCTGTGTTTTGAAGGTTCTTTCTTGAATTGATCCAAAAAGGCCAAACTGAACATTATCACAAACTAAGAATCCTGCAAATCGAAGTCAAGATTGTCAAGTAATTCAGTTCAGTATTTAAATTCTAGTTTACATTAGATTTTAAGCTGATTTTAAGCTTTTACAGTGAATGGGAATAAAATTTCTCATTCTGAGTTTCTCAAAGTAGAAAATTCTTGTAGTTGTAATGGCTTTACCTTCCCAATTCTAACTTAATTTTATTAGTTGTAGTTTTAGAACAGAAAAAAAAATGAAGGAAATGAGAAGGAAACAAGGGAAAAGGTGTGTCCAGTTGCACCACAGTTCTGGATAAAATTCCAAACTATTTCTAGTTTTTCCACTAAAGAAAGCTTCCTATGAGTAAATGGAGAGAAAGTAGCTGCCCTAGTGAGAGGAGAGTCTTTGACTGTTTCACATTGTCTCTCTTAGGTTTGCAAAAACAGTATTCTTGGGATTATAGTGCTTGAAGTTAAAAAGCTGTGTTTGGGAGGCATGCATAGGGGGCTGCTTTCTTCAGGAATTATAATTGAAATGAAATGATTACTTTACAATGGACTTCCTAATCTTTATACAGTGAAAATAGGATGACTTTCATCCCTGCTGTTCAAGTTCTAATGCAAAATCCCTGCCCCTTTTTTATACTTTTTAATCACAGTGGTAGTCAAAGAGTAACTGTAGTTAGCAAAGTACTGTATTTAAGGTTGTTAATAGAGAGAAATGACTTTTTTTCTTCCTCTTTCAAGTTGGGTCTGAAGCACTTATTTTGAATGCTGTGTTAGTCATAGCCAAAAATAAACTCTCATCTCCTGCTCCTTTTCCTCCCATGTCTTCTGGGGAGTTCTTCTCTTGCTCCGTATCTCAGGAGAGCCCCAGGGTGCTGCTCCTGCAGCCCTGCTCCTGCCAAGGCAGATTTACTGACCTGACCTTTTGGCTACAGGGTGGGTGATGTACAGCAAGAGCAGCCAGAGGTCTTCCAGCAAGCTCTGGGCTCAGAAGGAACAATTTGGAGGCTTGCCAGCAAAGTAACTTACAAAAAGGTGATGCCTCAGGTTTTGTATTTCTCAGATTCTGTACTGCTTTAGTGTGTAGTTCTGGTCTTCATATTAGGAGATAGTAAGTTCTCTTCGTAGAGTAGGTAGACAAAACAATTCCTTCTCTAGCTGGCAACCAAAGACAAATGATCCAAATTTCAGGCCCAAGAGCATAAACAACAGTGGACTGAAGAGAGAAAAACAAGAAGGATGGGAATTCACTAAAGCCATAATTGGACAATTAGCACCTATATGCTAATGGACCAGAACTTGTAAAAGTGAGATATGTAGCTGGTCATACATTTTGTGACCATTTTGGGTTCGTTTTGGGTGTAGCCCTGCCTGCGCTCTTGTGCTGCCCAAGGTGTACCCATTGAGTCCTTTTAATAAATACCTACTTTATTCTTTAACTCAGTCTAGTCTCTGTTCTAGGTCAGCCTTCACAAGGCATCAAAGGTATGAGGAGGAAATGAAAAAAGAACGTGTAAATGAAGAAAGGCAGCAGCTTGCATAGATTGTGTTGGGGATTTGGCATTGGGTTTAAGACCATAGAAGTCTTTTCTCAAGTCTTAAGGTTTGGATTTTTTTATGGCATATTTTCCCAAATTGGCATTTAATCATAACCAGGAGGAAAGAAGTAATCCTCTGGTACTTTGCACTACTGGAGGCTGTAATAGAGCCATCTCCGGGGAAACAGAGATGTATTTTTGTTGTATTTTCTACTGTTCAGTCTGGTTTAGTTCTAAAACACTTCCTTGTTGTGCATGTCACAGCACTTTTCCTTGAGGTGCATTCAGATAATAATTGCAGGCCAGATGCAGAATAGAGTGGTCTTTCTGAAATGTCACAGGAATAACAAAATACATCTTCGTGTTGCTGAATTACTGCGCCTTGAGGTATCTAATTTCACTCTGTACCTTTGGAACTGACGTGGATATCACGAATTTGCTTCCTTAGAGCATGTGAAACCTGGGAACCTTTGGTGGATTTTATTTGTGGTTTTGGTTTTAATTTCCCCCCCACCCCCTCAGGAATTACCTTTCAGTTGCACAATTTCAGTTTGCTTTGTTTAATGTGAAGGGCTGCATGTTAATGGGTCAGAGAAAATTTGGCCTCTTGAAGTGTCTGTTCTTTACCAGGGGAGAAATGCAAGGAGCATGATATAATTGTATTTATTCTTCACATGGGAAGAATTTATTCTTCCACACCTTATGTGTTGCTTATGAAGTACCAGTCCCAAAGTAGTTTTCATTCCCCAAACTGCTCATGTTTAACACACACTGGCTTGCAAATCCCTCAGAAATGACTGGTGTTCAGTGCAGGATTTGATGGGAAATGAGACTGCCTGGGACATCCAGAGGATGCTGGCCTGGCCTCTCCCAGCAACCTTGAAGGATTTATTTGCAGCTTGCCTGTCCCTGCAGCTACAAGGGCTGGTTTTATAAATGATTTCAAACACCTCCCAGGGGGGACAGCGTAGGACTAGGATTCAGCACCATCTCCTTTTCAGTACTTTTGGAGGGACATATATGACAAAAAACACAGAAGAAACCATCACAAATTTTATGTAAAAGTGAAGGTTTTGTAAGAAATCAATGGAAGCTCCTCACATGGGGACGTAGAGGGACAGGCACTGATCTCTCTTCTGGGCTGACTGGTGATAGGACCTGAGGGAGTGGCATGAAGCTGTGTTGGGCAGGGTTTGAGTTGGATATTAGAAAATGCTTCTTTATCCAGAGAGTGGCTGGGCACTGGAGCAGGATGCCCAGGGAAGTGGTCACAGTATCAAGCCTGACAGAATTCAAGAAGAATTTGGACAATACTCTCAGGCACTCAGTGTGATTCTTTGGGCTGTCCTGTGCAGGGTCAGTAGCTGGGCTTGATGATCTTTGTAGATTCTTTCCAACTCAGAATATGACTCCGTTCTATGATTCTAAAGTGAAGTTCTTTGGAGATGCTCTACAGAATGCCAGCCATTTCTTCAGACACATTGCCAGAGTGAGGTGGGATTCATCTCACCTGACTTCAGCCACCTGGAATTACGATGAGTATTTCTAGAGAAAGCCCTCTGCCTGACACTGTGCCACCTCTCCCAAGTGGAATACCTAAGATGATTGGTTGGTTGGATGGTTTCAAGATGCAGTCATGGGCAAGGGGCATATCACTGTGAAGGGAATTTGTCTTTGAATTTATTTGTCTGAATAGTCTGGTTGGTGAGCAAAAAAGGTCACTTCCGGTTCATCTTCCTTCTCAGCACAGGGTATCAGGAAAACTTCATAGTTTTCAGATATGAACTAGCAATACTAGAAGGAAATTATTTCAAGGAATGCAAGAAGATTATTAGTTCAGTTGGAATGCTCTTCCTTACCATGCAAGCCCTGAAACAGTCCTTGAAGGACTCTAAAAACTGTGCCTTTGAGTTGAGGTCATTATCTGTGTCCCCCCTCACACTCCAGTAGTTTGCCCATAGTGTTTGCTCCTGCAATGAAAACCTGTCTATTTATAGTAACTTAAAATAAACTAATGGGTTCAGTTTTATACACAAGCTCATTGATTTAATAAATAGATATTATTTAGCATATAAAGGTTGAAGGAAAGTTAGATAAAGACACCAACTAATTAATCATGCAGACTGCATATTCGTCCCTGAGCTATATTTGGCTACTGCTTAGCAAGTAAAGGGTGAGTAGATCTGTGCTTGATTACATTGAAAGAACTCTCTGTGTTGGCAAGGGAGTGAAAGCAGGTTTATATTTACTTTTAGGGACAAAAGCAGCATTCCTTTGACATGCAAGTTGTACTCCTTTACTGCTTACATCCCTGCTTGGAATAACATCCACCCAGCTTGCAATTTACCCCACTGCTCTAAGCACCTTTCAGGATTTGGCCCTGGCAGATTAACATGCATTTACAAATCCAGCTGGCTGTGTTTGGAAGCTCCCAAAGGAGTACTTGATTGCCAATTACACTGTTTCTCCTTTCTATGAAATTGCCAAGACACAGTAACTCAATTGATTTAAAATTATTTCTATCCCACGCAGTCG